>NC_060119.1:1054688058-1055310558 GCF_021461395.2 Schistocerca americana
ATGCAAATGAATACCTTATATACGATATGTTTTTTATTTCTGTTGTCAGTAATTTCAGGTTTTATGCGGTCATTATTGCGCCTCACATTTTTCAGCCTTGGGGTAATCTCATTTCACAGTGCGCTGTGGAAACTGTTTTTACAAAAATGGTAAATAACGTAATGGTTTATTTCCTCCAGTGCTTTATCACAAAAAATGTCATACAAGAAAATCTTTCAAGCTACATTCTAATTTACAAGGTCTAATATAAATATAGGAATGTGTTACTGTTATGAAGAACAAAATGCTGTGGCTGTGAGGTGATTCTCAGAAAGGAAGACACAAAGCCGAGTCTATGTGACACTGTGTTCAATCGTCGTTTTGCTTTTAATTTTCTACTAACCTTTTCCTTTGTATTATACTTGTGCTATCATTTAACACAGTGAGTATTGCAGTTCCGCGAAACGTACCGTGTAATGTTTTCATTATTTCTCAGAAACAAGTAGTCTTCCGCGAATCTTACTGTCAGTCTCTCTGCTGGCCTCTGAGACCGACGTCACTAAGTGGTATGGTGGCTCTCTACCTGAAAACAATTTTTCGAATCCCGATGGTAGAGGGAGTTACTATCAACAGAACGGCTATAGGACACAAAACATTAGAATGTAGACAGTATTTGCTCGCTGGATAAAGTGACAGTACCCTTATTTTTTTACTTTTTCATTTTCTTCTCCAAGGGGTGTAACGGGCTGTTGGAGATGTAGCTCACTATACAGGGTATGCCAGGAATGTTGAGACAAACTTCGATGAGTTGAAGAGGGTGTGTTGTTTAGTGATCACGACTGATAGCCACGATCGCCAGTGGAGGAAATGGAGCTAGCTCCTGTGTAGAACGTTCTTGTCCTCTGTTGCCTGGATAGCAGCTCTATCAGACATTGGTTTCCATCTGCAGTTTATTTTTCTCCTGTATACCGAAAAACACTGGAGATCTTAGAGCGCTCCAGGAGAAAAATAAACTGCGCATGGAAACCCGTGTCCGAAACAGTCATACACCGAGGAAACAGAACACCGCATTCATAGCAGACAAGGTCTTTCTATACAGCCGTTAGCTCCACCTCTACACTGGCGATTGTCGCAATCAGTCTCGATCACTGAATAACGAACAACTTTGCGAGACGTTCCGCCTACGATCCGTCAGCATACAAAGTCACATCTCCACCGTAGGGGTGTCCTGGTGGCAGTCACCATCGCCTGTAACTCTGACGCTCTGTGGCGTAGTTGGATGATGTTTCCGGACAGGGATTCCTATCCTCGATTTGTTCCTAAGGACAGCCTCTACACCCGTCGAATTATGTCGCTACATTTCTGGGACACCCTTCAGACGTCCGCTGTCTCATGTGTATGTGTGTGTGTGTGGGGGGGGGGGGGGGGGGAGAGAGAGAGAGAGAGAGAGAGAGAGAGAGAGAGAGAGAGAGAGAGTGTCGCGCGCGTCTGTACAGCTAATCCCAAACTGAGGACATGCAAGGTGTGCTATGAATTAGTTATTCTTTAATGCTCTGTCGACTAGGAGGTCATTAGCGACGGAGGACAGGTCCGGGCAGGATAGTCGTGGATAGGAAATAGGGCGTGCACTTTTCGCAGGAACCATTCCGACAAATTTACCTTAATCTACACTATTGGCCATTAAAATTGCTACACCAAGAAGAAATGCATATGATAAACGGGTATTCATTGGACAAATACATTATACTAGAACTGACATGTGATTACGTTTTCACGCAATTTGGGTGCATAGATCCTGAGAAATCAGTACCCAGAACAACCACCTCTGGCCGTAATAACGGCCTTGATACGACTGGGCATTGAGTCAAACATAGCTTGGATGGCGTGTACAGGTACAGCTGCCCATGCAGCTTCAACACGATACCACAGTTCTTCACGAGTAGTGTCTGGCGTATTGTGACGAGCCAGTTGCTCGGCCACCATTGACCAGACGTTTACAATTGGTGAGAGATCTGGAGAATGTGCTCGCCAGGGCAGCAGTCGAACTTTTCTGTATGCAGAAAGGCCCGTACAGGGATCGAATGAAGGGTAGAGCCACGGGTCGTTACACATCTGAAATGCAACGTCCACTGTTCACGTGCCGTCAATGCGAACAAGAGGTGACCAAGACGTGTAACCAATGGCACTCCATACCATCACGCCGGATGATACGCCAGTATGGCGATGACGAATACACGCTTCCAACGAGAGTTCACCGCGATGTCGCCGAACACGGATGCGACCATCATGATGCTGTAAACTAACCTGGATTCATCCGCAAAAATGACGTTTTGCCATCCGTGCACCCAGGTTCGTCGTTGAGTACACCATTGCAGGCGCTCCTGTCTGTGATGCAGCGTCAAGGGTAACCGCAGCCATGGTCTCCGAGCTGATAGCCCATGCTGCTGCAAACGTCGTCGAACTGTTCGTGCAGATGGTTGTTGTCTTTCAA
The DNA here is from genome assembly GCF_021461395.2 of Schistocerca americana. NCBI lineage: Eukaryota > Metazoa > Arthropoda > Insecta > Orthoptera > Acrididae > Schistocerca > Schistocerca americana. The sequence goes on from NC_060119.1 coordinate 1,054,690,529, forward strand.
ACGTCCCCATCTGTTGACTCAGGGATTTAGACATGGCTGCACGATCCGTTACAGCCATGCGGGTAAGATGCTTGTCATCTCGACTGCTAGTGATACGAGGCCGTTGGGATCCAGCACGGCGTTCCGGATTATCTTCCTGAACCCACCGATTTCATATTCTGCTAACAGTCATTGGATCTCGACCAACGCGAGCAGCAATGACGCGATACGATAAACCACAATCGCGATAGGCTATAATCCAACCTTTATCAAAGTCTGAAACGTGATGGTACGAATTTCTCCTCCTCACACGAGGCATCACAACAACGTTCAACCAGGCAACGCCGGTCAACTGCTGTTTGTGTATGAGAAACCGGTCGTGTCAGCACGTTGTAGGTGTCGCCACCGGCGCCAACCTTGTGTGAATGCTCCGAAAAGCTAATCATTTGCATACCACAGCATCTTCTTCCTGTCGGTTAAATTTCGCGTCTGTAGCACGTCATTTTCGTGGTGTAGCAATTTTAATGGCCAGTAAACCACGGGGAACCTACACGTCATTGGCTGGTCAGAGATTTGAATCGTGTTCCTCTCGAATGCAAGTTCAATGCCTCAGCCAGTGCGGAAACTCGCTGGGCGAGTATGAAGGTCGTACTCTGTCCCGAACGCACCCTGACTGTTGCAAGTTTCCTTTTAACGATTAACTCCTTCTCCAACATTGAGGGATTTTAATTGGCATACTGGGTAAATGTTTTAACGATGTCTTCTGATTCATTGTCGGGACACTATTAAGTTGCTCAGTTTTCGTTTACAGCGTAAATCTTCTGTCTGAATGTCTTGGCGTTACTATGGGCACATTATGGTTTTCTCTGGGCTAGAAACACAAACAGACATAACCTTACGATCACGTTCGTGTCACATAGGAACGGGTACACATTTCAAACGTACTTTGAACTCAATAAGAACGAAGTATTTCTACGATTTTGGTACAAAAAATACGAGTGCTTACAAAGAACCTCATATTCGCTTGTAACAGGTACGGGCAGTTGACATATTGTGGAAGGATCTGGAGTTTATTCGTGTTTCGCGCGCCACCTGTTACGGACGGCTCTCAAGATAACTCGTGAAAATTCAATAAGCTGTGGGTTCTTGGTGAAAAATTGTAAATTAACTAAACGAACACTATTTTGCCTTGTTTCACAAATTTTAATATGGTTACTGCACAGCCTAGGTTTCGAATTTGAAGCCCTTGGACTTATAACCAGAAACATAGGTTGTGCAGCAACCATAATGAAATTTGTGGAAGCCCACGGGCTTATAACCCGTAACCCAGGTTGCGCAGCAACCATAATAAAATTTGTGAAACAAGGCAAAAAACAGTGTTCGTTTAGTTAGCTCGTTTTTTCTATACGCGTCTGTAGATGCCATCTGCTGCGACATATTTTAAATACTTCATCTATTTACGTGTTTACATCAGTGGTCTATGTATCAAATTCGACTGGCTTCGTGTACTTTTTGCTTATTTAGCATTTTGCTTGTATTTTGATATTTTAGATAGTTCTTGTTTCTCCTGTTTTCATACTGAAGTTCCTCCTGCTTTTAAAGATGCCTCTATTCAGAAAACGGAAATAGGTGAACGAATCTGAAATACTTTAAGAGGTTTTTGAAGTTGATTAGTCAGACGTTCCTCGTGAGAATGAAGATCCGGATGACTGCGTGAATCAATGTTTTTATGCTTCTGTGGACGATCATCATTAGACCTCTAAAGAATCGTAAGGTGAAGTGTTTTCAAGTGAATCCGACAATCACGACGAGGGTGCTTCTGTTCTCGTGAATGATTCGTTTTGACATAATGTTAATGGGAACTGCAATAGAAGTAAGATCGTAATTTGTTATCAGCTCAAAAAATTATTTTATAGTAACAACTAAGACCCTTTCGGCCGTGTAATACGATAAGTCTCCAGTAGAAAACGTCGAATAACTAAATAACAATTGATATCTATGGGGATACCATATTCAGAAAAAAATCATGTTTTCAACGCATTTGGAAACGTCTGGACGAAGTTCATGACTATATAGATGCTTAAAATATCTTTTCGTTATGATGGAATGCTAATTTTTAATACGAACTTGATAAAGAGGACTCTGACGTCGGCATCACTGTTCTTCAAGAATAATCCTTACATTGTTCAAGACGACAAATCGAGCCTTCGCGCTATGAACGATCACCCCTTTCTCCAAGGTTTCATACATGTTTCACAGTTGACCAGCGCTGAAGACCCTGTTGACATGACGTGCTGTCTTCCTTTCGTATACAAATCAGAACCGCTAGTACTCGTTAGGAACTCAAATGTAGAACTCGTGTTAGATCCTAGGAACATCGTGCACTCTGCGCCAAGTTCTGACATTAACGTAACTGCTTTGCGCTCTCTCTTCTGATGCTGGGTCTACAGTGATGCAATGCTGTTATACATTACCGAGCTCCATGTTCTTTTCGTCTCTGAAGATTGAGATACTTATGTTGCTCTCTCCTGGATACGTTTCTGTTCAAAAATGCACATGCTTCTTGGTCGCGCCAAATATTACACAAACTAAGAGCTCTTAAACTTTGTCTCTGTATCAAATGTGAGTCTAACACTATACGTTCAGGCGTTCCGCAACATTGTTCATCAGCTACCGTGCGCCCAACAATACAATTTGTCGAGACGCCAAGCGCTGCTGAACAAGAAAAGCAAGAAAATAAGAAAGCGAAATACGTCCTAGTTGCAGGCTCAGACGTGCTGTTCGAAGAAACAGAAAGAGTGTTGTGATCGTCTCTGGGCTCCCATTCAAGCTTCTAAATTTCCAGATGGTCGGAGCAGGCAACACGCAAGGCTGAGGTGTCGAGCTGGCAGCGGCTAGCCGTTATTAGGGGCGTGTCATGAAGATGAACACCATCTCACTGTCCGAAACATCTGCTACAGCTCTCTGGCCTTTACACCTCCGTGCACTGTTCCGTGTTAAAGGATTCACGTAGCACTCTTTGTGAAACGTCTGAGATACTTTGCCAGTGCCCGGTTGATGGTGGGTGACAAAAACGAGAGAGATGTTGCAGTGGTAACGCTCTGGATTCGTATTTGGAAGGACAGCGGTTCAAACCACCGAGCGACTACCAAGATTTTCGTGCTTTCCTTAAAAGTCCAAGCGAATGCTGGAAAGGTTTCTTTGAAAGGACACGGTCAGTTTCCTTCTATATTTTCGCCAACTTGAACTTTTGCTCCGTCTCTAATGACATCAGCACCTACAGAATATTAAACCGGAATTTTCCTTCCTTCCTTCACTGGGAGGCAACTTACAGTCATAACATGGTGAAAATGGACTTGTTTCTATGATGGCGCTTAACAGCGCTGTTGTTTTCTTCACTGCCCTGTTCATCAACTACGTAAATATTTTTTCCGCACCGTATGATCATGCAAGTTCTGCTAACCACAAGTGCTCGATCCAACAAAAAATTTATGCTGCAACATTTCCCTTCGTTAGTTCTCGGTTATGTAAGGTCGCATAGGTTGAGTGTTTCCTCGTACCAGGACTAAATTCCGAACCGTTACTTTCTGTGAGGTCATGTCGTTCCTGCCGTACCCACACTACCCTTGTGTAAAATGGGGAGGTAAGTCGGGTTACTGGCAGTATGGATGGATTATGGTGGGGGTGTTAGAGAAGTGGTGGGGGAATGTTTGTGTGTCTGGGTGTGGTTGTGTGTGTGTGTGTGTGCGTTGTGCTTTGTGTGTGTGTGATAGAGATTTATATTCGCCATCTTTCCCTAGAACACACAATATCTGTTCTCTTTCCTTAACGATTCAAATAGTAGCGCTTTAGGTACACCTCGTCTGCATCTAAATGTACATGAGTACTCTTTACTTCACACTTAAGTGTTTGGCAGAGGGTGCATAGAACCACTTTCGGCCTATTTCTCGAGCGTTCTACTCTTGAATAGCACGTGGGAAAATAGAACACCTAAATCTTTCCGTGCAGTCTCTTGCATATCTTGCGCCATTGCTTTTTGTAGGTCGACAAATCTTATGAAGGTATCTTGACTTATCTAACGTTTTGCTTAAGCGCAATGTCAAAATCGCCTCTCTGCTGCCTTTACTTTTCCTAAAGCCACGGTGACCGTCGTCTAACAGATTCTAGGTGTAATACAAATGGTGAAATATCGTGACTGTCTCAGACTCGGCAGAAAGTCGCCATACATTCCACGAAAATCTGCTCAGGAAACTACAAGAACCTTCCTTCAGAGCACAAACACGGATATTCTTTTCGTCCCTACATATTGATAACATATAAATAGCACAGATGAGGCGAATAGCAGGCGTTTATTCTTCTCACGCTCCGTATGTGAATGGAAGGGGAATTAGCCTTGTAATATGACACAATGCAAAGTACCCTGTACCAGACACTTCATAGAATTCGCAGGCTACAGATTTAGATGTAGGGTTAATATTCAGGTGGCTAAATAGATTTATGAGAGACATCAGTGATCACTTGTAATATGTGTTTTAGTGGGGTCCCGCAGCAGAAAAAAATCTGAAATGATTTGAAGAATATCCGCTACAGTTGCTAAAACGTTCTTTGTTTTAGTCGACGACCGGGTTGGGATTTTATAGTGAAGCCATTTTTTAGATGATCTGAAACCGACGTTATAAATACATGATATAATGGCTATTTAAATACTTCACATGACAAGAAAAAGCTAAATTTACACAAGTCCAGTATTAGTACAGAAAAAGAAGAATATAGCTTAACGCTTTTCGTGTATCGAAATGTGCAGTTTTTATCGTTTTGTCACGCTCATTTTTCCTGCGATAGTATTGGACGCATCAGTTTTAAATCTACCCGACTTTTCATTTCATAATCATCTGGCGTTGTTTCACCTCAGCACAACGTAAGCTATATATTTCCTGTCCTACAATATGAAGTATTCACATTCCATTATATCATGCTTGTATAATGTCAGTTTCAGATAAACTAGAAAATGGCTTCGATATAAGAGGTCAAACCAGTCGTCGATCAAAATAAAAAACTTTTTAGGTACTGGCGCGGTTACTCTTCAATTCAGTACCCATTTGCGGAGCAGCAGTGTCCTCCGGACACGGATAAATTAATCATTTTAAATGAGAAAAATTAGAAAAAAATGTTACTCATTGATGTTCTGAAGGTGAATATGGCAGAATAAAATATATGACTGACATTCTTGCACTGGGCTCGTCGGTTTCTATTCCGACAATATAGGTACTCTTGCTGCGGCATAGCATTTGTGTTACCCATGCATTTACTCCGTTGTATCTACGTTGCGACTAGCATTTATATGTAATGTAGCCATTTACAGACTGTCTGAGTTCTAAGCTGCTAACAGAAAAAAAAATTTAAAATTATTTGCATACTTCATCAAATTAGTGATTGCTAGTTGCTTATAAAAACAGCACCGTTTACTCTCAACGTTTTACCTACTGACAAAATAGCGCCAGTCCGTCTCAAAAACTTGTAGTAGTGGAGAGTCAAATTCTCACTGGCTTTCTTCTCGAGAAAAGTGCGACAGTCTCAGTTTTAAAGAAGAGCAGCTCGTTTGTACGGGGCATGTTTTTTAAGTGAGTACCGTTTTGAAATTTAAAAAAGACGTGCTAAGATATCTCAATAATTTTATTTTTACATGAAAGCCTGTATCTTAATCTACTTTTCTACATAATTTCCGTCAAAATTGAGGCACTTGTCATAACGTTGTACCAGTTTTTGAATACCCTCCTCATACAAGTCTGCCACCTGACGTGTTAACCACTGCATCACCACTGTTTTGACTTCATCGTCTTGAAGACGCTGACCGCGCAGGTGTTTCTTCAAGTGCAGGAACAGATGGTAGTCACTTGGCGCAAGATCGGGGCTGTACGGAGAATGATCTAGAGTTTCCCATCGAAAAGATGTGATGAGATCTTTGGTCTGATTCGCCACATGCGGACGGGCATTGTCTTGCAGCAAAACGATGCCCTTGCCCAACTTCCATGGACTGTTGCTTTGATTCTGGTGTGACGTAGGCCACCCATGTTTCATCGCCCGTAACAATTTGGGTTAAGAAATCATCACCGTCGTTGTGGTACGGCTCAGGGAAAGTCAATGCACTGTCTAAACGTTTGGTTTTGTGCACATCCGTCAACATTTTTGGTACCCAACGTGCGCACAATTTTCGGTAATTCAAGTGCTCGGTCACAATGCCATACAAAACACTACGAGAAACATTAGAAAAGTCATCCCGCAAGGAGGAAATCGTAAAGCGTCTGTTTTCTCTCACCTTATTGTCCACTTCCTGCACCAAACTTTCATTAACGACCGAAGGACGCCCACTCCGTTGTTCGTCATGCACATTTGTGCGGCCACCTTTAAATGCTCTCACCCGCTTTCTTAGCATTCCACCACTCATAATGTTTTCTCCGTAAACTGCACAAATCTCACGATCAATATCGATCGCTTTTAGGCCTTTAGCGCTAAGAGATCTTATAACAGCCCGTACTTCAGAGTCGGCGGGACTCACGATTAGCGGAGGCATCTTAAAACACTCAGTACACAACGCAAATAAGGAAGAATCAGACTGTAATGGCGTCAGTGCGTAGATTAAGGTACAGGCTTTCATGTAAAAATAAAATTATTGAGATATCTTAGCACGTCTTTTTTTAATTTCAAAACGGTACTTACTTAAAGAATACGCCTCGTATTATCGCGAAATAGGGGTGAGTCTGACATGGACACGATACGCGAGTTAGTATGACAATCATTAACACAAAAGCATTTTCGTTGCGGCTAGATCTTTTCACGATATTTCAGACACCAACTTTCTCCTCCGAATGCCAATATATTTTGTTGACTCCCATATACTCCAGCAGAAATAACCATCGTAATAAAATAAGAGAAATCATATTGTGTAGGGGAAGATTTAGGTGTTCATTTTTCCCACATGCTATTCGAGAATGGAACAATCGAGAAATAGTCTTAAAGTCGTTCTGTGAACACCCTGCACCACACACTTAATTGTGAATTGCAGAATAGTCAGGTATACGTAGAAGTGGGTTCATCTCTTATACCTAAGCAAACTAATTCCTGCAGAGGCAGGAATGGCTGAAGCTGTTTTCTCTAATACGGAGTCTGAATGATTTACGCTACTTCCTTCGACTTCAGAGAACAGAGTAGTTAGGAAGAAGAGACGTGGCGTATCACCGGCACACACACACACACACACACACACACACACACACACACACACACACACTTACAATGTTGTTGTTGTGGTCTTCAGTCCTGAGACTGGTTTGATGCAGCTCTCCATGCTACTCTATCCTGTGCAAGCTTTTTCATCTCCCAGTACCTACTGCAACCTACATCCTTCTGAATCTGCTTAGTGTATTCATCTCTTGGTCTCCCTCTACGATTTTTACCCTCCACGCTGCCCTCCAATACTAAATTGGTGATCCCTTGATGCCTCAGGACATGTCCTACCAACCGATCCCTTCTTCTGGTCAAGTTGTGCCACAAACTTCTCCTCTCCCCAATCCTATTCAATACTTCCTCATTAGTTATGTGATCTACCCATCTAATCTTCAGCATTCTTCTGTAGCACCACATTTCGAAAGCTTCTATTCTCTTCTTGTCCAAACTATTTATCGTCCATGTTTCACTTCCATACATGGCTACACTCCATACGAATACTTTCAGAAATGACTTCCTGACACTTAAATCAATACAGGATGTTAACAAATTTCTCTTCTTCAGAAACGCTTTCCTTGCCATTGCCAGCCTACATTTTATATCCTCTCTACTTCGACCATCATCAGTTATTTTGCTCCCCAAATAGCAAAACTCCTTTACTACTTTAAGTGCCTCATTTCCTAATCTAATTCCCTCAGCATCACCCGACTTAATTAGACTACATTCCATTATCCTTGTTTTGCTTTTGTTGATGTTCATCTTATATCCTCCTTTCAAGACACTGTCCATTCCATTCAACTGCTCTTCCAAGTCCTTTGCTGTCTCTGACAGAATTACAATGTCATCAGCGAACCTCAAAGTTTTCATTTCTTCTCCATGGATTTTAATACCTACTCCGAATTTTTCTTTTGTTTCCTTTACTGCTTGCTCAATATACAGATTGAACAACATCGGGGAGAGGCTACAACCCTGTCTTACTCCCTTCCCAACCACTGCTTCCCTTTCATGTCCCTCGACTCTTATAACTGCCATCTGGTTTCTGTACAAATTGTAAATAGCCTTTCGCTCCCTGTATTTTACCCCTGCCACCTTTAGAATTTGAAAGAGAGTATTCCAGTCAACATTGTCAAAAGCTTTCTCTAAGTCTACAAATGCTAGAAACGTAGGTTTGCCTTTCCTTAATCTTTCTTCTAAGATAAGTCGTAAGGTCAGTATTGCCTCACGTGTTCCAGTGTTTCTACGGAATCCAAACTGATCTTCCCCGAGGTTGGCTTCTACTAGTTTTTCCATTCGTCTGTAAAGAATTCGTGTTAGTATTTTGCAGCTGTGACTTATTAAACTGATAGTTCGGTAATTTTCACATCTGTCAACACCTGCTTTCTTTGGGATTGGAATTATTATATTCTTCTTGAAGTCTGAGGGTATTTCGCCTGTTTCATACATCTTGCTCACCAGATGGTAGAGTTTTGTCAGAACTGGCTCTCCCACGACCGTCAGTAGTTCCAATGGAATATTGTCTACTCCGGGGGCCTTGTTTCGACTCAGGTCTTTCAGTGCTCTGTCAAACTCTTCACGCAGTATCATATCTCCCATTTCATCTTCATCTACATCCTCTTCCATTTCCATAATATTGTCCTCAAGTACATCGCCCTTGTATAGACCCTCTATATACTCCTTCCACCTTTCTGCTTTCCCTTCTTTGCTTAGAACTGGGTTTCCATCTGAGCTCTTGATATTCATACAAGTCGTTCTCTTATCTCCAAAGGTCTCTTTAATTTTCCTGTAGGCGGTATCTATCTTACCCCTAGTGAGATAGGCCTCTACATCCTTACATTTGTCCTCTAGCCATCCCTGCTTAGCCATTTTGCACTTCCTGTCGATCTCATTTTTGAGACGTTTCTATTCCTTTTTGCCTGTTTCACTTACTGCATTTTTATATTTTCTCCTTTCATCAATTAAATTCAATATTTCTTCTGTTACCCAAGGATTTCTACTAGCCCTCGTCTTTTTACCTACTTGATCCTCTGCTGCCTTCACTACTTCATCCCTCAAAGCTACCCATTCTTCTTCTACTGTATTTATTTCCCCCATTCCTGTCAATTGCTCCCTTATGCTCTCCCTGAATCTCTTTACAACCTCTGGTTCTTTTAGTTTATCCAGGTCCCATCTCCTTAAATTCCCACCTTTTTGCAGTTTCTTCAGTTTTAATCTACAGGTCATAACCAATAGATTGTGGTCAGAGTCCACATCTGCCCCTGGAAATGTCTTACAATTTAAAACCTGGTTCCTAAATCTCTGTCTTACCATTATATAATCTATCTGATACCTTTTGGTATCTCCAGGGTTCTTCCATGTATACAACCTTCTTTCATGATTCTTAAACCAAGTGTTAGTTATGATTATGTTGTGCTCTGTGCAAAATTCTACCAGGCGGCTTCCTCTTTCATTTCTGTCCCCCAATCCATATTCACCTACTATGTTTCCTTCTCTCCCTTTTCCTACACTCGAATTCCAGTCACCCATGACTATTAAATTTTCGTCTCCCTTCACAATCTGAATAATTTCTTTTATTTCATCATACATTTCTTCAATTTCTTCGTCACCTGCAGAGCTAGTTGGCATATAAACTTGTACTACTGTAGTAGGTGTGGGCTTCGTATCTATCTTGGCCACAATAATGCGTTCACTATGCTGTTTGTAGTAGCTTACCCGCATTCCTATTTTCCTATTCATTATTAAACCTACTCCTGCATTACCCCTATTTGATTTTGTGTTTATAACCCTGTAGTCACCTGACCAGAAGTCTTGTTCCTCCTGCCACCGAACTTCACTAATTCCCACTATATCTAACTTCAACCTATCCATTTCCCTTTTTAAATTTTCTAACCTACCTGTCCGATTAAGGGATCTGACATTCCACGCTCCGATCCGTAGAACGCCAGTTTTCTTTCTCCTGATAACGACATCCTCTTGAGTAGTCCCCGCCCGGAGATCCGAATGGGGGACTATTTTACCTCCGGAATATTTTACCCAAGAGGACGCCATCATCATGTAATCATACAGTAAAGCTGCATGCCCTCGGGAAAAATTACGGCTGTAGTTTCCCCTTGCTTTCAGCCGTTCGCAGTGCCAGCACAGCAAGGCCGTTCTGGTTATTGTTACAAGGCCAGATCAGTCAATCATCCAGACTGTTGCCCCTGCAACTACTGAAAAGGCTGCTGCCCCTCTTCAGGAACCACACGTTTGTCTTTCCTCTCAACAGATACCCCTCCGTTGTGGTTGCACCTACGGTACGGCTATCTGTATCGCTGAGGCACGCAAGCCTCCCCACCAACGGCAAGGTCCATGGTTCATGGGGGGGGGGGGGGGGGGGGGGGGCACTTACAATAGAAAGGGTAAAACAACTTATAGTCCGTTGCGCACAAATGTTGTTCGATTTGAAGCACTTTGGAAGTTGTGCTTTGCTGATGTATACAACGCTTACTTGCTTCTTGGAGCGACTGTTATTCTAGTTTGTAATAAGACCCATTGGTAAATCTCACTTCAGTGCGTTCGTGCACAGTGCCTCTTTGACGAAGGCATACTGCCGCGTTCTGATTTCGGAGGTTTAAAAATAACTTGTGGCTCTTGTATCCGAAGAGTCTAACGTGACGTCAGTAGCGAGGTCATTAGGAACTATGCTTGGAGAAGAGCGCGACTATTATCATTGTAGTTCAAAGCATCAGTGCTGGCTGCGGCCATCTGGTCAGGCCCGTGTGAGCTTTATCTGCCGAGAATAGATCCCGGATGTTCTGGTCAGGAGAAATACCCACAAGAAGCCGCTCACATCCGCCAGCCTGTGGCGCCTGGACTAGATGTGACGAAACGTACCTCAGTACCGCAGCTAAGAATTAGATACACAGCAATTTTTGTGTTCCCACACACATCGAGGCGCAGTCACGGAGTACAAATAACGTCGTATATACACTCTCCCAGCCCCTGAGTACGTATGTGTAGAATGAAAATCATGTACCCTACAGTTCAAGTCACAAACGATGGCGGTCGAGTTTAGGCTTGTTCTGCGCACGTACGGCACGCATTCTCCGACAGCCAATGAGCGTTCTGAGTGCTCTGCTCTGCTTCTGAGTATTAAACGTGACCATAGCGAGTTGTTCGTGAATTTGTATTTCATTTGTGCGATTTGTCGTCACTGATGTGATGGTAAGTGATAAATTATGCAACCAAGAGACATAATTTTCGGGATATACGCTTCCTTCAAGAGGAAAAGAGGAACGCAAGCGCATGCGCGTACCACAACTGTCGCTTGAAATCGTCAACAAGGCAATTCCCGTCCGTGCCTCGACCTGAGCGAAACGCCATCGTTGGTGGATCGGACTACAGCTCGAGATCTGTATGTTTGAAATTTAACAAGATATACGAAAATAAATTCCTTGTCAGTCCGCTCCCTTTCAGGACCAGTGCGCAGTTAGCACAGTAGACGTCAAGAATTGAGAGGGAAGCATTCGTGGCATACCGCCGAACGCTAAGGTTTCCGTGCCGAAACCCCTTTGACATCACTTTCCTTTATCCTACCTCTTTTTATTTTAGGGACGATACGAAACTGCAGTGCGTTTGTTATTAAGAAGTATGGTGCAATGATCCTTCGGACATGTATGAATGTCCGAAGGAACAGGCACTGCAGCGACAAAAGTCGTCAAGAAATAGATGACAGGTATTCGCAGTTGCAAATATGAACGGCCATCGACTGTAGATTGGCTTGACAACAGAGCAAATTTGTGCCGGAACAGTGCTTTAAGCGAGCGGTGGCGTTAGCCGCTTCGGCTATCCGTGCACGAATCACGATCAGACCCAAACCTCCATACGTCGTCGCCCCTGTGTCACAAAATGCTCTCGTACGTTACGTATATTACCGTCCAGAAATGACATATTTATTGGGAGTCGAGGTCCTGGTATTGGCGAATAAATACGAAATAGCAGAGCCTGTGTTATTAAGAAGTATGATGCATTGTTCCTTCGGTCTGCTATTTCGTAGTTATTCGCCAATACCAGCCCTCCGACTCTCAATAAATATGTCCTTCTTAAACGGGAATATACGTAACATACGGAGGTTTTGGTCTTACCGTGCACGGGTAGCCGAAGCGGTTAAGGTGACCACTCGCGTAAAGCGGGAAATCAGTATTCTAATACCAGTCCGGCACAAATTCTCGCTGTCGTCATTCCAATATACCGTCGATGACCGTTCATATTCGCAATTTGAATAAAAAATTTTTATTATTTGAGGGAATTAATAAGATGAGGCTGCTTAATCTAATCTAAACTAGCGAAATAGTGAACTAGGAAAAATAAGATATATGGTGTTCTGTGGAAGATCACATTTACTGATGAGGCAGAACATTATGGCCACATGTGTTTTCGTCCGCCTTTTTAACGAAGTGCAGTAGCGATTATACGTGGCATGGGGTCGAGAAGTCCTTGGCAGGTTTCGCGAGTTATGTGACATCGCGTGTCTACGCAAACGTCACGTGATTCCCGTAAATTCCGAGCTGACGGTCTGTGGGCGCGGAGCTGGCGCCCTTCACCGATTCAGATGTGGTTCAACAGGTTCAGACCGGGCGAATTTGGTGGCAAAGTCATCAACGTGAGTTCACTATAATGGTCCTAAAACCGCGGTAGCACGATTTTGACCTTGTGACACGGACAGCTATCCTACTGGAAGGTGGTCATCGGGGAAGATCAGACATTAAGGGATTCAAATGATCCGCGCTAATTTTCACGTAGTTCGCCACTGTCATGGAGCCTTCGATTAGTGCCACAAGTTGTCTGCTGCGGCGCCGTACGTTCGACAATGTATGCTGAATGGTGCTCCCCACAGCACTTGTACCTACACCAGCATTGCACTCCGTCTCCAGTTCTGTCACAGATGGTCGCTTATTCTGTTTTGCAGAGCGAGCTTTTCTCCAACCTCTACCTCCTGTGGTGAGGCGTGGACGTCCAACACATTGTTGCCTACTCGTGGTTCCACCGTCCTTCAACCAGTTTTCACGACAGTAGCAAATGTACACCTCTTCAACTTCGCCGTTTCCGATATGCTCGTTTCGAGACGACCAGCCACAGAAGTCTGTCAAAGTCGCTTCTGTCAGTGGATTTCCCCATAAGCTGTTCGTATCGTCGCTAGAATGATTTCACTTTGGCTTTGGAGAACTAAATGAGAACAGCAGGGAGTAACTGCGGGAAAGTGAGCCTTGTATCTGTCTACCCTCCTTAGAGTAGTCTAATCTACAGCTAGATGATTACCCTGCCTGGCACAGACTTCATCGAACCAGCTTCAAGCTATTTCTCTAACGTTCCACTCTCGACTGGGAAAAACGAGCACTTAAATCTTTTTATGTGAGTTCTGATTTCTCTTATTTCATTTTGATGGTCATTTCTTCCTACGTAGGTGGGCGCAAACAAAATATTCTCGCAATCGGGGGAAAAAATTGGTAATTGAAATTTCACGAGAGGGTACTGCTACAATGACAAACGCCTTTGTTTCAATGATTGCCACCCCAATGCACGTATCGTGTCCGTGGCACTCTTTCCCTGTTTCGTGATAACACAAAACGAGCTGCCCTTCTCTGAATTTTTCTGATATCCTCTGCCAGTCCCATCTCATGTGGATCCCATACCACACAACAATACTCCATAAGAGGGCGGCCAAGTGTGATGTAAGTAGACTCTTTATTAGATCTGCCGTACTTTCTAAGTGTTCTGCCAATAACTCGCAGCTTTGGTTTGCTTTCCTCTCAGCAGTTTCTATGCGATCGATTGAGTTTACGTTATTCGTAGTTGTAGTCCCTAAGTATTCAGCTGAATTTACAGCCTTTAGATTTGTGTTATTTATCGTGTAACCGACATTTAGAGCATTTCTTTTAGTACTCATGTGGATGACTTCAAACTTTTCATTATTTAGAGTCAATTGCCACTTATTGCACCAAACAGATACCTTGTCTAAATCGTTTTGCAGTTTGTTTTGATCATCTGATGGCTTTACAAGACGCTACATGACAGCATCTGCAAACAATGTAACAGGGCTGCTCAGATTGTCTCCGACGTCGTTTACGTAGATCAGGAACAGCAGAAGGCCTATATCACTTCCTTGGGCAACACCAGATATTACTTCTATTTATAATTTTTCCATCCGCTGTGTAAAGAAATCTGCTGGAAGATGAAAGCTAAGATGAGAGGCGTTAATGGAAACGGTGAGAACGGACACATGATTCCATAATCTGTTCTGAATCCAAAAGATAACCAAGTCTTCTGCTGATCTCGAGGAAAGGGAGCAGTAAACAAAGCCCAAGTTGGCTGTGCATATGCAGTCTCAAATGGTAAGAATGAATGAAAGTCAGACATAGTATTAGGTGACATGATAGTGGAGAAAGAAAAATGAATTATTACAAAGATAAAGACACACACACAGTAGATAAAAAACTGCACTTCCAAAGAAAACTTACGAAAGAAGAAATATTTATTTACAAACAGTTACATGAACACACAAAACAAAAAGGCCATTTGCTAAATACTGGACAAAAGGAAAGTCGAAAAAATAGCTGACAGACGCAGTTGGAAGTTGATTTGAAGAAAACTTGACAGAATATCGTAAACAGAAAACGATAGAATGGTAGTGTTGGGGAACAATTTACTACATGAGAAGTTAGAAAATTAAATTCTGGGGCTACATCCTGAGGCAGAAAAATTTCTTACAAAACACAGCAGAATGGAAGATTTCAGGCGCAGCACAAGAGGTTATCCAGAAAAAAAACAGGCTAGATGGACCGAATCGTGAGGTTTCCGTCATCCGTTGATCTTAATAAATTTATCAAGAAGATACTGTTATGGATGTGTGCAAAGATATTCTCTAGAAGATAAAATCGCCTCCAAGAAACTATCGATCTATTTGTGTGGAATGCAAAAACCCATCAACACGAAGTCAGTATACATGCATCAGCTTAGCCTGGTTTCTGAGAATGAGATCGGTACAGTCAACGCATATAATTATCCTTTCTCGTGTGGCAGAAAAGTGGTTGCGACACTGTGAAACATGCAGTAAGAATTTAAATGTAAATGTTTTTCAGTTGTCTGGAAGGCTAGCAGACACCTGAACAGAAACCTCACTACCGCACTCTCACTGTTCGGAACTTGGTAGGTTTGCAAAAGACCACACAGTCCGTCTGTGGGACTCAACCTCAACGCTCTCCCAAGTTACTTAACAAACAATTCGTGTAAGCAGGAACTCTCCAACACGACTGAAAGCTATATGCATTTGTTTTTAGCAAGCCATTAAAGGTGTAACACGGAGTCTGCATTTACGTACCTGTCCTCCCAACCTTGGTGCTAACAACCTGTATTTAGCGTCTAGCACGTAAGCTGAATGAGCACTCTGACTTACTGATTCACGTCTTCTTACACTCTACAGCAGTGATTCCTAAAGCTTACCTTTGGCGGAACAGTTTGAGAATACTACTTCTTTGATGGAACACGTTTTCCTATATTTCGAAGGTTAATAAAAACAATAAAATTTGAAAAATGAGAAGAACCTGTTTTATTCAGTGATCGCTTCAATTTTAAGTTATAAATAATAAAAAAGAAATCATAATTAATTTTTTAAATAAAAAATGTCGAAGAAACGCCCGGTTATTAATAATTTATCGCAAAGCACTTACTCACTTCCCGCGCAACACCAATGTTCCGCGGAACACAGTTTGGGAAACACTGCTGTACAGAAAGAGTTCCCAAGCAAATTATCCTTACTAAACGATTTCAAGCGAACTAATTGTAAGACAAACTTCTTCGAAAAAAAGAAGCCCATTACATTATACTGCTCAAGATCCCGCGTACACTATTGTTTTCTGATGAAATGTCTTATGTACCCTGAGGTGACAAAGTCACCGGTTAGCGATATACATATATATACCGCTGGCCATTAAAATTTCTACACCAAGAAGAAATGCAGACGATATACGGGTATTCATTGGACAAATTACAAAATTTACATTTTCACGCAGTTTGGATGCGTATATTCTGAGAAATCAGTACCCACCAGTAACCACCTCTGGCCGTGATAACGGCCTTGATACGCCTGGGCTAGGATGGCGTGTACAGGTACAGCTGCCCATGCAGCTTCAACACGATACCACAGTTCATTAAGAGTACAGGACCTGCAACATGCGGTTGTGCACTATCCTGCGGAAATGTAGGGTTTCGCAGGGATCGAATGAAGGGTAGAGCCACGGGTCATAACACATCTGAAATGTAACGTCCACTGTTCAAAGTACCGTCAATGCGAACAAGAGGCGACCGAGACGTGTAACCAATGCCACTCCATACCATCACGCCAGGTGATACGCCAGTATGGCGATGACGAATACACGCTTCCAATGTGCGTTCACCGCGATGTCGCCAAACACGGATGCGACCATCATGATGCTGTAAGCAGAACCTGGATTCATCCGAAAAAAATGACGTTTTGTCGTTCGTGCACCCAGGTTCGTCGTTGAGTACACCATCGCAGGCGCTCCTGTCTGTGATGCAGCGTCAAGGGTAACCGCAGCCATGGTCTCCGAGCTGATAGTCCATGCTGCTGCAAACGTCGTCGAACTGTTCGTGCAGATGGTTGTTGTCTTGCAAACGTCCCCATCTGTTGACTCAGGGATCGAGACGTGGCTGCACGATGCGTTACAGCCATGCGGATAAGATGCCTGTCATCTCGACTGCTAGTGATACGAGGCTATTGGGATCCAGCACGGCGTTCCGTATTACCCTAATGAACCGAGAGATTCCAGATTCTGCTAACAGTCATTGGATCTCGACCAACGCGAGCAGCTGTGTCCCGATACGATAAACCGCACTCGCGATAGGCTACAATACGACGATTATCAAAGTCGGAAGCGTGGTGCTACGCATTTCTCCTCCTTACACGAGGCATCACAACAACCAGGCAACGCCGGTCAACTGCTGTTTGTGTATGAGAAATCGGTTGGAAACTTTCCTCATTGTCAGCACGTTGTAGGTGTCGCCACCGGCGCCAACCTTGTGTGAATGCTCTGAAAAGCTAATCATTTGCATATCACAGCATCTTCTTCCTGTCGGTTAAATTTCGCGTCTGTAGCAGGTCATCTTCGTGGTGTAGCAATTTTAATGGCCAGTAGTGTACGAATGGCGGTAGTATCGCGTGCACGAAGTATAACAGGACAGTGCATTGGCGGAGCTGTCATTTGAACGCAGGTGATTCATGTGAAAATGTAAGACTTGATTGTGACCCACGACGTAAATTAACAGATTCTGGACGCGGAATGGATAGACGCATGAGACATTCATGGAATTCAATATTCAGAGATCCACAGGGTCAAGACTGTGGCGACATTTCAGGCATTATCTCTCACTACAGACAACGCAGTGGCCGACGGCCTTCACTTAATGACCCAGAGCAGCGGCGATTTCGTAGGGTTGTCAGTGCTAACAGAGAACCAGCACTGCATGAAACACTCGCAGAAATCAATGTGGGACATATGAAGAAGGTATCCATTAGGACAGTGTGGCGAAATTTGGCGTTAATGGGCTGTGACAGCAGACGACCAACGCGAGTGCCTTTGCTAACAGCACGGCATCGTATGCAGCGCCTCCCCTGGGCTCGTGACCTTGTCGGTTGGACCCTAGAAGATGACCTGGTCAGATGAGTCCTGATTTCAGTTGGTAAGAGCTGATGGTAGGGTTCGAGTGTGGTGCAGACTCCACGAAGCCATGGACCCAAGTTGTCAACAACGCACTGTGCAAGCTGGTGGCGGCTCCAAAATGGTTCGGGCTGTGTTTATCTGGAACTGACTGTGTCCTCTGGATGTTCGGCTGCTTCGAGACCATTGGCAGCTATTCATGTTCTTAAACAACGATTGAATTTTTATGACTGACTATGCGCCATGTCACCGGTCCATAATTGTTCGCGATTGGGGGTAGCCGTGCGGTCTAGGCGCCTTGTCACGGTTCGCGCGATTCCCCCCGTCGGAGGTACGAGTTCTCCCTCGGACGTGGGTGTGTGTGTTGTCCTTAGCGTAATTTAGTTTAAGTTGGATTAAGTAGTGTGTAAGCTTCGGGACCGATGACCTCAGCAGTTTGGTCCCATAGCACGTACCACAAATTTCCAATACCGCGATTGGTTTGAAGAGCACTATGGACAATTCGAGCGAATAATTGAGCCACCCGGATCGCCCGACATGGAATATAATCGAGAGGTCAGTTCGTGCACAACATTCTGCACCGGCAACACTTTCGCAGTTATTGACGGCTTTGGAGGCAGCATTGCTCAGTATTACTGCAGTGGACTTCCATCAACTTGTGGGGTCCATGCCACGTCGAGTTGCTGTACTAAGGAGGGTAAAAGGGCGTCCGACACGATATTAGGAGGTATCCCACGACTTCTGTCACCTCAGTGTGCGCTTGAGAGGGAAAGGAGGGGTGAGATACGCTCTCCAGTTGACCAACGAGATTCTTACGTTATTCCTTATGTAGCACTCAGAGGTTTCACACTTGTCTTCAAACTTTTCCAAAAATATTGCGGTGTATGATTTACCAGTTTGTCTGTGGTACTGGGATTTGTTAACAAATACCTTTCCAACGTATGCAATAATTTTTACTGTCTCAGTCTAGATATAGTGCGGGTCACTGAAGCGAAATGGAAACAAGATACGGATTTCTGATAAAACAAATACACGGTAGTGTCAACAGCAACCGAAAATGATGCAACTGGAATAGGATTCGTCATGGATAGTGAAGTGAGGCAGAGAATAAGCTAGTGTGTGCAGTCTAGTGACAGGATTGTTCTCATCAGAGTCGACTGCAAACCAGAGTCAACAACAACAGATCACGTAAACAGTGCATACCAGGAGGAATTATCAGTATTCAGGGATATGACAGAGACGATTATTAGAAGTAAAATGGGCTCTAAAATTCATACTTTGAGAGCTACGAGCACTTCATCATTTTCTGCTACAAACTCTTTGCTTTAATGTTTTGGGAGGAGGTAATATGGAACAAAATTAGTAAAATGCGTCCAATAAACATGGACTCTAAAGTGCACACCTTAAGTGATATGAGCACTCGTTCAGTAGAAGAGACAGCATCGAAGATCAAGAAAAGCCCATAGCTCTTAAGGCATGCATTTTAGAGACCATGTCTGTGTATTTACAATCGTACAGAAGAATCAGTGTGGAAGGAAGTGGAATACTGAAGAACTGAAGATAGATGAGGTCCGGGAAGGAAGAGGAATATTCAAGTACTGAGGATTGATGAGGTGCATTTGATGTACTCTAGGGCTCTAGATGCAACAGTGAATGCCAGAGTAGGCAGTTCATTTGAGAGAAATGGAGATCTCTAAACAGAACAACCACAGAAGTTGGACAGGGAAACATAGGTACAAGGAAGATAACTCCGAAGAATCCTTGTGTAATAGGAAAAAAAAGAACTTTAATTCATTGACGAAAGAAAGACGTACAAAAATGTCAGAAAAATAAAAAGAGCTTTCGATGAAATTAAGAGCAACGGCGTCAACATTGTGAGTACAAGAGAAATTCCACTGTTAAACGCAAAAGAGAGAGCGGATGGATGAAAGAATACACTGAAGGCAATAACGAGAGGGAGCAACTGTCTGACGACGTGACAGAAGAAACTGGGTCGATAGGGGTGGCGAAAGATTCGGGACTAGTCCCACAGTCGGATCTCCGGGAGGGGACTGCCAAGGGGGAGGTGACCATGAGAAAAAGACTGAATAACCAACGAAAGGATAACGCTCTACGAGTTGGAGTGCGGATGTCAGAAGTTTGAACGTTATAGGAAAGCTAGAAAATCCGAAAAGGAAAATGCTAAGACTCAGTCTATACATAATTGGGGTCAGTAAAGTGAAATGGCGTCGAAACTGGTAGATGTTTCAAATAAACGACGTTGGATTACAAAACAGCTGTTGGTTTCAGATATCATTATTCAAGATCTTTATGTGCTGCTGCTGTCCCACTGTCTTCGAGGTATTTCCAGAGACTCCTTTGTAGTGGTCAGACGTGGTCGACCACATTCTTGACAACGAGAATGCCTGCCATCTCGTTCACATGCAGTCCATCATTGGGTCACTGCTATTTACATCCGAATGCTCCACAAATCTGAATATCTCACGATTGCACCAGCTGGCCAAATGGGGACCTTCTATGAGGCCCCTTTCAAAAATGTGTCACATGCTAATAACGCTATCTCATACGAATACGCTACAGGTCGTTATCCTTCATAGCAATCACTCAACATGTGGACGATGTTCACGCCCCTTTTATACCCTGCCGGATCTGGTAATAACGCGAAACAAAATCGGTGTCCGATCATCAGGTTTTAGGTTTTCCGTGATTTCACTAAATCGACCCAGAAAAAAGCCAAGTTCCTTTCACAGAGCACGGCCGCTTTCCTTCCGCGTCCATAAAAATACAATCCTAGCGTGTGTTCCTCTCTAATGGACCCGTTCTTGACGGGAAATAAAACCCTAGTCTTTTTTTTAACAACACTAATGCACTACGCCACGCTAAGAATATGATGTTGATCATTTTTCCCTCTGGTATTATCCTTATATTAGTCACCGCTGATTTTGATCTGTAACTGATTGTAGACTATGAACTTCAGAGGGGATTGAATTTACTTAATAGTGTTGTCGTAATTTCAGTTATCATCAGAGATCTGCATCAGAGGAAGTGTAAAACCAAGATATTGTTCATTCATTTGTGAAATTTGGTGAACGTTCTGTGATGGTTTGGGCTTCGTATCGTAATATGCAGTTGGACCCGTAGAAAAGTGACCATTATCACTGAGCAGTGTTGACATTATTCCTAGCAGCGGACTGCGTCTTACAAGATAATAATAGCTATAAATGTTGAGTATTCGTATGATGAACATCGTTCATCAAGATTAGCGATAAGTTACTGGAATCACTCATTTCCACAAAATTTCAGTAGTGTGCTTCCAAAGCGACGTAAGACTAATTACAGGGAAGGCAGATGTCAGACACTGTAACTGACTCACAAAACAGGTAACATACAACTCTCATGTCAGTCATGAATTATGATTAATAGAAAGACATCCGCTTCAGCGGATTCTATTGATAATGTTTGTCGGTTGCGGATGTACTACAACTCATATTTGCAATTCGTGAGTATTGTCGTCAATCTGGTGTCTTACCAAATAGGATAAATACAAAAGATCCGTTGAAGACCAGCATTTTTGGTCGCCGATCCGTTTAGCGAACACAAGAGCGTTGTGGAGATGCTTATTAGGCTCCAGTGGTAGACGCTACAAGAGAGGCACCGTGTGCCACACCGAGTTATGCTGAAATTACGGGAACTTGTAACGTAGCAAGTTATTACCAGGTAACATTCAGCACAGTATAACAAGCAGACGCGTATCACGGAGGTTGCAAGAAGAAGCCTCAGCTATGAATCAAGTGCAGCTGGCGCTTGCGTCCGTGGCAACTATCACAAGCAACGCCTAGTAAAAACGCAAATTCATGCCCCCTACGAATCTAAATAAACTATAGTAATTATTAACCGATTTTGTTCAAACTTGGTACACCATCTTTTGTTATTCGGATAAGGATCTTGCGAAAATTTCAAAATTGTATCTATTATAGTTCGGAGAGAGAAAATTCCTTAAAAGTCACAAAAGCGGCACTTAGGTCTAAAAACACAGTTAGGAACAATAACAGTTTGTCTTTTTCTATCATTTAAAGTCATCCAGAGTTCTCAATGCATAAAAATAATTTAATTGGAATTTTTCTACAAAACTTTAATTACTCTGCTTTTCGTAGTGTAAAAACCATTCAAAATTATTATTCGTTTATTATTTTGTTGTGTGTATAAATGGGAATGATTGAGAGAGTGTATGTGAGACATACGTAAAATTTAATATTATTTTCTGCAAAACATTAACAGAATTGGACTATGGGAAAGCTGTATGGTAACCACGATATTGATGACGTATGTCGAAGTGTGCATGCTTTTATAAGAGAGCAGCCAGAATAACAGTCTAAAGTGTAATAAGTTTCTAAATTAATTTCAAAATTATTTTTCATTTACGTCATTTTTATTAAACAATATATTAGTATTTGCATTTGGAATGACGTCAATGACTTTCTGTTTAGTGACTGGCCGCGAGAATGATCTAGAAGTTTGTCAGTCAAACTTATCAGCCAATCAGGATTAAGATGTTCCCGCGCACCGAAGTTAGATACGCAGAGTGTGAAGTAGCATCGTGATAGTCGCTCCATAACTATCGGACGTATAAGGTCATGTTAGCTGTCACAGTGCGCATTAAGTGGAAAATGAAAGAATATTGAGTTCTCGCGTTTAATTGTGACTAAAGCTGTTGCAGTTATGCACATTTTGATGAAAACGGGACACTTCTCGATTAATTTGTTGGAAAGTTACGAGCGTGTGAGATTTCGGCCTTTAGTGAAAAATCCGCGTGGCATATTCTGTGTTCATTATGGAATACTTGGCGAGCACTTCTGTTATAGAAGACCACCGATAAGACCGAATGTGAAACTCACTTAGAGTAGTGGATCAGTGACTGCTAATTTGTGTATTCCATCGGGTCAGATTGAAAATCGATTTCTGGCTGCTTTTGCGTGTGAAATTTGTTGTTTAGACTGTGAGTTGAGAATGATAGAACATTCTCTCACTAAATGTGGACTTTATAGCCATTTCCAGTTGTTGCCTAAGCAATAAAAAGCTTTGTCTTGGAATTTTCGGACACTTATTACAGTCAAAAATGCACCGTATTACCGCCCGAAATCTTGATAAATATGGACTTGCAAGAACTGTTTCTTCGCTATTAGAATTACGCGGCCTCAGCAGGGTAGATATTAGGTGGCATTTTTCTTCAACGCAGCCTTTTCGCTACCTAGTACCTGCGATTGCAGAGTGAAGGGACGGCGAACGGAAGCCGTAGTGAGGTAGCTGGACATTTAATAAGAGCAGTACGAGGTACGAACCGACCCCTCCCCGCCGCAAACTTACGTTCCAGGTAACGCAAGGGAACTTTTTACTTCCTCCTGTCTGCTTCTCCCGAAACGACTTTGACAGTAAATTAGAGAAATTTGATCTCATACGGTAGCTTACCGGTACCCGTTCTTCCCCTGCAGCATTTGCGAATATAAAAGGGAAAGGGAGGAAATGGTAGCGGCGCCCTAAGTAACACCAACAGTGAAGTGGATTGCATAGATATAGATTGTAGTTTTAAACCAGTGCAGTACAGTAATTACTTCTTGATTTTACTGACCCGGGCTAACAAAATTAAGATTCTTTCATTGCTTGTTACGTGGAACGGACTAGTCTTAGTCCAATGGAATTATCTCAACAATATCGGGGAACTGCTTTTTTTGCTTGACACTGGAAAACTGTTACTTCTTTTCTACTGTGCTGCTTCGTTGCGGCAACTAAACTATAGGTGTCAAAAACATGGCGCAGCGCTCTGGTGTGGTGTGTTTAGTTCTCATTAGGATCACTTCCTAGCACTGACCCGTCCAGTAAGCCAAGGAAACGCTCGGCCATTAGTCACCGCGGCGGGAGAAGTCAAGTGCTGCCAAACAAAACATATTTGGCGGCGTGTAGGCTTGACTCATCGTTGCGGTACGGAGAGTACACTTGGACGACACGGACATGGCAGAACTTGGAAGTGGTAATAAGTGAAGGAATTCTGATGAACATTACATTCGAAGGAAGTAAATTTAGGTTCAAAAAATGGTGCAAATGGCTCTGAGCACTATGGAACTTAACATCTGAGGTCATCAGCCCCTAGCGGTCGCGCGGTTCCAGACTGTAGCGCCTAGAACCGCTCGGCCACCCCAGCCGGCTATGATGTCTGTTATGTAGTCGTTTTAAACAGCAATTTGTTTGATTATGTTTAGTTCCTGTGTGTAGTTTTCTTGTTTAAGAGGTGTTCTGTTTATCCTGTGGAGCTTGTGCGTGAAACTGGCATATTTATGCACTGTCGGGTGGTTGGATGAGCTGTGGATGCGTCCTCATTTGTTACCTTTCATACAACAGTGTCGTAGTGTCATTTTTTAACAAGATAATTCTCGCCCATACGTGTTGCGTGTCGCTATGAACTATATACGATATGCTGAGGTACTCCCTGGCTAACAAAATCTCCTGATCTGTTACCAGTAGAACAGTGTGGAACCAGTTCGTAGTTCAATTTCGTCCCAGTGCCAGTATCCACGATATCAGAGACCAGTTATAACAGTTGTGGTCCAGATTGCCTCAGGACAGGATTCAATAGTTTTTTGACACCCTTCCCAACCGAAATAGTGCGTGCATTTATGACAGAGGCGATGCAACCTTATACTGCCAAGATCTTCATAAATTTGACTTGATTTTGTGAGCAGTGAATTAACATCACATATCCTCTCAACCTGAGAAGATACCTTTCGTTTTCTCTTCTTCTTCCGGCTGTTTCGGCATTTTTGTCAGGAAACGTATCATTATGAATAAATTTTATTATTTTCACATATCATAATTACACATGTAAGTAGAGTCAGCAAGTGGTCACTAAGGTACTCTCTACACATGGTCGAACTACTGTAATCACGGTTGATACTATCCAACAAAAAGTATTAGGTATTTTTATCAGGAAATGTATAATTGTGATAAGTTTTCTTATTTTCACATATCACAATCTAAAAACCATAATGGGAACAGTAAGCAGGTGGTCACAGAAGGTACTCTCTACACATGGTCATATTACTGCACTCTCGGTTGATACTATCCAAGAAAAGGAGAGCCTGCTTCCAAAAATGGGAACAGCTTGGACAGAGAGTCTCACCCCCTCGCCCCCACAGGCAGAGGGGAAATAGGCTCACCAGAAACTCTCAGTCATTATTTAACCCTTTCGGACTCTCTGATTACAATTGTGTATATTAAATTTTCCTGTGTCTTAGTTGCAACAGAAGTTATTTTTCCCAATGGAAATCTGAAGTACACATCTGTGAATGTTCAACCTTTTCATCATGCCTGAGTTGTATCGACTGTTGGGCAACGCTGTGAAAATATCAGCAAGTCAGCGTGCCAATGTGCAGCAGCTCGCGACGACCAGAATACACGTATGTGGTTGGTTCGCTATATTCCACTGTATAATTGAATACTTTTATTATTGTTTTGCATGGAAATTATTGAGTGATCATTTTGCTATTTACTACAACAGAGAAAATTTCGTAATTAGTTATTATAGTACATAAAATGAAGACAAGTGTACAAAGTATGATTTGATAATGAGTACATATTTTTGTTCAAATCTAGCATCTAAAATCATTTAAAAAATCACCTAAGAGCATTGCCACATAAAGAAAAATTTTTCTCTTCCAGAAAAAATTCAGGTCTGAAAGGGTCATGACACGTAGACATCCTGTTTACGCCACGAAAGCTGCCTATTTTTCACGTTTTGTGTTGCTCTCGCCTAAAATGAATTCCAGCATTATACGCTGGATAATACGTAAATGTCCTTTATTCCTTGAACAAAATAAGCACTGCACGACTTTGAGAGAAATCTGAACGTATTCGCAGATCAATGCCCGGGATTTGATTTACTCCTCTGAACACCTTCAGCGCAATATAAAGCAATATCACAGCAGACAGAACCACGTACATTCTTGAATAAAATAGCTAACTCGGCCCTCTCCTTGTAATTACCGTATCCGAGGCAACAGGCACCGATGTGTTCCGTGGAAACGAAAGAAGAAAGAAATGTAGCTTACATTACGACAACGACTTGTCGTTGGAGAGGGTGTACAAACTCGGACTGGACAAGGATGTGACAAGAAATCGGTGTGTTTTCTTCAAAGGAAATATCTCAGGGCATCCCTTAAGAGATTTGAGAAAACCAGGAGATGCATAAATATGAGTGGCGGGAAGAATATTTGAGCCCTAGTCCAACAGAATGCAAGTGTCTTCAATCATAGCGCCAATAGCTCTGTCAACGGAAGAACAGACACCAACAAGGCGACCAGTTCCCGGGAAAAGAAATTTCGTGTAACAGAACAAATTGAATAGAGGCTCGCTACAGATTAAGATCACAACTGGATACGATTTTCGCCCAAAAAGTCAGTGTAAATACTGTAATTTAAATGTATGAAGATAGTAACTGTTCCGAAAGAACAGATACCAATGATGACCATGCAGCTTCTCTAGAAAAAAATGATAATTAATCGAAACCCTCAGCTGCCAACAGGTGTTGTTGATATACCTCAATGTTACAGCTGTCCCCATTGAGGTATATCAACAACACCTGTTGGCAGCTGAGGCTTTCGATTAATTATCGTTACTGTAAATTAAGGCAAGGCGTGCATAATTTTACTACTCATGATATTCCAATGTATTACCGGTATATACTCAACGTTAGTAATTTACCACACTAAGCCTACTGCGCAGTTCGAAGCGGTCGCGCATTGCCACCCATAAAAATGAAGTCAGGGCAGAAGCCGCCCCTGAGGAGATGTTGATGACGAAGGAATACAGGGTCACAATAACGTTGACAGGTCAGCGTTCCGTGTTCAAAGATTTGGAGATCAGTTTGCCCATTTAACACTATACCTCCCAACACCGTAACGCCTGGACAACAAAAACGATCATGTTCGAAAATTCTGGACGTACCGTCATATGGCTATTCACTCACGAACAATGATCGTTTTGGTGTTCGAGGTGTTATGATACAGGGATGCATAATGTTGCATAGCCGAACTGACCTCTATATCTTTGAAAATGGTATACTCGCCGATCAACGTTACTGTGGCGGATGTGGCGGTAGAGTACAGTGCTGGTGCAGGTAGAAGTGATTTGGAGCAAATCGCTCAGTGCACATAGTCGAACATGGGGTTCTGCCACAGACGAACTCCTACGTGTTGACCCGACGACATTTTAAATTACGACTGCAGTGGGCTCGGGACCACCGAGATTGATCGGACGAATCACGTTTCTTTTTACACCAGAGTCGATGGCCGAGTCCGGACACGCCGTCACACAGGTGAACGTTTGCACCACTCGACAGGCGCTGGCCTATGGGGAGGCAGTCTCACGCTAGGGGTGGCATTCACCTGCACTTTCATGGGACCTTTGGTGGTGGTAAGTTCCTATGCGACCAAACTGCTGGGACCTTTGGCAGTAATCGAATGCACTATGACAGCTGTGGACTATTGCGGAACATATGCAACTCGTTATACCTACTGGCTTCACCTATAGCTATACTATTTTACGGCAGGATAACTGCCATTACCATAATGGTGCCACAGTGGTTTGAGGACCACGATACTGAACTCACATTGATGACTTGGAAAACGAATTTGGCTGATCTGAATCCAATGAAACACATATGTAACGCTATCAGGCAGCATTTCGGCGCCCACAAACCAACGACCCGTGATCCAAGGGAATTGCACATGTCCTGTGTCACATATCTCCGGAAACCTGCCAAGGGCCTGTCGAATCCATGCCACGCACAATCGCTGCTGTAGAACAACATAGCGTTGGTCCTAATGTTTTGGCTTATCAAGTTCCGTATGTAGGTGACACAAAGCCTGTTGGGCAGTACTATACTACTATTTGCTACATCTGAGGTTTTTACTTGCACTAGATAAGTTACCTCCCCTCAGTAATGAAGAGACTGAAGCTGACACTTTCTAACAGACAAACCGCCAGACAATTCCTTCTGTAGAGAAGCTGTGCTTGGGTAGCTCAGATGGTAGAGCACTTGCCCGCGAAAGGCAAAGGTCCCGAATTCGAGTCTCGGTCCGGCACACAGTTTTAATCTGCCAGGAAGTTTCATATGAGCGCACACTCCGCTGCAGAGTGAAAATCTCATTCTGGAAACATCCCCCAGGCTGTGGCTAAGCCATGTCTCCGCAATATCCCTTCTTTCAGGAGTGCTAGTTCTGCAAGGTTCGCAGGAGAGCTTCTGTAAAGTTTGGAAGGTAGGAGACGAGGTACTGGCAGAAGTAAAGCTGCTTGGGTAGCTCAGATGGTAGAGCACTTGCCCGAGAAAGGCAAAGGTCCCGAGTTCGAGTCTCGGTCCGGTACACAGTTTTAATCTGCCAGGAAGTTTCAATTCATTCTGTCATGAATCTGCCTCTCCACTACAGGTCCTCTCTTACGTGTGATGGATATGTTCCTCGAGTCCTGGTTCAGTTACTCCAGTCGAAGTATTCCTCGTCTCCGTTGAGCCAACAGATGATCGAAAATACAGACTGAGAAAATACGGCAGTAAAAGATGCTTTTATTATCCGAGATGCAAAACAGACCCCACGAGCGCCGCTGGAGACCAACACGTCGACGTGCCGCAAAGCGCAGCTGTAGCCTCCTACGCGGCGTCTATTGATAGCTGCCAGTTTGGCTGAGTGGTGAGGGTGACTCGCCAGTGTCGAGAAAAGACTGATGTTTGAAATAGCAGTCATTAGCCACAAGGACGCTCGCCCGCCGCCGACGCCTGCCGCCAACCCAGCGTTCGCGTGAGATTCCGACTGTCGCAGCCGCCGCTGGCTGACGGCGGTGCGGCGCATATTCCTAGCAGCTCTGACAACGGCCGACTGGTGCAACAGCTCGGTATGCAATACGCTCAAGTCAACACCCGTGAACTGCAGTCGCGGCGAAAGAATTCCACAAGTCAGTAACGCTGCTTCACAAAACAGAACAAAAAATGTGACGCCATGACGATATTTTCACCTAAGAACGATTTGACAGAAACAGTCAATACCAGTGAAAAAAGCAAACAATTGGCTCAACTGGTTCAAATGGCTCTGAGCACCATGGGACTTAACAAATGGTTCAAAGGGCTCTGAGCACTATGAGACTTAACTTCTGAGGTCATCAGACCCCTAGAACTTAGAACTACTTAAACGTAACTAACCTAAGGACATCACACACATCCATGCCCCAGGCAGATTCGAACCCGCGACCGTAGCAGTCGCGCGGTTCCAGACTGAAGCGCCTAGAACCGCATGGCCACCGCGGCCGCCAAACAATTAAAAACTCTGGCAACAGCCATCTAATCACCGTCGCTATACCAGTATCTCTAAAATAAAATCTGCTGTTCCCCTATTTCTATGACAGACTTATGTGGGATAACAAACAACAAATTAGCGGTTGCGGTGAGAGAAAGCACAACAGGAACAAAACCAAAAGCGAAATACCAGGGAGGGACATCAGTACAGGCGGTGGGGTAACATATCTACAGATTTACCCCCAAATCAATGGTACTGAACCAACAATTATCTTCCATGAGGCTTTAAGCAAATGATGCTGTTGTATACAGAAAAAGCGCAACGCTAAAAAATTGTAGCGAAATGCAGGTAGACTTGCAGAGGACCAACGCTTAGAGCAGTGAGTGGTAACTGACCCCCAATAGCCGGCCGGAGTGACCGAGCGGTCCTAGGCGCTACAGTCTGGAACCGCGCTACCGCTACGAACGCAGATTCGAATCCTTCCTCGGGCATGGATGTGTATGATGTCCGTAGGTTAGTTAGGTTTAAGTAGTTCTAAGTTGTAGGAGACTGATGACCTCAGAAGTTAAGTCCCATAGCGCTCAGAGCCATTCTTTGACCCCCAATATAAACAAATTAACGTATTGTGTATACATAGACGGAAAGACTCACTATTCTACGATTACATCAATGTAGAACAATCGATGGCTGATGATGTTTGGTTTTGTGGGGCCGCTCAACCGCGCGGTCATCAGCGCCCGTACAAATTCCCAATCTGTACACAGTACAATCCAGCCACTTTCACCAATGATGATGGAATGATGAGGACAACACAAACACCCAGTCCCCGAGCAGAGAAAATCTCCAACCCGGCCGGGAATCGAACCCGGGACCCCGTGATCCAGAGGTACCAATGCTAGCCACTAGACCACGATCTGCGGACACAATCGATGGAAGCAGTTATCTCCATATGGAACAACAACAACAAACTAATCACAGGAAAGGCACACGCCAGACTGAGAGTCACTGGAAATATCTTCAGGAAATATGATCCGTCAACAAAGGAAGTGCATAACTCTCGTTCGATCAGTATTTGAATACAGCTCGTCAGTAAGGGATCCGTACCAGACAGGATTGATAAAGGAAACAGAAAAGTTCCAAAGAAGAGCAGCACATTTCTTACAGGTCCATTTATTACGCACTAAAGTATCACGGAGATCGTCAACAAACTCCCGTGGCAAATGCTGCAAGACAGGGTTTTGCATCGCGGTGTGGCTTACTGTTAAAGTTTCGAGAGTGTACCTTCCTAAAAGAGTCAACAAATATATTGCTTCCTCCTACGCGTATTCCACCAAAGGACCGTGAAGATAAAATTAGATTCGAGGCCACACGGTGGCTTACCCGCAATAGTTATTCCCGCGAACCATTGGAACAGGAAAAGGGGGAAGCGACAGAGGTGCATAAGAGTACCCTCCGCCACACACCGCAAGGCGGCCGGCGAAGTACAGATGTAGACGTAGATAAAATGTCGTGCGACTAGGGCCTCCCGTTGGGCAGACCGTTCGCCGGGTGCAAGTCTTTCGATTTGACGCCACTTCGGCGACTTGCGCGTCGATGGGGATGAAATGAAGATGATTAGGACAACAAAACACCCAGTCCCTGAGCGGAGAAAAATCTCCGACCCAGTCGGGAATCGAACCCGGATCCTTAGGATTGACATTCCGTCGCGCTGACCACCCTTTTTTTTTTTTTTTTTTTTGCGGACGTCACAAGACATCCATTCAAGTTGATCGTTGATTCCTTGACTCAGTTTTTTTTTATTACAGAGGACAATCGGCCCTCTGACCGAACACGCTGAGCTACCGTGCCGGCGGCCACTCAGCTACCGGGGGCGGACCAGATGTAAACCTATAATAGACCACGTGTGTTTAATATCTGGGGTACCTTGTCGCCGCCTGCGATACGTGGGTGAAGGAAAACTTAGTTTGGCTCGAGTGGAAGCAGGTCACCAGGGTCCTCTGCGATATAAAGATGCCGCAAGATCTAAAGGCGAAAAGATCATGATACGCCCAGTAACCGTGTAGGGTGTAGAATGACTCTCACTGAAGCCGTGAGCAGACTCCTCATGCAATTACAGTGAAGACTCTCGGATGGTTAATCGAACTGAGTTGATATGACAACGTAAGAAATGAAGATATTCCAGATGATTTGGCGTCGCTCCAGTTGAGTATGAAGCGAGGAAAGACCGTCTTCGCTGGTACGGACACGTAATGAGCAGGACAAATAGCTCTTCAGTTTGACTGAGGTGGCATACGAACACGGGGAAGACCAACAAAGCGGTAGCTTGACATCAGGTCCGAGACGAGCGACGTTGACTTTAACCAAAAAGACAACCACAGAGAAAAATGAAGAAGATGTAGTGAAACAGAGGACCTAGTACGTGCAGCACAAACGTTACGAAAGGAGTTAACAGATTTGCTACTGAGCGAGGTGGCGCAGTGGTTAGCACACTGGACTCGCATTCGGGAGGACAACGGTTCAAACCCGTCTCTGGCCATCCTGATTTAGGTTTTCCGTCATTTCCCTAAATAGTTTTACGCAAATGCAGGTATGGTTGCTTTGAAAGGACACGGCCGATTTCCTTCCCAATTCTTCCCTAATCCGAGCTTGTGCTCCGTCTCTAATGACCTCGTTGTCGACGGGACGTTAAACACTAACCTCCTCCTCCTCCTTACAGATTTGCGACAAAGTTATGCTTCCTCAACACGTCGTTCAGAAAGAGTCGATATCGTCATATGTAAGAGTAGCTTCCGGAGTATCTTAACGGTGTGTTACAGGACCGTTAGTGTTCAGGATATACAAAGAGCGTTCAAAAACTTTTGCACAGTCGTCTCTATTTTTTTATTTTTTGTAGGGGGAGAATTAAATTTTTTTTTGTACATAATTGGAACATTTAGCTATAAGTTGGTATATAAAAGTATTTTCTTTTATTTACAAGTAAGCCTTAATGGACCGTGAAGTAGATGTCCGGTTGCGACAACAGTCGATGATGGAGTTCCCCTTCAAGACCGGCGATGACTCTGCCACATCGATTCACAGGAAGTTGCTCCCTGTTTATGGGGAGGACACAGTGGATCGCAGCAGTATCCAGCGGTGGTTGCAGAAGTTTAAAGAAGGTGATTTCTCTCTACTGGACAATCCACGATACGGTAGACCATCGGCGGCAGTGAATGACGTGAATAAGGAGACCATTGATCAAATCATCCAAACTGACAGATGTGTGACGACACGACGGCTTGCTGAAATGACTCGTTTGTCATAGGGTAGTGTGGTATCACTGGTACAGTCACTTGAGTACAGAAAAATCTGTGCACGTTCGGTGCCTAGATTACTGACAAGAGAAATGAAAACGACGAGGAAGAATGTGTGCGAGGGACTCATGAAGACCTTTACTGAAAAGCGGAAACATTGTTTTGACGACGTCATTACCCAGGATGAAACATGGTTGTTTTTGTCCGAACCTGAGAGCATAACCCAATCCATGGAGTGGCGTCATATGGGTTCCCCTCGGAAGAAGAAATCAAGACTTTCACGAACGACAGGCCGAAAAATGATGGCCTTCTTCTTCTGGGATCAGTGTGGTGTCATTTCCATGGACTTTTTGGAACCTGGCTCCACAATTAACCGGGACCGTTACTGTTTGTCATTGAACAAGCTGCGACGTGCCATCAAGACCCACAGACCACAACTTCAGGGTCAGCTCATCAGACTACGCCATGACAATGCCAAACCCCTTACAGCCCTTATGAGGCAGGAATTTTATAGTGAGAAAGACTTTATTTCCTGTGTCAAGCGATGGTGTAAAAGTCAATCCCCAGAATTTTACCAAAGTGCATTTACATCATGGAAAGAGCGTTGGACAAGATGCGTCACAGCTGATGGAGGATACATTGAGTAGGCTCAATGTATAGCTAAATGTTCCAAGTATGTTCACAAAAAATTTCATTCTCCAACTGCAAAAAATAAAAAAATTAGTGACGACTGTGCAAAACTTTTTGAATGCCCTTTGTACATAATACTGGATAACATCAGAAGCTACTACGGCCGTTCGCGGATGATACTGTTGCGTATAGCAAAGTAAGGTTACAACGCCAGAGAAATGTAGCGAAATACAGGAAGGCCTGTAGATGATCGACACTAAATTCAACGTGCTACGCATAAATAAGTGGAAAGTTCCATTAATGTTCCATTATGCTATTGGAGCAAATCACTTGAAACAGGGATAGCCGTAAAATATCAAAGGGCATCCGCCCGGAACGATCTAAAGTGGAACAATCAAAGAGTACCAGTTACGGGAAAAGAAGATCTCAGACTGAGATTCATTCCAAGGATCCTCAGGGAATGTATTTCATCCACGGAAAACGCGGTTTACGAAACATTCTTTCGACCGATCGTGAGTTTGCTCGTCACTCTGGGGCCTGTAACAAGCAACGTTTTATTACTGAATGTTTAGTAAACACGAAAGTGTCACAGATATGCTCAACACAACTTCTCTGTCAAGTGCTAAAAGAGACGCGTTGAGTCTCGTTCTGATTGAGAAACGGCTTTCAGCCCATCTTCCCATTTCTCAGTCATCGGTCACAACTTTCACAAACGACTCACAGCTGTGGTAGACCATTTCAGTCATATCCTTTCTCTCAAGCAAAATGTGCAGACAAGAAACTAAGAGAGAGGTACTCGTAGACTTGAAATTTGAGACGGATCTCTCATTCGAGGAAGACGGCCGTAATTCCTAACGTCCTATAGATCTTAAACGTTACTACGTCTTTAAATTCACTCCAACCTAATTACTAGGAAGGACTGCCTGGGGCGCATCGGCATTACCTCTCACATGACCTACATCAAACTCCTGTGTCAGGTGCTGAAAGAGAGTGGTTGAGTCTCGTTCTGCTTGGGATGCGAATTTCACCCCATCTTTCCTTTTCTCAGTCATCGGTCACAGCTTTCACAAACAGTCCACAGCTGTGGGTAAACCAATCTCAGTCATATCCTTTCTCCCAAGCAAAATGTGGAGACTAGAAACTAAAAGAGAAAGCGGAATGTGGTGCTGTGTTTTGTACCGACATGAACTCCCTTTGCAGAAAGTGCAGAATGGAAGATAAACAACACTTGGCACTGTGAGTTCTCCAAATGCGCATCAGAGCTCTTGCTATCGCTATGTTTCAGGATAGAACTATTTTGTAGCCGGCCGTTGTTGCCTAGCGGTTCTAGGCGCTTTAGTCTGGAATCGCGCGACCGCTACGGTCGCAGATTCGAATCCTGCCTCGGGCATGGATATGTGTGATGTTCCTAAGTTAGTAAGCTTTAAGTAGTTCTAAGTTCTAGGGGTTTGGGTTGTTTTGGAGGAGGAGACCAGACAGCGAGGTCATCGGTCTCATCGGATTAGGAAAGGAAGTCGGCCGTGCCCTTTCGAAGGAACCATCCCGGCATTTGCCTGGGGCGATTTAGGGAAATCACGGAAAACCTAAATCAGGATGGCCGGACACGGGATTAAGTTCTAGGGGGCTGATGACCTACGATGTAAAGTCCCATAGTGCTCAGAGCCATTTAAACCATTTGAACTATTTTATACAGATGTAAACATTTCATTAGTGGAGCATTAGTCAGATACAACCTACAAGGATTTTCATTGAAATATTTCTGGACATATTACAGCGTCATATTGTAGAATATTGAAAACGCTAAATTAACCAATGTTTCAGCTGTGTTGGAAGTGCCTTCCTCAGCACACAAATTGTTTCAGCTGTTGGTCGTCACTTCCACACTACCTGATCAAAGCATCTGGACACCCCAATGTCATGCAGAACTGTCCACTAGATGTCACGAAAGGCGAAGCAGTAACAGCAGAATGAGTTGGTCAGTGACTTCGAATGTGGACTAGTCTTGGGTGTCAATTGAGTAACAAATCGACGAGGGACGTTGGACATTTCAACGCTTCTAAAACTGCCTCAGTCTCTCGTAGTTTCCAAATTCTGCTACCACTACGGCTAGCACAGTGGCTATTCGTAGAGAGTTAAAAAGAACAGAGTCCAGTTGTCCAGCAGCTCCTAATAAGCTACGCATTTCCGCTGTCAGTGTTAAGCGGAGCCTGAGGTGGCGTACAGAGCGACGCCACAGGACAGTGTTGAGTGATTTGGAGTGATGAATCACACCATATCCTGTGGCAACCTGATGTAAGCGTTTGGGTTTGGTGAATGCCTGGCGAACGTTGCCCGCCATCATGTGTATGTGTGACGTTGCGGAATGGAGGTGTTTTTCATGGTTAGGATGTGCAACAGTTCGGAGACGTTGATTGTATGTGCTTGGCAATCCACACTGCCGTAAGGCAGCGTCTTTGAGGCAATTCCTCAAATGGACTGCCCCATCCAGAGTCCAGACCTGAACCCAGTGGAACACCTCTTGGATGGGTTAGAACGTCAACTTCGCTCCAGATGCCGTCGTTCAACATGCTTCTCTGGTTTCGGTTCCTGAGGAAAGATGGGCTACCGTTCCTCCACATACATTCAGACGCCTCATTGAAAGTGTCCCCAGCAGAGTTGAGGGCGTCACAAAGGCGTAGACTGAACACACGACACATTGATGTCCACTAATGGGTGTCCAGATACTTTTGATCAGACAGTAGTTTATGCATTCCGGTTTTCCTCGTTGTGGTGCATGAGGTTTATGTCTATTTCGTACGCGTAACAGTGGTTACTTGCGAAGCGTGCAGAGTTACACCAATTACTACGGAACTGAAACAAACGGAAAGTGTGAAAGCCGTTGCCAGTGTAAGGCTTACTCCTTCTGAAAGAAATGAGTTATATTAGGTTTTAAAGTCCTTTGCCTGAGGTCTCGAGTTGGAGTCTCGGTCCGGCACACAGTTTTAATCTGCCAGGAAGCTTCACACTAGGTGTTCAAAAAGTCTCTCCGCAGTGCCGTATGATTGTTAGCCGCGCGTGCCGTGTGATTGTTCGCGTGCCTGGGTTTCTTCCCTTCCAGTGGACTCTCCCAACATTCCACTGTTTGGTTTATCTCAGCCAACGTCGCTAGTATCGGTGGTGTGTGTGTGTCGTTACGTGTTGACGTGAACTTTTCAGTTTAGTTCCCTTGTTCGTTTGTTTCGTTTTTTGTCATTGTTAAAACGCTAACGTGTGTTTTTAGTCGAACAAGTGTTCAAAGCTGGCCGTAATTACACAGTTTCAGTTCGTCAAACATTTAATTCAGTTTTCCCGGAGACAACAGTCCCACAACGCGATACTGTGCGAGATTTGATTAACAAATTTCGAAGTATGATTTCAGTGACAGATGCACCGAGAAGTGGTCGTCCTAGCGTTTTGTCCGAGGATAAACTACTCGATATTTCCGATAAAATGTCCATGAGTCCAAATAAGTCAGTAAGAAAACTCGCCCAGGAAATTGATGTTAGTGTCGGAACAGCCCACACAGCAGTAAGGAAAAAATTAGAACTTTTCCCATACAAAGTGACAGGCGTCAAGAACTGAAAAATACTGATCATGGCAAGATCTCAATGGTTCAAAAATTTCGTTTCAAACAAAATGAAAGGAATATTCTTAATGAAACATTTTTCACTGATGAGGCGTGGTTTCATTTACCCGGGTACATGAACTTGCAAAATTCTCGTACGTGGAGTACTGCAGATCCACTGTGTATTCATGAGGAACCAATTCAATCTATGAAAATAGGAATTCGGATTGCAATTTCTAGACGTCAGATTGTGGGTTCCACATTTTTCAACGAAACAATAAACGCACAACGATACCGCAGTGATATTCTGTACCCATTCATAGGAGACCTTGTGTTAAGTGAAATACTGAACGGTTATTTTCAAGAAGATGGTGCAACCGCGCATACAGCTCGCGTTTCAATGTCACTGCTTGCTGATGTTTTTGGTGATCGGATAATTTCACAGGGACTTTGGCCTCCACGATCGCCTGACCTCACACCACCTGACTTTTTCTTCTGGGGTGCATCGAAAGCAACTGTCTATAAAAACCGTTCAAAATCCATCGATGAATTGAAAACTGCAATATCCACTTTTATTGCTTCTGTTACAGAAGAAGTGTTACAGCTTGTGTTTGGAAACAAGATTAGACGAATTGAATTGTGTATTCAACAACAGGGGGAACACTTTCAACATTTAATGTGAAAATTAGTAAGTGAAAATGATTATTCAATAAATTAATAATTTGTATTTTACTGAGTTTCACTTCGGTATATTCACTGCGGCATACGGCACGCGCGGCTAACAATTAATCATACGGCACTTCGGAGAGACTTTTTGAACACCCCGTACCAGCGCACACTCCGCTGCAAAGTGACAATCTCATTCTGGGAACTCGGACGAGTCCTTCCCAGGCAAACTACTCTGTTATTCACCTTAAGATTTAATGAGACCACGGAAAACCAAAATGTGGTTGGTTGGACGATGATCAGAGCCCCTCTCTATTCGCAATGCGAGTCCAGTCCGTTAAATACTCCTCCCAAAGAGCACCGAAGAAACTGTCGACTATATTGTGCCCATCCGACGGACGATTCACGAAGAACCGTGTCAAGTGCCCTCACTTCACGAGAGACGGCGGGCGGATTTGGAATCACACCAATAACTTCAGTTTAGTCTGATGATCAGAATCTATATTACATCGCCACGCCTTGACTTACCACCAAAATGGGGAATATTTCTTCCGCTACCAAAATTCGAAATTGGCAGCTTTCAAGTCGGAATTCGAATTAGGATGCGCTTTACATTAAGGGCAACGATTACCTATGAGCTGCCGAAAATATGTTTATGTATCTGCTACCCCGAAACTGTTACTTCTAAGTTCTGAAACAACAGCGAAGGCGTAAAACCAGTTGTCTCGGAGACAACAAATGCGACATCGCGATTTACGAATAATTTCAAGTTCTATAAAAGACGAATGACTCACGAGGAAAAATTTTGAACTAGTAAACCAAGGGTTAGCAGACTTGTTTCATTGTCCTCCAACTTCACTTCCGTTTGGACTCTCAGCAGAAGACGTGTCTCTGTACATATTTTCGGCAAAATATACTCCTGGGACGATGACGGCGTGCCAACTTTCCAGAAGTGCGATAACCTCTTTACTAGCCTGGCAGAGTCTCAAGAGATCTAACTTTCATTTATAAAAATAACTGTGTTGAAATGCAACCAGTTATACGAGACAGGCGGCGTAACATACGACAGAGGACGCAATATATCGATACTGAAAATGTTTCAGGCAACACGGAATAAAACTCTGCCAGTTCCTTTTGTTAGCGAATCTCCGTGATATTAAAACTAATTCAGTGTCACAGAAAATCTCGTATGCACATACTGCTGACGCCTGTTGCTATGGCGTACTGTTTACTTTCCAGTAATGGTATTTGGGACGCTAATCATCTCTTTCTCTGTCCCTCAATCTTTCCCCTCTCCCACCCCTCCCCAACCCCACCCTCACCTCAGACCCGCCACCAGAATCCATCCGGCCTCTCTCTCTCTCTCTCTCTCTGTCTCTCTCTCTCTCTCTCTCTCACGCACGCGCACGCGCGCGCACACACACACACACACACACACACACACACACACACACACACACACACACTTGGATTTGTTGTTGCTACATAGACTCTAACCCACTTATAGAACATGCTCTGTACTTTCTTTGTGCTGCACATACAACACCTTGTCGTATTTAGCGTCGTGTACAACGAAAGGCATGTTTCGTTTCATAATTCAAAACAGATATCTGGTGCTAACACGAGGGTCACAGATGCGAAGGAAATTGCTACGTATGAGACTTATTTCACATGAAGACGTCTTTTATTACACAGTGTGAGCGGTACTGACTCCTAAATAATAAACACAATACTCACGGTAGCCCTAATATGATGTCCAATTTCGAATATGCTGAACTGCTTAGAATCGTAAAAAAAATCATATGAATGTGTTAATGGTACAGCCGCAACTTTGAATAGATTTCCTGTATTTCTTGACGGCTGTAGTCGCTGCAGCGCCTGTTCCTTCAAACATGCATGCACGACCGAAATTCTTAATAACACAGGCACCGCTATACCACATTTATTCGCCAAGATCAGGCTCTCGTCTCTCAATAAATATGTCCTTCCTGGACGGGAATATACGTAACGTACGAGAGCAGGTTGTGACACATGGACGCCAGCATATGGAAGTTTGAGGCTGGCTGTGGTTCGTGCTCGGATGGCCGAAGCGGTTAAGGTGAACGCTCGCGTTACGTGGGAAATCCGGGTTCAAGTCCCAGTCCGGTAAAAATGTTCACTGTCGTCATTCCAATATGCAGCCGAAGGTAGTTTATATTCGCAACTGCGAAAACATTTCCTGTATTTCTTAATGACTGTAGTCCCTGCAGTGCCTGTTCTTCAGACAAACATGCATTCATGTCCAAAAGACCACTGCATCATACTTCTTAATACCACAGACACTGCTATTCCGTATAGACTACAAATGCCATACTTCACTCTTATACACTGATGAAAATGATTGGTTAGAATTATATATTAATACCTTCAGCTGCTGACGGGCGTTGATGTATATCAACGGGGACAGGTGAAACTGTGTGCCCCGACCGGGACTCGAACCTAGGATCTCCTGCTTACATGGCAGACGCTCTATCCATTTTTTAACCCCGTTTTGTTTGCTCTTGTTCGTTGCATCTGCTCGGGACGGACGTCGTAAGACATCCGTTTAGATCGTTGTTGATCTATTAACTCAGTTTTTTTATTACAGAGGGCAGCTAACCCTCTGACCGAACACGCTGAGCTACCGTGCCGGCTGTCCATCTGAGCCACCGAGGGCACAGAGGGTAGTGCGACTGCAGGGACTATCTCGCACACGCCTCCTGCGAGACCCACATTCTCACCTTATATGTCCACACACTACATTCGTAGTGTCCCTACCCAACACACTCATTACTCGTGGACATATAAGGTGAGACTGTGGGTCTCGCGGGAGGCGTCCGCGTGGTAGTTCCTGCAGTCGCGCTCTCCTCTGTGTCCTCGGTGGCTCAGATGGATAGAGCGTCTGCCATGTAAACAGGAGATCCCGGGTTCGAGTCCCGATCGGTGCACACATTTTCACCTGTACCCGTTGATATATATCAACGCCTGTTAGCAGCTGAAGGTATTAATATCTAATTCTAATTTCGTTCTAGACGGCTGCAGGTCGTGAATGGTGTTTGTTCTGTCGGATATCTTCGAAAGAACAGACACCATATCCATATAAGTATAAAATCAATGGTGCTGAGGCTGGAACTTACTATCTGATGTAGCGTCCTTCACTTCTTCTCTTGTAGAACGTGCTGAAAGAACTCTGAGCAGCTCATATTATAATTTGTTTTAACTAGAAGTTCACTTTCCACAGATCCCACCTTAAGCTTGTTTCACTTTGAAAATACGAAACGTGTCAATACTCCTTTACTCCGTCACCCCATAAATACAACTGCCTCTTCAACATTAACCATTTCGAAAACGTGGTGACGAAACAGCTGACTTTTAAAACCACTGCTTTTTTTTTTACTTCTCGTGTGTTTTACACATAATGGCTAACAAGAACAAAAAGTTAATGAATATGAAATTAACAATTTTACAATATGATATAAAAAAGTAAAACTGCAAAAGTAAACCGTAAAAGGAGGAACTTGAGGGTGTCCCATAACACACATGTAAGGACACGGGACAGTCTTAGAAAAGTGGGGACGATCGAGGAGGGTGGCAATCAACACTTGTTACTAGAAATTGTTATGGCATGTATCCACCCTTCGCCATTATAAACAGCTCCAAATCTGCTGGTGACGTGTCTGAACGTCTGTGGAGATCTGGCAGCCTATTCTTCCTCAAGAACAGAAACCAAGAAGTTAGTAGTATTGGACACTGCGGTCTCGAATGAAGTTCACCTTCTAACTCATCAATTGGTTTCAGGTCGCGACTCTGCGCAAGCCACTCCATTTCTAAACGTTACTGTCCACACACCATTACCTCACAGGTGCCTCGTTATGACAGGGAGTACTGTCAAGCTGATACCAACAATCATTGTCTCCAAGCTGTTCCTGTACTGTACGCAGCACACAATGCTGTAAAATGTTTTCATATTTTTCCGCATTTAGCATTTTCTGAAGCGTAATAAGAGGACCAGATACTAAACACGAAAACAGCCCTATACTGGCGCTACAGACAGGTAACATTCTCCAGGCATTCGTCAAACCTAAAACCTTCCGTCGGATTGCGACAGGATACAGCGCGATTCATCACTCCAAATCACTCGTTTCCAATTATCCTCTGTACAGTGGTGTCGCTCTTCACAACACCTCAAGTCTCTCTTAGCACTGACTACAAAAACGTGTGGCTTACAGGGAGCTGCTCGACCTTTGTCCAGGTTCTTTTTGACACCTTAATCACAGTCATTGTGCTAGCTGGACTGGTGTAGCACTTCGAAACTCACGTCTGATTCCTTCCCCGGATTTCACGCGATTTTTTTACAACCGGCCTCGACAGTGCTCGACAGTCCCTGTCCGTCAGTAGATCAGATCTGCAGCATGGTCTTTGTTTAGCTGTGGTTGTTTCTTCGCGTTTCCATTTCGCACTCACATGGCCAACTGCCGACCTGGACAGCTTTAGATGCGCTGATACATCCGTGATGGGTGTTTCAATGACTAGCCCACGCTGAAAGTCACTGAGCTCTCTTGACCAACCCATTCTGGTGTTAATGCTTCTCTACTGACAACACGATACTGTCCCACTCATGTTACACCACTCGTTTCGTCTGTCGTGCCGTTTATTATCCAATTCCGCGTTACACAGGGGTGCCCGGACACTTTTAATCAGATAGTGTAACTCTATGTTGAAGTCCCGAGCTATTATCCACGTACAGCTTCGTTACTGGTTAACGTCGAAATAAGTTCTCTACTTTCATCACATTTAGCCCTTTAAAAGGTGACGCAGGAGGTTCATGCGTGACGAACACTATACACAACTATCAAGGAATGTTTCAAATTTTTCTGCATCGCATGTATATATCGTAGAAGATGAATTGGCTGGGACAGTCAAGTTCACAGGTCTTCCCGATTCCCAATTTGAATATATTGGGTTGTTGCTATTGGAAGACTGATGAAAACCCATTTTTGTTGCTTTTGCTTGTTTCTCCAGACGCACAGGATGAGGCGTTGCATATATTAAGCAACGAATCTCCAGCAGCTGGATCATCCAAACAATGGTCGAGAAGCCAAGGGCTTGCAAAACTATCGCGTGCACTATTATGGTCGTGACACATGAACTAAAATGAATACATGTTTTTCGTGAAAGAAAATGCATTAAAAAATCCCCCCTCCCCCGCCCACACACACACAGCGCAAGAGCACTTTGCCTGAGCTAATCCCCGGATTGCCGCTGTTCACATAGTTTCACCGTTCTTTGACCACCATCTTTTTCATGTTTCATTGTCATACTTAACCAAATCGAGCCGCCCACCATGAGCAATTCCAAGCACTGTAAAAATCAGTTCTGCTTCATTTAGCTTTCGCGAATGAAAGTGTGACCGATCGTCAGAAAATGAGGAGTGGTTTACAACTGTTTCGTGATTCATCTTTAGTTCCTTACAGTTATCATGACTGCAAAGGCGCCAGTGCTGCAAAACTCTTCACATGATTACATCGACTTTTCCAGTGCTTTCTTGAGAACGGTGAGACGCATATGTGACATCAATATTTCAAGAGATAAAACGCTTTAATCATCCTTCTATCTGATGTACTGATGCCGCAACATGTTCAAAAACATTACAAATCGTTTTAGGCAACTGCATGCAGCCTTTTTGTACACATATTTCAGCATGTATTGGTTTTCTTCTGTCTTTTTACACGGATTCAAGAAACAAAACCTTTTCTTGGCTGCACTATGTTCAGTCAATGTCAGATCGGAAAAAAGTTCCAGAAGTAAGCGATCGAAATCCATCAACACTAGTATATGAACAAACGTTTTCTCCAAACCTTTTTTCTCAGTTTGTAATAATAATGTCTTAAATATGTAATTTACCTCTTTTTATACCTAAACCTACACGTAATGTGCTTAATTTTTCTTGCTAATTAAAATTTCGATTTGAAACATTCAGTACGTTTCTTTGACTAAATTATTTTAACTTTTCATTTTGAACTAATTTCGAAAAGCGATATTAAGGAAACGAAAGTCGTTATTGAAGCTTTCTTCTTTATTCAACACTTAAAATATCAAGCTAGAAACAAGGTGATCAGATTTGACCAATGCGACCACTGATCTAGAGCAATGTCTACTACTCTTTTACACAGTGATGAGCTGTTTCTGGTGTTACGAAGCTGCTTTGTTTTTTAGCCTCTTTTTATAGCTACGTGCTTTCGTAAACTGTCTCGCATTACAAAATTATCTCGTCATTGACTGTGACTCATACACTACATAGGAAGAGACTGCCGCTCTGCGGCTACGACTGTGTAGCAATGCACATTCTGATGGATTACAAATTTTGCGAGGCCAAAACTACTAACGGAGATTCCAGAATGAGATTTTCACTCTGCAGCGGAGTGTATGCTGATATGAAACTTCCTGGCAGGTTAAAACTGTGCGCCGGACCGAGACTCGAACTCGGGACCTTTGCATTTCGCGGGCAAGTGCTCTACCAATTGAGCTATCCAAGCACGAATCACGTCCCGTCCTCACAGCTTTACTTCTGCCAGTACCTCGTCCCCTACCTTCCAAACTTTACAGAAGCTCTCCTGCGAACTTCTGTAAAGTTTGGAAGGTAGGAGACGAGGTACTGGCAGAAGTGAAGCTGTGAGGACGGGCCGTGAGTCGTGCTTGGGTAGCTCAATTGGTAGAGCACTTGCCCGTGAAAGGCGAAGCTCCCGAGTTCGAGTATCGGTCCGGCACACAGTTTTAATCTGCCAGAAAGTTTCTTATTAACGGAGATGTTTTCGAACTCAAGGCGACGTTGTTTTCGAGGAACGCTGTTGAGCAAATTTAGAGTCGCGGCATTTTAAGCTGACTGTAGAACGATCCTACTGCCGCCAGCTGACATTTCACGCAATGACCATGAAGATAAGATACGAGACATTGAGGCTCTTACGGAGACATATAAACAGTCGTTTTGCCCTCGCTCTTCTTGCGAGTGGAACAGGAAAGGAAATGACAAGTAGTGGTATGGGGTACGCTGCGCCACGCACTGTACACTGGCCTGTGGATAATGTATGTAGATGTAGATGAATACA
The DNA here is from genome assembly GCF_021461395.2 of Schistocerca americana. Lineage (NCBI taxonomy): Eukaryota > Metazoa > Arthropoda > Insecta > Orthoptera > Acrididae > Schistocerca > Schistocerca americana. Next base: position 1,054,735,067 of record NC_060119.1, read on the forward strand.
TCAACATCTACATACATTGTGGGCTTATTTGGTGGAGGAGGGTAGGGGGGTGGAGTTCTTCCCTCGCTCCATTTGCGAGTGGAACAGGAAAGGAATGACTAATTGTGGCAGAAGATACCCTCCGCCATGCACCGTACGGTGGCCTGCAAATTACGTATGTAGATGTAACTGTTCTAGCGAAAGCAAGTCTAGGGCGCGTGCAGAGGCGTGAAGACATTGTTTTTTCCCTCGTCCAATACGAGAACTGATTAGGACGTAAAATGGCTACTGTTGGTGCGAAGTACCCTTCGCCTCTCACCGCGCAGTGACTTGACGAGCATACACAGGAATGCAGCAGCAGGACCACGCACTGTGCCTGGCTGTGCCGGCCTGCTGAACACCATCCGTGTTGCGCAGGCAGCGGAGCCTGTATTTCGCAGGCGCAGCTCCTCCCCCGCCGTTACGAGCCCGTCACGTGACGCGAAGCGCTATTTTGCCCCCGATTGCCTATTTTTATCCAGTCCGCTGGTGAGCCGGCCAGCGCGGCGCATATTTGGAGTTGGCTGGCTTCTCCAGCGCCGCTCTCGTAACCATCCAGCCAACGTCACCTTACATCCACACGCCCTCCAAATGTGGTCCCTTTGCTGGTCGCTATTTGCATTCCGTACTCGTCTCAAAGAAATACGAGAAGAACCCTGCGTTACAAATACACTCTCTGACTGTCCAAAAGTCTAATTGCAGCATTTATAATAAATGATCTAACGATAACTCCTGCATCTGCATTTCAAGAGAGGTGAATGATAGGCATATACAGGGCGAGTCAAGAGGAAAGGTACATACTGTGAGGGATGAGTCATTCTGAACAAAAAACTACAAATGAACATATGGTCTTTTCTTAACCGTATCCGACATACAGCTGTTAGAAAATCACGGGCGTCAGTCACGTGTCCTTCTTCACAGCACTCACATGCGAATACAATAAAAGCTATATTAGGCTAGGTAGTGTTGTCTTTAGGTGGCCATTTCAATGCACGTGGCGCGGTATTATTGATGATCAACTCATAGGCCTAGTTGTTTTAGATAAGCGTCTTAATGGAGACTGGTACCTCGATTTCCTCCAAAATGTATTACCAGAACAGTGGGAGGATATTCCTTTGGAATACGAAGTCGTATGCACTTTCAGCACGACGGCCAGTGACACGGAACCTCGATGAAACGTATTGGATCGGTCGCCGTGAAGTCACCTGATCTTACTGCAACAGATTACTGTTCGTGGGGTTGGCTTTAGAGCGAAGTCTACAAGTGCAGTGTGGACTCCTCACTCGTACTTTACAATAAAAGGCGTACGAATGAGCTCAGTGCAGCAACACAACAGCCGTATACAAGAGCTGCAAATTGCATTGCAGTTGACGGTGGACTTTTCGAATATCTTTTTGTGAGGAAGTGTACACAATCAAACAAAAGCATTAGATCACAGTGTTTCATTTTACTCTCACCTGTATTTCCCCGTTGTTGTATTAGTTTCCTCGAAAATGTGTCACACGTTCATGTGAAGTTTTTTTGTTCAGCACCACTAACACTATCACTCCTCAAAGCATGTACCTTTCCTCCTGACTCACCCTGTCTGTCCTGCATAACTAGCAGCCTGTGACTTCCAAGCTCAGCTAGCTAATGCTGAGACTGCCAACAATCCACACGTCTTATTCCAACTACTTCATACTGGAGTTTCTCTTTAATTGTGTCCTTGATACGGTGATCAACGAATGGCGACGAAGAATGAAAGGAGTTGTTGGAATACAAATACGGCACAAAAAAAGCGTACATTGCCTGGCATTTGCTGATAATATTGTGATATTATTCATTAGAAGAGGCTATTAATTACATCAAGCAACTACAGAGAGAAGCGACTGTAGCGGACCTACATATCTCTGTCGAAAAGAGACAGTATATGATAAACATAAAGACATCTCATGGAAGACAAGAGAAGGTACCAAAGTTCAATAGGTACAGATATTTAAATACCTAAGGGAATGGGTAAAAACTGACCAGACAGAAGAAGAAACAATGGGAGCACAAATAAACATCAGTTTAGCGTACAAACTATGAACATCTACAATAAGAAGAATCTTTCGATCAATGCAGAACTGAGATATTACCAAACAGTGATTCGCCATGAAGCCTCGTACGCAGCAGAAAGTCCACACCTCGTAAGAACAGGACTACTTAAGAGGCCAGAATTTTTGTAACGACTGTTTCTCAGGATGATATTGAGACCAAGAAGAACAGAAGCACCCAGAACTGTATACCAAGACAGAGAATCTCAGGCACCATCAGTAAAGAAAGGTTCATGTTCTTTCGACACATCCATAGGATGGACCAGGGGAAGTTTACATACCAGATAATACAACTTCTTCTGAACAAGAGAATTAAAGTAGATGGATTCAAGAGACACGAAAGAATCTGGGAGAAACTGAAACACAGGAAACAGATATTTACTACAGGATGTGTTTCAAGTAAAAAATTCAGGCTGTTATAGGTTCCCGGGACACTCAGGGTAAAACCATGGTGGATAGAAGAGTAACGAAGGTTGCAAAGTATGAGAATGAAAGAATAATGGGGAAAGATAAAAACTAGAAGAAACGAAGCTGACCCGAATTAACGTAGTCCTCAGATATCCAAATGAAAAGGAGAAGGAAGAAGAACAAGAAGAAGAAAGCCTTGCTTACTAGGCATTAATTTGTGGTGCTTTGCCTTTCTTCTTTCCAGTGACGTAATAAGAGTTTAAAACGCCGAGGATAATCTTCGCTATCCTCCAACATTTCCTAATTTTGTGTTTAATAAACTATTCTATTTGCACTATACAGTTTAAAATACGGAACAACACGCAGTCTAAAGTTGCAGTGATTGCAAAGATAACGCAATTCCTTTCTTAGTGTTTCATTGTCGATCAATGCAAAGCCGCAAGGAACAAAAGCAATAAACATAGAATGCCATTCGATATACACTCCCGTTATGATGGCTCACTTGGCAACTACGGTGGCTCCATCAAGCAACTGAAAACAAGAAAGAAGCAACTCCGTACGAGGAATGGGCAAGTCTTATTGAACCGTTGCTCAATAGAAACCAGTTTCCATCCCCTCATTATATCCTGTCACATGTCTCCATCTCCTCCCTAATTAATGCCCTTCAGTCTTTTCCCTTCTTCGTTTCCCCTTCGTAATTCGCCCTCCCTCTTCCCTTCCCTAATTAATTCGCCTGTCACATAAATGCGCCCCATACGAACGGTGGCCATGGTGCGCCCCCCACCCCACAGCTACCATAACTTAGTTAAGCCTCTTCCCTTACCCTAATTTATTTCGCCTGTCACAAAAATGCGTCCCACAGGAACGGTGGCCATGGTACGCCCGCTACCCCACAGCTACCACAACTTAGTTAAGCCACTGCTTCGACCAGAACGCCATCTCCATTATCCTGATATGAACGAACTAACCACTTTCAATCTGAATCACGCCGCAAAGTGATATTTTTCGCGAACACAAGACAGAAACTCGAATACATTAATGCAAACGACGACTGCGTGAATCAATACGTGTTCAGCACCGAGCTATGGGAATATTTTAATATGAAAAGGCATTGTTGTTCGGACTCTACATTCACACCCATATCTTGTTGCACAAAATGTAACTCTGAATCTACTTCTATAACCTGCAGGCCACCTGACTGTGAGTGATGGAGGGTACTTTGTGTACCGCTGTCGGTTCCCTCCTTGCCCGTTCCATTTCCGTGATAGGTTCGCGGGAAGAGCGATTGCCGGTAAGCCTCCGTGTGGGGTCCAATCTCTTTAATTTTATCCTGACAGTCCTTTCGCGAGATATACGGTGGAGGAAGCAATGTATTTGTCGATTCCTCTATGAACGTACGCTCTCGCAACTTAAACAGTAAAGCACTTAATGACGCGGAACGCCTCTTTTGCAGCGTTTTGCCACTGGAATTGGTTGATGATCTTCGCGATGCTTTCGTGCTTGCTAAATGAGCCTGTAACGAAACGCGCTGATCCTCATTTGATCTACCCTACTTCCTTTATCAGTCTTATCTTGTACGGACCTCCCCATATTGACGAGCAGTATTCAAGCATTGGCTGAACGAGTGTTTTGCAAGATACCTCTTTCGCGAGTGTACTACATTTCCTAAGGATACTTCCAATGAATCTGTCTGGCATCTGCCTTACCTGCGATTAGGGCGATGTTATTGTTACACTTTAAATAGCGCCGTAGTAGCCTAGATATTTTACGGGTGTAACTGGTTCCATTGTTTGTTCTGCAACCGTGCAATAGTATAATTTCTGTCTCTGTATATGCAATACGTTACATTTGTTTACGTACCGAGTCGATCGCACTCCCTGCACAAGCATCGATCCTGTCAGCTCTTCGTGCATATCATTAGAATTTTCTAGAATCGCGACTTCTCTGTACACACAGCATTATCCGCGAAAAGCCTTATGGAACTTATGACGTGTAATCAGCGACCATCAGCCATTAGCGCAACGTAAACAGAGTACTGCAGCGTCGAGACGAGACCGTCTAAAGTGTTCAAATGGTTCAAATGGCTCTGAGCACTATGGGACCTAACTTCTGAGGTCATCAGTCCCCTAGAACTTAGAACTACTTAAACCTAACTAACCTAAGGACATCACACACATCCATGCCCGAGGCAGGATTCGAACCTGCGACCGTAGCGGTCGCGCGGGGCCAGATTGTAGTGACTAGAACCGCTCGGCCACTTCGGCCGGCCGTCTGAAGTGTAGTCTGTGAGTGGCTCTCTAGCGCGCACTTAATGGAAACTGTATCATCTTAAGTAAGACTAAGTGAACATCACATGTGATTCACTGAAATTTCGATGTTGATCGAGATCGAAAGAGCAGATAGGCGCCATAATGTTTCGTATCTTTCATTGGCTAGACCAAGAGAGTATCGAGCAATACTTCTCCTCTCCAACTTTTTGAAGAATGTTGAAACTCATGGACTAAAATACCTTAATTGTCGCTGTAACTCCACGGTTTTCGGTAGAAGTTCCTAGGCCTAGTGAGCATAGGCCTAAAGAAGACAGTCTATAGATACAGGGGATTGGACAGCTGTGGGGGGCACCTGACAGTTCTCGCCTTAGTTGAATTAGGAGGGCGCCTTTTCTTCGATTTCATCTTCTTCTTCTCCTCACACGAGAAGAGTTTTTTAATTATTGATTTTATATTTTCAATCACATTTCGTTTTGGTAGCTTCTTAATATCGATAATTTTAATTTTGAAATAAGTTTTTCCTTTCACTTTACCTTCCTGTCGTCTTCAGTTTCTTCACGATTCTGATGTGAAGATCCTTGTACCACGAAAGCATGCAGATTGGGATGCAGATTTCTTTGGACAAACTTTGTGAGAGGAATTTCTTTCAAAACAAGAGCTAGTGCCAATAGAGGCGAATAATGGAGTGTGTGTGTGGGGGCGGGGGGGGGGGGGGGAGGAAATAGAGTCTTGTCTGAACTAACTCACTTCACAATTAAGAAAGCCCTCTCTCTTTATCAATGCCAGAAAGCGTATAAAAGAACTGTCTTCACACACTTTTCCCGCCACTAACAGGAACTGGATTGAAGCACCATTGTAGAAGTGTACTTCAGACAGAAGGATATGGCTAAAGTTTAAGCAGCTTATCTCTGTAGGAATGCCGGGTGAATAGACACGCGAAGTAACACTCTGTCGTGGTTGTGGAGTGAAACTGCACTATTTTATTAATTTAGTCATCGTACACTTCTACAGAGGCGTTCTCATAAGAAGGGTACAAAGAACCGACTAACTGCCTGCTATATCACAAAGATAAAACACACTCAAAAGAACTAGTCACTCAGATAATTTCGCGCTGCAGTCAATAATGTTACGCCGTAAATCCAAACATAAAAACAAGAATTAAATTTTAAAAAAATCATGTACGCGATTACAAAATCATTTTTTTAAACTAAATGATTTATATGTTGCATCCCAAAAGAGAAGGAACCGTTGGCGTGACTCGAACCTGGAACCTTTGCCTTTCTCGTCAAGTGCTCTACGAACTGAGGCTATCAAAGGCGTGACTCACGATCCGCTCTCATAGATTTACTTCTGCCAGTATCTCTCTCCTACCTGCCTTAGTCTGCCAGACATTTTCAATTCAGCTATAGAGTAAGTATTCGTTCTGGACCCAGGGAGTTGATCGAAACCATCATCCAATCGTAGCTGCATTATTAAAGCAGAACTTCCGAGTGCAGCAGCATATTCGTAAAGGCAAACATTTCGAACTTTGCACCAAAAAGCACTTATTAGTAACTCAATTAAGAAACAGCTGTGTTAGTTGAACATTCGTGACAGGATATCGAAATCCGGTGTCTACCTTTTTCTGTTAGTTTACTTCCGACTCAAATTTCAGTCAACCGGTGATGACATATGGAGGAATCAAATAGAAAACAGTACTTGCGTCGATAACAGATCAGGGTTCGAATCTCGTGTTCAGCAAATTTTATTAATCATGACTGTATCACTGAGCCTTTTTACCTATCTCTATCTAGGGAATACCGGTACATAATCTCTACATTCAGTCCTACTCAAATGATGGTTACAAAATTGTGAAGCTTTCTTCTACAGCTGTGTTGATGCAATGATTAAACAAGAAAGTGAACAACACTGATAGAGATCCGACGCCTTTCATGATTCACAATTTGCATAAGACAATATCTACGTGCGAATCTCGTAAGCACCACAGTTTCAAAAATGTTCCCCAAAATACGTTATTTCTGTCGTGTCATCTACATCCATCGTCAATCCCTCTCCACAGGCTCTTATTTCAGTCTGCTTTGTACGACATGATGTAACACACATACGCTACAGAACTGTAGACATGATAAACGTAAATATACCGTAAAGTTCGGAATGCAAGCAATCACTACATATTACTATACGAATTTGTTTCCCATAACACCCCACGATCCACAGCTGTAACACAGAATTGTTATTTCAAAATTCGGCGACTGTCAATCAATTCGCATTTCAGTGACGAATTACGATTATGGACTTTAAAAAACAACAGAATTTGTCGTGGGTCGTGGCAAAGATGGCCGATGATGACACCCTGTGTAAATAAAAGTCGAAACATATATACGTGCAACGTTTGTGAAATATTCTGACGTTGACGATTTTCTCTGGCAGTTTGGCCGCCTTCCATCCCATACGATACGACTGAGACGGCTAACAGCTGTTTTCTAAGTCGTTTCCAGAACTTTGTTTATGTCCCTTGCGCCAGAAAGCTATTTCTGCGAATGCAAATTTCAGACTGTTGCGACATCTTGACCGACATTCGGTGTTTATCTGCCGCCATTACGGCTGCTGCAGCCGTCAGACGTGCTTCGATCTTCGAGTGAGCGCTGAAATAGTGTACAAATGGAGATATTTCGTACAACTGCGATACGAAATCTGTAGATTACTGACGTAGACTGTTAGCTCAGTTACACAATAATGCATTTTATTCACGGCAAAGAAGGTGAAGACATTGAAATGCGGGAGTACTAAGCCCACTTCGTGCATTATCTATTTGTACTTATGCAAGACAAACTGTATTCGCAATGCACAGCATCGAGAAAACGATCATTGTCTTTCGTTCTTAATTCGATTTTTTCCCCAGGAATCTTAAAGCTTTAATAATTTTTAAGATAACATGCGTGTTAGCAAAATTTTCAATCATTGCGCAACCACCTTCTTAACCGTAAGTTAGTTGAATCCTAATAACAAATGTATTATCATTTCTTACGCAATAGTAATAACTACAGTGATTAAATGATACCACAGAGTTCGTTTTATATTTCCACCGTAATTTTTACAGTTGATTTGTCACTTTACTTAAATATTCTTGTGTAACGGTACAGCACGTCATCCGAGATGCATCTTGCAGTACATTGAAACGAACACACCACTTTAGCACATACAAAATCTTTCAAGGGAGGGAATGAAATGAAAGGCCTTCTCTGAAAATACGCGAACCTGTTATCTGGGCCAATCAGATGTGAACGACGCAGGGTAAATTATGCAGGAAGCTATCTTGGATTATTGCTTTCAAGACTTCATATCAAGAACTGTACACAACAGCTTGTAGTTCGCACTTTACCACAAAAGTTATTTCGGAGAGGAAAAAGTTAATGAGAGCCGCCACGCAACAAACGTCAAAGACAGGAAACCCACCTGCCATGCTGGTCTGCCCGGCATGCTGTCTTGTATTCTCAGTGCTCTTAAGGGTTGAAGAGAGTCCTGTCGCCCAACGCGCGCGCTCTTGCTCTGGTACTGGAATAGCTGCGGTCGGCTTTATGCTAGCCCTGTTGAGTCAGGCGCAGGGGGTGGCGGAGTGGGGGTAGCGGCGGGGATACCTGTTTTAGTAGGGCTAGTCTCGATTTCCCAAGTGTGGATCGCACGTCCTTGTGCGTCACGCTTGCGAGAAGCTGTGAACTGCTGAAAGGCGTACCGCCCCTAACAGACCGCATACGCGAGTCGCCGCTCTCGTTTCATGGGGTTGCAAACAGTCTAAAAACCCACTCGAGTGCATTTGCAGGGGCGCCAACATTCGTGACAGCTGTGCGCGATGTAGCCCAAAAGAACTTCATGATAGGTTTACGAGCTTAGTAGCAGGAGGCTGCGAAGATATGTTTTCCAACAGAGCCGAACATTTGTTGCATTTTTCCCTCGGTATTATTCCAGTTTCCGAGCGAAATTATTAATTTTGTCACGCACATTTTTCCGCTGATCATCCTGTAACGTATAAATTAGCGCTACTGCTCGGAGGTTCCAAATCGCCGCATGCTTCACAGTTACCATTTTCCCTTTATCGGTTTCGAATTTCAGAGTTCATCAACAGATAGCGTGCACTGATGTTTTACACGCTTGCAGGACGTCATGTTGGCAGTACACAACGCATGGTGGTTGTCGACTTAAGGTGGTAACAGTTGTGTGCTATTTAGAAACTACGAAATCGCAAGTCAGTTATAATAGTAAACAAAGAAAACTTACCGTGTCCGTGTGCGTGTGTGTGTGTGTCCTGCAGACGTCGTACAAAATAAAGGTATCTAGATACATATCAGTCGCTAAGTCGTTGACAACAAAAAGTATTTTGATGAACATAAATGTTTGGTACTGTAACTGTAAAAGTTTGTCGGTAGCTACCCCTATTACGTCGTACATCATGGGAAACAATATTTTTATTAGAAAATGATTTGCTATGATACTATAATATTACACAAAAAAGGATGCTGTTATATTTCTCTCTCTGAAAGTGGTACGTACATGGAAAAAATCAGCCAATAACATTCGGAACATTTTGCTATGAATTAAGCAGATTTTTTTTTTGTAACTGACGTATTTCATAAATAACGTAGATTTTCCTGTTTTCCTCCAAACTGACTGTCTAATCTGTCCCGGAATACTTCCAAATATGCTTCAGATACTGCATCTTAGACATTCCAACGTGTCTGACCTGCATTTGATCGCAGCACTTTTCAGTTCTGCAACACTGTTACCAACTATCAGTCATTGCAGTGACATATAACTGATATATTTAGTGAACAGTTTCTTAACATTCCGATGAACACCGTTATTAATTACGAATTATTTACAATTTCCTGTTTGGCAAGAATCACCTACGTTGGCAGATCCTGACGTGAATTACATTAAGTCACGAAAATAGAAATTTCGTGCAATGTTTTCTATTGCCGTTATCCCGTACCGACGGCAAAGAAATAAGCATTATTAAGAAACAACAAGACTTTACAAAGATGAACTTCTTTCATTGTTATGCTTTGGTACAATTAAAGTCTGAGTCGCCTGAAACCGAGGTTAGTTGCAAAAACTGCGATGTTAAGTGCTCTCTTCGTCGGATATTTCTTCTAAGTTTCACAGTTGAGCATGCGCCTTCTTTATACCGTGGTCTCTATTTGTTAGCGTGAAGTGTTTTTTATGAGTTTGCAATATTTTACATATTTATAGAAAAATGTTGTTTTATACTGACCATGTTATTTATGTTACATATTGTTCGAAAGATGATGCAATAAGTGTATTTGCGTTGACTTCAGGTTCCAGAACTAATTTTGCAAAAAGCTGTATTCTGTAAAGCTTTCCAAACTGGGCTTATTAAAAAGACCACGGTTTTAACGGCAGAAAATGTGTATTTGATTATCCTGCGCTGGCTAACGATGTTAGATAATGTGAATCAAGTTGGTCGCGAAAATCTCAGCACGAAAAAAATATAAACTTTGCATTCTTGACTATCATAGAGTTAAAGCATGCTGAACGTGAAACTTAATGCGCAATAGGTCGGTTACAAAGGATAAGGAATCCAGAACATCATCTACCTACCATTCCCTAACAGTCAACAGATTCGTCGATAACATGACGATTTTTTTGAAAGATGAAAATGGGGTCTTTGGACACTTCTTTTACAAATACCGTTTTCTATTAAAGCTTAAAAACCCAGCCTCATTCGAAGCAACGTATTTTAAGCCTCTCCCAGAACAATGGGCTAATTTCCAACATGGGCTAACAGCGCAACACAAACTGAGGCAAAGTAACCGGAAAAACCCGCGCTATGAAAGATGTTTTCACTTAGGCCTGTTATATATCATTGATTAAAGGCACGGTAAACATGAAGCTTTAGACACAACAACTTGGTAACATAAGGTTTTCCAGTGCAAAACATCATTCACGTACTGATCTTCAATTTCCACAAAATCGGTTTACATTTGATTTTCGTAGAAATTAAAAAAAAAAAAAAAAAAAAAAAAAAAAAAACATATCACATACCGATTCCGTCAACTTGTAGAAAATCTGTTTCCTTAACTGCTTTAGAAATAATCACAGTTTGAAAGAGCATATTTTCAAACATTCAGAAAATAACTTTAGATTTTCCAACGTGCGCTAAAAACACCCGAAAAGACAGACAAATTTGAGGGACTGTACCACGGCAACAGGCTACATTTCAACGATCTGTTGACCGTGTTTTGTTGCATATATTTTTGATTTGTGTATTGACAAGTAATATCGAACTATATTGCGATTGTACACGGTGACATCGTTAACAGTTTACGTCATGATTCTATCTCGCATGCCACCTAGCGCAGAAACAGCTGAAGTAAATAATCAATAGAATTTTATCAGTAGCCATAAAAACGATTTTAAGATTGATGCAGAATTGAACTTTTTGGCACGAGATATGGATAAGCTCCGTGTGGTGGGGCTAGTGGCACAACTAAGCGACTGGCTATTCGCTCAAGCCTATGTCAACAAATTGACAACATAAATATATTCAACTTTTGCGACCAAAATATACTCGGCATTATATGTATACATTAAATACCGAGTATATATCGCCAAAAATGAGATAAAAGAATCCAAAGTTAACATTTTTTTCGTGCTCAGTTCGTATCAGCGATGGTTGTAATGACACAATAAATTGTAATGACAGGGTATTACATCGCGGCCATGCCATGTCTAAAAATTGACGTTGTTACGTAGCCGTTACGTTGCATGTATTCCTGGTAATAGAATGGGGGGTCGGCAAAATTATTGACAAATCATCGGAACAAAATGATTGGCTGATAAAATTTACGCCTTCTCAAGGTCTGGCTCGTTCATTTTATCGGCCCGAAACACAGTCTCTCTGTAACTTCTATATCACCATCTCGCCGACAGTATCAAGTTTCCTGAAAATGACCTGCAGAAAGTGTCAGAAAAATTTCAAAAAATGTAAATAGCAAGTTGAGACACATAAAATCAAAATTGATATTACTTTTTGCTTGCCATCTATGTGAAATACCCCTACAGATTTGTAACCGGAGGTCAGGTACTTGGCAATGACATGTTCTTCAACCGGCGGTGACAATGTCACCATGGAACAATGCAGTATAGTGAGATACTACTTGTCAATTTCAAAATAAAAAGCACATGCAACGAAGCGCGGACAACAGGTTGCTGCAATGTAGCGTGTTGCCGCGGTACATTCCCTCAAATTTGCCTCATTTTCAGGTATTGATTTCCCGAATGCTTGAGAACATGCCCTTTCCCTCTGTGATTAGTTTTGAAATCAATTATGGAAAACGGATTTTCTAAAAGCAAATTGAATGTGATCAATTTTTTTAAATTTTTACGAAAATCAAGTTTTACTGATTATGTAGAAATTTGAAAATCATAACGTGACTGATATTTTACACTGGAAAATCTTACGTTGCTAAGTTTTTGTGTCCAAAGTTTCATATTTATCATGCCCATAGTCATCGAGGTTTAAGAAACCAAAGCTAAAACCATTGCGCAATTTTTCCGGCTGCTTTGCATCAATTTGTGTTGCATTATCAGCTCTTGTTTGAAATTAAACCCACTGTTTTTTGTGCTGCGATTTTCACACCTAACTTTGACTCAAATTTTCTAGCATTGTTAGTTCGCTTTGCATAATCAAAAAACCTTTCTCTGTGGTTAATGCCATGGTCTTCCTAATGAGTGTAGCATGGAAAGGTTTTTATAAAAGACAGTTTTTTGCAGAACCTCTCCTGCAGACCTTGCAGAACTAGCACTCCTGCAAGAAAGGATATTGCGGAGACATGGCTTAGCCACAGCCTGAGTGTGCGTTGATTAGAAACTTCCTGGCAGATTATAACTGCGTGCTGCGAGAAGAGGGCGTGAGTCGTGCTTGGGTAGCTCAGATGGTAGAGTATTTTCCCGCGAAAGACAAAGGTCCCGAGTCCGAGTATCGGTCCGGCACACAGTTTTAATCTGCCAGGAAGTTTCATATCAGCACACACTCCGCTTCAAAATGATAATTTCACTATGGAAACATCCCCAGGCTGTGGCTAAGCCCTGTCTTCGCTACATCCTTTCTTCTAGGAGCGCTGTTTCTGCAAGATCTGCAGGAGAGCTTCTGTGAAGTTTGGAGGGTAAGAGACGAGGTACTGGCGGAATTAAAGCTGTGAGTCGTGGTAGAACACTCGCCCGCGAAAGACAAAGGTCCCGAGTTCGAGTCTCGGTCCAGCACACAGTTTCAGTTTGCCAGGAAGTTTCATAATTAAGTACAATTTATGGTAAGAACGAAATAATGTGTAAGCTTTCGCTACTCTCCGTTTTGAATTTCTGAGTAAGTGGGATTTTTCGTGCTTTTTATTTTTTTAGAACCCTAATTCATGTATTAGTAAACGAATTAACTTACGGACTGAAAATCAGGCACTCTTACGTTGAACCCGCACAACAACTTACACTTGTTATTCACTTCCTTGTTAAATATTCGCTTATAGTCACGCTTATTGGATTTCGACAACGGATCTGGTCTGGAAGGCCCTACTTCCTTTGCGGCTAACTTTTCCTGGTGATTTTCTTTTCTGTTAGCTCTTAATACAGATTCAACAGAGTTCATGTTGACAGTGCGCAGGAAAGCCGATTCCTGCAGAGTAAATAACCAACTCTTAATTCAAACTTCCGTTTTTCTGAATTATTAAATGCAAGTAGTACTATGTACCAACAAAGTCACTTGACTAGAATACAAATGAGGCGCCGAGATCCACAAGGGCCAAAAGCACGCCGTCTTCGACCCCCCCCCCCCCCCCAATATTGCAGTGAATATCAGAAAAACCAGAGAGACAGCTTTTCGTGATTGTTCAGGTATACATAGTGTCGGCCTACAGTACATATAAACCTGGCCCACCATAAGATCAACAGATGACAGAAGTTTGAAAAAATTGTACAGTCTCACAATCGACGATGGTGTGCTTTATGGTTCTCAGCGCCTCAAATGGCTTACTGTATGATAAAACCCGAAACTTAATATATTATATCTCATTCAGACTCCCACAAAATAAGTTTTTCTATCAATTTAACTATAACATAATGATGTCCGATCCAATTACACTATATAGTGAGTGAATTAGCATATCTGTGCAATGTGCTACAGCCTAGAGGGATTTATGCAAAACGAATGTGGAAGTGTGCTACATTGTGCTACCGCGTGATGGCATTGACATAAACTTTTAGCTGAGTGGTAAGGGCTAGCAGTACACGCTGTGAACCGTACATGTTGTTTATCAAATTCGTATGTCTTTGGCCAGTAAGGCAATTACGCCTTGCAAATTGCGCATGCGCAGAAGCTCCTTAAAACGCGCACAAGTGAAGGTGTGCTCGCGATCCTGATGGCAAGTTTCACCAAGTCTAGAGAAACAATGTAGTACAGTGCGGTATTCATTTCAGATTACCGCATCTACATTACGTTTAACAGCATTCAAAGAAAAATAACCAATAAATCCGCAAAATGTCAAAAGTTATGGTGTTCACAGGGAGCGTAGTATCCTACTGTTTCAAAACCTTCAGAAAACTATTTCTTCTCCCATATCTGGCTGAAGCCTTTCGAGTTAACATCACATGGGTGGCTTGAAAGTCATGTACCGTAAGGGTCTCTGTCTCAAATAGGTGTCGTGTTGGGTGTGTTTATAGTGTAGTGTCGTGTTTGTGATGATGACGGTAGTGGTGGTGATGAGAGAAGGGAGGCAGTTAATCCCGGTGCCGGCACAGATCCTATTCTTCACTATTAATAACGAGACTGCCGCCCAACTAAGTGTCACATTTACGCACTCACTCCGTCAAAGGTTTGAAAATTAACCCAGGAATCCCTCGTACCCCAAAAAGAAACTTTGTCATACCAACGTGTTCTGTGGGTGCTATAATGAAAGAGGACAACCATAACTCACACATAATGAACGTGTATAGGTGACTATCAGGACAGAAATGAGTCTGATCGCATTACAAAGTTGCTGTTTTTAGTGGCCTGTTAGCGCGACTTAGGCTGTGATAAGTTGCCTCAGACTCGATCAACTTTGCGGCTGTGGCGAGCAATTTACCAATGATGCGTTCTCGTCCGGAAGGCAAAAACGACAGAGCACACCACCGAGCGAGGTAGCGCAGTGGTAGCACACTGGACTCGCATTCGGGAGGACGACGGTTCAATCCCGCGTCCGGTCATCCTGATTTAGGTTTTCCGTGATTTCCCTAAATCGCTCCAGGCAAATGCTGGGATGGTTCCTTTGAAAGGGCACGACCGACTTCCTTCCCCATCCTTCCCTAATCCGATGAGACCGATGACCTCGCTGTTTGGTCTCTTCCCACAACCAACCAACCAACCGACAAAGCACCTGCGCAATTCGCGGACAAACGGTGTGCAGAAATGTTTTGTGCTGTGTAGACTTAGACGAGCCCTGTATTGAAGTGACCATCAGTAACTGACCACATTTGGTCAATATACACATTTGCAATATATATCTCGCTTCTAACATACTGTAACAAATAGATCCATAGTAACGTGAACTGTCAGGTTTCTTTTGTGACGAAGCAACTTACTAACAGAACCACGTAACGGTCAGAAATTAATTCCGTAGGCTATATCAACAATTAACTGTCGACAAATTGCCATATTCCACAGATTCTCATATGTAGGCCCCTACTACAAGTGAATGTAATAAAATAAGTAGGAAAGCCGCTGCGAACCGTCTCCCCAGGCATACTATACACTTGAGGCTTGCGTAAATAAGAAAAGAAGAGGGCAGTTCACTGTGCCATCACACGAAATCCTTGTTTTCAGTCCAAAGACTCCACTCAAATCTGCTATGTGAAAGTCTCCTTATTTCACCATAACTATGCAACACAGCCTATACCCACTTGAACTGCCAAGCTTTGGTCTCTCCATTTCTATAATTCTCACCCTTTTCACATTAACCGTTCCTTGATGCTTCCGGGCCGGCCGAAGTGGCCGTGCGGTTAACGGCGCTGCAGTCTGGAACCGCAAGACCGCTACGGTCGCAGGTTCGAATCCTGCCTCGGGCATGGATGTTTGTGATGTCCTTAGGTTAGTTAGGTTTAACTAGTTCTAAGTTCTAGGGGACTAATGACCTCAGCAGTTGAGTCCCATAGTGCTCAGAGCCATTTGAACCATTTGATGCTTCCGGATTTTAGTGTATTCTATGTGTGTTACTCCATCTACACTAAGCTACAATTACTTCAGGGTAATATTTTTATTGTCTTTGATAATAGTTTTGATAGCTATTGTGTAAAGGTCTGTATTGAGGAAGCCTACACTACACTCGAAATGAAATGTACACTGAATTTATCATTAACTGAGACCAGTAAGAACCATAGTGAAATATTCTTGTTCTGAATGACACGTTCTCGTAAGAGAGGTGATAGCTTTTAAGGATAATCAAATGATCTTACTTGTATTTGTTGATTTTGTCTGCTAAGCTGCTAGAAAGGCTTCAACATAAATCATTATTAATTATAGTGAGCAAATTTCGTAAAGCAATTCCATAAACATTCGCAGATGGCAAGGAAGTTATACTTTACCTGTTTTGTATTCTCAGTGAAGGGCGGATGGTAGCTGCAGTTGTTTTTGTGTTGTAATTAAAATGGATATACTGAATAAAAGAAGTTTTCTCCAAACAGGGCTATTTAAAGACCGCAGAAGTAAGCCTGTTATTCATGATAATTGGTATAATTCATAAGTGATGTCCAACATGTATCTTAAATAAATTTGATCCATATTTCCGTGTAGTATTAACGCAGATCCTTAATTTCACTCTTAGAAATCGTGAAGAAGGCGTCCGTAGTGGAGACTTGTTTTACAAATTCCTCAATATTCTCAATATGACTGCCTTTAATATCTAATATCATCGACATCCAAGAATTATATGACCGAGTATTTACCAAGATTTGTATAATTATACTTTCGGAAAGAATAGTTCTGCAAAGAATAATTACATTATTCTTTCTCTGTGCGCCTAGCGCTCGCATGCATTTTACACTGCATCGACTACAATATTTGCCACTTTTTAACAGTATTAGAGTACATTACTTCGTTCAGTACCACATGTATACACGTACAAGATACACTGAAGAGCCAAAGAAATTGGTACATCTGTCTATCTGCCTAATATCGTGTAGGGCCCCCGCGAGCACGCAGAAGTGCCGCAACACGACGTGGCATGGACACAACTAATGTCTGAAGTAGTGCTGGTCCCTAGACGGAATTGACACCATGAATCCTGCAGGGCTGTCCATAAATCTGCAAGAGTACAAGGGGTTGGAGATCTCTTCAGAACAGCACCTTGCAAGGCATCCCAGATATGCTTAATAAAGTTCATGTCAGTTTGGTGGCCAGCGGAAGGGCTTAAACTCAGGAGAGTGTTCCTGGAGCCACTCTGTAGCAATTCTGGACGTGTGGTGTGTGGCATTGTCCTGCTGGAATTGCCCAAGTCTGTCGGAATGCACAATGGACATGAATGGGTGCAGTTGATCAGAGAGGATGCTTACGTACGTGTCACCTGTCAAGAGGCATATGTAGATGTATCAGGGTCCCGTACCACTCCAGCCGCACACGCCCCACACCATTAGAGAGAGAGCCTCCACCAGCTTGAACAGTCCCCTGCAGACATGCAGGGCCCACGGATTCACGAGGTTGTCTCCATATCCGTCCATCCGATCAATACAATTTGAAACGAGACTCGTCCGACCAGGCAACATATTACCAATCATCAACAGTCCAAAGCCGGTGTTGACGGGCCCAAGCGAGGCGTAAAGCTGTGTGTCGTGCAGTCATCAAGGGTACACGAGTGGGCCTACGGCTCCGAAAGCCCATATCGATGATGTTTGGTTGAATGTTTCGCACGCCGACACTTGATGACCCAGCAATGAAAACTGCAGCAATTTGCGGAAGGGTTGCAGTTCTTTCACGTTGAACAATTCTCTTCAGTAGTCATTGGTTCCGTTCTTGCAGGATCTTTTTCCGGCCGCAGCGATGTCAGAAATTACCGGATTCCTGATATTCACGGCACACTCGTAAAATGGTCATACGAGAGAATCCCCACTTCATCTCTACCTCGGAGATGCTGTGTCCCATCGGCCGTGCGCCGTCTATAACACCACGTTCAAACTCACTTAAATCTTGATAACCTGCCATTGTAGCAGCAGTAAACGATCTAACAACTGCGCCAGACACTTGTCTTACATAGGCGTTGCTGACCGCAGCGCCGTATTCTGCCTGTTTACATATCTCTGTATTTGAATACGCATGCCTATACCAGTTTCTTTGGCGCTTCAGTGTATAATGCCAGGAGTGGTAAGCCCCTCCCATTTATTTCCATTTTGGAACTACCATTTGCCCCCCACTGTCAACTTGTCTGATAGTCGGTTGAATACAACCGCGACTCTAATCAGCATGATCTGCATCAACCCTTCCACTCTTAGGAGTGAAAAAGAAGAACAGCTTTTACGTTTTCCTTTAGCTTCATAGGAGGGAGTACCAGTATAAGTCATATGAGTCTATTCTTTCTTTTAGTCAAAATTTTCCACACTTTTCTTCTCTCCCCCTTTCGAACAAGTACCTCCGTCTTAGATAATCGATCTACCCACATAATCATCGGTATTCAGAAAAGAATATCTAAGAACAGTTTATTTTATTTGTTAACAGTTTTTTTCCTTTTCAGAAAACCTTGTTTTCTACTGTAAGTCTGCATTTTATAGCCTCTTTACAGTGGCCAACGTCTGTTATTATGGTGCCCTAATAGGAAAACTCGTTTATTACTGTTACTGTCTCATTGCCTAATCCAGTTTCCCCAGTACCAAATGACTTAATTCACCAACATTCCATTACACCTGTTTTATTTCTGTTGATGTTCGTGTTGTAGATTTTTCAGTTTCTTTTTAAGACATTATTCACTCCGTTCACCTGATGTTCCAACGTCTCTGACAGAATTACAGTGTCACAGGCCAACATAAAGTTTTCATTTCTTCTCTCCAAACTATATAATTCCTTTGCCAAGTGTTTCCTAGGTTTTCCTTACTATTTTCTGTGGTACAAATTAAATAACGTGAGAGATAGGCAGCACTCCTGTCTTCCTTTTCAACTATTACCCTCCCCCCCCCTTTCTTTTCCTTCGACTCATAACCGCAAGCTAGTTTCTGTACAAGGTATAGATAGCCTTTTACTCCTTGTATTGTATTCTTGATAACTTCAGAATTTCAGACAGTACATTAATCAACACTGTTACAAACCTTCTCTAAATCTACAAACTCTATAAAGTAGGTTTGCCTTTTTTTTCAGTCTATCTCTAAGATATGTCGTAACTCAGTGTTGCCTCGCGTGTTCCTTCGTTTCTCTGGAGCCCAAATCCGGCTCCTTCCAGTCTTTCCATTATTCTGTAAATAATTCGTGTTAGTCTTTTGCAAGCACGAATTATTGAACTGATGGAGAGGCAATATGCGCACTTGTCAGCACGTATCTTCTTTGGTACTGGGATTATTATATTCAAATGAAGTTTTGTGGTGTTCCGCCTGTTTCATATACCATGCATACTAAGCGGAATAGTTTTGTCATGGTTGGTTTTTCCAAATATCGTAAAAATTCGAGGAAATATCATGTACTCCAGGCGCCTTGCTTCGATTGAGGTCGCTCAGTGCTCTATCAAATTCTACTCGTAATTCGCTTCTCCATTCCGTCTTCATCGCTTTCTCTTCCGTTTCTATTGTCCTCAAGTTTCTTTCCTTTGTATAGCTAATTTATATGTTGCTTCAACTTTCTAGCCTTCTCTTCTTTATTTAGTACTGGCATGCCATTTAAGCTCTTGATATTCCTGCAGCTTTTTTCTTTTCTCCACAGTTTACATGCTGCATCTGTTATTCCCACCGTCATCCATTGCTACTGTGCACTGTCTATATAGTTTCGTTTTTAGATATCTGTATTCCGTTTTTCATCTGTTTCATTTGCTGCAATTTTAGATTTCCTCCTTCTATCAAGTCCAGTGTCTCACTAGTAAAACCCACCGATTCTGTATGTAAGGGAACTCAAGTATAAAACAGCTTCTTTACAAATGAGTTAATGTATTAAATATTTGACATTAAGCGTTCAAGCGAGAAAAAGTTCATTAAAGATGAGAAATTATGTTTCAATTTTCTTGAAATGACTAAGTGCCCTCACCATCAAACATTGAATGAGTAAAATATAGGTAATTTGCACTCCATTTTAAGCAAAAACTAGTTTTTCACGCAAGTCAATGCTTATGATGACATATCTCGTGAAATATGTGTCGTACAATGTTATAATTTTCCAGGCACATTCAGTTGTATATGTGGATATCGTCTGCAAAATCTGTTGCTAATAAAGTTAGTAGTGTGGAGGCATTACATAAAAATGTCTCGTGGTGCATCAGTTTCACTGGATGGACAATGGAAATGTAAGCGATAACGTTTTTTCCTTTCAACGTTTTTGGAGGTTGTCAGCAAGAAAATATTACGTAAAAGTACTGAATTATATGTAAAGTTTGTTACAAGTCACTAAGTACTCTCATTCTCTACTACTGGAGGAGTCCAGTGTGGGTACGTTGAGCACCGTGAGCTTCTTTTTTTTTTTTTTTTTAAAAACGCGCCTTTTTTTCTCATAATCATAACTGATGAACAGGAACTTGACACAACCACCTTTCCACCCCAAAGCGCAACGACGTACCCAAGATTTGGTAAAAAAAAAAGGGGGGAGGCGGTCCGGTTTATTAAAGAGGATCTTAATACTGACCCATGTTTTTCATTTATTCTGAAAATTTCCGTAAAGAACGATAAACCATTTTATTCGAAAATGATCTCGGAGTTTTCACCAACTTACATAGTAGTTCTGTGTGTTGGCAAACCACTAAGAAGCAGTCGTGCTCCCGTCTCCTTTCAGCCTCGAAGATCATTTTATACTCGTCTTTTTTCAGTGTGGATTTTAACTGAAAAAATGATTAGCAATGCACGAGTGCTAACTTTTTGGGACGCCGTGATTATTACCGACAAGGCATTTTGATCAAAAATATCTCTGTTCGAAAGAGAAACTAGAGTAACTTTTGGTGGCGAACATGCAAAGAATGCAAAGAATCTCGCATTATTCAACCTTGCACTTTCCCAGATTGCCTCATTTAAGTATGCTTCTGTCACTTCTTGCAATGTAAGAAAGATCAATTCCTGCATTAAATAATGTCCTAGGAGACAATTGCATGAGCCTAAATACGAGAATTGTGATTATTAACTGTTTATCATCTGCATTTTAGAGTCGGGAGCCTCCAAACAGATGCCCGGTTCGTCTTCGATGCAACTTTTTTCATTTAAGCCGAGGGGCTGCATATTTAAGGGAATTGGAATCTGTCAGAAAAGCAAGGTAATCGGAAGGAACTGGCTTTGGGCTAGAGCAAAGAGCCAACCCCAGAATTTCCCTAAATTCAAAATGGGAAACAACAGAAAACCATTTTCAAGGTCGCCGTCGGATGGATTCAAAGCACTTCGCGTCCCAAATCCAGGGATTCCTAGCTCAGCGGCTCAACACGCAGAGCTACCCCAAGTCGGTGGAGAATTTGAAAAAAAAAAAAAAAAACTGGTTGTTGTACATTGTTTTAAAATGAAATAAAATGCATTACAACAAAACATTAAATTGTGACATTGCATGTTTTTCTTTTAGATGTGCATGTTTAGTTTTTTGGTAGTGCATGAATGCACGCATATTTTAAGATGTAATTGTGCGTGAAATTGCTGGCTTCACTTATTGTAGTATTACAACAGTTTAATAGATTTTGGATGACGGGGGGATGGAAGGTGCAGGGTGAAGTTGGCTATCTTTTAGAAACGAACGAACTATAGAATGTGCTGTCATTACATACACCTCCGTTCTCCACAAAGCCCTCTTCACCGTTTCATACCGAAACTGGTTTTCATAATTGAGAACCGCCCGGGTGACAAGACTGGGCGACATTTCACCATTTGCGCTACTAATGATGAGATATTGAACAAAAGTTTTAAAGAAATGCACCCATCGCCAATTGGGCGATATTTTTGTTGATCAACGCGTTTTTTTGGGAGACCAGATAAATCAAAGTGTATTTTTATGCACTGATTTTAAGTTAGTGTTACCTGTGATAATATCAAGTAGTGCGTAAATACGCTAGTGGATAAATCAGAATTGGTTTCCCTCTTCTTTATTGTTACAGATAGAAATCATCACAACAGGACATAGTACAAAAAAATAAACGGTAGCACTTACATTAAATTCAAGTAAGAATTGAACAGATTAGCGAAACAACAACTAAGCCCAAGCAAGGCCTACCATTGGTCTTGGTCAAAATATGGGTGGGCGGCAGTCGTAGTGCTGTGGATATATAGATAATTTAAATCTATCATTGGCCTTGCTATCGATAGTACGTATCCCTTTTTCGTCGTATGATGGAACATCAAAATATCTTTTAGTGTCACTACACGGCAACCAGGTCGTGTATAATTTCATTTAGGTGGTCGTTTTGGGGGGGGGGGGGGGGTCGTGCGGACCCCCTGGACCCCCATTTAGCTACGTCCTTGATTAGCGGCAAAACACTGGCAGTGAAAGTTTAGTTTGTGTCACCGCCATGATTCGAACCGGCTTCTTCTGATTCGAGCGCCAACGCACAGGCTAGCGAGCCAGGCTCTGGAAGTGTTTTGGATAGTATTTTAGACGGCTTTGAAGGAAAGAGTGCAATCAAATTTTTGCGATGTATTAGATCTTTGTTGCACGCAACCACACTAACATGAAAGTGGCAGTGTTCACCAACTTCTCATATATTTGTAAAATAGCTCGTTTCCATGCGCCATTTAGATCGTTCTAGTCTTGTCAATTGTACTTACATAGCCGCTTACAGGATATTACAGATTCTATCTTACCATATGTATACGGAAAAGTGATGAAAATAAAGAACCTAAGTGCTGAAATGAAATTTGAGAATAACAGTTTCTTTGTTTAATTTTTTGTATTGGTGGCAACAGGAAAAGAGGTCCTAAGATATTTTCTAAGTCATTCATTCGTGTTCGGTGTACATATTTGTTCAACTTTTAAACTTCCTGAAAAAATATTTTGTGCCATCTGACGTTTCAGGTAAGGTTTCTTACCTGGCATTTTAGTCTTCTTCACGATCTTCCGTTTTCTTGAGATTCAGAGTTGCCTTGCTACTTCCCCATCAGTTCGCCGCGTTTTATTTCTGCTCACTACTACGGATGTTTACAAACATCTGTCTTCTCGGGCAGGCAGCCTTGATCTCTTTGGGGCAGCCATCTGGGAAGCGTCTTCTGTCTGTTGAGAAGGTTCAAGTTGCCTTTCGTAACAGAAGACAATGCTGCCATCCTTTGCGTGATGCTGCTGCTAATAGCCGTGTCAGCTCTTTGTTAACCTTGACAACAAGCAGTAAATCGAAACAGCTGCTATATACAATGAATCAGAGTAACTTTTTACCAGTCAGAATATCTTTGTACCACTTACCCCTTTTGTTTCGAATGGCTGCAGCTCCACCTACTTCCATTATTTTCTGCTAAAAGTAACAATTTTATTACCTCTTTGATTTCTAGTAAGTATTTCAGTTGTCATCCCAACTTACTATAATCTCTTAGGCTTGTCATTATACTTCAATTGCGTTGGCTGTGAAGAGAGCTTCTGAAGACGGTGATTTAAGTTGAACAATAGCAGGTCGATACAAATATCTTGTTATTTCGAAGTAAATCTGCAATAGTCTTTGTTTTTACTTATTATTAACACCTCACTTTCTTTTCGTACGATCTAAATTTACCTCGAGTATTAGATATATGAAAAATTCTTTGTTTTTTTAAGACTGGTCTGAAGTTATCCTGAATGATAGTGTAACTTTGTACGAGCATTAAAATTGAGAGTTTACTCTAATAGGGCATAGTTAAAATACATCTTCACTTTTCCAAGAACTCATTAACTATAGATATAAAATGTTACAATGCGATATGAATTTATTTTGTGTCCATTATTTTCAAAAAATGATAAGAAGTGGTACAAAGTTACCCCAGATGACTGGATTGCTTGTTCACATCGTAGTATCAGTAGCTTTAGGTAAGCACGTAACACATAATACTAATTTTTAAGATCGTATGTGTTTTCTTTCGGAACCGATGGAATTCACAGACTCAATAAACACTATTGGCCATTAAAATTGCTACACCAAGAAGAAATGCACACGATAAACGGGTATTCATTGGACAAATATATTATACTAGAATTAACATGTGATTACATTTTCACCCGATTTGGGTGCATAGATCCTGAGAAATCAGCACCCACAAAAACCACCTCTGGCTGTAATAACGGCCTTGGTACGTATGTAGGACGTCATCTTCGTGGTGTAGCAATTTTAATGGCCGGTAGTGTAGAAGATTGTTTTCTCTGTGTATGTGTGTATGTAATTTCATTATGTTTCATAACATACATAAAAAGTTTCTGTACGTAGTTTATAGGATGTTCTCCTGCCTGTATGGATGATGGTTTTAGGTCTTATATCCTAGGTTCTGTACTTGTTTTACAAACTTTATGTTGCATGTTATCTTTTGTTATAAATCGGTTGCTTAACTATTCAATTAGTACGTTTTTTGTTTCAATTGATCCCTTTTTTGTCTCTTCTTTTTAAGTTTTTACCTTTTTATCTTGAATAGAGAATTAGGATAGATGACAGATTTTAGTTCAGAATGATGAAGAGGGGAGAACTAACAGTGTGAAAAGAAAGGAAGTAGGCTGTTAGTTAACTCGGGTACCTAGTAGGCGTCAGCTACCTAGCAGTGCAAAGAGTGCTACTGCCCGCTGAGGTTACTCTGTTTCTGGTGATATTGCGCCCCCTTCAAAACGACTGGCTACAAATTTAATTTTCTGCTGTTCTGTCATGTTGTCAGGTATGATGCCCTCAAACTGACGAATGAAAGCAAAGGATGTATACCTTTGCTAGAAAAGTTATGAAATTTGTAAGCATTGGCATTACTGACTGCTTCATTAATATGAATAACACCCTTACGTTTTTCCTGTTCACCCCACGGTTCGAGTTTCTGTTTTAATACTAACTTCCATGTTATCTATATTTTTACTCGCCTCACTTGGTTGTGGTATGTTTTCTACCTTCTGTTCTATTTCTCTCAAACGACCCTGAATCGTGTTTGTATTACCATTACAAACAGATTCTATTCGTAGTGCTTTACGGCTAAGGACTGCATTTTCGTCCTTCAAGTCTACGACTTGTTTGTTTTGCCTTTCATGGGTGTCTTTGCAAGTTATGTTTATGTTACTCTCATCATTATTTAATTTAATGACTTCATACCTAACTGACAATAGAAAAGTATCTTGAGCTTGCATGAGATCATTTATTTTCACTACTTCATCATCAATCTTACGATTAACCTGTTGCTTACACTTATCTAATTTTTGATCCCATTCTTTACTCTCTTGTTCAGTTCTTTTGTCACAAGCTACTATTCTAGTTTATGAGAATCAACCATGGTGCCTAAATGTTTAAACTTACGATTAATTTTTGCTATCTTCTCGCTTGTTGCTTCTATTTTATCAGCAAGTAATTTTTGCCCTTTCTTTAATTCATTTTAATTCTTTTGGTCCTTGTTCTATCTTTTCTTCTAACATTTTTTAAAATTCTTTTTGCCCCTATTCTATCTTTTCTTCTAGGCCTATTTTAATTCTTTTTGCCCGGATACTAACTCCATTAATATTTCAACCATACTTTTATTATTATCTTGTGTAGGCAATGTGTCACCTGATGCTGTTCAATGGCATAATATACTTGTTCTACTTGTTGATTCATTAGCAATGGCAGTGTCAGAGTCATCACCTCCGACATCACCATTCACCTTATTTAACTTATCACTAACATTCATGTCATCTACATCAGAATCCACCTCTCCAATTTCAGTATTGCTACTATCTGAAGTTATGTTTTCTTGGAAAACTTCAGTTTGTACATCAGGTGATTCTGGTACGTAGCTATCATCAATTTGATTTTGTTCACTTTCCTCATCTACCATTAAATCTGATTTTTCCTGTACATTTTCCATTACTGACTTTAGGGTAACATGTTCCTTACTTATATTACTAATTTCATCTGGCATGCCCTGTAATTGGTTTGCCTCTTCAATGACATTACCGCAAGTAAGCACTGCGCCTCTACTTCTAAGATTGTACCGCGTTTCGCTTTCCCCCAACATTTTGTTATTAAAGAAATTATTACGAAACAATATAACAAAATTCTTAAAAATCCATATGGTTGTCAATATCAGCTTCCTATCGCTAGCTGTAAAGTGATTAGCATACACTCTACCTTCTTCTCCGACGCGATGCTGCTACTCGCTGCATTTTTTAGCATTGTTTTTGTCGTGTTGGGTGTCTTCAGCTGCCTTAGTCAGCCACAGACGCCTTTCTCTGCCTTTCGCCGCTTGCTGACTTTGGCCTGCAGCTGGTGGAGGCGACAGGTGTTACTTCCAAGTCATCCGCCTCGCCTGCTGTACGCTGCTATGCTAACTGTTCCCTGAAGCGTTGTTTCTCGTAGGGGTGAAATAAAACGTAATCCCTTTGGACCCCGCTAACTTTACGCTACGATTTTGCATTTTCGCGTTTTCACTTTCAAAACTACGCGACATGGATTAATTAGCGGTATTTATAAATTTTGTTCCCCTACAATTCAAAGAAACTTACTAAAGTACAAACAAGATATAATTTCACGATTCACACAGGTTCGCTTTTAATTTTTCTCACTGTTCATAGACTATTGATTAGGGCGTTTTATGATAATCATTACAGTCCACTGTTCTCACTATGATTTTCATGTCTCGCCCAGTTCACAGTTCTCGTGAATGGATAGTAACCTTTTCTTTAAATACACGTTACCCAGCAAGGAGATGCCATGTATAAATTATGTGTCCCTTTGGAAACCAGATCTGGAAGCTGGAGAAATGTGGCGAGATTGAATAAGAGTCTCTGACCGTTCTTACCACCAACCTGTTGTCTTCTAAAGTTGTGTCCCCAGCGCAGAAGACAGCTCGTCGGTCGTGGGATTTTCTTCGGCGGAGGCTGCTACGCTATCAATTCGAACCTGTGATTGTGCTTCTTGCGGGATGCCACTTACCCAGGTTAGTCTCTGTATCTATAGAGGGCAAGATCTGTAGTTCTGACTATGATGGTGGGCGACACTTCTCATTAATGGTTATTATTCACGTATTCACACATTTACACTGTCTTTTACAACATCCAACATAGCTTTCTTAATTGTATGGTAACTTCTGCATCCAACTTCCGAAATATGATACACATATCCGGCTCCCCGGTACGCCCTAGACAGAGTGAGTACAGTAGAGTCTAAATAGTTCGAGGTGAACGGGACCGGAACTATCAAAAACTCGGACTATCGAAATTTAAATAGGAAAATGAAATATTATGATATCGTAAGTAATACGGGTCAAAATATGAACTTTATTAAAAGTATTTACACATGCATTTGCATTGGTATAATAACAATAATTATTTATTTAGACAAGTAATAGTGAAGTGTCTTTTGTTTGGCGAAGCTGCAACGTTTCCTCGCGGCAATGCCACGCCACCGTCTCAGGAGCAGTGGGTCAGTTTGGTGTCGCCTCCGGCTGTTGTTCCACGTGGCAAATGGCGGCCTCGAGAGCAGCGTAGCCATCAGTGTGACTCATCATCGGTGCAGTCTCTGCCTCGT
Organism: Schistocerca americana; assembly: GCF_021461395.2. NCBI lineage: Eukaryota > Metazoa > Arthropoda > Insecta > Orthoptera > Acrididae > Schistocerca > Schistocerca americana. Next base: position 1,054,762,667 of record NC_060119.1, read on the forward strand.
CATGCTCGTCACTCTCATACTACGATGGAATGTTAACCATGTCAATTATAGAAGATTCTGTCACTTCCAACTGTTCGTCCGACTTTAACCACTCGCCTACTTCCACCTCTTCTGGCTCTTCACACCCTGGCAATCTTCTGATTAAATTACACAAGGGTTGATCGTCCTCATCTACTAAATCTTCAGTTTCTGTGTCTGGCATACTTTCCTGTAGAATTATCCTCCATGACTTAGAAATTGTGTCTGACTTTATTTCGCTTCTAGATTCCCTAATCCAGTACACGACGTCCTTCAAGGTCACTTTCTTCAAAGCTCCTATAATGCTTTCGTTGTCTTCGGAATGCAGGATTGACTGTAGCAATCGCCGTGGATACTTTGTTTTTAGACATTCCAGAACTCCCTGATCCATGGGCTGAATGAGACAGGTAACGTTTGGTGGGAAAAACAAGGCGCGGATACTGCCACACTGCAGTTCTCCTGCACTTGGATGAGAGGGCGCATTATCCATGAGCAAAATTGCTTTGCATGGCAGTCCCCTTTCTTTTAAAAAATTCTTGCAGTCAGGTACAAATGAGTTAAAAAAACAGTTCTTGAAGATTTCCTGATTCATCTAGGCATTATTCTGATGTGTACAGACAACCGGAAGAGCTGAGATGGATACATTCTTGAATGCTCTTGGCTTGGCAGACTTCCCAATCACAACCAGTTTTCGTTTGTCGTTTCCAGTTGCATTTGAAGCTGCCATAACTGTGAGCTGCTCATTACTTTTTTTGTGCCCGGGTGCACTTTTTTCTTCACAAGAAGAAAATGTTCTCGCTGGTAACATTTTAAAATTTAGCCCAGTTTCGTCACATTTATATATTTGTTCATTAGAGAAATTTTCCTCAGTTATGATTTTTTTAAACCTCGACGATAAATTTTGAAACGGCCTGAGCGTCACCAGACAGTTTTATCCACATACGTCTAGTTGACGCGCCCCAACCTCTTCTTCCACTTGTCGAGCCAGCCCACACTAGCGGCGAAATTGTCATCTCCTTCCTGCAGCTGGTTTCTGAAAAACAAAGCTTTTTCTTGTAAAATAGGGCCCGAAATCGGAGCACCGTTCTGTCTCTGTTGGGTAAACCACATGAACAATGCCTCAGTTGTTTCTTCGAAGTCTGACTTCTTTATACTTCTTCGACTGAAAGATTTGTGTGAACATTTCTGTGAAGAAAACTCCAGAATGCCCGAAACAGAGATACGTGTCCGGCCCTCCAGAACACCCAAAACAGAGATACGTGTCAGGCACTCCAGAACGCTTGAAACAGATATACATCTCCAGCCCACCAGAACGCTCAAAACAGACATACGTGTCCAGCCCTCCAGAACGCACGAAACAGAGATACGTGTCTGGAGCTACAGAGATATGTGTCTGGCCCCCCAGAACGCCTGAAACAGATACGTGTCTGGCCCTCCAGAATGCCCAAAACAGAGGTACGTGCCCAGCCCTCCAGAACGCCCGAAACAGAGATATGTGTCCGGCCCTACAGAACACCCGAAACAGATACACGCGTCCGGCCCTCCAGAATGCCCGAAACAGAGATACGTGTCCGGCCCTCCAAAACGCCCGATACAGAGATATGTGTCCGGCCCTCCAGAACGCCCAAAACAGATATATGTGTCCAGCCCTCGTGAACACCCAAAACAGAGATACATGTCCGACCTTGCAGAACGCCCGAAACAGACATACGTTTACAGCCTTCCAGAACGCTCGAAACAGAGATAGGTGTCTGGCCCTACACAGATACGTGTCTGGCCCACCAGAACGCCTAAAACAGAGGTACGTGTCCGGCCCTCCAGAACACCCGAAATAGAGATACATGTCCGGCCCTACAGAACACCCGAAACAGATATACGTGTCCGTACCTCCAGAATGCCCGAAACAGAGATACATGTCCAGCACTCCAGAACATCCGAAACAGGTATACGTATCTGGCCCTCCAAAATGCCCAAAACAGAGATACGTGTCCGGCCTTCCAAAACACCCAAACCAGAGATACGTGTCCGGCCCTCCAAAACGCTCAAAACAGAGTTACGTGTCCGGCCCCCCAGAATGCACGAAACAGATATACGTGTTTGGCCATCCAGAATGTCTGAAACAGAGATTCAAGTCCGGCCCTCCAGAATGCCCGAAACAGAGATACGTGTCCGGCCCTCCAGAATGCCCGATACAGAGATATGTGTACGGGCCTCCAGAACGTCTGAAACGGAGATACGTGTCTGGCCCTCCGGAACACCCGAAACAGATATACGTGTCCGGCTCTCCAGAACGCCTGCAACAGAGATACGTGTCCGGCTCTCCAGAACGCCCAAGACAGATATACGTGTCCAGTCGATGACAACGCCCGAAACAGAGATACATGTCCGGCCCTACAGAACGCCCGAAACAGACATACGTGTCCAGCCCTCGAGAATGCTCAAAACAGAGATATGTGTCTGGCCCTACACAGATACGTGTCTGGCCCTCCAGAATGCCCAAAACAGAGGTACGTATCGGGCCCTACAGAATGCCCGAAACAGATATACGTGTCCGGCCCACCAGAACACCTGAAAAAGATATGTGTCTGGCCCCCCAAAACGCCCGAAACAGATATACATGTCCGGCCCTCCAGAACACTCGAACCAGAGATACGTGTCCGGACCTCCTGAATGCCCGAAATAGATATTGTGTCCGGACCTCCAGAACACCCAAATCATAGATACGTGTCCGGCCCCCCAAAATGCCCGAAACAGAGATACGTGTCCGGCCCTCTAGAATGCCCAAAACAGAGATACGTGTCTGGCCCTCCAAAACGCCCGATACAGAGATATGTGTCCGGGCTCCAGAACGCCCGAAACGGAGATACGTGTCTGGCCCTCCAGAATGCCCAAAACAGATATATGTGTCCAGCTGTCCAGAATGGCTGAAACAGAGATACGTGTCCGGCCCTCCAGAACGCCCAAAACAGAGATACATGTCCGGCCCTACAGAACGCCCGAAACAGACATACGTCTCCAGAACGCATGAAACATAGATACGTGTCTGGCCCTACACAGATGTGTGTCTGGCCCTCCAGAACGCCCGAAACAGGTACGTGTCTGGCCCCCCAGAATGCCCAAGACAGAGGTACGTGTCCGGACCTCCAGAACGCCCGAAATAGAGATACGTGTCCGGTCCTACAGAACGCCCGAAACAGATATATGTGTCCCACCCTCCATAATGCCCGAAACAGAGATACGTGTCCGGCCCTCCAGATCATCCAAAACAGAGGTACGTGTCTGGCCCTCCAAAATGCCCGAAACAGTGATATGTGTCTGGCACTCCAAAATGCCCGATACAGATATACCTGTCTGACCCTCAAAAACTCCCGAAACATAGATACGTGTACGGCCCTCCAAAACGCCCGAAACAGAGAGATATGTCCGGCCCTCCAGAACACCCGAAACAGATATACATGTCGTGCCCTCCAGAACACCTGAAACAGATATACGTGTCCGGCCCTCCAGAATGCCCGAAGCAGAGATACGTGTCCGGCCCTACAGAATGCCCGTAACAGATATATATGTGCGGTCTCCCAGAACACTCGAAACAGAGATACGTGTCCGGCCTTCCAGAATGCATGAAACATAGATACGTGTCAGGCCCTCCAAAACGCCCGAAACAGATATACGTGTTGGGCTCTCCAGTATGCCCGAAACAAAGATACATGTCCGACCCTACAGAACGCCCAAACCAGATATACATGTCCGGCCCTCCAGAACACCCGAAACAGAGATACATGTCCAGCCCTCCAGAACGCCTGTAACAGAGATACGTGTCCGGCTCTCCAGAAGCCTGAAACAGAGATACATGTCCGGCCCTCCAAATCGCCTGAAACAGATATACGTGTCCGGCCCTCCAGAACGCCCGAAACGGAGATATGTGTCAGGCCCTGCAGAACGCCTGAAACAGAGATAAGTGTCCAGCCCTCCAGAATGCCCAAAACAGATATACGTGTCCAGCCCTCCAGAATGCCCGAAACAGAGATACATGTCCGGCCCTACAGAATGCCTGAAACAGATATACGTGTCCGGCCCTCCAGAATGCCCAAAACAGAGATATGTGTCCGGCCCTCCAGAATGCCTGAAACATAGATACATGTCTGGCCCTCCAGAATACCCGAATCAGATATACGTGTCCAGCCCTCGAGAACACCTGAAACAGAGATACATGTCCGGCAATACAGAACGCCCGAAACAGACATAATTGTCCAGCCCTCCAGAACGCTCGAAACAGAGATACATGTCTGGTCCTACACAGATATGTGTCTGGCCCTCCAGAACGCCCGAAACAGGTACGTGTCTGGCCCTCCAGAATGCCCAAAACAGAGGTACATGTCTGATCCTCCAGAACACCCAGAACAGAGATACGTGTCTGACCCTCCAAAATGCCCAAAACAGAGATACGTGTCCGGCCCTCCGGAACACCTGAAACAGATATACGTGTCCGGCCCTCCAGAATGCCCGAAGCAGAGATACGTGTCTGGCCCTACAGAATGCCCAAAACAGATATACGTGTCTGGCCCTCCAGAACACCCCAAACAAAGATACGTGTCTGGCCCTCCAAAACACGTATACGTGTCCCGCCCTCCAGAACACTCGAAACAGAGATATGTGTCTGGCCCTCCAGAACACCTGAAACATAGATACGTGTCAGGCCCTCCAAAACGCTCGCCACCGATATATGTGTTGGGCCCTCCAGTATGCCCGAAACAGAGATACGTGTCTGGCCCTACAGAACGCCCGAAACAGATATACGTGTCTGGCCCTCCAGAACACCCGAAACAGAGATATGTGTCCAGCCCTCCAGAACGCCCGAAACAGAGATACGTGTCCGGCCCTTCAAATCGCCCAAAACAGATATACGTGTCCGGCCCTCCAGAACACTCGAAACAGAGATACATGTCTGGCCCTACACAGATACGTGTCTGGCCCTCCAGAACGCCCGAAACAGATACGTGGCTGGCCCTCCAGAATGTCCAAAACAGAGGTACGTGTCCGGCCCTCCAAAACGCCCGAAATAGAGATACATGTCCGGCCCTCCAGAACGCCCGAAACAGAGATACGTGTCCGGGCCTCCAGAATGCTCGAAACAGAGATACGTGTTTGGCCCTGCAGAGATACATGTCCGGCCCTCTAGAACGCCCGAAACAGAGATACGTGTCCGACCCTCCAGAACGCCCCAAACAGAGATAGGCGTCCGACTCTCCTGAATGCCAGAAACAGAGTCACTAGCGCAGCCGAAGTACTTTGTCTCCCAGGAGCGCCAAAGCGACCTATAGCTGGCCAGAGCACTTCAGTTGTAATATCGTAACTCTTTTGTTTCTCCAAACTAGTGAAATTTAATAAACAAAAACAATAGACTCTTTAGCTAACCATGAGAGATTGTCATACTAAAACTGGGTTAAATACTGTGAAAAGTATGTAAATAATTAATAAGAAGAGTTTGGCGTTTTGGCGCCTAGCACCCGAACGTGCCGGCCAGTCAGAAGCAAAGTTCAGTACAATTGGACTGGTACATACTGTACCATGTGTCGCTTGTAACTCACTTCTCTTTTGTACCAAATGCTGCTTCATGTGTATCAAGCTGCATTAAGGCGAGCTTCTAGCAAAATATAAAACTGGCGGCCACAGCCAGAATTATCACACCGCGTGCTAGACACACTGGATCTACATCTGGAGTACGGTCTGGGGTGCGATATCTTATGACAGCAGGAATACTCACGTGCTTATGCCACATACCCTGACTGCAAATTTGTGAGTTAGTCTGGTGATTCGACCTGTTGTGTTGCCATTCATGAACATGATTCTGGGGGTGTTTTCCAACAGGATTACGCTCGCTCATATGTCGCTGTTCTAACCCAACACGCTCTATAGTGAGTCGAAATGTTACCTTGTTCTTCTCGATCACTAGATCTGTCTCCAATTGAGCGCATATACGGAATCATTGTACAACTATAGTATCATAAAATGGCTCTAAACACTATGGGACTTAACATCTGAGGTCATCAGTCCCTTATAACTTACAACTACTTAAACCTAACTAACCTAAGGACAACACACACATCCATGCCCGAGGCAGGATTCGAACCCGCGACCGTAGCGGTCTCTCGGTTCCAGACTGAAGCGCCTAGAACCGCTTGGCCACTCCGACCGGCCTAGTATCATCCACAACCAGCAAGCATTACCTATCCCTGTATCGACCGACGAAGTGCAACTGGTATGGAACACCACCCATATCTGACATTCGGTACCTGCACAACACAATGCATTCACGTTTGCAAGCTTGCATTCAACATTCTGGCGGTTACACCGGTTATTAGTGTACCAGCATTTCACATTTGCAATGGCTTATCTTGCGCTTGCATTAACCAGTGCTATTGCAATGTTAATCGCTTAAATATGTTACCTAGGTAAATTAATTCCCGAGATTTCATTACTATACATTAAGCATTTTTTGGCGTTGCGATTTTTTCTTAGTGTATTTTAACATTCAGTTGACTCTCCACGCGAGACGCGGTACTCGGTATATGCACACCGTCCCCTGCCACCTGTTGGGCGCGCACCATCATTCCTCTGTTACAGGTGTCAGTATTGTCACCACCTGGTATACCTCCTAGTGGAACACTCGACACCTCGGTCGTGACAACACCAGTGACTCAACTGTACCGCCGACAACACTGTTAAACTAGTTCGTTACTAAAAAGTTTTAGGTGGTGCTGAGCCGCAGTTATATGTAGTGTTTTTTAAAAAAGTAAACTGCCATTTGACTGTGTATTACTATATTTATCCTTTGTACCATCCTGATTTCATTAGTCTTGTTTACCAGTTTCGGGCTGCCTTAATAGATGTGACATAATAATGGTCTAACGACTTTTAGAATTGTACTTGATAATCGCATAAAAGCCGAAATCTAGATTGTATAGAAGTTAAATGTAGTTATACACAGTCAAATGGCGGTTTACTCTTTTTAAAAAATAGTTCGTTACTTTCGTGGCTGTGCGTATTTACCTCAATCATGATTGTAAATATTCGAGTGAGTGATTCTTTAGACTCTAGCTGCGGTAGCGTGACTGGGACAATCTTAGATTTAACTGGTAACGAACAAACTCTTCATACTTCTACCCTTTGTTTTTTGAACGCTAGGAAAGACAACAAATAATAAAATTTTTCTTGCTGTGGGCATAGAGTATAGTAAGAAGAATACATGATTAAATTTGTAGGTGATTTGGGTGAAAAGAGTTCAAATGGTTCTAAGCACTATGGGACTTAACATCTGAGGTCATCAGTCCCCTAGACTCAGAACTACTTAAACCTAACTAACCTTAGGGTATCATACACATCCATGTCCGAGGCAGGATTCGAACCTGCGACTGCAGCAGCAGCGCGGTTCCGGACTGAAGCGGCTAGAACCGCTCGGCCACAATGGCCGGCCGCGGGAGAGAGCTGCGAAATTTAGTACACACAGCTAGCACGTCTGGCTGCAGCAACGGCTATAGCCCGACTGGGCATCTAGTCGAATTAAACTCGGGTGACAATCTACCCTCGATATGTTGGCAAAAATGCATGTTTAAAGTCGGTGGTAGACATAAAACGTCGTCCGAAATCATTCTGAATGCGTTCTCAAAAATTATTTTGAACAAATATTCAGGAGCACACTCGAAGTGTAAATTTGGTTGCGATAACATATTTGACCTCTTAGCAATAAATAATCCTGAGCAAGGGAGCGTCATGAAGGAAACAGGCGTCAGTGACCACAAGGGTCTTGTAGCGAGACTGAATGCCGTGACATCCAAATCCACCAAAAATAAACGCAAAATACATCTATTTAAAAAATCAGATAAAAATTCGCTTGACGCCTTCCTAAGCGAAAGTCACCTCTCCTTCCAGTCTGTGTAAGCGTAGACCAGGTGTCGTATGAATTCAAGAAATGGTCCCGACGGCTGTTGAGAGACAAATACCAAATAAATTAATAAGAAATGGTATTGATCCCCCATGGTACACAAAACAGGACAGAACACTGTTGCAGAGGCAACGAATAAAGCATGCCCAATTTAAAAGAACGCACAGCTCCCTCCCCCCTCCCCCAAAGATTGACAAAGTTTTACAGAAGTTCGAAATTTAGCGCTACCTTAATTACAAGGTGCTTTCGGTAGTTTCCACAGTGAAAATTTGTGTTGAAATCTGGCAGAAAACCCGAAGAGATTCTCGTCGTATATAAAGACACAATATCTTCACTGCGCGATAATAATGACGATGTTACTGAAGACAGTGTCACTAAGGCAGAGTTATTAAATACGGCTTCCCAAAGAGTAACTTGAAATATCCTCGGTGTAGCAATTTAATTACGGCTTTCCAAAGAGTAACTTGAAATATCCTCGGTGTAGCAAAGTAGCCTAAGTCACTTAATAAAGACAAGGCCTCCCGTTCAGTTTGTATACCAGTCAGGTACTTTTCAGGGTATGCTGATACAATAGCTCCATATTTAGCAATCATATACACCACCTCCCTCGTCGGAAGACGCGCACCTAAAGAAAGGGGAGCTAGACAAGTCACACCAGTACCCAAAAACGAAGTAGGAGTAATTCTCTGAATTACATCGCTAACGTCGATTTGCGAAGGGGTTTTGGGACATACACTGTGTTCGAACATTATGAGATATCTCGAAGAAAACGATTTATTGAAAAGAAAAACAGCCAACGCGGATTCACAAAATATCGTTCTTATTAAACACAACTAACTCTTTATTCTCACGAAGTAATGAGGGCTGTCGACAGGGGAAGTGAGAGTGGTTCCATATTTTTATAGTTTCAGAAGGGATTAGACATCATTCGCCGAAAGCGACTTCTACTCAAACTGTGTGCCGATGGAGTACCGTCTCAGTTGTGCGACTGGATTCATGATTTCCTGGCAGAAAGGGCAGAATTCGTAGTAACTGACGGAAAATCATTGAGTAAAATAGAAATAACATCTGGCGTTCCCCAGGAAAGCGTTGAAGGTCTTCTGATACTGCTGATACATAAATGATTTAGGAGACAATCTGAGCAGCCGTCCTAGACTGTTTGCAGAGGATGCTGTCATTTACCGCCTTATAAAGTCATCAGATGGTAAAAACGAATTGCAAAACGATTTAGATAAGATATATCTGTATGGTGTGAAAAGTGGCAATCGACTCTGAATAATGAAAAATGTGAAGTAATCCATATGATTACTAAAAGAAATCTGCTACTTTTCGCTTACACTATAAATCACACAAATGTAAAGGCTGTAAATTCAGTGCTTAGGGGTTACAATTACAAATAACTTAAACTGGAACAAACATATAAATGATGTGGGCACAGCAAGCCAAAGACTGCGATTTATTGGTAGAAAGATTATTCAACACGGCTACTAAAGAGACGTCTTACACTACGCTTTTCCACCATCTTCTCGAGTATTGCTGTGGAATCCGCACCAAATAGGATCGACGGAGGACATCGAAAACATTCAAAGAAGGACAGCTCGTTTTGTACTATGGCGAAATAGGGGGGAGAGTGCCACGGATATGATACTTGAGCTGGGGTGGCAATCATTAAAATAAAGCCGTTTTCGTTGTCACAGGGTCTTCTCATGAAATTTCAGTCACCAACTGTCTCCTCAGTGTGTGTGAAAACGTTTTGTCGGCGCCCACCAACATAGGAAGGAAAGATAATCATAATAAATGTGAGAATTCAGAGCTAGCACGGAAAGGTATAAGTGTTCATTTTTCCCGCGCGCAGTTCGAGATTGGAAAGTAAGAGGATTAGCTCCGGTTAACCGAGCGGTCTAACGCACGGCTTTCCGGAATGGGAAGGAGCGCCTGGCCCCCGGCACGAATCCGCCCGGCGGACTTGCGTCGCGGTCCGGTGAATCCGCCAGTCTGTGAATGGTTTTTAGGTGGTCTTCCATCTGCCTCGGCGAATGCGAGCTGGTTCCCCATATTCTGCCTCAGCTACACTATGTCGGCGATTGCTGCGCAAACAAGTTCTCCACGTACGCGTACACCACCATTACTCTACCACGCAAACAAAGGGGTTACACTCGTCTGGTGTGTGTGGGGGGGGGGGGGGGGGGGGGGGGTCCACCGGAGGCCGAACCGCACAAATAGCCCTGCGTTCGGTGTGGGCGGCGGAGGGTTGAAATGGACTGCGGTAGTCGTCTTGGGGTTGTGGACCACTGCGGCTGAGGCGGGGACGGAGCCTCTCCGTCGTTTCTAGGTCCCTGGTTAACATACGACATAGAAGAGGAATAGCTTGAAGGTGGTTCGATAAACCCTCTTCCAGGCACCTAATTGTGAATTGCAGAGAAATCATGTGGATCTAGATGTCTCCCCATGCTGTTTCAGGTCTCGTAGTGGTTGGGGAGTGGTGGCGCCTCGGCATCCAGTCACCAAATGTTTTCAGTAACAGGTGAGAGATCTGGGGAATCTGCTGCCCAGGGCAACGCTTGAACAGCCTCTGTACCGAGATACAGCATGCGTAACAAACGGTCTTGCTTTATATTGCTAACGGGTAACGTCACAGAGGTCTGGAAGAGTGGGCCCAGTCAACAGTCGTAACTTGTCAGAAATGTACCGGCTGCTGATCAAATTACCGGCTATGCCAACCGAAAAAAAATGGCTCTGAGTACTATGGGACTTAACATCTGAGTTCATCAATCCCCTAGATTTAGAACTATTTAAACCTAACCAACCTAAGAACATCACGCACATCCATGCCCGAGGCAGGATTCGAACCTTCGGCCGTAGCAGCAGAATGGTTCCGGACTGATGCGCCTAGAACCGCTCGGCCACAGCAGCCGGCATGCCAACCAGAGGTGATCTTGTTGTGTACCCAATGGGATTCCCTGTCATTATCCCAGTTGGTAGACACATACGATTATAGTGACTGGTATCTAGCAACGTTCATTTTCCTCAGAGTCCTTACAGAAGATTACGTGCATCATGATTCTGTAACCAGATCCTGTCGGTGCCTCTCTCGCAGCTACCAAAAATGGTTCAAATGGCTCTGAGCACTATGGGACTTAACATCTGTGGTCATCAGTCCCCTAGAACTTAGAACTACTTAAACCTAACTAACCTAAGGACATCACACACATCCATGCCCGAGACTCGCAGCTACCACATCAAGGGAAACCGCAGCAGTGATCATCTTCCTGACAGTCTGTATTGCTCCATTCGTCCGTGTGAACGCTTGTCTTGTCGCAAACAAGCCAATTTCCTGACCAAAGGCTCGTATGTGCGGTGGCTGTACGATGCTGCATTGCCGGGAAAGCATTTGTCTGTCCTTTCGGGCGCTAGTCGCGTGGGGCCACTGAGATCTGCATGGTGTTGAATATGGCCCCTCTGAACCCATAGATCCCTTATTTGCATGACAGTCGTGGGATCGTGACCTACGCGAGCAGCAATATCGATGGACGATAAATCGCGGTCTTGATAGGTCATGTTTCCGCCGCTATCGAATTTCGACATGGGTTGGTATACATGTCTCCTTCTTACAGTAACTTGTCAAAAAGAAGCATCGTTGAGATGCGATTCCTGAATGAGAAACCCGATCCATAATCTTTCCCTACATACAGAATGTTAACTGCCTTACTCTTATCCACTTGTGGTTGAGGTGTAAAGCTAATAATCATTTGCATATCCAAGCATGTTGTACCCTCCATGCCAATTTGACTTTTTTTGCCCACTTCGTTGCGTAGTGTTTGCTATTTAGCGACTATCAGTTTACTTTGTAACGGGAATGGAACTAACTGTGCTGTAGTTTAACCCACGCAATACCAGAAGGGGGCAGGTGGTACTTCGTGCTCCCGTTTGAAAATATTGCAATCTACTCAGTCAACTTATATTTTAAAAGTTTTCCAAAAATAGTTATTGTTAGTAATGAAGTCTTCTGCCAGGTTCCATTGTTGCTTTAAATTTGAGAGTTAACCTTAACCCAAAAATTGAAGTCTTAGTAGTACATGTGATGTTTCACAATGAACGCCATATTCAATACTTTTCAGGTCCGGGATAATGTTAACACATCACTATCTCTTTAAAAAGTTTGTAGTGAGTAGAAGGCAAACCGGCCGCTGGGGCCGAGCGGTTCTAGGCGCTCCAGTCCGGAACCGCGCGCTTGCTACCGTCGCAGGTTCGAATCCTGCCTAGGGCATGGATGTGTATGATGTCCTTAGGTTAGGCAACAATAGCTAACTAAATTTGTATTTTTAAATTTTTTGTTGTGGTCATTAAGTACCACCCTCCCACCTTCTTATTGAATGTGAACTGGTATAGCTAAGAGTGTGCTAAAAGATAATTTGTTGTTGTGGACCGTATTTACACATCAGTAACTTTCTAAAAAGTATGTTGGTAATGTAAGTCAACAGTAATTAACAATTTTTTATAGGGGGCATAAAGTCAAAATCACCGCAATTTTGTTCTCAGTTCTGGTGTTCCGTGCCCGTTTGGTGCGGTTGCGGCTGTGCTGCTTGTTTAATTCTTTCCGAAAAACCGATCAGAGGCTCTTTATTTTGTTCATTACCGCCAGGAGTCGCGTCAGCACCTGAAAGCTTGAGTTCTGCTGTTAAAATGTACTACGCGGCTGATTTTTTGACAAATTTGGAATATGCACATTCTACAGGGTGTCGAAGGAGGAACGGTCACTATTCAGGGATATGATAGGAAAGATTATTCGAAGCAAAAAAGTGTAGTAAACGTGGACTCTAAAATGCACACCTTAAGAGCTATGAAACAAATCTCATCTCCTGCAAGCTCTTTGCTTTCGATATTTTGAAAGATGGTGATATGGATCAAGGAAAAAAGTCCAGTAAACACGAGCTTTGAAGTGCATACCTTAAAAGCTGTGTGCACTTGTTCGTCTTCGCTACTGTGAATCTGATGTTCTACTGAACAAGTGCTGCTAGCGCTTAAGGTACGCGTTTTAAAGGCCATGTTAACTAGACTTTTTTGCTTCGAATGATCGTTGCTGTTGTAGCCCTGAATATTGATCATTCCTCCTTCGATGCCCTGTACTTTCGAAGTTCAGGAAGATTCTGGTAGTCTTCGGTGAAAGACAAAAGCACATCTTTATTTCATGTAAATCATGATGGCAACTTGTTGAGGTTCAGCTGACCGACGACGATAACACTGTGCGAACTGTTTATCGCTCAGATATGACGTTAGATGTGATACATTTCGCAATCAAACTGGAAATTTATATCCCCTTTAAAAATTTCCGATCGCAAGCTGGCTGTAACATACAGTGTGTGGTGTGTTGGGGCTTATGGGCGCTCAACATCGAGGTCATCAGCGCCCTGTAACATACAGTACGATGCAAAAGTGCAAATTAAGCGGGGCTGAAAGCAAGGGCTGGCCACGTGATAGGTAGCTATAACCAGGAGCTCGAACCGAAATGAACATGTCCAGATTCGTCAGTGCAGAACTACGACACCATGCATCTCGTCGGCAGAAAATGATACGCAACGTTGTAGGAGCCGTCAGTCGTCGGAACACCTTAGAACTGCTGAAGAAAGACGGAGATATACTTCGCTTGCGTCCGTCTGTTGCAAGTTCCTAGAGCACACTCTAAGCTCAAACATTGTGACGTTCCTGGTGGTAAACAAGACTCTCAAAAAATTCATAACGCATTCACAAAAAAACCAGTTGAGAGAAACACAGCCTGTTTCGTTCATACACATCTTGCAACACCAGACGCGGGTAAATGTCATCATCCTAGATTTCTGAAAGGATTTCGAATCTGTATCACTTCGACGACCACCAGCCGAGATAAGATCACACGGAATATCTTTGCAACTAAGTGACTGACTCGACAAATATACACTCGAGAAGTACATTATGTGATCAAAAGTATCCGGACACCTGGCTGAAAATGACTAACAAGTTCTTGGCACCCTCCATCGGTAATTTCTCGAATTCAATATGATGTTGGCCCACCCTAAGCCTTGATGACGGCTTCCACTCTCGCAAGTATACGTTCAACCAGGTGCTGGAAGGTTTCTTGAGGAATGGCAGCCCATTCTTCACGGATTGCTGCACTGAGGAGAGGTATCGATGGCGGTCGGTGAGGTCTGGCACGAAGTCGGCGTTCCAAAACATCCCAAAGCTGTTCTATAGGATTCAGGTCAGGATTATCTGCAGCCCAGTCCATTACAGGGATGTTATTGTCGTGTAACCACTCCCTCACAGGCCGTACATTAAGAATAGGTGGTCGATCATGTTCAAAGATGCAATCGCCATCCCCGAATTGCTCTTCAACAGTGGGAGCAGGAAAGTGCTTAAAACATCATTGTAGTAGGCCAGCGCTCTGATAGTGTCACGCAAAACAACAAGGGGTGCAAGCCCTCTACATGAAAAACGCGACCACACCATAACACCACCGCCTCCGATTTTTACTGTTGGCACTACACACGCTGGCATGTGACGTTCACCGGGCATTCGCCTTACACACACCCTGCCATCGGATCGCCACATTGTGTACCGTGATTCGTCACTCCACACAACGTTTTTCCACTGTCCAATCGTCCAGTGTTGACACTACTTACACCAGGCGAGGCGTCGTTTGGCATTTACCGGCGTGATGTGTGGCTTATGAGCCGCCGCTCGACTATGAATGCAGTTTGGAATTCCTGTGTGATGGTGTGCATAGATGTCTGCCTTATACATGTTACGACCCTCTTCAACTGTCGGCGGTCTCTGTCAGTCAACAGACGAGGTCGGCCTGTACGCTTTAGTGCTGTACGTGTCCCTTCACAGAAACGGAAGTAATATCGGTTGTGCAACAAGAAAGCGTAATAAGACATCTAAATATTTTCAGCACGCATAATCAGACTAGATCAGCAGCATTGTAAAATCGTTCGCTGACAGTGTGGTTGTGTACAAGAACGTGTCGACATTGGACGGTCGTTACGGAAAGACTGGGACAAAATTTCGGCTTGGCGGAATGAATGACAGTTCTCTTTAAATGTAGATAAATGTAAGATAATGCCTATTATGAAGAGAGAGAACCATAGTGTGTGATCACAAGATTAATCACGAACATCTTTAGCACGTCATCAACATGAGCTTACATTTAAGGAGGAAACACGCACTTGCAACATATAAGCCCCAGCAATCGATCTGCGCAAGAATTTGGACAAGAACTGCGATGGTGCGCAGTTATTAGCACACAGTTATGACCTATTGAAAATATAGTTATTAAACTTTCGAACGCACCACTTGTTAGTCACTCGTCTGCCCTCCTCCCTTCCCCTTTAATAACTGAAGGCCGACCGCGCTGTGTTGGAGGCAGGAAAACAGGGCGCATCTGCCCAGCGTATTTTGAAATTTGTTCCAGAACACATGTTATTCTACGGAAAAACAGTAATATGAATACGTAATATGACAACCTCACGCACATATACGTTCAATGTTATTGTAACAATATTCCCGTATTGGTATACCGCAACCATACTCATATATACACCTCAGAATAAAAATGAGTAAATCTAAGCAACTGAATCAATGCGAAATGAAATTATTGATTTCCGTTTGACAATATAATCATGACAACCACACTGAATAATAGCGCATCTCCTCCAAATGTACTTCATTTCAACAGTGCCAGCATTAAAGTGCAAAGAAAATAACGCACAATAATTAGACAGCGCTACGCTACTTTTTTAAAAACACATCAATTTGTTTCATTCCTTTATACTGCATTTGTGAATCGCAACATAAAATGTTCAAAGCAGCCGGCCGAGGTGGCCGAGCGGTTCTAGGCGCTGCAGTCTGGAACCGCGCGACCGCTACGTTCGCAGGTTAGAATCCTGCCTCGGGCATGGATGTGTGTGATGTCCTTAGGTTAGTTAGGTTTAAGTAGTTCTAAGTTGTAAGGGACTGATGACCTTAGAAGTTAAGTCCCACAGCGCTCAAAGCCATTTGAACCATTTTGTTCAAAGCAAAAATATCTGAGAAACAGCTACAGCTTAGAAACAGCGCACTTGAACAAAGCATGTTACCTATGTCAAAACAGTACTTACTCCAAAAGCCTCTTACACCATAGTACAGTACTTCTTGCTCTGGCGTTAGGGGTCTGCAGTGTGGCAGAGAAAGTGACAACCGATGCGAGCTTAAGTTATGAACAGCTATGAATTCCGAAAGTCGTAACTGCGTACTGTTAGAATTATGGCCCATATTTTCGCGGAGAGCGACTGATGGAGCTGATTTTTGCAAGTGAGATTTTTTCTTCTTTAAATACGAGGTCAAGCTGTTGATGTTTCGTTGTAAGAAGCGATGTGAAATGCGACGATTGCGTAAAGCCGGTTGTTAGGAAAGATGAATGAAAGATTTGTTGGAAGGATTCTGGGATAATTATATACGAAACGTTAGTGCGACTAAATCCTTGCATAGGGATCATAAGAAAAATCTGAGAGACATTAGGGCGGATACAGAGCACATAGACATAATGTTTCCCTCGTTCAGTACGCGAATGGAATAGGAAAGATAATTAATAATATTGGTAGGATGTATCCTCCGTCATGCACGGTATAGTGGCTTTCAGACTATTCGTGTAGATGTACGCGAATCCTCTCACAAGGGAGGTCGTGCCTCCAGAATCAATTCGCTTTTCGTCTAACTTCATGCAGCCATTCACAAGACAGGCACAGAGCGTCGTCTTCAGCTCAGTGTTGCATTTGTGTACAGCTCTGTCTAAACTCTAAAAAATATGTTATGCCAAATCTATGTTTAGAAAATGCCAGAAATATGGTAAAGTTTACGGAAAATGCTGATAAAAATACTAACGTAGTTACTACCAAAAATTGCTATACCAATAAACAATTATGCCAAATGTTATTGCTACCTAGTAACATCTCTATCGTTTTCTATGCTGTTGGTTGTTTCATCCTCAAGTTCAACTATTCCGAAATAGATAGCACCGATTTTCTTCGACGATTTGCTGAAATATCTTACTCATATGCCTAATACTTTGTTCACAGAAACAACTGTTGCTTCGTCAATTAATATATGTATTCCTAATTTTCACTTTAAAAAAACGTGGTGCAAATATGTTCATGATTATATTTGTGCATGTTGTTTTGTGTAGTTGTGAGTCAGCACTTTGCCCATCGTAGAATGTTTTTTTACACGCTTGTGAGAAATGGTCAGTGGTCGAAATGAAACCATGTTAATATATTTATATAGCTAGTGTGCATTCATACTTCCGCATGTTCAAGTTCTTTTTTCATTTTCGGGAACTCGATCTTTGTTTGTTATTTTAATAGTTACAAAGCTTTGACTTTTAAGTAGGTGAAAGATGGGGTTTTTAAATAGTAGATTTTAGCTGCAATATTGCACTTGAAATACTCACAGTGTGCTTTTGTGGAGTGGAGTCGTTTTCGTCGGGTTGAAGTCACTCTTTGAACATGGATTTCCACTCCAGTTCTGAACAATAATAATGGCTACATATCGCGGTCACTGTCAAAATATTATTTATTTATTTATTTATGCATTTATTTTACCTGGCAAGATTAGGGCCTTCAGGCCCTCTCTTACACCTAACCAGGCATACTCAGATTCAACAAATTTCAGTTTCTACAGAACATTGACATATAACATGTTGTACAGTATTAATGTTAAAGAAAAAAAAATAGAGATTATAAAAGTAGTACAATGATAATTATAACAATCAAAAAATAATTATAACAATCAAGAATAATAATAATAATAATAATAATGACTATGTATATGAAAGTAAACATATTTTTCTTTTATGAATGTTAGTCCTATTGCTAGTAGGGAATTTTCTCGTTATATTCTTGCAGCTTGTGAGTTATTCTCATCAAGCAGAGACATAAGACGATGGAATGGGGTGAAAGAGATATAGAAGAGGTAGATAGGTTAGAGGAAGAGAAATAGAATGGTAAAATTCGAAGCTATGATGGAGAGGAGAAAGAAAAAGATGAGAGGGGCACAACAATGGTGGCTATACCGTCCCTAATATGTAAGTCTTGAGTTCCCTCTTGAATGTTGAGTGGTTTTGGATAAGACGTAGATCACAAGGGAGCGCGTTCCATAGTCGTATGGCTGGGATGGAGAATGACACGGAGAAATATTTTGTGTTATGTAAAGGTACAGCCAAGATGCTAGACGTATCCGATCTGGTATTGCGGTTGTGGAATGATGATAGATGTTTAATGTGAGAAGATAAGTATTGGGGATACCAGTGGCTAAGAAATCGATGAAGTAAGCACATCGTGTGGAGATCGCGTGCCTTATGTGGGCGTATCCAACCTAGCTGGGAGTATGAAGGACTGATATGATCATACAACGGTATATTGCATACGTATCTTACGCAAGCATTCATCACTAGCTCGAGGCATCTCGAATTTTCACTATTTGTGCCGTGTTGAACTACATCACAGTAGTAAAAATTAGGCAAGACTAGTGTTTGGCCTAATTTTTGTTTAACATGGGTTGGAAATATTTTTCTAAATTTTTGAATTGCATGTAGGGAGGAGAGCGATTTCCGGCAAGCTGTGACTGTTTGTTCTTCCCAGTTTAGGTGTTCATCCAAGATTATTCCAAGGTCTTTTACTGTTTTTTGGTATGGTAGTTGGGTACCATTGAGGAGTATTTGAGGGACTGTTTCGCGAAAGTACCGACTGATTAACTTTGGATGAGATATAAGTATGACCTGGGATTTCTTGGGGTTTAGTTTCAGACCTAGGTTCTGTGCCCATCGAGAAACAGAGCAAAGATCTGCGTTCATACTCGCTACTGCGTCAGCAGTGTTCTTGGGGCTTCCACTTATGTACAGTTGGATGTCGTCAGCATATAGATGGTAGTTGCAGGAGTGAATCACTGAAGAAATATCATTAATGTACAGTGAGAAGAGTAATGGACCAAGGACGGAGCCTTGGGGAACTCCAGAGCGCACGTTTTTCCATGATGACTTTTCCGACCCACAAATGACTTGTTGACTTCTGTTTTTGAGGTAGCTGTCGAACCAGTGTATTGCGCTGTTTGAGAAATTCAGCTGCTTCATTTTAATTAGCAATATATCAAAGTCAACTGTATCAAAAGCCTTGCTAAAGTCAAGCAGAGTTAGGATGGTAGCTTCACGTCTGTCCATAGCATGTTTAATGTCATCAGTTACTTTGATTAATGCAGTTGCTGTACTATGGTGCTTTCGAAAGCCTGACTGATATTTGTCGTGAATGTTATGAGTTTTTGCCCGCATCTCGTGGTCGTGCGGTAGCGTTCTCGCTTCCCACGCCCGGGTTCCCGGGTTCGATTCCCGGCGGGGTCAGGGATTTTCTCTGCCTCGTGATGGCTGGGTGTTGTGTGCTGTCCTTAGGTTAGTTAGGTTTAAGTAGTTCTAAGTTCTAGGGGACTTATGACCACAGCAGTTGAGTCCCATAGCGCTCAGAGCCATTTGAACCATTTGTTATGAGTTTTGAGGTAATCCGTCAGCTGTTCATGGACGATGTATTCTAGGGCTTTAGATATTGCAGGAAGTATGCTGATCGGCCTGTAGTCACCTGGCGACTTAGGGTTGTCAGTCTTGGGTATAGGTTGAATTAAACTTTGCTTCCACTCAGTAGGATATGTACTACTGACAAGAGACAGGTTGAAGATGTCTGTGATAACTGGAGTAATAGTGTTTACGACGTTCTTAAACATACCAATGCTCACTCCATCATTTCCTACTGCCTCGGAAGAGATTCTCACAATTGCCTTGTGTACTGTGCCGGTAGTGACATGTTTTAGGAAAAACTTGTCTCTCGAGAGATTGATATCTTGGGGCTGGTAATTTGTCGCTGCGTGGCAGTTTACAGCTGTTGAGAAGAAATCGTTTAATTCTTCTGCAGACGCTTGATAAACAGCGTCAGATCTTCGCTTCCCTATACCGAAACTGCGCAGCTTTTTCCACAGTGCAGCAGGTTTTGATATGCCGCATACGACAGAGCGGGCGTGTCTGATTTTGGCATTCCTCACGCTTTGCTTGGTTCTATTTCGGAGTTTCCTATAAGCTTCGTACGCCTCGGGAGTTGGGTTACGCTTGAAGGCCCTATGTGCAGCATCACGTTTATTCATTAACTGGCGTAATGCAGTGGTGAGCCACGGAGCGGGAGCTCTCTTTACCTTGACAGTGCATTGAGGAGCATGTTTATCATACAGTGCAATAATTTTGCGCCATAATTCCCGAGTTTTTCCGTCTAAAGTCGGTTCATTGCTTATATCATGCCAAGGGATGGCTGAGCAATCCTTTTGAAGAGCGTCATGGTTAACATTTTTTAGGTTTCTGTAGGTTACCAGGTGAGATTTTTCTTTGGTAGTATGTACTGAGTAATTTAAGAATATCACGTCATGAGCAGAGAGTCCTGGAGCGGATGTCTGATTGGCGCGAATTATTTTATCTGGTCGCTTTGTTGCTATTATATCTATGAGTGTATGGCTGTGTGGCGTGTGATGAGTTGGGTCCAGCGGTGTTAAACTCATATCATTGGAGTGGAACAGTCTCCTTAGTTTTTCTGCAGAGGGAGATTTTAACTGTAAGTCGATGTTTGTGTCGCCCATAATGATTATGTGTTCATACAGTGTCACGAGCGAGGACAGGGCAGACTGAAAGGAGGACATAGCACCGACGTTTGGAGGTTTATAGATTACTCCAATTAGCAGTTTCTGATTTGATGTATTTATTTCGAAAAACAATAACTCTGCTTCTCCTTCGCCCTTTGCATCCGATGTGCATAGTATAGCAGGTCTCAGATCAGAGCGAACATAGGCACCCACACCACCCCCGCGTCGTGTTTCACGATCTGCCCTTAGGAGAGAGTAACCAGTGATTCGGATAGCGTCGGAAGAAATGTTTGGTTTCAACCAAGTTTCAGAGACGAGGATAATATGGAACAGCGATTGGCAGAACAGGTCACAGAACTCGTCGAAGTGAGCCGTTAGCGACTGAGCGTTCGCGTGGGCCACAAAGAGCCCGCCGCCGGAACCGGTCCGTCCCATTGTGGCCGCCTGTAGGACCGAGCGCGCTCCGTCTACCTGCTGGCCGGAAGAGGGACAAAAGCTGGATTTCGCGGGGGAAGACATATTTACAGGTGTGTCCAAGGTCGTGACTGACTCAAGCGTCTGTGGGCTAAAGGTGAAAGACAAGCTGGAGGTATCGGAGAAGGGAGCGAAAAGAAAGATGGAAAGTGGCAAGTGGCAGTAGTGGTTACTCATCACTAATCCGACATCAGCATCACGCATGAATTAGTTGCTAACAAACTCAATAAACTATCTCCGATCTGGACTTGTTTCGGTCCAGAACTTTCGGAAATCCTTTTTCTACGACAACGAACGATGTAGGATGTTCACCAAGTGCGAGATGACATTAGATGGCAGATCGAAAAAACGTTCCTCATAACGCAGTTTTATTTTTTGAACAAAAACACATAATCATTGATTTCTCAGGAAAAACGCTAAAAATATGCTACATGCTAAACTAAATTAGTTCATGCTGCACCACTTGAAAACATGCGGCGTTTAGCCATAAAACTTGTAGGTTGGCAGCGCTGTTGTAGATCGCCAGCTGAATTGCAGCTTCTTGTTTAGCACTGATACTGAGTCAAATGGGAGCCTTTCAGGCGGCAGGCAGAGAACTGTTTGCCGCCAGTTGTGCGCGTCGACTGTTTCGTCCTTCACGTGCAGTTCCTGTACACATTGTCAAGTAGGCAGCTGTATTGTTTGTGCTATTGCCCACTGTTATAATTATGTGCGGTGTAGTGAAAGTTCTTTGTGCGTCTCTGATAATGGAGAAAACAGTGACTGTATTCGACGTACAGAGTTTCACTGCGAAAGTGCAAAGTAGGCCAGCATTGGTGGGCTGTTCCTACCCAACTGTGCAAACAAATTAAAAACGGCTGAAACTTGGAATGAAATACGTCGATCATGTAACAGAGATTTTGACACCTTGCCATCACTGGAGAAGAAACTGGTATGTACTCGTAATAATTTTTAGCAACGTATTTAACGTGCAAACAAGTATAACTGAATGACAGGCCACAGATTCTCTTCTTTGATCTGTACAGCTTTTTCTGGCTTAAATTCGAGAATACTGCCATTCCTGTTATCCAACATTGCTGACGAAGTAGTCTGCTAAATTATTGGGAATAGTTTTAGTTGCACTCGATTTACAGCTCGTAATAGAGCCAGATTCTGTATTAATACCATTGCACTACAACGTAATTACACGATAGAAATCGAAAAAGTTCTGAGGATCTACTCGAAGTGTCTGGAGACCTAGTTATTTGGTGGCACAAATTCTTTATTTTCCGTAGTTTCCTGTTCTTCGTCATGCACTTGCGCAACGACAACTAATATCTGTGTACGAAACATTTTGTTCGTGTGCTGACGGAGGGCAGTTTGGCTACCATCTTAAGAGTTGTCTGCTCAGTGCAGCGCTGTGTAGCTTTAGGAAGCGGCTCACTGCTTGTCATATTTTCAGCCATCCGTGTGGAAAGGGTCTGATCTAAATGTTGCAGACACCCAGCGAACTGATGCGGTTAGTAGTGTTTCACCGACATACCGCGATAAACTTCACATGGCCATCTCATAACTGTGAATTCTGTTTGTCACGCCGAATATAATCGAGTTAAAATTACATTTCTCTTCCGAATGTTACACCTCTTATTTCATTTCGTCTGTTGCTTATCGTTATAAATGCATTGTAATAGCAGTAAATAATTCACTCGTGCTGTTTTTATGCTATCACGGGCAAGCTTCTAAATAGTAGATAATAGCCGTATTACGCTAACCGTGAGCACGTTTCGCACTCTTTGCCCTTGACGGCGATTTTAATATTGGAAAATCCCTATTTACCTCCTAGTATTAAGTCACTACTTCACTACGTGCCGAGACAAATGCATTTGAATATTTCTCTTGCAGTTCTTCTGTTGATGGTTCCATGATTGTATTGGCATTTTGTGCTGCGACGTCGAACATCCCTCTCAGCGTCTTTCAGCATCTTATATGGAGAAGTTAGTAATCAGCGATATGTTATAAGACTGAGAACGAAACAATCTTAAGGGGAGATGGAAGGCAATTTGTATCCCTATTCTGCCAATGCTATTTTGCCCTTTGAATAGGTACACCTTTCAAAAGAGCTATAAGTGATAAAACAATGAAACTTTTACTGCGTTTATATAACATATATGCCTCAATTTACAAGTAAAATGAACATAGTACCTCTTACGGTTTTGAAGGAAAAAATTTTTATTATTTCACTAGTAAAATTTAACTTTTTTTGTATGTTAATTATTATAAACCAGTTTCTGATTGTTTGGTGGTTCTCAGTTTACTTGTAATGACTTATTACCATCTGCAGTACAAATTGACCAAATTTCATGTTTCTAACCCCATTAGTTTATCAAATAATGGTACCTGAAAGTAAAAAAAAATGTAGTTTTGAGAAAAACCAATTTAAAGTTTAATGTTGCAATTGTAGTATAGTTATTGATGAGAATTACCACTACTAGTATTTCCTGCACCATACTGAGCATCATCGGAATCATACAGATCCTTTATTCTCTTGGTCTCTCTTCTGTCTGGCTTCTTTTGTGCATTTTAAATTAGTAATATCTGTTTTGCAGATTCTCCCTTTATTTGCACCAAGGATTTTGCAGTATGTCCACTAGATTTTATGCCCAGTAATTCCAAAACACCCAGTTTTCTAATTACACCATCATTGAAGCATAAAGTAGCATCATTAACTCCAAATTTGAGGGTTGTAAGCTGAACAAATACATTTTCGGTAACTGGTTCCAAATGACAGAATTCACATATTCATTTAAATTTTGGGTTTTCCCATTAAGACACTTCTTCAACAAGGTATCTTTACAAAGATCTCTAAATATCGGTTTAATTTCATTCATTACTGATGCAAGTAAAGAAAGTTTGTGGTCATATCTGGCACTTCTCATGTACTTGCACCAAGTGTCAGGATCATTTGGGCAAAGACCATGCACTGGATTTTCATTTGTTTAAACTTATGGAAAAAGATAGCCCATATAGCATTTTTCATGTTTTCTAAATCCCCTACATTTCTTCTTATGGCCAAGCCATAATAATTCTGTAATCTATTTCAGCATTTGTCAGGCGACCTTTACCACCTATCTTCTTACCATCTTCCAATACTATTTTTAACTTTTCCTTCAATACTCTTCTCAACCTGGACCCCATTCTCTTTTGAACATGCTCAATGCACTGTAATTTAGAAATTGTGACCATATGGCTGCTCTGCACATACCCGGCCACAAGCCTTGCTGTCACCGTCCCCAGATTGCACAGTGTGTCAGGAAGACCGTCATATCTCGCGAAAAAATTGTCGTATTTATATAAAAGAAAAACTGTTTCACGTAGGAAAGATCAGACATTTCAAATATGCTGAAATCTAAAACTTGAATTTTTGAAGCCCACTTGCCTTCCGTGTCCCCTTAAAAGCGAATCGTCGTGACGTGTGTGCTTGCAGATTGAAAAAAGACGCGGTCCTATGTCATCCGCATTCGTAAAACTATGCCAAAGGAAAAACTGCCGCCCATTTATTTCGTTGTAACAGAAAAGAGCGGATCAATGCGTTGGTTGTGGATTGGCTCCGTATAGTCTAGAGCAAGAGGCCAAGTGCTCTTCTAAAGAATCGTGGGATGTTGATTCTTGGTGCTTTCAAGGGAAATCCTGAAATTGAACACAGATGTAGCCTCATTCCAGGAGGCATGATTTCGTAACTACAAGTATTAGATGTGATGGTGAATAAGTCGCTTAAAGATCATCATAAGCAGTTGTACAGCAGTTGGTTACTTCAAAGTGGTCAAACCCTGAAACCTTCCAGGAGGTTGTTGAAGGCTTCAGTATCGCCTAATTGCGAAATGGATCCAGACTGCGTGGACACGCATATGCAGTGCACACTTGTGAACGGCTTTAATAAGTGCTGGGTAACAACTGCATCATATGTGAGTGAAGACGATCTACTGTTAGAGGAAGTGCAAGACAACCATGACTGTGGCAGTAACACTGCAGATCCTGTGGACCATTCTGCTGAGCATGACGAAGTGGCATATTTATCTAAGGGAGCTCTCTATCTGATTTCATTTTCTGTGTCCGGTGCTTTAATTGTTTCTTTCAGTTATCTAATAACCCTAGTGATTTGCACCTCTGGAAACTGTCACGTGAAGTTTACAATACATGATCCTCAATTGTTTGCTGAAGAAATTGCCTAAAAACAGAATATTTTATAATGAAAATTGACTCTTATGTGCTAAACCTATTTTATTTCAGATCTCTCATGTATTTTTTCACTCAATATTAGTATTCATGCACCCTAAATTCGAGACTAAGTAAAAACTGCCACGGAAACTTTCCAGTGAAGATACTGGAAAGTGACTTTACTTGCAGTTTCATTAGATGAAAACTATTCATTTAATGAAATGCAAAAGTTACACTTATATCTTTGTGAGCTCTCGATTATTTATAAACTCGTTCATTCATTTATTTCCACACTCTCGGAATTTGGGCTACGTTACTACGCAGCTGGCAGGCCTGTTCCAACTATGACCACTCTTATTTTCTTCATCGCTGTCTGAAGATTCGGCACACTGAACAGTTTCGCCACTGTCAATAACTGCTGCAGGAGCAACAGCGTCAGAAGCACTTTCATCACAAAAGTCACTTGGGTCACTTTCAGAATTGAGTTTTCTAATAATGTCTGCGGCATAGCACTTCCGTTAGTAAAATGTCATTCCTACATGCCGTTTTCACATAAATAAATGTCACATTCAGCGACAGAACAGTTACACAATGCTGCGCGGGATTAGCAGAGCGGTCTAAGGCGCTGCAGTTATGGACTGTGCGGCTGGTCCCGGCGGAGGTTCGAGTCCTCCCTCGGGCATGGGTGTGTGTGTTTGTCCTTAGGATAATTTAGGTTAAGTAGTGTGTAAGCTTAGGGACTGATGACCTTAGCAGTTAAGTCCCGTAAGATTTCACATTTGAACAGTTACACAATGTGTACTCAACGGTCTCAGTGACCCTTCAAAAAATATTTCTGTCGAATTCATTTAAAAAGAATGTCTCACAACTTCGAACGTCCTTCATTTACTAGATCTCACTCAGTGCTGAATTTACATTGGTGGCGACCGGCTGTGCATGTTCAATGGCGCATGTGCAGTAACGAACAAAAAACTCCAGGATCAGAGTGAACCTGAAATGCAGTTCTAAGGATAAAATAACCATTTCTAAGTTTTTTTTCGTGGTCGTTTTGGTTTCGAAGACATACGGTATTTGAGCAGGTGCCCTAGAAGTTACTGTGCTCCCTTGATTTTGTACAATCGGAGGAATAAATACTTTTTTTTAATGGTATCGTTGCTTCGAAGCTGACGAAAAGCATTGTTGTCAGTACTGTACTGTTTAGTACTGCAGCGTGTTTCGGTTGTGAAGCCATGGCCGATGTTAGCGGACACAGTTACGTTGATGAGAAGTGATTAGTGGCGGTGGGTGAAACCCACGGGCAAACAGTGATGCAGATGATGTGTGCGTTTGGGGATCGCGTAGGCAAAGTTGCTCGATTGGGAGAAAGCGTTTTTGTTGCACGCAGCGTTAAAGACAACAAAGCCGACTGGACAGTCGTTAACAGGAACACAATTACTATGGAGGGGTCTCTCAGACCGCTTTTAATTTTTTATGTATAACCACTGTTTTGGTGTATATATATTTTCATGGCTTCTTGTTGTTCGTTACCCTTCTTGGAAAGAGAATACGTGAATTTGAATTTTTTGAACAATGCAGAATTGAAACACTTTCAAAACTAAAACACAGCGAAATTTGCAGTTTATTTTTATTTTATAGTTACCTCTCTACTCACAGATTATCATCAGGGAGATAGTATATTAGAGATTCGCAACATAACTGTATGAATAAGCACATTTCAGTTATGACTCATTTTATTTGGAATCAGCTTTGAGTTTACACTTATCGTTTCAGCCTTAGAGCGTTTATTCCACTCCATAATTCTATAAAGGGAGATATTTTGCCAGATTTTTGTTTTAAAAATCAAGAAGAAGGGAATTAGCTTATGCATTGTTCTTAGGCCCTGAAACAAATTTTAATAGCTTTCAGTCTGCATGCATTGCACACAGATCCTCCTACAATTCTCCAACCAAATCGGAACACCACTGACATCTTTTTTTCTCTTAAAACAAGAACAGCAAAAGCTGATGTTTTTCGTTTTTCAAAACATATCTCCAAAACAGCAAGTTTTCTCGGATGTTGCAGTCCAGGCAGCTGCAAGACAGTGTTGAGTTGTCTTGTTCTTACGTTAGTTTTCTCCATCGAAAAAAGCTTTCTGTTCTTACCAAAGAAGTTTTTCCATCTTCTTCTGCCACATCTTCAACACTTTGTTTCCTTCTCCGAATTAGTATTGTGATCACTAAATACTCGAAATCTCGGTCATTACCTCTGTCACCAAAGTTTTCATCTGATAATTCACTGAGGCATTCTAGAACACCCACGCCCGTCGCGCATGGAAAAGGTTGCATAGAAGGTCTAGCAATTCTCACTACAGAGAAACGGGAACGTTCAAGAAAAACACGACACGCAAACACTATGGTATGTCTGTGAGATCTCCCAAGGCCCAAGACAAGAAATAAATTGCAACAGCAATGCCAGATTTCTGACACGTGTAGGTTTTCAACCAATAGGAAGGTACACAGAAGAGTCTACTCCACCTCACAGGGATATGTCAAATATCAGAAGACAAAAAACTGCAGTGGTCTGAGAGACCATCCATAGTAGCTAAGCGTTTCAAACTCCAGTGATACCCATTCGAAAAAATTACCTGAGTTTAGAAAGTACAGTGGTCAGTAATATATATTCAGATTAAAACAGATTTTAAAATGAAAGGACTGACATCGATACCTGACAATGAGGCGGAGCACCGAGCTACAGCGTGAAATGCGTTGATGTTGACGACACGGCTAATGAATGTCTTTGATATCGTACACAGCTCGAGAGTGTTATTTCCTGATGAATGCCGCGTATATCGCAATTTGCACAAGTGGAATGTGGTTCTTTGGCCTAAGGAAAAAGCCCCAGTATGTGCAAAAGTATCATATTATATGAGTCAGGATGTCATCGCATTTTAAGTGAGCGTGACTGGATAATGTTTGGACATTGTGGTTGCAGCAGGATGGAGCTTAAGCACACTGTGCTATTCAGGTGCACGAGTTCCTTGATGAATTACTTAGAGGCCGTTGGATTATGCTTCGTTCAGCATCTCCAGCCCCACTGAAATAGCCACTACAAAGCCCAATGATGCCCGACTACTCATTATGGGGCGTAGTATAAAGAATTGCATAAAAGTGTCGAGATATCCCTTTCAGCCATATCTTCTAAGATGCTTCGCACGATGTTAAGGGGAAAATTATGTAAGGCACTTACACATCCGCTGGAAATATAGTTTTTATGAACCATTGTAATATACAATAGACCGTTCTGACTTAGGTACGGGAACACATTGTACAATATAATAATTTAGCGAAGTAATAGAAGCCTATTAATCTTTTGTACTAGGTAAACTGCAACTGTTCGGTTCGGTCGGTGAGTAGTAGTCAGCTTCCGGGAAGTGTCGTCAACGGAAGGGCGCAGCGATCTTGTAAAGGCTGCGACTCGCCGAGGCTGGTTGTTTACTTGTATAAGCCTGCCCCGGGCCACACCGCAGCTCTCAGTGAGTACTTAATATTGTTTGTTTATTTGACTTTGCAGCTAACGGCTATTTACCCACTTAAATAATTGACATACACTACAAAACATTGATGGTATAACATGAGTGCATACAAGTTTAACACGTAACGAGGACGATGAAGTTTTTGTTTCACTACTAGTATAGTATGATCACCAGGACTCCAGTTTTTTATTTAAAAATTACGAGAATGAAAATAAAATAAACCGTTTATGGTTCAAGGCGAACACACTGTACAAAGCTGAACTGCAATGAACTCCAAACATGTTCTCTTTAATTAAAATTTTTAAACTAACCAAAATTAAATTCACAAAGAATTGGTGTGTCTTACCATCACAAAATTGTTGACATTCATGAATTATTACTGGACCATAACAATAGGAACCTTAGAAACACTTTTTGGGCATTCATTCCATATTGTTGTGCTACAACCAACACACCTTCGTTTTCCTGTCTTTCGGTCTAGTTGCTTCTAACACATCTTCGCTTTCCACCTCATTTTCAGCTTCCTCTTCATCAGCTAGCTCTGGACCGCTGTCACGGTAGGTTCAACAATCCAGATTAAGAGCTGACAGTGTTATCGTTGCAGCAGAACCCACTGTCTACTTCATCAGGTATTGACAATATCAAATAATGGAATTTCATTACGAGAAGGTAGCATCAAACAGCAGAAAATACTTCGTCAGAAAAATCTCATATTCAGTATGTGGGATCAGTCTGAGAAAATCGGTGCACGGTCACATACTTACTTGCTGTAAACGCAACCACTCCGTTTAACAGGACAGAGCACACTGTCTGAAAGGTACTGAGACCTTGGAACAGCTCCTATATTCATGAAGTGTTGTTGTTGTGGTCTTCAGTCCTGAGACTGGTTTGATGCAGCTGTCCATGCTACTCTATCCTGTGCAAGCTTCTTCATCTCCCAGTACCTACTGCAACCTACATCCTTCTGAATCTGCTTAGTGTATTCATCTCTTGGTCTCCCTCTACGATTTTTACCCTCCACGCTGCCCTCCAATACTAAATTGGTGTTTCCCTTGATGCCTCAGAACATGTCCTACCAACCGATACCTTCTTCTAGTCAAGTTGTGCCACAAATTTCTCATCTCCCCAATCCTATTCAATACTTCCTCATTAGTTATCATTAGTTATGTGATCTACCCATCTAATCTTCAGCATTCTTCTGTAGCACCACATTTCGAAAGCTTCTATTCTCTTCTTGTCCAAACTATTTATCGTCCACGTTTCACTTCCATACATTGCTACACTCCATACAAATAATTTCAGAAATGACTTCTTGACACTTAAATGTGTACTCGATGTTAACAAATTTCTCTGCTTCAGAAACGCTTTCCTTGCCATTGCCAGTCTACATTTTATATCCTCTCTACTTCGACCATCATCAGTTATTTTGCTCCCCAAATAGCAAAACTCCTTTACTACTTTAAGTGTCTCATTTCCTAATCTAATTCCCTCAGCATCACCTGAGTTAATCCGACTACATTCCATTATCCTCGTTTTGCTTTTGTTGATGTTCATCTTATATCCTCCTTTCAAGACACTGTCCATTCCATTCAAATGCTCTTCCAAGTGATAGATTTCAATAATTTGTGAAAATTTTATAGAACATTGGTGCAGAGGTCAGCGCCATTGTTCTAAATGATAACGGCCCACAGTCGTAATAAGTAGGCTATCTTAATATTTGCTAATTTTGACAAACAAAAATAAATGTAAATGTAGAATTCTCCTGATTAGCAGCCCTTCCTTTTGAAACAGTAAAAGTATTCAGTTTTTCCAATATTGAATCATATTTGAGTAAAGTGACTTCAGTAAATTTATTTGATCCCCTTAACGGGAACTACAAGAATCTCCTCAGCATAAAAAGTAATTATTAAAAGTCAATCTCAATACCACA
Organism: Schistocerca americana; assembly: GCF_021461395.2. Lineage (NCBI taxonomy): Eukaryota > Metazoa > Arthropoda > Insecta > Orthoptera > Acrididae > Schistocerca > Schistocerca americana. Next base: position 1,054,793,411 of record NC_060119.1, read on the forward strand.
AATACAGCCACATATCTGGAATTTTGTGTGTTGGTGGTGTCTTTTAATACAAAAACATCGTGTCGGGCAAACTAACTGCGAGAAGACCACAACTGAGTCACAGACGTAAACAATTTTCCAGTTGTGAAGCAGGCAAAATAACACTAACTACAACTTCTCATAACATATAAATACCGATACATAAAAAGAACAACCACAGCCTGTAGTGACACAAATGTACAAACATTCAAACTGTACAAAAATACAGAATTCCCTGGGGGCCCCACCATACCAGCTACGGGTTAACGAAAGGCGTTAGGAAACCTGCTGTTGATTGCCATTGATATTGAAGAAAAGGTTTTGGTAATCTAAAGGAAATGATGAAAGAAGACTATGAGATTAACAGTTGTGTTGTAACAAAAATTTAAATATATATACAAATACACATTTGAGAAGTGTAAAGTTTTGCAGTGTAGTTTGACAGAGTTAATTGTTCTGGCATCACAAATTTAAGAAATGAAGTGGAAAAAGTAGGAACAATAGAGATACAAATGTTTAGCAGTTAGGATGAAATAGCTGTATGTATAGCATACATAATAACATGAAATGACTGTTAACATAGTTCCCAGTTCTGCGTTATTACTACACAGATATTTTGACAGGTTGTAAAAAATGAAAAAATGCTTTGTTATTTGCGGCTTTACTCAAAGAAAGTAGAATAGAGGCACTCACTGGAAAGTATTTTCAGACGACGTAATTGTTGCAAAAACTATTGTCTGTGCCTCTCATTCTGCATACGCGAAGAGAATGCGGTCGATGTCACGTTCTGTCGCGTTTGTGCAGTCACATGGAGTAATTCCTATCTGGTGTAGGTGCATCGGAAAATTGCCGTGATTGAAACCCATACGGCAGACAGTGGAGTGTAGCCATAAGCTCTGAGAGTACTCAGCTTGTAATAATGGAGAGGCCCTTACGACAAAATACATTTTGTGTTTTCTTAGGGATGTAAAAGCCCTGGGATTTCGAGTATAGCTGGCTCTAAGAAACAGTAGGATTAGTCGAACGTGAAATCCTTGGGCTGCAGTACTAAACCGTTAGGCGGCGCTGGATACGTGGTACACGCTTTATTTGCTTGTTCAAAACTACGTTTTTCGTTGTTCCATCGTATAAAACAACTTCATCATTGAACAATTCATGGAAATCATTTTATAATATTTTACGAAAAGGTATTTTTTTTTTACAAAACAATGCGTTACACATCTTTTGCACGGTCGAAAATAGTTCACTGGAAGAGGACGCAGAGCGGCAATAGGGACTTGTGGCAAAGCGACTGTTAACGAACAAAATTTTGGACAGCTTACAGTGCATAAATTAATGGGATCAGTAAAATTCCATAAATACTATTGAACAATGATTTATAAAGAACAGAATTCCATCTGAGGCATGCAGCACTCATGAAGAACAGACGGTGCCCGTGCGTTGCCATTTCCGCCAATAAGCACCATACAGGAAATTTAAACTATTTGAGGAGGCGCAATCTTGGAACGCCAAACAGCAGTTCCATCATAGTATACGACAGCCAACCCATATTGCCTTATCTAATTAACTCCTTAACACTCAAACATCAGTTTAACTAAAGCACCCATCCAAAATATAATAGTGTAAAAAGCAGTGCAGTAGTACTGCTAATGGTACTTGGCAATTTTATATGACTGACATAGCATTGGTGAGCTAGAAAACCGTATTCTACTTACTATTCCACATCTCTAATCAGTAGTGAAGTGTAGCATATTTTCATAAATGTTGATCCCAGTTTTATTTTGTACTGAATTTTATAACCTTTAAAAATGACGGAAGTCGAAACGCTTAAGTCGATTTCGGACGTAATAAAAAGTGGTGCCAAGACACCTGAAAGTTATTAAAGTGACTACAAATGGTCACTACGACTCTTAGCATTTGAATGCAAATTGCAGATATAAAATGTATTTTCAGTGATTTTAATTATATGAATTTCATATACTATTTCAATTAATAATATGGGATATTAGGGCACTGTGTCAACACTGTTACAAAACAAAGTAGCCTGCGAGAAAATCTTTGAGTTTAGAGAAAAGAGCGCTTCCCTCAGAAATCTGCTGGACTCGAAATCAAGTGTAACATCAGATCTGCACATTAAGCTGATGTAAATGAAATAATTTGAAAAAGGCTTAGCAAAAGATAGGCAGCGTTTCAAGTATCTGTGCGAGACGTTGCCTCACCTATTAGACGCGAAATTTTTGGATCAGTCACTCGCAAAATGATGTTCGATTCAAACTCTGAATGAAAAACGACTGTTCGCAGACGCACGTGGGCAGCACACGTTATTACCAATATCTCTACCACGGACGCGATGAAACTCACAAAGAATCGGGTATATGTTTACAGCGGAAAAAAAAAAATAGCAGAACAGTTTCGCCGTAAAGTTATAGAAGCCTGGATATACAACCGAAATTTTTTTTCATTTGCTGCTTATTTTTGCCTAACCACCACCTACTTGCTTACGGTGCGTCATTCATTGCCTCTTGGCCGCTATCATAGTTGCATGGGGCCCGGTGCACCCGAGGCAGTTCCACCCGGCTCCCACATCTGATCACACCTTTGCCCTTGCCGCGCCACTTGGAGGCAAGCTGTTTGTTCATTTCTGTCTTTTGTGGATTTTTTTAAATAGCCTTGTACTTTATCAAAATATAATACATGAACTGGAAAAATAGACTTTTTGCATGTTAGTACAAATGGTTCCAGACTGAAGCGCCTAGAACCGCTCGGCCACACCGGCCGGTGCATGTTAGTAAGTAGGTTGTTCCATGTACTATTTCCTTTATCGTAACTTTTGTGTCTATACACATATGTATAGGTTTATAGCGCCCGTTGCCGTAGGCAATTTGCGTCTACGTCGGCTCTTTTAAAGCAAATCTTATACAAAATACCCCTATTATTTAACTAGTTACTATTTATAGGTTTATAGTGTCCGTTGCGTTTGGCAATTTGCGGCAATGCGCCTTAACAGCCTTAGCGTGATATGCACTACCAAGTGGTTATGATTAGAATAACATATTATTACTAAATATACCTTTAGTTAAATTAGTGTCACCGAGCGAAGTGGCGCAGTGGATACATTGTAGGCGTCCTGCCTAGACTTAGGGCGTCATTAAGGGCTTCTGTTAAATATGGGTTAACCGGTGGCGGTAATGTTTGAAGTACCTTTGAATGGATGCCATCAGGCCCCGTCGCATTTTTAGTCTTTACTTCTGTTACCGGTACTGCAACTTCTTCCTGAGCAAATGGACAGGTGATAGCAAGTGTGTTGTATGGTGCATGTAGTTCATTTCTCAGTGTTGTTTGTTGTGGTGGCTCTGTGTTTATGACATCTTCGGGTGGTAGTTTATTCAGGAGGAATTGCGCTGAATTCCTTCACCCTCTTGTCATTGTGCCGTCATCATACGTTAATGAATATAATGAAGAACTATCTGAGAGAAGCTGCATAAATATTCTGTCAGATCTTGATTAGATTTCAACATGGTACAGAGGCTGGCAACTTGCTCTCAATGTTCAGAAATGTAAAATTAAAATGACCACAAAGGTTCAGTCATGGATAAAGCAGATGGTAGCCTTCGGTTTATTGGTAAAATACTGGTGAATGCAAACAGTCTACAAAAGAGAATGCTTACAAATCACTCGTGCGACCCATCCTAGAATATTGCTCAGGTTTGTGGGACCCGTAGCAGATGGGGCCGACAGGGGATATTGAACGTTTACAGAGAAGGCAGCACGAATGGTCACAAGCATGTTTAATCCATGAGAGAGTGTCGCAGACATACTGAAGGAAGTGAAATGGCAGATCTTGAAGACAGGCGTAAACTATTCCGAGAAAGAAGTCTATTTACAAAGTTCCAAGAACCGGCTTTAAATGATTACCGAGATAGTGAAGCATTCTTTCCGCAGTCCGTACGTGAACGGTACAGGAAAAACCCTAATAACTGGTACAATGGGACGTACCCTCTGCCATGAACCTCACGATGGCTAGCAGAGTACAGATGTAGATGTAGTGCACGTAATACAACTAGGGTCTCAATTTTGTATGTGAGTATCTTGTATGATTCCCCCCAACTGCTCTGTTGTGTGTGTGTGGCCATGAATTATTCCCAATGTTGCTTCCTGATTTGTATTAGCGTTTGTTTGAAGATGACTTTGACTTATCTATACACAGCAAGTCGAGTCTGTTTGTGTCTATGAATCCGCGCATTTTGATAGAGCTTTCGTTTCCTCCTCATGTCTCGTTTTAGTCTCGTTAATTTGTCTGTTTCGGGTGTAGTTCTCTGTTTCGCGTGTGATACCTTTGGTATTGATTGTTCCTGTGCATATTGTATGTGTGAGTCTATATGCTCTGTAATCTATGCTTCTCTAACATTAGTAGGTTGTGATCTTGTATTATTTATTTTAGTTTATCCTGGTTTGCTCTCTGGAATATGTAGTGTTTTGTTGTCTGTTCCTGTGGTAGTGTTTTGTGTTACTTCGAATTTTATTGTGTTGTGGTCGCTCGTTATGTTGTGTACAGTCCAGTTGGCGACATGTGTGAGTGATTTGTTGTTTGCTAGAGTTATGTTTATTATGCTCTGTGACCCATCACATCGTGCATATTTACGTGTTCGCAGAGTTTTAAGATGTGTATTTGTGATTTCTGTATCGTCTCATTTTCTTGTGTTCTCGGTCATCCAATCTCTCTGAGCGCCATAGGGTGGATGTTGCAGTAATGCCAACACTTTTAAAGTTCATCTAGAATAGTCTGCTACCTCCTTTCACACATTGACATAAGGTTCAATTCTATGACTGTATTGGGCTTACATTGAGGCAATTACCCATGTTTTCTTTCCCCGGCGTATCTCTATTGCTACCAAGATTCTTTTGCACAGCTCAGATACCGTAACAATGCAATTTTGTTGTCAAGGATTACAATCGCCACTTTGCAGTCCTGGCTACCAGTTATTGCGATACCTTCTACGGGTAAGTTATGCAGCTTCTAGGGTCTATCATAAGGCTCCAGCAGACATCAGGTGTCAGCTTTGAGGTCCTCAGCAACTCTACAGATTTCGGCGCTGACTAATGTACTCCTCATTGCATTTAGTTTGAGTATTGTCGCGGTTGTTTAATGTAACCGAACTGCAAATGATAAGCCCAAACGCATCATAAATATACGCTTGTTTGCGACACGTAAGAACGAAAGTAACTTTCGCATGATGTTTCACTGCCAAATAACATAACTCGATGAAATTTGTACCACACGTAGAAATAACTGCCACAGCACAGCATAGAAGGTAATCGAAAGAAAGAATCAATGAGACGAGCAGAAATGACACTTCTATTGAAACACAATAATAACACTGAAGCCACAGCGATTCTTTATGGACCCCTGGACATTACAAACGGCGGGGTATGGTGGGTGTCTGATCATTGTGGACGATAATGCATGCTGTGCAACATTCGTCAGATCTGGCCACGACGTCACCAAGTAGGTCTTGTGGTAAGGCGCTCCAGTAATACGTCTTTCCAACTCATTCCTTTCGTGCTCGACGGGATTTAAGTCGGAGGAACGGGCAGCCTGTCTATTTGCTGTCTGTCATCTCGTTCCAAGAGCTGCCCCACATGTGCTCTTAAATGCGGTCACACATTGTGACCCATAAAAATGTACTCAGGACCGGATGCATACCTGAAAAGACCTACACGGAGTCTTAGTAGGAAGTAAACCACGATCGGACGCCTCACAGGAAAAATCATCAGTATCACACGCAGAGATTCTTCTGTATCCAGAGAGGCCCATACAGGACCTGCAATATGCGATCGTGCATTGTCCTGCTGAAATGTAGGGTTTCGCAGGGATCGAATGAAGGGTAGAGCCACGGATCGTAAGGCATGTGAAATGTAACGTCCACTTTTCAAAGTGCCGTAAGTGCGAACAAGAGGTGACCGAGACGTGTAACCAATGGCACCCCGTACCATCACGCCGGGTGATACGACGGTATGGCGATGACGGATACACGCTTCCAATGTGCGTTCACCGCGATGTCGGCATACACGGATGCGACCACCATGATGCTGTAAACAGAACCTGGATACATCCGAAAAAATGGCGTTTTGCCATTCGTGCACTGAGGTTCGTCATTGAGTACACCATCGCAGGCGCTCCTGTTTGAGCAGCGTCAAGGGTAACCGCTTGGATGGCGTGTACAGGTACAGCTGCCCATGCAGCTTCAACCCGATACCACAGTCCATCAAGAGTAGTGACTGGCGTATTGCGACGAGCCAGTTGCTCGGTCACCATTGACCAGACGTTTTCAGTAGGTGAGAGATCTGGAGAATGCGCTGGCCAGGGCAGCTGTCGAACATTTTCTGTATCCAGAAAGGCCCGTACAGGACCTGCAACATGCGGTCGTGCATTATCCTGCTGAAATGTAGGGTTTCACGGGGATCGAATAAAGGGTAGAGCCACGGGTCGTAACACATCTGAAATATAACGTCCGCTGTTCAAAGTGCCGTCAATGCGAACAAGAGGTGACCGACGTATGTAACCATTGGCACACCATACCATCGCGCCGGGTGATACGCCAGTATGGCGATGACGAATACACACTTCCAATTTGCGTTCACTGCGATGTCTCCAAACACGGATTCGACCATCACGATGCTGTAAACAGAACCTGGATTCATCCGAAAAAATGACGTTTTGCCATTCGTGCACCCAGGTTCGTCGTTGAGTACACCATCGCATGCGCTCCTGTCTGTGATGCACCGTCAAGGGTAACCGCAGCCATGGTCTCCGAGCTGATAGTCCATGCTGCTGCAAACGTCGTCGAACTGTTCGTGCAGATGGTTTTTGTCTTGCAAACGTCCCCATCTGTTGACTCAGGGATCGATACGTGGCTGCACGATCCGTTACAGCCATGCGTGTAAGATGCCTGTCATCTGGACTGCTAGTGATACGAGGCCCTTGGGATCCAGCACGGCGTTCCGTATTACCCTCCTGAACCCATCGATTCCATATTCTGTTAAGTCATTTGTAGGCTACAATCCGACCTTTATCAAACTCGGAAACGTGATGGTACGCATTTCTCCTCCTTTACGAGGCATCACAAAAACGTTTCACCAGGCAACGCCGGTCAGCTACTGTTTGTGTATGCGAAATCGGTTGGAAACTTTCCTCATGTCAGCACGTTGTAGGTGTCGCCACCGGCGCCAACCTTGTGTGAATGCTCTCAAAAGCTAATCATTTGCATATCACAGCATCTTCTTCCTGTCGGTTAAATTTCGCACCTGTAGCACGTCATCTTCGTGGTGTAGCAATTATAATGGCCAGTAGTGTTGAGAGGCACCCACATGCCTTGCTCATACTGTGGCATCAAGCAGTCAGGCCTGCAAGATGAGTGGTCTGCCAAGCGAGTGGATTCATTCTTATTTATCAAGTAACATGAGCTCTAGTACTCACAATTAAGTTACAAATTATTCTCCTGTTTGAATATTACGCAACGGAAACGGATAACGCACTTCTGACTATTAGTAATTTACACAACTCTGACTGTTCACTATGTACTGGCAATACCACATTTTCTTTCTTACCCAACGGCTTTGATCAACACGTGGCCATCTCACTGAATATGAATGGCGCACACATTATAAATTCTGGATATCATGACAACATACTGTTCGAAGGAAAAGGCCACCAATCTCTTTCTTTTCACTATCTTTTTTATTCCGATAAATTCTATAACCTAAACACACCATTAGATTTTCTACAACAATTACACACATGAGAAATTCCGCCCAGTGGGCATGGCTTTACATTGGTGATTTCTATCTTATGGTCTCGTAATTATCGAACACTGCAGTGCACTTTCTAGATAGGATGGTGTATCTTTTGCTATATCTCACACTTCGACTCTCATACCCATCATCACGAAAATTTCCTCCAGACCGAGCGGTACAAAAGGAACATGCATAACCCACTGCATCTGAACCTATCTTGCTACTCTCCCATGCAAACCACACATACTTAAATTACATTAAATACACCACACTGGCAACATGGAATACAACACAAGGAATAGTCACAACGTTATAATCACATCACTTTCAGCTTTCCCACTTCAATTAGTATTCATCCCAGTTTCACACGACACTGCCCCACTTCGTGACATTTCTTTCCTACTATGAACTCCGGAGGATATATGCACGTCTTCCTGTGCAATGCAAGCCAAGTGGCGTTGCTGGATAGACGGCTGACTCACCTTGATTTACTCTCAGAGTATTATAGTTTGAATCAAGCGTCACACGGAAACATAACACGCAAATATTGAGAACATATTCGTCACACACGCGAGTCCTCAACTGATACCATGGATGAGTACTTCTCTTTATCCTTTGTCTCATACACAGATTGAGACTCACACAGTACTCACCACATGGAAGAACTCGTCTCTAATTTCAAGTCCTGCACACGCCATTTCTTAAATATTTCCAACTTATAATACACACGCCAGTAATTTGGCTTAACTTAAGCACTCGGAAGTATTTCAACTTATTGCTACATGAGGTTTCATTGTGACCGTTAGTCACTTCCGTAGATTACTACGATCCCCTTAATATTACCTGCCTGACATTTAATTCTCCCCACAAAAGTTCCTGAAATAGAGAAGTAATTATTCCAAACTACTCTTAAGTGTTTTACATGCATACCATGTCTCCACTCTTTTGTCTTTACGGAGCACACCTAAGACAGGTCTTACCAACACAAGATCCACCGACAGAGTGCTGAAACATGGCCGTTCTTCAGGTCAGCTCGCACCTCCATCAAGGTGGGGGAGCACCTTGCTACCGTATTGGTCAGCCACATTTCAGGCACTCAAAGCTCAGGTAAATTTCATCTCTTTGGTTCCACCAAAGGTGACCAAAGGACCGTCTCAAAGATGATCATATATTGCACATTCACTATCTGCGGTTAGCAGACGACCATACATTCACTCATATCACAGATCTCACCAAACTGGATGTAGGGATTTATTTTATGGGAGTGCACATGTAGCCAACTAAATAAATAAATTGTCATTCTTTCCTACACTGGTATCCGGCTTTGCTGTATTAATTGAAATTGAGTTATTATTAGAAAAAATATGTTGTTCTGACAAAAATAACGAAGAATGTTGTACCTATTTTCAATGTCGGGCGGTACTGTACCCTTTCACTGTACATCGCGTGTCTTCATTCCATTCAGGAACTCTCTTTATATAGTATGCATTCTCTTGAGTGGAGGAATACGTGATTGATGGAGAATCCTTTATACGAGACAGACAGCAATACAGGACCATATTAAAGAATATTACGTGGAGATAGTTGCATCAGTAGCAACTTAACAAACTCCAAAGCCTTGAAATGACGGTAAGTAACACTGGCACGCCGGCCATTGTGGCCGAGCGGTTCTAGACGCTTGTCTGGAACCGCGCGACCGCTACGATCGCAGGTTCGAATCCTGCCTCGGGCATGGATGTGTGTGATATCCTTAGGTTAGTTAGGTTTAAGTAGTTCTAGGTTCTAGGGGACTGATGGCCTCAGAAGTTAAGTCCCATAGTGCTCAGAGCCATTGGAGCCATAACACTGGCACAAAATCAAGAGCAACTGGTTGCATTCGTTGCGGATGACATTAAGCACATCCTTCGGGCGGATTCCCTTACTTATTCTCTCTGTGCAAATAGCCTCCTGGCTGAAATCTTTAAATTATTGGCACGTCTTAGGAGAACAACTAACACAATGTACTTAAAAAGAAATTCTTCATTGTGGCTTGTTCCCAATGAGCTTTACTGTGGGATCAGTTTTAAGCCACAAAAATAACAAAATTTTAACGCTCAATAATTCACTTAGGATTACATTATTGAACACAAATTTTAAACTACTTACACTGACCGGAAACAGGAGATTGAAACTGATTGTGCCAGACGAGTGTGTGAGTCGCTCAATCTTACACGCTACAGCTGAACACAGTGACGTATCACCGAGATAAGGACAGCTGATTCTTCCATGGTGATAGCATTTTGAGACTTCGCTAGTGTATGCGATAGAATTGAATACGATTAGTGGTAAAAAACGCAACCGGCTGGAAATCATTAACGGCCGCAGAGTTCGCTAGATGCAGCGTAGATAAAATAACATTGAATACGTTTAGCTGTCGCGCATATTGGCAGTATTTAGATTTCGCCCCAGTTTTATCAACGTTGTTAGACGCTTTATTCAAGGAACAATTCATTACCAAGATCGGGGTTAATGAAAGCTTGCGAAACACACCACGGCCGACCGGGCTCTCGAACAAGACTGCCCGTCTTAATAAGCTTGTAGGCTCTAGCTGTGGAACCATTCCTCTGGAAACTGTCATACCATTATAGGACTGATTATTTTATGTAAAAGACAGTAATATGAGCGTACACTTATGACATCACTTTCTAAATTATCAGTAATTATGATGTACAAAATCCGTAAAATATTATAAATATATGTAATCAAGGCAGCGGGCGGTTGTATATTAACGGAAATCTGCAGTCCTTCCGACTAAGCAGACGGTATACGTCATTGGACACCCCAGGTTACCTCCAATATTACTAGGAAATACCTAGAAATGCCGATTATTGTCTGTTCTGATGACGTGATTTCCATTCACTGGCAAAATTGAGCACACACGGTACAAAAGTGCCTCCTTGAACAAAAAACGATGAGTTTCGATGGAATACAGCAATCCTTCTTGTTAACAATTATATACACATGTTATCCCAATTATCTTGGCCACCCCAAATAACTTTCTGGCCAGAAGCAAAATAAAAAGTACACCAAGCAAATGTTGTTCGGCAACCAAGGGGACATTAACCAACGTGATTGACTTCCTTGTAACTTTGTTCTTTACGAAGATATGAACAGCAGTAAGCCTTTTTAGGGTTCCATACCTCAATCGGTAAAAACGGAACCCTTATAGAGTCCGTCTGTTTGTCTTGTCTGTCCGACTGTACAAAACCTTTTTTCTCTGGAACAGGTAGACAGATCAAGTTGAAATTTACGTTATGTGTTAATGTCTACGCTTCCTTGGCGATGTAAATAAGTAAAGTTTGCAATTCAGTGCAAAAGAGATGTGGCTATTTGTGTCACATATTTTGATACTGGCAAACCCACTCATCAGAACCCAGAGGGTTACTGTTGACGTAGAATCATGAAATTTGCCAAGAAACAGGTTTTCACTCAACAATCAAAGGAAAAATCCGAAAATTCTTAATTTTTAGCTATTAACACACGAAAAAATTGCCTTCAAGTGTAGTCTTTTGGTGGTGTAAAAATATTAAGCTTCTAAGTCAATGCAGTGAAAAGATACGGTCATTTATGTCACATATTTTGATACTCGCAAACTCTCTCGCCAAAACGTTTACGTAGAATCACGAAATTTGGCAAGAACAAAGGTTCCACTATATAAATAAAGAAAAAATCAGAAAATTGTTAATTTATAATTATTCACAGGAAAAAATATTTCTTTTGTCATTTGTTATCCGACGTCAAACTTGAAATTAAATCGTTCTCGAAAGTCTTGGAGTCCCTGGGACCGATATGTTGCAAGTATATACGTCGATAACTAAAAAAAATTGATTGCATCCTCAATAGCTGCAGTGCATGAACTATCCGTATATATGATTTCAGTTTGTACGGAATCCTCACAGCGACGAACCCCAATAACAGTAATTTACAGGCTAAGAAAAAAAAAAGATAAAATTTTTAAAAACATGTTCCAGCATTGTGGAACACTTTAAATTTGATTAAGGGAATGGTCTCCAACGCTTAAGACACCATAAAATGGATATTTTGCTTTAAAATGTATGTACATCATTTTTTTAGTAATGATAGTCTAACCTGAGTAACGTATTGGCTCTGAGCACTATGGGACTTGACATCTGAGGTCATCAGTCCCCTAGAACTTAGAACTACTTAAACCTAACTAACGTAAGGACATCACACACATCCATGCCTGAGGCAGGATTCAAACCTGCGACCGTAGCGGTCGCGCGGTTCCAGACTGTAGCGCCTAGAACCGCTCGGCCACTCCGGCCGGCTGCGTAACATATTGACCTACCTTTCAAATAGTAGCGTATTTGTTTCATTTCCCGGAATATTTCTCGCCAGTAACTCTTGTCAGTTTTTCAAGAATAATCATACATACCACAATTGAAATGTCTACTTCGATCATCTGCTTAATTTTACCTTTGAATTTAATTTTGAGGCTTTCAAAGCTTAAAAGTCTATACCTTGATTTGACTGATATATCAATAGTTAGTTAGTTTCATTTGCGTGATAAATCGCATTGATGTGGAACCAGTCATTTCATATTAACAGCAATTTTTGACAAATGTGCCCCAAGCTGATCATTTATTTATTTATTTATTTATTTATTTTTTTTTTGAGGCAGATGTTACTCAGTATTACTGCCCATAACTACTTACACATTACAATAACAGGTAGCCTTCTGCGAAGTAGGAGGCGTTGTCACTTTAGTTCAGTTTCAAATTTTACTTTGTTGTCTGTGAGGCATTTTACATCACTGGGTAAGTGATCAAAAGTTTCTGTTGCAGCATTGTGGCCCTCTGTTCGTGCTACATACAACTTTAATGTGACATAATGAATGTTATTCTTATCTGGTATTATAATTATGTACGTAATTGTTCCGGTTGAAGTGCAGTGGGTTATTTACAACGAACTTCATGACTCATGAGAGAATAACTAAACACGCGCGCGCGCACACACACACACACACACACACACACACACACACACACACATTCATATGATTATAACTACGAACCTAACACAAATGTGACCGCTGTCTCCGGGTCTTCTATGTAGCATTTTTTTTTTTTAAGAAGATGAAGGAAATGTCAACAACGAATAGTTATCGGCGGGAGTAATTTAGGCATGGGATGCTGCACCGACAGTCGGCATGGTCATGTAGCCGTGTGTTGTGCGAGGACGCGGCCGTTGACACAGTACGGCTCGGATTTCGGAGCATGTGCTGTTTGGAAGACAATGCAAAACACACGGAAGAATAAAAGAAAACAGCGCAACCATAATGTGTGTATATGAAAGAAAATGTCATTCCCTTAAACTTCAGATTACGATCGGGTCGATTAGTACACACGTAAACGAAGCAAGCTAGCATTTTTGATGAAACACTTCGTCTCCAAGCAAACAAAGAACCAGCTTCTAGTTTGGATACGCCTACCAAAGTCGATAGATATCCCCCGCGGTCGAAACTGGTCACCGGCACGTCAGAGTGACTTCATGGAGAAGTATTACCGGGGCGAGCCATTGAGGTGTAAGTGCGGTGAACCTAATGTTTTGGGCTATGTAAGAAGGCGGACGCCGGCTTCATTTTTGTGACGTAATGACAACTGTGGTGTCACCGCCAGAGACCACACTTGCTAGGTGGTATAGCCTTTAAATCTGCCGCGGTCCGTTAGTATACGTCGGACCCGCGTGTCGCCACTCAGTGGTTGCAGACCGAGCGCCGCCACACGGCAGGTCTAGAGAGACTTCCCAGCACTCGCCCCAGTTGTACAACCGGCTTTGCTAGTGATGGTTCACTGACAAAATACGCTCTCATTTGCCGAGACGATAGTTAGCATAGCCTTCAGCTACGTCATTTGCTACGACCTAGCAAGGCGCCATGTTCAGTTACTATTGATATTATGAATAATGTACCGTCAACAGCGACGTTCATCATTAATGGATTAAAGTTAATTATTCCACCAGCTACGTCCATTTTTCTAAATTCTAATTTCCTTGACCTGTTCCAGACCTCACGCCAGCCTGCGTGAGCCAAAACGCGTGCCTTTCGGCTTCCTCTAATAACCCGGTGTTGGCTCTCCTGCCAACCCACAACAAAAACTCCAATTTTTTATCTCCATGTTGAAAACAAATATGTGCTCTTTAAAGCACGATGAACTTTGAGCGTAACAGCCCCATCTTCATGTGCTTAACATATTTTTACCATTATTTTTACAGTTGCCACTGGATGTATTAAATAAAAATATATTAGTCTGTTGAAACAAACGCGCTAAAACAAAACAGCTGCCAAAAATAACTTGCGTTACTTCCGTTAACAGTTGTGCAGACTTCATGTACAGGTAATGTACATTGTAAAAAACACTATTTACACATTACATTGGATTTTCTGTCACAAGTTAACGCTTTGAACACTGAAGAATATTTGCATTTTGAATTTAAAAGAAAATGATACGTAGGGTGTGAATCCGTTTTTTGTGAAAATTATCTGTGCCTCGCATATTTACATTTTGAATTTAAAAGAAAATGATATGTATGGTGTAAATCCGTTTTTTTTGTGAAAATTATCTGTGCATCGCATGTGTACCTGCTAACGAATGGAAAAAAACTTACTTTTGACTACTATTTTACTTTAGTCATAGTTGTATCGTCAGACACAAAGTATATTTATGTAATACGATCGCTGGGAACCGCATTTTAAAAATAATGACAAAATATGTTTAACTCACAAAAATATGGACTCCCATGGCTCAAAACGCATTACAGTTTTATTAAAAGCCATGGGTCCAAACACAATGGATAGAGGAAAACTTTAATACCGTAGCCTTTATAATGTGAATAAGACACCATTTAACCCGATTCCCGTGTCCCAGTTTTAGTTGCAAGCTACCGGCTTCCAGAATCAACAAAAGTGTGATTTTCAGTATTTCCTACTGTTATTGATCGAATTTTAAAAATTCAAAATGCTGTCATAATCTACTCATTAAGAGGTATAAACGTTTTAAAGCCGGTATTACGCGACACACAGCGGCAGGGATTTTAGCAGTCGGTTTGTCTACTGTGGAGAAACATGAACCGTTCTATTCCGCCGTGGATCCGCGCATGAGCAGTAAGAGAGGCTCTGGCGCGCATGCGCAGAACACAGAATTTCGAGCGAGCTTTCTGTTTGTTAGCAGATGAGAAATATGTGAGTTCTTGAGGAGTGAGGACTCTTGCGTGAGATATTCTGCACGCTTTTCAGTGAGTCAGTTTTTAACACTACAGTAATGAAACAAATGAAAATTCTCAGTTTTATATTGCCGTTGAGGAAACCTGTTTATCTAATGATAGTTCTTATGTAGAAATGGAATGATGTAAAGAAAGTATACGTGTTTTTTGAGGCATATAGCTGGGGCAGGTGTCGATATGATCTTCTAGATACGCTGTACCATAATAAGGTACCCTACAGATGTGGTATATTTTTCGGATCACCGTAATTGGTGAAAACACCGCTTATGTTTGTTGTAATTGCATCCTTTGTATTATTTCAGTATGCCAGGAAGGATAGTGTTGAGAAAATCGCCACAAGAGTTAGAGCAGTGTTAACGACCGCGACAAGTGAATACCGGTACTGTAAAAGCAGTTTTGTATCTTTGCAGTCGCACTATCGTGAAGTGGGTTCCCTCATTACTATGTCAGTTGCGCTAGTCCCTTCATGTACGATTGACAGCAGCCTGTCAAAAGAAGGCACATCCATTCTGACGAAGTTCATAAATTCCTGTAAAGTTTTGGGCCCAGACAACTTCATTGAGTATATGTCCCTACCTTCACCCTTACTTCCCAGGCAGAATCGAACCCAATTCGTACTCATGGCCTTACGTCGTCTGTTTGCCCTACTCCTAACGACAAAGGCGGACGCTGTCGCAGCAAATGCTGCACAGACAGATGCGTCCTCCATGTTGAAAATAATACAATAATTTATTTATTTATTTTCTGGTACGATGTATCCTTGAGGCGAGTGTAGCGCTACGATGAAGAACGTGTCAGTCCATAATTCTGTATACGCAGTTTCATTCTGCCTGCACAAGATAACAATAACTGCTTAATGAATACGAACCTCGGGAGGACGACGGTTCAATCCCGCGTCCGGCCATCCAGATTTAGGTTTTCCGTGATTTCCCTAAATCACTCCAGGCAAATGCCGGGATGGTTCCTCTGAAAGGGCACGGCCGACTTCCTTCCCCATCCTCTCCGAATCCGATGAGACCGATGACCACGCTGTCTGGTCTCCTTCCCCAAACCAACCAACCAACCAATACGAACGTAGACCTCTCAGAAGTTTCATTGTGAGTAAATGCAGCTTTACAGAATATCAACTTTCACACACAACGATATAAACGTTCCTTGGGACGGTGATGCAGACTTGGACGTTAGGTGTATCGTGTAATAAGGCTAACGAAAAAGTTGTCAGTTCCATACTTGTATACGACAGATGTATCGTGTAATAGCGGCGTGACACAGGAAGATAGGTGTTACGGTTCGAAACCATGTTAAATATTTTCATGGAGCGTTAACACTGGATCGGTACAAGCCAATGGTATTTGTGGATGGCGCGCCTTATACTCTCAGGCGCACCCGCTAGAAAGTTACTATAGAGCGTACATTACGTAGACAAAAAATCATCCAGTGTTTCATAATGATAGCACTTAGCGACTTTGAACGAACTCTTGGCATAATTTCAAACCTTTCCTAAAACTTTTTCGCTACTGTAGACGCTTAATCCTCTAGCGGGCGCGCTGTTGTAAAATGTACAACAGCAGCAGTTTTTGTGCCTAATCACTGTTTCAATCTTGAGCTATGGCGCCATTGCTGCCGTGTATTTCATTGTTGATGTTTTCTCGACAAAGTTAGTGTCTTCAGCTCAGTTGGTTAGCTTTCTCAGTTTGTTTTCTGAATTGTAAGCAACAACGTGTCGAATGTTGTAAAAAGTATAACGCGCACCTGCTGGTGTCAGTTGCAAACTTCGTTCCAGCTGTCAATGTCAAGAGGAAAGTGTACTAAAAAGTGAACTATACTTGGTCGTTGTTTTTTTTTCTAGTTTTTACAGATGCACATTGAATGTTACTTTGGTTACACTGATATCAGAATGTATTTATTCATTTCATTTCTTGGATGTTTTGATCCAATTCAAAGGCTGTATCAGACGAAGAAATTCGCAAACTGCTTGAAGAAGGTGGTGATAAAGTCTATCCAGACTTTTCAGGCTCGGAGGAAAGTAAAGTAGATTTGAATGATAACACAAAAAGGACCATGGCAGTGAATCTGAACTTGAAGGTGAGGATGGT
The DNA here is from genome assembly GCF_021461395.2 of Schistocerca americana. Classification (NCBI taxonomy): domain Eukaryota; kingdom Metazoa; phylum Arthropoda; class Insecta; order Orthoptera; family Acrididae; genus Schistocerca; species Schistocerca americana. Next base: position 1,054,810,600 of record NC_060119.1, read on the forward strand.
GATGATCCCGAAGAGACGGCAGATGTACGAGGGTTCTTTATTGAAAAGACAAAGTTTCACATTGGTGTAAAAGCGAGAGTGCTAAAACGTCAAAAACCAACAGAAAAAACATTGTGCAAATTCCACTAGATCCGAAAAGAAAGGTGATGGGTATAACTGATGAAGTTAGTGCTGTTTTGAAAGGAATTGACCTTGACTTTACTGATGAAATTGTAAACTATACAATATCTATATAAATAAACAGCAAGACACACATCAATTATCGCGTTAAAGAGATAATAAAGTGACGAAATAGTGGGTGTGTTCGGGATTTTTTATTTTTTTTAAAGAAGAAGCAGAAGAGGAAAATACCATCATTCTAATGTACCGGAACTCTAGGCAGCAGACAGAACAGGAATGTTACTGCTTAGGACTACAATAAGTTAACAATAGTTATCTATTTTTCCTGAGCTGTATGCGATTTGTTGATATTGGAACGAGGAATGACAGGAGAAGCACTGATCAGTTGATTGCAATTCATACAGTATTGGATCCCTTTGCTGCTAATTGTCAATGTTCTTACAGCCTGGTGAATTCACGATAGACGAAATGTTTCACGCATATGGAGACCGATGTAGATGGATTCAGTACATACCTAACCAACTGACTAAATATGGGACAAAAGGTTTGCTCTGTGTGACGCAAAAACATTTTATTGCGGTAAACTGGAGGTTTATTGTGACATGCAATCAAAGGACAATATCGGGTATCTAAAGCTCCTGAGGACATAGTGAAAAGATATGTGGTGCCTAAAGAAAACTCTTAACAGTAACCTTATAACTCACAACTGGTGCACAAGCTACCTCCTTTCTGAATATTTGCTGAAGAAGACTATGACTTGCATTAGTGCAATGCTGAAGAACACATGAAATTCTTCCAGAATTTCTCCCAAACAAAACAAAAGAAGTTTGGAAGGTAGGAGGCGAGGTACTGGCAGTAGTGAAGCTGAGAGGACGGGGCTTGAGTCGTGCTTGGGTAGCTCAGTTGGTAGAGCACTTGCCCGCGGAAGGCAAAAGTCCCGAGTTCGAGTCTCGGTGCGGCACACAGTTTTAATCTGCCAGGAAGTTTCAAAACAAAAGAAATTGGAAGTGTAATGTTTGATTTCAGTAGGATAAGACCCTAGTTTCATATGTTCCTTGTAAAAATTGTGCTGTCATGCTTTTGCGTGCTGTGCATGACATGGCGACAGTGGACAAAGAAACACACAAACCTGAAATCGTAATTGAGTACAATATGACAAAAGGTGGAGTTGAGTTGTAGCTAAAATGTGTGCCTGATACTTAATTCTAGAGTTACTAGGAGATGACCATTGGCTACTTTTTCATTTTTCTGGACATTGCCGGAATTAATTTGCAAACTAGTTGCCTGTGAAAAATCTTATGGAAGTGAACATACGTCAGAAAAACTGGTTACATTTTTATTTAAAGAACCAAAAGAGCAAAACCTTTTGTTATAAATGTTGAAGATAATGAATATGAACTGCTTTCTTCAATAAATATAATAGTTTGTTTAAGGCAAGTTACTGACAAATGATCGTGTTGTAAATTTTACAACGCGCGCCTGCCCGAGGGTTAACGTCAAATATTTAAAACGTTAACAACGTTTCAAGCTGTTTTATACATGGGAGATCGATTGTTTAAATAATCGGGCCCTTACTGGTGGTTGATTAATTGTTGTCACCCTCTCGGAATGTGCGTTTCATTGCATTGTCTGGAATTTTCCAACCTGTTAGCCGAATATTTTTCACGTTCCTTAATGTCACTGTATTGTGGGAAGTCATAAAAGGAAGGGAACGATTTGTAATTTTCTTCATTCGTGTAGTGCCTGTCGGCTTTCAGGTTGTACATAAATAAGAAGTTGCGTTGTTATTACTCTATTCGCTACCCTATTCCCAAATATTGACACGCACACGCCGTTGTGTACGACATACTGGGAGTTTGCGCAATAAGAGTTCCGTGGCGGGTAGCGCTGGAGCTGCAGAGCCATCTGTTAGCCGCCGCGTTAACAAGAAATTAGACGCCGTAATCCGGCCGACCCGTGTTCTTTGCATATTTTCAATGTAAAACAAGTCATTATGAATCTTAAATTGTATTTACTGTCTTAATATGCCAACGAAATGAGTGAACAAATGAAATTAAATCGGTCACGTACGTAAAGTACTTACACTGTATGCCATTCTGTCGGCTGGGAGCGGCGGCGTGCTCCTGTAATCCAGCTACTTGGAAGCCTGGTGTTGTGAATGGTCTGAGGCCGGGAGTCCTGGTGCTCAGTTTCCCATGTCGATCCGGCGTCCGCACTAAGCCTGCCATCAATATGGTTACTCTTGAGGAGTCTAGAGTCACCAGGTTGGCTAAGGAGGGGCGTACCGGGCCAGGGGGGAAACCCAGCAGCCAAAAGTCCCCGTGGTGAGCAGTAGTGGGACAGCGCCGGTGAGTGGGAGCTGGGTAGCAGCCCGGCCAATAAGGCGAGACCAGCACCTTTTTTTTTTTTTCATTTTAGTTTACAAATTTCTTTCGTCTTTTGACGATTATATTATTAGCTATTTGCGATGAGTAGATTTGGCGAATATTATGCTCGCTCTTTCCATTAAGATTTGCTTTACACAGTACTCAGCAAATCCGATATTCTTTCTGTTTTACATCTTGTTTCACACCGAATGATTTTGTTTACGGTTACGTATGTACAAAGACGTTTCTCAGTTGCTGCAATCAGACCGTTTACATGCTCACATCCGAAATGAATAAAAGGAACAATTCGGTCACCGTGCTGCTTTTATCAACTCAGCCTTGTTACCCACTCTCACAGAATAGCAACCTAATTCCCGTTGCACGATTCGCCGATGCTATTGTTTCGAAATATTAATCAAATAACTACAGATCTCTTCTTTTCCATTTGACTTCACTAGCATTCTACTTCTTCTAATAGTACTCGCTCCGATGCTTAGACGGTTAACATTATTCGTCGTCAATGTTGTTGCCTTCCTGCACTGTTACTTCCTTGTAATCCGGACATGGGACTGTTACTTCCCGGAGTAGGCGAACAGATTCAGCGGCTCGGACCCCAAAAATGGAGAATAATTTAGCTTCTTGTTGAAGTCGTTTTTTTAAAATATATAGATTAATTGCCTTACTGGACTGTAGAAATTGGTGCTCTTGCTGGATTGACACGATTTAAAAAGGAGGTAAAGAGAAGGAAACACAAAAATAAGGACACCATTGGATTTAGACGTTGACGTTCATGCATAGAAGGAATATTTTGCTTTACGTAATCTTGTTGAAAATAGAGTGGCGAGGGGAATAAAATGTGCAGTCTTGGTGGCTTTTCAAAAGCAATTCTAAACTGCTTCTTCACCTTGTGCTAAACTGCTTTTTCACTTTGTGGAACAGGCTTACAGCCTCTTCGAAGTTTTCACTGAAGCCGTGTGTTTCTGTGTCTGACTATCTCACTTCCCCCATTCTCTTATGCTCTGTCCTTTTTATGCACCCTTGCTCCATTTCTTTATGTATACCATATATGTTTTAGAGCAATATAAGGAACAGTGGTGTCAAATACCTACATGACAGCTACAAAACAATTTTACACTGGATGCAATAGCATATTAAGGGTATGAAATTTGTTCGGAATTTATAGTCTCAAAGTGATTACGGCAAGGTTGTACTTTGGTGACCCCCATTATTATGAAATTTTACATAAATACATTTTTTTGCAAATTCATGCTCGTATTGGGCGTATGAAGGAATTCCTCTAATGAATAAAATGGATTTGTTAACAAGAACTGTGCAACATTATTTCAAACAAGTTGACTGGGATACATTGGGTGTGTTTAGAAAATGTGTCACACACTTTGTCTACCATAATTATAAACATGGCGTTTGTTAGTTTTTGCTAATCTGTTTTGTACAATTTAATTATACCCGTGCTAAGCGACGTTAGGTTGTTAAGCAATCACGTACTTAACACTGCCAAAAATCTCTCTTAATTACTGTTAAGATTTTATATTTAATGAACAATTGCTAGCAATGTGTTGTGCCCTTCCCATGAAAGTGATTGCATTCTTCCGAATCACAAGAAAAGTGTCCAGTGTTTGCTGTTTCCTCGGAGTACTAATCCATACCCCAAAACACAGACAGTGCCTCGTTCATATTACGTGCGGGTGGCCTCGTCCGTGCTTCTTGCAGCGTTTGAGTGTTTCGTGTATTCGAAAAAAAAATCACTATAGCGCTGAAGTAGTAGTAATACTGATCAGTTCGGTCAACGCCCAACGAAACGGAACAATGACTACCGCAACATTACATCATTGTCCTTGCGTAATGGTTGTGAAAAACAAACTTCTTTGTTTTTCGGCCTCATTTTTCCGCAGTTGCAGATGTACAAGTTATATAGGTTAATTAACGTCTTTTTCAACTCGTCTTAGTAACAAGACTTGAAAGTTGCAAAAGACGGTAATTAACCTGTGCATCTTGTGAACTGTTTATCTCATCTTTCGGCCATAACGCATTTGGAATAAATCAGGAACGTCCTAGGCTTACCATCACCCGTCATTTTAGTTTTCAGATAATAGGATGCATTTATGAACGTATGACCACTAATAGTAACACTTCTTTTTTTTTCAACAAAGGGACAGAGGGCCAACAATACAATGGCCAGAATAAAGTGTTGGCAAGCCGGCAATGGGCAGTTGGGGATTATCACAAGATGACACCCATGTGCTAAGTAGTGGGGTATTGTGCTTGTGCAGATATGAGTTGAGTGTCAGCAAAAAGATACAAAACAAAGTTCTGTGTGTGCCATTCGGGTCCGCGCTGTAGATTTTTCTCGAAAGCGTCGGGATAAAATAATGTGTTTCGCGTTAATATGTAATTTAATTATCAACCTCCTTGATGCAATGGTTGCATAGGTCATTATAATGGTAACAAAATAGAGAAATCACAAGTTTGGACTCACTGGTCGTTGTATTTCTATGGACCAACTACATAATGGCTTTGCGCCATTTGTTTAAATTTCCATTCGACACTGCCTAAGTCTCGCATTCGCTCTGCAATGGACTTTTTAAGCATTTTTGATTCCTTTCGACGCGAACTTTCTACCGACTTGCGTCTTCAGTGATTCCGAGCATATTTACGAGTCATATGAGACATCTGTAATTAATTTGTCAGTTTAACAGACCTATTTCATATATATCCCGGCGAGTAATTTTGTTGTAAATTGGGTCTTACTAATGCTTCCCAAGCTCTTCACAATGACACCCGAAGCAACGTCCTAGTTAACGTGTTTCCATGAACCCTAATTTATAACTTCTCACAAAGCTGATTCATAACGTCACATGCATGTGTGTACTTTAGTTCGATGGCATCACAGGCAACAGAATTACTGCGCGACAAAAACAGATGTGATCTATTGATTGTGAACTCAGTCATTGTTTACGCATTATTAGTGGTGTTGTTATTAGCGATCAAGTCTGACGGTGACATTTCACACAAGAAAGTTCGACCGACGAGCAAATAGACGTTTTCACGTCAAAAAAACTTCGAAACATATTACGCAGTGGAAAAAAGAAGCAACGTATAGTGGCTGACTCAGCAGCAGCGAGGAGAAAATTTCTTACAATGCCTATAGCCGTAGGTGTTCTTCATATCTAAATATTTCACTCTAGTGGAAACAAACATGCAATAACATGTGATACTGTGTTGCATACTTTTCATGTATGCAGAGGCAGTATGTTTTGGAGCGTTTGTTTTTTATATCTGATCACAACCATTGCCGATACTTTTTTGTAAACTGAAAGTTAACGTTCATTGCGTATTAACCTGAACCAAATCTTTCAGGTAGTTTTGGTTTACCGGTCGTTTGTGAAGAGACACGCCTCCCATCTCCCAGAAAACAGTCTATCTTTGTTCTGCCTTGGCTCTTCCACTCCAGTGACGGATGGCACTCACAGAAGATTTGTGACAGCAAGTGGAGGTGGTGCAGATTTTTTTCAGAGGGTTGAGATATTGCAGCCACGCCGTCTGAATTAGCACCATGTACCTCTTGCTCAGTATCTCATCATGATCACTGTCTGAAATGCGGTCATTTTCGCTCTGACTATTTATCTCATTTTTGTTCTTTTCATATTTTACATAGGATTAATGCCGTATCTTTATCATGTTCGGATTTGCAGTATCCGCAGAAAGTTCAATGGAGCATATGCTTGGGTGTTTCTTATCCAGGCAGTAGAAGATACACCTTTAAAGAAAAATGTGTTACAGGGGAACTTCCACATTGTTACAAAGAAAGATTGAAAGGTATGTGGAAGGTCGTCGAAGAATAAATATAACAATGCTACCAACGTGTTATTACTATTGGGGGTGTGTTTTACCGTACGCTTATGCTTTAAGGGTTAGAGGCCGCGATTGTCAAATTAGCTGTTTCCTGTCCACGGATTTGTCAAATAAGCGCGCAGACTTACCAGCTAAGTTTGTCAAATTTAACGTCACTTTTGAAGCACGCTGTGCGTCGGTGTCGCGAAGTATTTAGGATACTAGTGGGAATGACTACGAATGCAGACACAGCATTTCTTGCATTAACTTTAACACTGTATAAAGAAGGAAAAGAAAACATTCTGGTCCAGGGAATGGTTGAAGTTGATAGCTAAATACATCCATGATGTTCTGCTAAAGGAAATATTACTCTCAGAAACTATTCTAATCTCTGAATAGAAAAGTTATTAGAATTACTAAGATTCGGTCATCTAATGAAAGGTCATTAAATAATATGACATTGGAATATTCCGATTTTTTTAAAAAAATTTATTGTACTCTCGCTTGTATGTTGTGCATAGAACATTGAATTCTTTCAATGTCTTCCTGTATTTTTATTTGTATTTTATTTGTCTCATAACACACGTTTTACAAATCATCTGATCATGTTTACAGGAGACACGTCAATTTTTGGATTATGATACACGTAGTTACATAATTTTTTAACACAGATTTTACCAGCACAGGTTTGTGTTGAGCATAAGAATTTTATTAAACTGTTTTTGTCATGTTATACCAGTACTTAATGTCTAAATTTTCCAGGCGTTATTTTGAACTTATGCGGGATCCTGGGACATGGACGGGTGAAAATATCAGATACACGTTTCGTACGTAGAGTAACATCACTTTGTTGAAGACAATGTGCAGAAGACATCTGCACATGAACCGAGTATATTGCTTACTAAAGTAGTTTGCGCTTTAGTGAACCTGTCTCCATATTTACATCTCTACCCTTTACTCTGTTGAAGATTTTCAGTCCCATGTACATGGGTATTAAATGATTAGAAAGGCGCAACACCTCTACCAAACTGGTAATTGTTAGTGCTTTGTTGTTTTTATCTGTGATCGTATTTTTCACAGCTGTGGAAACACGTTACAGTCACACAAATTATAATAAAAACACTCTCTCTGAACATGCGCGGCGAAACATCAACACAAACAATGTCCGCCGCCTTGTCGGATCGGCCGTCAATTAAAATTTCTCTCAGAAACGGTCTATGTTTGACGAAGATCTCACGCAAAAGCACACACTGCCAAACAGTTCGACAAAGTTAAGTTTGGGAAATTGTTTGATTGTTTAAGGGGGGTCGTAACTGTTGCATTTTACTTAAGTTCGAGGGATGTTACGGAAGGTTACCGGCATATACATCAGGGCTATCAGTGCTTTGGCCTAATACAGCTGCTATTAGGAATATTTGAACTCAGAATCCCGTCGAGTACAATATCACTAGAACGGAGCATATGCCTGCATCGGACAAGCATATTTGAAGCAAAACAGATGTGTCTTCTTCAAAAGATCTATAACGGCGATTTAGGGACACAAAGGAAAATTAAATCTGAACGGAGATTTCGAACCTGCCCATCCCGACTGCGAAAATTCTGGTAATGTTCACCGACATGTCACTGTGGAGTGGGGTCACACCCTACTAATGATAGCAGTTGTGTATTGACATAACTTTTAACAACTTAAACGAACAGGAAATGATTTTCTTTAAATGTTTTGTGTCTAATATGAGCAAAATTCACATGATATTTACATATACGACAAAAGATCCAGGGGTGTGCTTTACCTACAATTCTCTTTGTCTGCCACTTCAAATTGTGTGGTAGCGTGGCCGAGCGGTCTAAGGCGCTGGTTTAAGGCACCAGTCTCTTCGGAGGCGTGGGTTCGAATCCCACCGCTGCCAATTGTTTTTTCTACCTACTTTGTTTAAATTATGCGTAATTAAGGTATCACAGATCAAGTACAGCAGATTATTGATCGTAAATTGTAATACAACGATCGTATGTTTTCTGAGAGCTGGTTCTCCCTCTTGATTAAGGGTCTCATTCGATAAATACCAAATGAATAAATTTATACACATTTACTTTGTCTGTTAGAAGACCTACACTTCTTTATTTCGCCATGATATTTAACACGTTGACTAAAGCGGAAACTGGTCTTCTTCGTTTGGTTGTTTAGTAAACATTACCAAGTAATGGATCCTCTTCTGAGATTTGAATATGTAATATTAATTTTTAGATACATAGAGTTGAGTCGCAATTACAACTATTTCCATGGTGATCCAAGCTGGATTCTGCACTCTGCAGTGAAGGCCATAACATGTTGTCACACACACTTAACACTGCTTGCAAACCAGTATGACCACATTTTTGTTCTGCATGTAGCGCTCGTCCTGGGGATAAAATGTGGCGTTTGGCGATTTCTGGCATAACTTCCAAGCTTCCTGTACACTAAAATGATGGCATAGACAGAAGGAATTAACGTAGGTAAAACATGTAAATATGTATCTTATTTACCTGTTATAGTGTTACTTCTCGACGTTACGAAAATGACATTCGATTGCTTTTAAGACACTAGGCAATTAACGTTTTGAATCCAAATATCCGGAAATAAATTGGGAATATAGTGCCTAAGTCGTTTTCGTAATCGTTCATATGAGAGTTCGAAATTTGCGCTTGGGATTCGATGTAAATGATATTGTTATCGGGTTAGTGGATAGGAGCAGATAAAATTATGCACTATAGTATTTCCTGACGCTATTAACTGTCTTGTGAAGAATGTGCTGTTATTGTTGCTTCCGTTTTTACATTTCGTAGTAAAATGAAAATTAATTTTTGTCAGGAAAGTTTTTACTATTGATGAAAGCTGATTCAAGTCGATTGTCGTATTTCGTCCTTATTTTGATGTTGGATTGCGTTGTGTTTCGCTTTAAGGTTCCTGTCTTATCTCTTCTGCAATTCTATTAACGGAAATTTGGGAGGAAAAGTTCACCATATGATACCCTGTCTGCTGCCTGTTAAAATTTTGCTGTATTCTTCTCTCCATACCACAGATGACTTGCAAACATTGTACAATGTCCTAAGTTGAAGCCACTCTCTGGCAATTTTTCTTGTTTATGAGAATATTATGACAGTTATAGGTACATCCCATTAAAACTAGTAAACAATATGATTTGTTACCTTCAGAACAAAGCTGCACTCAACTCTCAATTTTGTATCTTATATCCAACAGTAAACGAGTTTGTATCTGTGCATATGGACATAAATGCTTTCCATACTGCAGTTTTAGAAATAATGTAAAGTTTTCCTAACACAGGATTGTATTTATTTATACACTCACAGACAACAAGTATGTACCAAGGTTGTCTGAATATGTACTGGTGCATAGTTTAAGTATACACAAATATAAACAGTTTAAATGTATGTAAATATACACAGTTAAAAAAATCCCTAGATTCAAATACACACAATATAAATGTATACATATACACAAAAATACTTAGGCTACATCCAGTATTTCTTCTTACATTACGTGTTTATATGACTTACATCTCTGTTACTTTAAATATTGATGAGTGCTTCTTGGTCATAAGAGTAACCATTTATAATGAAAATATTTTTAATTGAATTACCTGTCACTTTAGATAATCCTTCACATTATAACAACTCTTTTTTAGTAAATAGTGTTGCAGAACTTTCGTGAAAGCAGCTATACCACTCTAGCCTTTGCTACCTTGAGCAGATCTGTAATATAATTTCATTCCCTCGTTTACAGTACATTATTTTGGGTATTAATTTTGAGTTTAATATTTAGCTGTAAATTGTTCTTGGATTTGGACTCATTCATATATTATCAATCTGTTATCTGTTTTAAACAAGAACTATAATGAACTGTTGTGCTAATTTTTGTTATCATTCTTACATCCTATTTTTCTATCTTAAAGACTATTTAGTTTTTTGTACATTTGTTCCTCAGAAGGTAGTCAAGTACTAATTATAGAATTGATGTATGTAAAGTATGTTGTTCTAAAACTTCGAACCTGGAAAATTGCCTTTCGTGGGGAGTGCTTTTACCATTTGAGTTATTGTGATAAGACTCATGATCTGTTACAGCTTCAATTGTCTTCTGTCTTTCAAAATATGCAGACGGATATTGCAGACAATTGACGTTGCCACAGCCTAGTGCATTGTTTCCAGGATGAATCTTTCACTCTGGAGTGGAGTATGTGATGTTTTGAAACTTTGTGGCAAATTAAAACTGTGTGTGGGACTGTGGTGTTTTTGTAGCACTTGAGCTGCTAGGCATAAAAATCACAAAGTGCTTAGTGTACTGTAAAAATTATTGATATAGACTGTATGGGAACAGTGTTGGATCCTGAATATTACTCGCGCAAACAAAGTTGACACTTGGCGCGGTGGTTGATGGGATTGAATGTAAATATTAAATGCCTTTATGGTAGCTCCCATCAGCCACTTCACCGAGTGTCAACTTTGTTTGTGCATGTAATACTTCCTTGAGTGACTCCTATGTGAATGTACTCCCAAGTTGTAAAGGTGTTTTATAATGTGGTTTGATTTTGTTTGAGAGGTATGTACCCTCTGAATCCTATTCTTCATTAATGATCAAAACCATTAGTTTGGTTTTCCTGTCTCACAAACTCTGTACCTTTAATTCGTCCATTTGGTTTAGCAATACTTGCGGTCTTCTGTGAAAAGGTTTTGGTTGGTCAGGAAAGATGCAATTTACATGATTATTTTCGTCCAGTTCTTCTAAAACATTTATGAAAAGTGATACTGCATATTGTCATTCTTCCATGCCTGAAAACAAATTGCTATTTACTAGAGGGTACTGTTCGTTTGGGCATCCCATGAATCAAGTTTTTTTTTTGTTTATAAAAAGAAGGAAGATAGCAGTGAGATGGAACTACTGGCCTAATTTTCCATATTTTCAGGATTTCATTTTTTTATTGAAAAGTGTGAAGTTTACTTCCATACTTTTGTGGAAAACTGTGGAAACAGTGCACTGAACAGCAGTTGTTGGGAACACCAACCAGAGACATGAAACAGGACGTAAAATTTTGCAGATGACATGCTGTCAAAAAAAGACAAAAAAAGCGCACAAAAAATGGTGTATAATAATGCAGTTCATTTACCAATGTAATTTTAAGAATAAAAATCTGAACCACAGAAGATGACGCACAGGTGTCAAAACATGTTGGGGTAAAATAAGAAATGAACTACTTGTGTTCAAAACAACCCAATTTTTAAATTGCAAAGACAGAAGAACACAAAGAGGAGCTTCAAATCTTAGTAAATGAATACCAGGAAAGTAGCCTGTGCTGAAAGAACTTTAATAATGTTGTACAACACTGCAGTTAGATCTTCTTCATGAATACTAACTGATGTTTTAGCTACATACAATTTTGTGGAGTTCCTCTACAGTGGTGGGTATCAGAAACAATGAGTTTTTGTACTTCAGTGTTTCTGGTGTAGCCTAGTGGCTGTGCCAATAAAGTATTCATTTTAAAAATTGGAGAGATTTTTAGCAGTACCACTGTGTATGATTTGTGGGTCACTCCAAATGAAGTGGTCCAATAAAAATTAAGTTGGATGTTTGACCATTTTTAAATATTTTTATTCTTTTATATGTGATTACTCTATAATTGAGAAGTTCAAAACAGTTTTTTTTTTTTAAAAAATTACCTTTCACCTTTACTGAATGGTGGCCATTTTCATTTGTGTGTGGCGATGTTTCGCTTTAGAGACGTTAACAAAAATATGAATATCTCTGCACTGGGTTAAATTACAACATTGCAATTGACATGATTGTTTTTAGAAAACAATTCAATTATTGTTGAAGTAAGGTACTGAATTATATACAAAAAGTGGAAACATCACTGAAATTAACATTTATATTATTTTGACATACTTAAAATAAATATTCTCAATTAACATCCTTTGACATGTGACTGTTCCTAAACCTGATGGTGAATGTTAAGAACACTTATTTCTTCAGACAGCTTCTGTGATATAGAATAAGACCTCCCAGTTGCTGTGGTAAGTTCAAGCACTGAAAATTTACTTAAAACATTTTTCATTGGTATCCAAACTTTGTCATTAGTCGATTTCTTGAATGATGTTCTTGGACCAGCAGCGTGGTAAAATGCACAAAAACATTATTGTTTTCCAAACTTATTCTTTCAATCTCTGTAAGCCACCACTGCCCATCATACACACATGCCACTGTGTCATTCAACATTAAAGACAGAGATGTAATTTTACTGTCACAATGATCCTCATAAATTTTGGTTTTTGATGTTACATAGCGTCATACTAAGTTTTCCACAATGCCAAGGAATTTGTGGAAATGCCCTGTTCCTTTTATCACTATACAGTTTTCAAATCTGGTCTGAAGTGTTGTTTTCATATGCAGAACCACTTCTTCTTTCTTGATCAGAAAGTAGGTAATGCCTTTAATATTATCCTTGCAAAAGACATACATGTCCTGTACGGTGAGAATTTTGTCTGTGGTTGGTCTTTGTAGGCTGACTTTACTTACTTAATGTTTTGTTGTACCTCCTACTCCGCCACATGCATTTTTACCATGGCAGGATGCAAAAAAGTGCCATTCAGCTTCCAACCGAATGTGTACTTTGTGGGTGCATGGCATGTTGTTTTTGTTCTTATACTGACTACCACTTCCATCTGAAAAGTATACCAGCTTCTCAACCTTGGGAAAATGTTCTTTTATGTAATTTATTACATACTTTTGAAACACTTGTACAGCCAAAGTGCTGTGCTCCAAGTAGCCACTTAAATTGTAAATTGAAGAACTACAAACTTCATCTTTCTCATTTTCAAAGTAGAGAATAAATGGATGCACTGTTGCCTGGTCATTGACCCAGTCGTACCCTTGTATTGCATCCTGAATCACAAATGTAAAATTTTCTGCAAAATCAGCTAGCACTATGTCCGCCCCTGGTAGCTGAGTGATCAGCACGACAGAATGTCAATCCTAAGGGCCCAGGTTCAATTCCTGGCTGGGTTGGAGATTTTCTCCACTCAGGGACTGGGTGTTGTGTTGTCCTAATCATCATCACTTCATCCACATTGACACGCAAGTTGCCTAAGTGGCGTCAAACCGAAAGACTTGCACCTGGCGAACGGACTACCCAACAGGAGGCCCTAGTCACACGACATTTACATTTAGCTAGCACTATGCATTCAGTTTCATGAAGTTGTGCTTTTTTGTCCTTCAAAAACTTACTTTGGGTTTTAGAAACATCATGGTGAATTATGAGTTTTTGTAAGTTATCAATTAAAGATTCCAAGTACTCTTCCTGAGATTTAACCACTGGTGTCATTTCTGCCCTGTCAGTTGTGACCCACTGTTTGAAGGTAATACTGTCTGGCATTTCCTAATCATATTCGTGAAACAATTCAATAACGGTTTCCTTACCAGGGCATTTATTACACAAACTCATCATGCATTCATAACTGTTAGTGTCACAGACCTTTAAATCTAGTAACTCTTTGTAGTTAAGATCACTGAGTTTTGCACTTGCAATCATTAGTTTGACATTTTGTCGATATAAACAAACATATATGGAGTGTGTGTCTGAGGATCCAGCCAAAATACACCACTTAGGGCGGAGGTCACAAAATTTTGACCTTCCAATTTTGCGTTTAGGATGAGAATTTTTGAAAGCTACATAAAATTCATTTAAATTTGGCAGCACTAGTCGTTTCTGCTTTGTTACTTTAATTCCATTTATAACAACTCTTTTGCTATCTTTGCATCCTGGACACATTCTAGTGTTTTCATAGTCTTCAAAATACTGCTGGATATTTTTAATTGTTTCTTCACTTATACCTACTTCTTTCCTAAAGCTGGAAGAATGCCTTGCTCTTTCACTAATTTTCGGGTTAGTTTAACCAAACAATGAGAAACGTTGAATTCATGAGCTATTTTCTCTCTTGACCATGAGTCAGGGAGCGAACTTAAAATTTTAACTTATTCCTCTTTAGATGTCACTGAGCATTTAATTTTTAATGTCTCTATTAAGCTCAAATATTCAGTGACAGATGTTGCTGGTGGTAGGTTTTCTTCTTCTTTAGAAATAATGTTGTTTCTGTTATTAAAGCATGATTCTAAGTCTTTTCTAATTTTGTCTGAAATTTGTTGTACCTTATTTTCAATAGCTGCTTTTCTTTTCTGCTACTTAATTTTATTAATTTCGAAGCAGAAGATACATCTAACTTAGGACAAGCAAAATCCAATATGCTGATAGCTTCCTCATTAGGAATATAAATGTCATGAGAAAGTTTACATGATTCTGGTTCTGGATTCACAACAAATAGTTTTGAGTAACATTTTGGGCACAGGGAATTTCCATGAATCACATTACATTTCACTTGGGAAGCTGTTTCACTCTCACATAACAAGTTTTATTTCCCTCAACCCTTTAGTAATAGGCTTTTTATGAACTTTAAGCGGATGACAGCTCTTTCTTCAAAAAATGTGGTTGTACTTCAGAATATATTTCTTCTCATGATACTCACACACTGATGTTACAGAAGAACTCACTCGAAATTTATACAGAGTTTGTCTAACTTCATGAAAGTCATTGCCATATTTCAAGTATTTTGAAACTGGACTGTAAACTGTTTTGTGACACACTTAACTTGCTATCTGTTCAACAGAGCACTGTTCATCCATGTTATTACATTCCAGTTAATCTCTCAAAATTAATTACAAATTACACACAATACAAAGCATGTAACACATTCTACAGTCTTGATGAAGTATGTACATCCACTCTGACAGAGGTTTCCGAACAGACTGACTACAACAATGCCACACCCAGCAATAATGTACTTCTACAATAACACACCCAGCAATAATGTACTTCTGTACTGACAATAAACCTAAACATAAATGGGCATTTTTATTACCATAGAACAAAAGTGAAAGCTCCTATTGTTTAATATTACATTATTAAAAATAAATAAACTAAATGAATATTAGGTGATGGTGTTAACTCAATATATGTCACAATTAAATTTTATTGCAATGAAACAATAAACCATTTAAATAGGCAACAACCATAAGATCAGTTGTAGAGTAATGTGAATTGTTTCCTCATTTTCAAAAATTCATATCTTTGTTCACAGTCAGATATCAGTGTTGAAATTTTTACATTATGTTTCTATCATATAGCTGTACAAAATGTGCAAAAACAATATTTTTATATTCAGCCGCACCTGAGATAACTGACCCCAAACTTTACAAAAAATGAAAATTTTCAAATTTCAATAATTCATAAAAAATTAAGGAAACATTTGTAAGTGTTCTTGCTGTATATGAGGCTAGTAGTGTATGATATCTAACTATAGTAAAAAATAGACTCTCATAAATCAGTCCTTGTTTGTTATTTTTAGGCATAAAAAGTGGATTTTTGAAAATTTGGATACCAAACTTTGAAGGTCATTTTGACTAGTTATTTTTGAATTTAGGGTATTTTGTGTAATAGACAATGTTATAGAGGACACTTTTCTAAAAACAATCATGTTAATTGCAATGTTGTAACTTAGCCCAGTGCAGAGATATTCAAATTTTTGCTAATGTCTCCAAACTGAAAAATTGTCGCACGCCTACAAATAAAAATGGCCATCATCCAGTAAAGGTACAAGATAAATTATTTTAAAAAACTGTTTTGAACTTCTCAAATATAGGGCAATCACACATAAAAAAATTAAAATATTTAAAAATATTCAAGCAACCATCACTGGACCACTTCATATGGATTGACCCTTATGGATTGATAAGTTTCATATTTTTTATATTTGTCTCTTGTTTGGTAACAATCCAGGCTGCTTTGGTTTAGTTTTCTCTGTTCTGTACAATTTTATCACAACTAGTATACTTTTTTGATGGTAAGTCACATCATCTTTGTTTTTAGATATATATATGAGATCAGAAATACCAAGCTCACCTACGACAATTTGAGAATGTAGATTTTCACAGCAATATTCTTGAATACATGCTTCATAGAGTTCTTGTCTCGTCAGTTTCGACAGTCTTGATGGTTTAACAACTTCATCATCACCATCATCATGATGAGATATTACAGTAGGCATTTAGGTACTTTAGTTGACCGAATTTTCTATGGAGATATCACGGAGTTATGGAACTTTCATATACTGCCAGAGATCATGTCGATGTCTGTGACTGATTCAGCTGACTTCTTTGCTGCCTTTCAGACTCAAGTGCTGCAAGGAAATGGGCACTTGATTGCATCTTTAAATAAGAAATTGGTAAATACGCCGTATGAATTGAAGGACATTCATGATGTAATGCTGTTTAGACCATATTTCTGCAGCAGAATGTAATTAGTAAGTCCTGTAAACTCATTTAACACATCCATACACTTATCAGTAAGATTATACTCCTTATTGGGGAGAAGTGGGATAACAGTTGCTATTAATACATCAAAGCAGTGCAGTATGAAATTCATACTCCTCCACTTGTAACCATGTACTTTTTAAGGAAGGGACAAAAAGTATTTCCTTATTATTTTCAGGTTTTTCTTAATAAGAGTACTCAGAACTGTTCAGTGGCCTTAACAATGCATATCCAGTTATTAAGAGTTTGGTCATATTGGTGCTACTAGTTATTCTGCTTTGTTTTTATCTAATCAACTATATGAAAATTAGCCGATCATATCATTGATGTTTTTCAGGTAACCAACTGGATAACATACTGCTGTAATGACCTGCTTAACTTTTAAGATGAAGAGGCAACTGCTAGTGTTGCTGCTAGTTGATGTTACTGCAGGTGTTTATCTGCCAACCAAAGAAACTTCATCGCTGCAAGCAAGTGCCAGTGCATTGTTTCTAGTTTCTAATAGTCAACTGCCTGTGAGGCACACTGTTGACTCCCTACAAGAAAACTTAGCTTCAGAAGTGAAACAAGGCTCTATTGACAGTGATGGAATTTCAGCACCTAATAAAGAAATTCACAGGATTAAGACTCGATCTAGCAGTTCTGATGGTGTAGGTAGAACTGTTACTGACTTTGTCTTCCCCATTAAGCCCACTGCTTTCATTCCAAAGCAGGATGTGAAGAATTGTTCTGTAGGTGGTACAGACTTGTGTGTCTCAAATGTTTGGGATTATCCTCATCGTTATATTGAAAGGCTACTGGAGAACAAAACATCACGTTTCCAAAGCTATTTTACAGATGATATTGTACATGTTGCAACAAGATTTGATTCAAGTACTGATGAAGAGCTCACATGTGATGCCGAGGAAACAATACTTTATCCTAAATTTGGCAAAACAGCTGATAATGAGATGCTGTTCATTATTAATACGGATGATAAGTACAGGCAAGGGATAAGAGTAGAAAAATGTAAGAAAACTGGTGAATCACCATGTAATCCAAAGCTAGAAGTCCCGTCTGGGTACAGAACATACTGCAAGCAGAAATACATTTACAGGAAGCTACTGGCCCTGCATCCAAATGGCGAACCAGCACCCGATAATTTTAAAATTCCCTCATGTTGCAGCTGCTTTATTTCAAAAGAAACTGAGTAGTGACAATGTTTCATTACTGTCAAAGTAAAGATAAGCGTGTAAATAAAAAGTTATGTATTGTACTGAATAATGTAATATAGGTCAGTTGAGAGAATGTCAAACGCTATTGTTTCCTTTTCCTATAGATCTAATGTATTTTGCTAAGAAAGGAAAGAAAGAGATGGCTAAGAGTGTCTCAACATAAATGTATTTTGGTGGTACTGACTTCCAATCTTCCATAAGAATGAAAAAGTAATTTTCTAAGTAATGGAAAAAAAAATCATATTGTGTGCTGAATTTGAATTGATGTAACTGAAGCTTCATGTGCACTTACAAAATATCAAGTGGAAATATATACCATTTTTCTGGTTGTTGCTGACATGGTGCAAACGAATGTCCCTTAACAAATGCTTCATCTCCTCCAGTTAGGTATTAACAACTGGCATCCATGGATTGCTTTCACTTAGCACCAACAAAAAAACAAATCTTTATCGATAAAGATTGACTAATTATATACATAAGAGATTTTTAATGTTCTATGTAATTCTATTTCTTGTGTTTTGAAATTATGTGTATATTGATAGACTGGAATATTGAAATGAAGTTTTAGATATATATTTTTTAAAGGTAAACTGTTCACTGTGATAAACCAGTAAGTTAAATAAATACAAAATATCAGAGTTTGTAAAGCTACATTATATCTTTTATAAATAATTAGATATTATTATTATTAAATTGGTGTAAGCTATTTTGTGTACAAATGGTGACCTATGTATTTATTGCCTGAAGTTTAATATGTGCATTATTGTTATGCCACAAACTAAAAACCTCAAACAGAAATAATTCTTTAAATATTTGTTAAATAAGAAACATTTTGAATACAGCTATGTGGGTGTGTACCATCATGTAAGTGAAGAAGACTGCTGTTTTCCTTTTTGTTTTCAGTCGCTTCTAGGAAACTTTGAAAGGATTCATATGTAGCACTTATGGCTTCCTAAAACTGTACTGAAGAACAATAGGATCATTCTTCTATTCAGAAATTGTAATAATGTATTGTATGCAAGGGTACCATGTCCTGTGTTCTCGTTCCTTCCTCCAATAAATTTTACCTACAGTACTTAATTACTGCCCCCCCCCCTCTCTCTCTCTCTCTCTCTCTCTCTCTCTCTCTCTCTCTCTCTCTCTTTCTCTCTCTCTCTCTCCCTCCCCTTTGAGGTCCATAGACATATGTATGGTAAAGGCATTGCACTTGTGAATTGCACATATTCAACTGTAATGATCATTGTAACAAAGAAGGGAGTAGAAATAGCATAAGTATGTTCCCAAACAATTACCACAAATGTAATAGCCTATCTGACCCTGTCCCTCTGTGCTTACGATCAGTGTCTAATGACCTTGATATTAGATTCTAATTTCCTCTTCTCCTTTAGCTGTGTTTTCCATATCCATAATCAAGAGACTTCTGAAAGATAGATTGAATACTGATTTGAATGTCCCGTGTATTTTGGACCTGCTCTAGTTGTTCCTATTTCAGTGCTTACAAGTAATTACTCCCCTTTTGTTGTGAATGTTATAATGTTTATTTTATTATTATTATTATTATTATTATTATTATTTTTTGCTTTTATTTTGATTAGAAATATATGTTTGCTTAACTCTTGAGGTTTATAAATATATTGTTTAAGGTGAATTTACATTTATTAAACTTCGCAATGTTGTATTGGAGATTCAACTGTTAGTATCGTATTAATGCATAAGATCAGCAGTACTTTGCTTGGATTAATCTGGTGACCATTCTGAATAGATATACACAACTGACTGAACCCAAGGCAGTATTTATAGATCTCTGCTCTGCATACAGGAGTTAAGTCCGTAGATCTGTATTTGTAACTGATTGGGCATTTTATCGTGAAATATCTATAAATTTTGCATTATTTACTGTAATTCTACAATTAATTTCAGCTGTATTGACATAAATTAATGATATGAAAAGATAAAAATGCTAGTAGAAAAGTTTACTTTTTTAAAACACTTAGAAATTCCTGCTACATCCTATTACATATATCATATTAATGGTTGTTAATTTCCTGTCTTTTACACTACTACATGGCTTTAATTTTGGCATATTGCAAATAAATAAGAATATATTTATGGATACATGAGTTCCTTTCTTTTTACACGATTTTCCCAATTTGTGAGCACTGTATTTTGTAAACATTCAAATTTGAAAAATTCCACAGGCTTCCAAAGATATGGAGCCCATTTTGTTTTGATAAAATATTTTGAAGATGGCAAACTAATGTGACAATACTGTTGTCACCAGTGAACAGTATTTATACGCACACAGACCAGATGATATATTCATCTCACCCTGCAAAAGCTTATGAAGTCTCTGTGTGTGTCACCTACAGTGAATTCAATGTCTGTTGTTTTTAAGGTGCTCAGTCTCGAGACCTGTTTCATATATCTCTCCAAGCTAGTCAGTCCTGCACATTTATCTCTGTCTTTGCGTAATTACTGCCGCTACATCCATTTGATCCTGATTTGAGCCTCTGGCCCCTTCTACAATTTTTACCTCTTCTCCCCCCCATACCCCATACACACACACACACACACACACACACACACACACACACACACACACACACACACACACACTCTCTCTCTCTCTCTCTCTCTCTCTCTCTCTTCAGTCTATTACCAAATTAATTATTCCTCAATACCTCTTAATGTATACTGTCAAAATACCACTTCTTTCCCCTTACCTTATTTACCCATCTTATCTTTAGGCTTCTTCTGTAACACCACATTTTGGAAGTTTCTATACTCATCTTGTCTGTATTGTTTTATCATCCATGTTCCACTTCCACAAGAGACTACACACCAAATATTTACAGAAAAGGCTTCATGACAATTTTTATTCAGTGTTAACACATTTCTCTCTCTCTCTCCTTTTTGAATTTTATTTTGGAAAAGTTTTTTTGCTGCTCAAATAATAGAACTCATCTACCACCTTTAGTGCCCCTTTCTTAATCCAAATCCCACAGCATTAAATGATTTAATTTGGCTTTAATCCATCATTCTTCTTTTACTTTTGTTAGTATCCATATTATAACCTCTTATGATGTCCCAGGTAGCCAAATGTGTTATTTCACCAGATTCCCAGACACAGATAGGCACATGGATTAACAAGGAGGCTGGTGTTCCGTCCATCCTGGATGTGGTTTTTAGGCCATCTTCCAGATCCCCCTAGATAAATAGCAGGCTGGTTCCGACATCCAGCCTCAGATACATGATGTGCAATTATTTTGAAAAATGATGTCACATTCGATCATATGATTATATTAGACACGGTCTAAAGGGTTACATGGATTCCTCCCCAGGGGGGGGGGGGGGGGGGGGGGGGGGGAATCTGGCAGTAGCTTTAAAATCACTTTGGTAGTGGCAACCCCATTGTAGTAATAGCCTATATAAGTGTATAGATGGTTATCTGCGAAATTGAAGAAGAACCGTATCAGTCCCAACCCCGTGTTGTCTGGATAAAGGGCATGGGAAAGGAAGGAACCTGTTCAAGACAGTATCCATTCCATTCAACTGATCTTTCAAGACTGTTTGAATTGTGTCGTCATTGGCACACCTTACATTTTTTATTTCTTGTCATGTGAATTTTGTTCACTTGCTAAATTTCTAGTAAGTTTCTTTCACTTCTCACTCAATATGCACATTGAATAACATGGGGGATATGATATAACAACGTCTCCACTCCCTTCTCAACTGCCTCTCTTTCATGTCCTTGACCCTTATGACTCAACAAAAGTAAGAATATCTTAAGTCAGTGGTTGCTAGAAGCAATAGCCTGCTTTACACGAGTTAATGTTGACACTAATGTCACAGAAATTAGTTAGCACTTCGAAGGTGACATGATTAATCATACTTTCAGTAGACAAAAGGGAAATCACCCAATGTTTTAACTACTACCAACATGTGTTTATTTGTTATGACTCAGTGTTGTAGTTATTGTTTTTTTTCCACCTCCCAAAAATTACCAAATTCACTCGCCTGTTGTTGACACAAATGGTTCCTGCAGAGAGACAGTAGTCAGGACAGTGTAGAAGAGTTACCAATGGTATACTGACAGTAGATTGTTGTGATTCAAAGAGAATGTAATTGTGGAGGAAATAAGGAGTGGTAGTGCTTGGCTATTACAGTACCTTATGCCATACAGAAAAGAAGTATCCAAATTAAAAACATGTTCCAATAAACTAGCAACAGTAGCAAGACCTTCACAACAAACAGCATATCCTATCGTCAGAGTTGTCAGGAAGCATGGTGGTTTGGCATCCCTCTCATATGAATTACAGTGGTTGAAGATAAAGTCTTCTGGGTGCTTAGGCTCACCATATTGCTCTTCAGTTAGTTTCCCAGACTTGAAGTATCAATCTCTCTGCTGGAATTTTCCTCAGTGAACTGTGTGTCAATGTATGGGCATCCTGTGCTGTGCATTGGTCTGAAGATGACGATTTGAAATGTTCAAAAGCTGTATTCAAAAAACATAAATAAGCTCATGTCTGGAAATAAAGAGTACCTTAACAAATATCACAGTCGCAGTAGTCTCCAAATTACAATGATGTAGTGCTTAATAAAATTGTTTATAAGCTGGTTGGCTCAAAATGAGGAGCAATTTTTAGTACCCGGCGCGTAAGCTATAGGCAAGCCTATGGTCTGTGAGTGAGTATCTAAGAAGTACTGTCAGGGTTAAAAACCATGCCAGGATGACAAAATAAACTTAAAGTTGGAATCACCTAAGCAGTTGTATGAAGTCTACACTGTTTACTAGTTTTGATCAAACCTGGATCATTCGGAGAATAGTGAATAGGCTATGCAGCAATTCAGTCATGTAGAGTTCAGATGTATGTGTGAGCTTTTCCTAAAGATGCAATAGTTCTTGTACATGTGGTGAAGAACACATTTTACGAGAGTAAACAAACTGTTCTGAAAGTTCTTGTGTGTGCACAGTGATGATCCGATGAATGCAAGGACAAGAGTACTAAGGATGCCCAAATTTTTGTGTGATGTTAATGTAAGTTTCTTTCTTTTATTCTTATGTGAGTGCACATTTTTTTGTTCACCTTAGCTTTTTTAAAACATTTTGGGCATGAATAAATTATAAATGTTAATTTGCCATATTGCTTGTATGTTTTATTATTGATTTTACATTTTCTTTTGTATTACAAAATAACAATTTCCTTACAAATTTTACAAGAAGGCACACAGGATACAAACATCATAATGTTACGATTTAGACAGTAAGAAAAATTTTTCGAATATATTCATCAAACTGTACACTAACAAGAAATACATTAAAATACTTTATAGTACAACAATATCACAGAATTATGCAGGAGAATGATGGCTTGTATGTTATCATTCAATCCTCAGTACTCATTTAGTGCTCAGTTCCTGTTGCATACTCAGCTGTTTGACTGCTTCCTCGATAAAAATTTACATTTGTTTTGTGTCAGTTGTACTTTTATATCTGCTATGTACACCAATTAAAATAATTTTTAAGCTAAGACAATAGTGTTTTTGTTGTCATTGGGTGTTCTGAAATTTACATTAAAAAAATTGATCTATCAATGCCTCCTGTTTTGTGGGCACTGGATCAGTTTTCAACACCCAACATTGTTATTCCATCCCAGATTTCCATTGTTTAAATACTATGGAATGCGACTGGTGGATAAAACTGTACAAAATAGAATTTTTGTTGCTTAACATAAAAATACTTACAGTCTGAAATTTGAAAAAGAATGGAAATAAGTTGTACATCTCGGGCACAATGATTGTTTGAAGACAGTGTTCACGTTCTGATTGACACTGGGTACACTTTCAGATATTCAGCTTTATTGTAGACAGAAGCCACATATTAGGATATGTTGCTGCTTTATCTGAGCCACAAATACGGCCTGATACTTGAAATAATACTGTGGTGACTGTCATGTTTCAGTATTGATCCATCATGATGGGTGAGTGTAGATATGGTAGCATGAAGCATTATTAGACATCTTTTGTGATTTTGTGTGTTGAAATGTGGTTATTCTCTACTCTGCACTTTAGGCAATTTGTAGAAATTACAGTGATAGTCTGTGATCTGTTCCTTTTCTGTCTGGCAGAAGCCAATTTCTGGGTAAAACACATTGAAAGTAAAAAGTTTTTGATGGTGTTGAGACACAGTCAGACAGTACTTCTTAAAAGAGTAAACTGCCTTTTGACTGTGTATTACTATATTTATCTTACGTACTAGCGCATTTTGGTTTTTATGCCGTTATCAAGTACACTGCTGAAAGTTGTTAGACCATTATTATGTCATATCTGTTAAGGCAGTCCAAAGCAAGTACCTAAGGAAGATAAATATAGTAAGGCACAATCAAATGGTGGTCTAATCTTATTTAAAAAGACATTGAAAGTACTTGATAGCCTATCAACATCCATGTTCACTAGCTAGTTCTAACATGCTGTCACGCAGTAAGCAGGCTTGCAGTCTCAGAGCTAGCACATTCTATGCATATTTTCTGGGAAACAATTATTGAATTACAAGAACTCTTCAAGCCACATCCATTGTTTACTTTTAAGTTTTAGGAAAGTTATTTTCATTTAATGTGTTGCAGGAATGTTACATTATTCCTGTTACTGTTTAAACCACTACTGTCTTCATCATTTACTACTTTTTTGTCACAAATCCACAAAGCAGCATAACAGTGTATTGTTGGAACTAATTTCAATTCATATCAGACTCAGCTTGTTTGTTTCTGATATTCATGCATTGCCACAGGATACATCTAAGACCATTCCTTATGTATTTATGTGACATGATTTATCTGTCAGTTCACAATAAATTTGTAAGTATGTTAGGCCTCAGGTCAGTAGGTACTTAAAATTAATCTCATGGACATAACCAACAATGGCCTGTTCATGTACTTTCATTAGAATTCTGCAAATATACAGTATCTGTTATTTGATTTTCATCCTCTATGCTCTTGTAAATATGAACTGCTGATTGTGGTAACCAAGTAAAGTCATTATTGGCATCATTTTCACAGTGCTGTGAGTCTTGAGACTATTTTTATCTTGGAATTCTCTTGTTGAGAACTGTTTTCCAAAAATTTAGTTGTAACTTGTGCAGATACTTGTCACATATGGCTGTTCTAACTGAAAATTATGAAAAAGGAAAACAATCCTGACTCCGTTATTAGTACACTCAGTAGCTTAGAAACATGATTCCAGCTTAAATGGGTTGATTCTGAATATCTCAAAATACATATCATACAATACAAAACTAGATAGGAAATCAGAATAAGTGATAAAAATAAAGACATAATAGAAGTGGATTGTGTTAAAATTATATGTTTAAATCTGGATAAAAGTGGAATGTTCACATTGACTATCTAGTCACTTGATTTGCCATGCACTCATTATCGAGAGCCATTGACAAGGAAACTTAGAAAATAGCGTATCATTGTTCTTTTGAATCAGTAGTAAGTTAGCATATTGCACATTATGAAGTTCCAGAAAAGAATACATAAAAACTTGTGTTCTGTGTCTCTGAGGAAATCATATTGTCAATTATTTAAAGTAGAATTTTTTGATGATTCCTTTCCTTACACATACGGAATCATCATCCTATTGTTTCAGGTATGACTACCTTTTAGAAATGTCATTCTGGAAAAGAGTTATTTATCAACAGAGTGTGGAAGCTATATCTGAAAGAATCTGATTTCTGAAACATATGTCATACAAGATGAGATCAAAATACATTACTTTTCATTTTTTCGGAAGACTAATAGAACTGTCATAAAATAGTTGTTAGTCCACTCAAAAAATTATACAGTCCTATGTATGAAATATTAAACACTAACAGCATCAGAAGTCTTTGTAACAGTTTGATAAAACGAATTTTATTAATAAGAGGGTGAGGAAGTGTCTGGCCTAAGTTGCTCAGTATGGACATCGTTATATGCAATTGCAAATACACTCTTTTTCTCAAGGAGTTCCTGATGTCGTCGTTTCTTGTTTGTTGCACTGGCCTGAGTTTGTGTGGAAAGAGATGACATTGCAATACCAGAGTCGAGGTCATCCTCTGGCTTAACTTCATTTTGTTTGAGAGTTGTAGATTTGTTTTCTTCATGGTTCTGTGGATTAATTTTATCAGAGTTCTCACTGTGGCTCAAGGAAGGTGTTGTTGTTTTGTCTTCCACTTCTGATGTTGATTTGGATTGGGAAGTATCAGAAATTTGTTTTGTGTCAGGATGTTTGGTAACAGTTGACTTTACTTTTCGTTTCTTTGTCTGATTTAGTTTCTTTTCCTCCTCTTCTTTTTTCTTTCTTTCTCTTTCTTCTTTTTTAGTTTTGTACCAATCCATGTAACGAGAATTTCTCACAGCTGATCCACCAACATCCAATTTCTGACTAGAATTTGTAACAGGAGCAGGTCTTTTATCCATCACTGACTTGGCTCTGACTGTTTGTTGTGATGCTGAACTCTCAGCTTTCTTTATTCTTTGAAGTTCAGATGTAGACTTTGTACGAGAAAGCTCCATTTGTGCATCACCACTGTTATAGGCATCATTATCTTTAAAGCTTTTTTCAGTTTTCATACCTGGTCTCTTCAGTTTATCCAGTAGTTCATGGTCTGTTACTTCACTTTGTTCTTCTGTAGCTCGATGACTTGATAGGGACCTGCTTCTAGGTCGGTTTGGTTTTACTTGGATCCATCTTTCAGGACTGCTGTGAACAGAGCTGGATGATTTTCGATAGTAAAATCTAACATCTGAATCAAATTCTATCTTCTTACCTGTACCCCTCTTATCTTTTGCCTTTGAAGATGCCTTATCATGTTCATTTGGTTCCTTCTTTTCAGGTGTATGATCCTCATCTGAAGACTCGGAGTTTCTTTGGAAATGTTGTTTGGACTGATGTTTTCTTCTATGTTTTTTGTAATTCCCATCATCTTTGTCTCTAGACAGTGACTGTTCTTCTAAAGAATCTGATAATGATTCCTCTTCATGTTCCAGCACTTCTGACTTCTTCTTTTTTCTTTCTGTTGTCACTGGTTCTTGTTCAGAGACATTAGACAATATTTTACTTTTTATTTTTTGCCGTCTAAGCATACTAGACTTGTTTTCAGTATAATTGCTTGTAGCTGCAGTGTCTTCTGGCGCCTGTGCTGCAGATGTGTGTTGCTCAGCAAGTTCTAGAGAACTCTCCGTTTCTTCCATGATGGGTGTCTTCACATAAACTCTACGTGGATGGTGCCCATCCTTGAATTTTTTCTGATGTTCAGTCTTGACATTTTTTTTCTTGCTTTCATTCCTTCTGACCCACCGAATTCCTTTTCCACTGCCAGGTTTTTTGATAAGGACTACTGAGGAGTAGTCCACATAGTCTTCCTCTTCTTCAGTGAATGAATCATCATTGTCACTTATGGCACGTCTTGGTAGGGGATCTGTTTGTGTCCCTATGTCGACATCTGTTTGTGTAGCCATGGAGTACTGAGCTGGTAAACTCTGTGTATCCTGACTTTCACTAATTGCTCCACCAAGTACAGAATATGGCTGTAAAATGTGACCCGCTCTTATTCTCACATCATCTTGAATATGTTTATCATTTTCATGGAGCTGTGGAGTGATATCTCCTTTTCTAGTTATTTCTCTGTGCCCATTGTTAACTTGTTCAGTTTGTAAGCAGACTTCATGGGCAGCTATTACAGTTTGTAAACTTCCACTTAAATTTCCTTCACCAGTACTTCTACTAGTAGGTTCCTCCGTCTCTTTTTTCATTTTAATATTGTCCCGCTGTAATGAACTAGTTTGAGGTGTATTGTTGTGTTGATCTTGCATGAAGCGTTGCATAATGATTTCCTTGCCATTTTCAATTCGGATGTGTTGTTCAGTAGCGGGGAGAAATGTTGAAGGCCTTTGATGTTGCAGGGAAATATTTTCTTCGTCGGACCGCCCTCGTGTTACAAGGCGCAAAATTTCTGCGTTCCCTTCCTGGATGAAATACTGTTCCCTTCCCACTGGTGATTTGTTATCACTATCATCTTGTGGACTTGTTCTTTCTAAAATAAGGCGATAACCCTCGGGTATCCGAGTTTCTGTTAACCTTCTTAAGTCTAATTCATCAGCAGCTACCAATATATGTGCCCCATGCAGATCATTCACTTGATGAGGATCACTTGTTTGCTGATCTCCTGGAATATGGTGTGATGTTTCAGAGTTGTTTATTCTTCTTAAGATGACTTCATCAGTTGCAAAATTGTTTGTTTGACCATGGACGTACACTGTATTATTGTATGCATTTGAAAAATGGACTGTGCCATGGTCGGGATCACTTCTGTGGTAGGCAGCATCACCTGGATTTCGTACATGGTCATTAGCTCTTTCTGAATATGCAGCTTCCTTTTTCTTAAAATCAGCATTATGCAAATGTTGCGTGCCAACCATTTTCCTGTCCCTTAGAACCCTCTGTCGCTCAAGTGTATCGGCACCACCTCTGCCAATATCTGAGCCCCTTTCCATTTCATGCCGACGTATTGAGTCAGCATCTAAATCAGTATCATTCTTAAGCCGTAATTCTCGTGGACCTTCTAACTGACCGCCTTCGATATCTTCTACAAAAACATCTTTATCATGCTCAGCTCTTTGATGTTGTTGCTGTAGTGCTTGAAGTTCCCTTGTGTAGATAACATGTGGACCTGGAAGGCTTCTAAATGAGTGGAAGTCCTCTTCTCCTTGGTCTCGATTCGTGTTATTTCGTCTGTTGAATTTCCAGGACTGGTGCTGCCGCATATCAGCACTCCATGCTTCTCTGGTGGGAACCCTCAGCTCTGCTACTGTCAACATTTTACAAAATGTGCTTATTACTGTTAGTGGGAGATTCTTTGTAAGAGAAGGTGAATGATCTTCAGAAGATTTTCTGATGGCATACACATGGTGGTCCTAAATTACACTGCCAGGTGATACCCTGTGCAATACAGGGCACAAAACACCATATGAACTATGCCATACAGTAACTCATAAGGGGAGTAGCCTCTGTTGACATTCAGCTTCTCAAATTGCTTTTGCTGAAGCGTACTTAAGATGAAACAGCAATTTGTGAAGTGCTGTACCCTTACAATGAGAAAGGCAGATTGTACTATTCAGCAAGATATTTATACATTTATCTTTATGTTAGTACCACCAATTCATGCCACAGAGCTGCTGTGCATGATTGGTTGACAACATTGAAGGCATTTGACTGTGGTGGTCATCACTTTGAAGTATTACTGTAAAACACTTGTACGAATAACTACCTTAATGTACTTTGTTACCTAAAAACTTTTTGTCTGAGAGTATAACATGTATGAAATTTTTAAAGGCAATAAAGTATTCAAGGATCATTAATTACAGAACCGATGTTTAATCATATGCAAACTATCAGTTAATTGCATACGGTGTGTTGACTGCAAAAGGGTGGCTTTTATCCTTGCAGGTTACTGTTTGGCTTAATTTTTATGTTTGCATTCTCATTTTGCACTGAAAATTATTATACATTGCTTGTTTCTGTAATTTAGGACAACACTGTGTAATGTAATGGATGGTATTTAAAGAAAGTAGCTAACTGATTAAAATCTTAGGCTAAATGGTAACCCACCTTGCACAGCTTTTGTGTCTTTCCCTCGACCTTCCTCATGGAGGACTAACTGCACATGATCGTCTGTAGATGCCACTTGAGTATTTTTCCTGGCAATTAAAATGCAGCATTAAGTAAATAAATGAAATGTCATTTTAGCTGTGGAGATTATTTTCGAAAAGCCACTAGAAATTATTTTTTTGTTTATTTAATAATGTGCCATGTGTTAAAAAAGTTGTCATGGCAAAACTCATTGTGTAATGTAAACAGCAAAGAAATAAAAGTGATTAAGTTTTAAGCTAAGAGACATTCTAAGTTGTTACAAGAAACTAGTCACACTGCTCAGAAATAAACAAAATGCTGATACTGATAACTGAAGATAAACACAAGAATCTTGAGCTCTGTTATTAAAGGATTTCATTAGAGAAAAACAGTATGGTATGAAGCTCTCTCTCTGTCTTTTATCTCTATGCCCCTGTTCCCCTATGGTTATCTACCTGTAAACTTATCACATTACATTTGTGGAAGTAAGTAAGTACGTTTTCCTATAAATTTATGTACTGTCCGCATCATTCCATTCTTCAAGCCCCTCGTTGTCTCAGTAAATGGAGAGTAGTACAGTAATATTTCTGTAGATATATTTAATTTTTCACAATTATTTGACACTACTGATGTAGCCACAGTTCTCACAATGATCTTTTAATGTGAATTTGGAATGTAGTTAGTATTGAATTTATTATTTATGAATTTTGGGTAACTTCAAATGAAAGGGGCAATGTTTTCCTAGCAAATCACTGTTTCAGAGCATAATCTTCTAAGGTCACACTGTTTGTACGAAAACTGTCGAAAAGCAGGCAGAAATTCAGTATGACTTAAAGGTAAATTAAATCTCTGGTTTATTCTGTAAGTTTTCAATTTTTAATCTTTCATACACAAGAAAAAATAATAGTTAATAATTCTGCAGGTGAGTTTTCGCATAGTCGGTTTGAAAGTCTAATGGGTTCAACAATTGAAGAAGATGTGTTGATGTGTACTTTTGGTACGTGGTGTACCATGTGGTCATGTGTTTCTGACCTGTAATTCCAGTAAAAGACTGCAAAATACTGGTGAGCTCTCTCCTGGACAAAATAAACTGATGCCTAGTTGTATTACCTGAGGTTCAGAGCTGAATCTAAAATTTGTTGTGATCATAAAGCCATTTTGATTTGGTTAGTTATTTATATGTTTCATGGATCCTAATTTCTATCTCTTGTAATGATGTGCTACCTATCAGCTGGTTTCCAAACACAGTCTGCTTTCTTTGTGAAAAACAGAGCATCATATTTACATGACTGTTTTTTGCCTTATCTTAATGTACTTTTAACCCCCTGCCCCCCCCCCCCCCCCCCAAAATAGAGCTTTTTGCACTGCAAGGCATTAAAATTGCAACACCAGGAAGTATAAAAGAAAAATACTCTATTAAAATTTAGGTAAATACTTTAAGAGCAAAGGAGACCAATCCCTGAATAGCAGAAGTATTGAGTTATCAATAGGTGCCCCTCACCCAATACCAAATGTGTGTGGCAGCTTTGTGCCAGGTGAACAAACAGTACTGGGATTGAAATTGTGGCAGGTTCACTGGGTGAGGAGATTGTGTCAGGTGGGTTGGGTAGAGGGAGGAAATGGGAAGAGGGTCGGGGAGGGGGTAGCCGGGCTTCCCTTCCTCTGTCTTGTCACTCACTCCCAGTCTGCAATTCACTGTCATCATATGCCACACGAACTCTTAGGAT
This sequence comes from Schistocerca americana, assembly GCF_021461395.2. Classification (NCBI taxonomy): domain Eukaryota; kingdom Metazoa; phylum Arthropoda; class Insecta; order Orthoptera; family Acrididae; genus Schistocerca; species Schistocerca americana. The sequence goes on from NC_060119.1 coordinate 1,054,841,954, forward strand.
CTGGTGCCATGAGTGTCACATTTCTAGCCCGAGCATCTGCGGTCTCTACCTTCTACTTTCCTCTTCTGCATAGCCGTTGCTTCCCTCAAAGCCACCAAAACACACACACACACACACACACACACACACACACACACACACACAATCACATTCTGCACTGAGTGGCATCCAATACCATCTTGCCAGGTGCACAGCTCGGATGACAGTGATGAGTGTAATGTGGCAGTATTTGCCTAGTAGCCTCTACACACAGATAGTGTTTGAGCGTCTCTCTGCAGCCAGATCAAAGGAAGCTGCAACAGTGATCACCAAGCTGACAGTCTTCTGCAGATGCCATTGCACTGTCCACATGGATACTTATCATACTGTAAACAAGCTCATTTGCAGTATCATGGTAGGTGATGTGGCTGTACGCTACTGCGTGATCCAATAAACCCTATGGCTGTCCTCTCAAGCGCTAGTCACAGGGAGTCACTGAGATCCTTCATGGCACAGAGTATGGCTCTCCTAAACATATTGATTCAATAATGTATTATACATTGTCCAGTCTCATTAATGGGACCACCTATCAAAACCCTGAATAACCACCTTTCGCAGCACGGACCACTGCAAGATGTGCAGGAAGAGAGTCAGTGAGGTTCTGGAAGGTACTGATAGGGATGCGGAGCCATGCTGACTCCAGGTTCGTGGCCAGATGCACTACATTTCTTGGTTGAGGATCCGTGGGGTGAACAGCCCTATTGAGGTGGTCCACAGATTCTTGACTGGGTTTAAATCCTGAGAGATTTGTGGCCAGGGAGTACAGCAAACTCATTCTGGTGCTCTTCGAACCATGCACTTGCACTGTGAGCTGCATGGCACTTTGCATTTTCCTGTGGGTAGATGTCGTTCTGCAGAGGAAAAAAAAAGTTGCATGTACAGGTGGGCATGGTGTCCAAGAATTGATGTACACTTGTGTTGATCAGTATGCCTTCCAGTACGACTAGATCACCCAGGGAATGCCTTCTGGCGTGGACTTTCCGACGATTGTTACAGTCCAATGGCCATCTGTTGAACAGAGCATAATACACGATTCTTCTGAAAAGGTCTGCTGCCACTCAGTTTACATTCAATTGGAGTACTGGTGTGCAAATTCCAGCCTTCATCGCTATGAACGGCAGTCAGTGTGAATGCATGAAGTAGGCACATGCTGCGGAGGCCCATAGGCAGCAACGTTCACCAAATGATCGTTGAGGAGACACTTGGTTCGTCTTGGCAGTCAGTTTCTCAACATCTGTTCACCTGTACACATTTCTGCAGGCATGTACACCACTGTCATTTATAGCCATTGGCACATGACAATTGCCTCTGTGCCGGTTTTGGATAGTGCCATTTTTGTCATGTGTGGTATGCTTTAACCATGTTGGTACACAAACATTTTGCAAGCCAAACCATTTTGGAAATGCTTCCTGCCTTGTCCCCAAAGCCAATGATCTTGCCTTTTTGGACATCAGATAAATCACTCTGTTTTTGTAGTAGAACAATGACTGTAACAGTGTTTTCTGCATCTGGCATGCTTTACATACACTCCATTGGTAATGCTGCTGTTGCTGCCAGAGGTCATAACTCTCTCTCTCTCTCTCTGTCTCTGTGAGTAGTTATTGCACATCAAATGTAGGCGGTGGCCACATTAATTTGAAGAGTAGAAATTCCAAATGTTGGAATTTTTTCACAGAATGCATTTTAGTGCTATTGAGTCCTCAATACTTTGTCGGTCACATGACATTAGAGACTTTTTTCCGAGTTCCAAACCATAGATAAAATGTTTCAAAATTTCATTACTAGATGGCACATAGTCTTTGTCAGTGTTTGCCTCTGGAGTTCCAAGAACATACACCCAGGTCTCCTCCATTTAGCCTGCGATTATTTGAAGGGGTAACACACAAGTTTTTGGTGAGTAGGCACAGCTTTTTGAGCTGCAAGAGAGATTTTGCAGTTAGAGAGAAGCGAAGAAAGGTAAGCAACACCTCTTGTTTTGCAAGGTTTATGCAAGGTAGTTGAGTCAGCTAAGGCTATGAACGCCGGCCGCGGTGGCCGAGCGGTTCTAGGCGCTTCAGTCCGGAACCGCGCAACTGCTACGGTTGCAGGTTCGAATCCTGCCTCGGGCATGGATGTGTGTGATGTCCTTAGGTTAGTTAGGTTTAAGTAGTTCTAAGTTCTAGGGGACTGATGACCTCAGATGTTAAGTCCCATAGTGCTCAGAGCCATTTGAACCATTTTTGAGAGCTATGAACCCATTTCCTGTAATTCAAATGCATGCAACTGTTTTTAAAGATTCTGATGAAACATTGTTGCCAATACAGGTGTAAAGACCTCCAAATGTAGTATGATCAAACTGTCTCATACTTGTCTATCTCAAATAGTTATTAAAAATTTTTACTCTGAAACTGAAGAATGGAAATATATCAATGCATTCAACAGACCATGGCTGATATACACAATGCATTACTGCATCCGAAAGACCCACCCTGTTCATCAGTTTCAAAAAGAGAAAAGACGTACTGATGTAATTTCTTCCTCAACAGCGCAGAGAGTTCTACAGTAAACTTAGCAACATCTGATCTACATTTACATCTGTACTCTGCTAACCACTACGAAGTGTGTGACAGAGGGTATGCCCCATTGTGCCAGTTCTTAGGGCTTTTTCCTCTTCCAATCATGCATGGAATGCACAAAGACTGCTCATATGCCTCAGTACGTGCTGCAGTTAGTCTAATCATGTCCTTCCAAACCCTATGGGAGTGATATATAGAGGATTGTTATACATTCTTAGATTCATAACCTAAAGTTGGTTCTACAAACTTTGTAAGTAGGTTTTCATGGGATAGTGTACATCAGTTCAGTTCTATCATCATCTTCAGGAAAATGTTCAGAGGTCAAATTAACCTGTGTGTACTGCTCTTGTGTATGTATGTTCAATATCCCCTGTTAGTCAGTTCTATCATCATCTTCAGGAAAATGTTCAGGGGTCAAAATAACCTCTGACCATTTGTACTGCTCTTGTGTATGTATGTTCAATATCCCCTGTTAGCCCTATTTGGTATGGGTCCACACACTTGAGCAATGCTCTAGGACAGATATCACAATTTTTTTGTGCATGCACTGCGTGTTTGTTCCATTTCATGTCCTTAAGTGTTATATCCAAATTTTAGTAATGTGTTGACCGTTTCTAACAGTGACTCATTGATATTGTAGTCATAGAATATTATATTCTTTTGCCTTTTTGGGGTGCTCAGTGTTATATTTTGAACATTTAAAGGAAGTTGCCAATCTTTGCGACAGTTTCAAATCTTATCTAGATCCAATTGAATATTTGTGCAGCTTTTTTCAGACAGTATTTCTTTATAGATAGTTGAAACATATGTGAAAAGTCTGAGGTTACTATTAATATTGTCCACAAGGTTATTAATATACGACATGAACAACAAGGGACACAACACGCCTTGCTGGCGCTGTCCCCTCCATGCCAAATAAATCCTCAGTCCAACCAAGTTTCGTTTCATACCCCATACGATCATACTTTTGGTACTAATGTGGTACTGTGTCAAATGCTTTTCAGAGATCAAGAAATACTGTGTCTTTCTGCCTGCCTTGATCCAGAACTTTCAGTATGTCATGTGAAAAAATTGCAGGTTTTATGTTATTGGAATCCATGCTGGTGGGCATGGAGGTGGTCATTGCGCTCAAGATACCTCATTGCGTATGATCTCAGATTATGTTCTAAAATTCCACAATAAATGGATGACAAGGACATTAGATGCTAATTTTGTGGATTGCTTCTGCTATACTTGTTATAGACAAGTGTGACCAGTGCTTTCTTCCAACTACTGGGTATGGTCTTTTATTTTGAGGGATCTATGGTAGATTAAAAGAGGGGCTAACTCAGCTACAGATTCAGTACGGAATCAGGCTTTGCAGCTTTCTTCAGTTTCAGTGATTTCAACTGTTTATCAACACCACTGACACTAATATCTATTTTACTGATCTTCTCAGTGGTATGAGAACTAAACTGGGCCAGTACTCCTAGGTTTTCCTCTGTGAAGAAACATTGGAAAATGAAGTTCAGAATTTCTGCATTTGCTTTGCTACCCTCCATTTCAGTCCTGTCTCATCCATGAATGACTGGACCTAACTTTCCCACTACTTACAGCTTTTTATATGACCAGAAGTTTTTTGGGTTTTGTGAAAGATCTTTTGGCAATATTCTGCTACATTAGTCACTGAATGCTTCATGCATTGCTCTCTTTGACAATCAAATACATTTCATTCAATATCTCTCTGTCTGTAGCTGTATGCTTTGTTTTGCACCTATTATGCAGTAGTGTGTTTCTTAGAAGTTTCCTTACTGTGACTATATATGATGGTGGGTCATTTCCATCATGAACTGTTCTACTGGGTACATATCTACCCAGTGAATGGTGAACTATTCTTTTAAACTTGAGTTCCTCTCCATCCTCCTGTCCTGAGTTAAAAGTTTCAAGTGAGCTAAAAGTTACGATATGACACTTCTGCTTTGTTGCCTAGTTTACTGAATTTATAAATCTTTTCACTTGTTTTAATTGCCCTTTGTACTTTGCTAATTATTGTTGTTACTAATATGTCTTGGTCTCTGATACCAATTTTGATGCAGGTTTACTAAAAGAGAACAGGTTTATTTGCTGCCGTTATATCTAATACATTTCCATCACAACTGGGGCTCTGAACCATCTACGCAGGGTAGTTTTCAGAGAAAGTATTTAGTAATGTTACACAGAATATCTTTTCATACTTACTACTAACAAAACTGTAAATATACCAATTGATTGTTGGATGGTTGGTCTCCTCCAATGGTTACAGTGTGATTGGGATACTTATGCACTTATGAACTGATGGTTTCTCTAAAGGTTTTGATTACATTACGAGGTGAGTCTGGTGGTTGATAGAAGGATCCAATTATAATTTTACTCCAACTCCTGATAGAGTCGTAGCCAAACAATCTTGCATGCAGTTTCATTTTCTGTGTTGATAGATATGAGTTTCTTGTCTACTGCAACAAATGCACCATGTCCATTTGCCATTAGCCTATCCTTTCAATACGTGCTTCAATTTTCCCCACAAATCTCACTGCTGTCAACTTCAGGTTTTAACCAGCTTTCTGTACTTAGTACTATGTGATCTTCACTGGATTTTAGAAGCATTTCAAACTCTGGCACTTTGATTAAATGCTTCAGCAGTTAAACAATAGGATTTTAATATTCTCACCTATGGGGAGCATTTCTTTGTATCTTACTCTGATACTTCCAACTTTCTCTGCCAGTCACTGGAATCACACATGTGTGTGACCTCGGAACCCAAACAAATTGAAGATGTCAATACAGCTATGTCAAGCATTCCCTGTCAACGTGTACAACAGGTTCAAGAAAATACATCTGATACTCCATAAGACGATACAGCATATAAAATTCAACAAAACATGCAAAAAGAACGATTTAATTCCAAGTTACATTAATGTAAAGGTTAAAAACAGTTCTACAGTGGCACAAAAGTCGAAATCATTTGCAGAACGATATTGGTTACTACATGAAATTAAGATGCTCTATTCGAAAAAACAGCACCTAAACATGATGCTCTATGAGACTCATCTAGAATTAGCAAAAACGTAGGAAACGCCGCAGTTTTCATGGCACTAGTAGAAAAAACTGAACACAACACATACACAGAAATGAAACATTTACAAACCAAACATAAACAGAAGATAATGAAACTAACAGTAAAAAAGATGCAAAAACACATTTATATTTTAAATGTGAAACCACATGAACACCAACACACATTCCATCCACACTTAGTTAACCTAACAGAGACAGAACTACACGACAATGAAAAAATGCTCTTGGAAAAAGGTTTGAAACACTGCACCAATAGCAAAGTGAACAATCAATACATAGAAAATCTCGTAGTAGAAACCGAACACATCCTTACACGTGAAGAACAACAAAATAATTGTGAAATAAACATAGGACTGACAAGAGAACTAGTAAAAGAAGAAATAAAAGGCATAATAAAACAAACACAGCAGACGCACAATAAGAACAACTAAACAGAAGCAGCTACTATGAAAAGGTTAAAACAAAAGTTAACAGACAATAACGTATTAATAACAAGAGCAGGCAAGGGAAATGTAACAGTACTCATGGATAAAGAGCAATACATCACAAAAACCAAGGAATACATAAACACCAACGCCATACAAAAACTGAAGTCAGATCCAACTACACGATTCCAGGCAAATGTGAAACGAACACTGAAAAACATTGAACACACACTCACAGTAAAAAAAAATACTACTTAACAAAGAAAAACCCACAAGCACCAACAGTCCGCAGTCAACCGAAAGTACATAAAGACGGAATGCCAATGAGAGCTGTTATCAACTTCAAGAAAGCCCCAACATACCGCATAGCCAAACACCTCCAAAAGTTAGTTACAAAACACTATAAAGTAGAAAACAACAGAACAGTGATAAACACAGGAAACCTAATAGAAAACATACAGAACATACAGGTACCACACACAGCATCACTGATTTCATTCGATATAGAAAATATGTATACCTCCATCCCTATCACAGAAACAATAGAAATCATAGAACAAAATATCTCATCCCATAGCAACCTCACCACAGACGCAATAAAAGAAATAACAGATATGCTCAGACTGACAACTGAACAAAACTACTTTCAGTTTGAGAAAGAATATTATCTACAAACTGATGGACTGCCCATGGGATCCCCGATATCAGGAACACTAGCAAACATTTTCATCAGTCACCTAGAAAATCAGATATTTGATAAGATAACCACAAATGAAAGTTTCAAAATCATATATTGGTACAGATATGTGGATGACATTATTTGTCTGGTAGATGAGCCAAGTGAAAAAATAGATGAACTCCATTCAGAAATAAACAAAGATCATCAGAACATAAAATTCACACTTGAAAAAGAAAAAGAAAATCAAATAAATTTTCTTGACATTACAATTAAAAAAGAAAATGGTAAACATACATTTAACATCTTTAGAAAACCAACAGCCACAGACACAATAATACATTCCACATCCAACCACCCCCACAGCCAGAAACTTGCAGCACTAAGACACATGTTACATAGATTAAACAGAATCCCACTCAGCAAGAGAAACTATGAACAAGAAATGAGTACAATCAAACAAATAGCTAGGAACAACGGGTATGATGCACATGTGGTACACAAGCTCAATCAAAAAATAAAAACACAAATAAAAAACAAACACAACAGTTCCACAATACAAAAGAACTCACAAGCTGAAAACTTACAAACACACTCAACAAACACACACAATAACAACACCACACAGAAAAGAACCAGATGGTACACCATGACCTACACACATAAACTAACACACAGAGTTGCAACCATCCTAAAGAGACAGGGCTTCAAAATAGCGTATAAGCTTGGGCAAACCCTTCAATCACACCTAAGCCAGCCAGCTACCAAGAGAGACAAATTCCAACAATCAGGAATATATAAACTTGAATGTCAAAGTTGTGATGCAGTATACATAGGCATGACATGCAGGAATTTTCAAACAAGATACAAAGAACATATCAGATGTTGGAAGTATGAAACAAACCATTCCACATTTGCAGAGCATTTAAAACACTACAACCATCATCCTACAAACATGGATCAAGAAATGAAAATAATGAGAATAAGCAACCATGACAAACATCTTATACAAATGCAAGAAAACTTCCACATCCAGAAAGCCATAGCAGAAAACAAACATGTGATAAATGAACAAACACACATCAGCACAGTCTCCCTACTACACTTAGTAAAGGAAATGATAACATAAAAAAAGAAAAAAAAGAAAGGAAAAAAAAGAAAGAAAAAAAAGAAAAGAAAACTCTTCCCCACATCACACGGACACACACACACACACACACACACACACACACACACACAAAGATGAGGTGACTTACCGAACAAAAGCGCTGGCAGGTCGATAGACACACAAACAAACACAAACACACACACAAAATTCAAGCTTTCGCAACAAACTGTTGCCTCATCAGGAAAGAGGGAAGGAGAGGGGAAGACGAAAGGAAGTGGGTTTTAAGGGAGAGGGTAAGGAGTCATTCCAATCCCGGGAGCGGAAAGACTTGGTAACACACACACACACACACAGCACAAAAAAGAATATATATATATATATATATATATATATATATATAGAAGCGCTGGCAGGTCGATAGACACACAAACAAACACAAACATACACACAAAATTCTAGCTTTCGCAACCAATGGTTGCCTCGTCAGGAAAGAGGGAAGGAGAAGGAAAGACAAAAGGATATGGGTTTTAAGGGAGAGGGTAAGGAGTCATTCCAATCCCGGGAGCGGAAAGACTTACCTTAGGGGGAAAAAAGGACAGGTATACACTCGCACACACACACATATCCATCCACACATACACAGACACAAGCAGACATTTGTAAAGGCAAAGAGTTTGGGCAGAGATGTCAGTCGGGGCAGATGTACAGAGGCAAAGATGAAGTTGAAAGACAGGTGAGGTATGAGCGGCGGCAAATTGAAATTAGAAATTAGCGGAGATTGAGGCCTGGCGGATAGCGAGAAGAAAGGATATGCTGAAGGGCAAGTTCCCATCTCCGGAGTTCTGACAGGTTGGTGTTAGTGGGAAGTATCCAGATAACCCGGACGGTGTAACACTGTGCCAAGATGTGCTGGCCGTGCACCAAGGCATGTTTAGCCACAGGGTGATCCTCATTACCAACAAACACTGTCTGCCTGTGTCCATTCATGCGAATGGACAGTTTGTTGCTGGTCATTCCCACATAGAACGCTTCACAGTGTAGGCAGGTCAGTTGGTAAATCACGTGGGTGCTTTCACACGTGGCTCTGCCTTTGATCGTGTACACCTTCCGGGTTACAGGACTGGAATAGGTGGTGGTGGGAGGGTGCATGGGACAGGTTTTACACCGGGGGCGGTTACAGGGGTAGGAGCCAGAGGGTAGGGAAAGTGGTTTGGGGATTTCATAGGGATGAACTAAGAGGTTGCGAAGGTTAGGTGGACGGCGGAAAGACACTCTTGGTGGAGTGGGGAGGATTTCATGAAGGATGGATCTCATTTCAGGGCAGGATTTGAGGAAGTCGTATCCCTGCTGGAGAGCCACATTCAGAATCTGATCCAGTCCCGGAAAGTATCCCGTCACAAGTGGGGCACTTTTGGGGTTCTTCTGTGGAAGGTTCCGGGTTTGAGGAGATGAGGATGTGGCTCTGGTTATTTGCTTCTGTACCAGGTCGGGAGGGTAGTTACGGGATGCAAAAGCTGTTTTCAGGTTGTTGGTGTAATGGTTCAAGGATTCCGGACTGGAGCAGATTCGTTTGCCACGAAGACCAAGGCTGTAGGGAAGGGACCGTTTGATGTGGAATGGGTGGCAGCTGTCATAATGGAGGTACTGTTGCTTGTTGGTGGGTTTAATGTGGACGGACGTGTGGAGCTGGCCATTGGATAGGTGGAGGTCAACGTCAAGGAAAGTGGCATGGGATTTGGAGTAGGACCAGGTGAATCTGATGGAACCAAAGGAGTTAAGGTTGGAGAGGAAATTCTGGAGTTCTTCTTCACTGTGAGTCCAGATCACGAAAATGTCATCAATAAATCTGTACCAAACTTCGGGTTGGCAGGCCTGGGTAACCAGGAAGGCTTCCTCTAAGCGACCCATGAATAGGTTGGCATACGAGGGGGCCATCCTGGTACCCATGGCTGTTCCCTTTAATTGTTGGTATGTCTGGCCTTCAAAAGTGAAGAAGTTGTGGGTCAGGATGAAGCTGGCTAAGGTAATGAGGAAAGAGGTTTTAGGTAGGGCGGCAGGTGATCGGCGTGAAAGGAAGTGCTCCATCGCAGCGAGGCCCTGGACATGCGGAATATTTGTGTATAAGGAAGTGGCATCAATGGTTACAAGGATGGTTTCCGGGGGTAACAGACTGGGTAGGGATTCCAGGCGTTTGAGAAAGTGGTTGGTGTCTTTGAAGAAGGATGGGAGACTGCATGTAATGGGTTGAAGGTGTTGATCTACGTAGGCAGAGATGCGTTCGGTGGGGGCTTGGTAACCAGCTACAATGGGACGGCCGGGATGATTGGGTTTGTGAATTTTGGGAAGAAGGTAGAAGGTAGGGGTGCGGGGTGTTGGTGGGGTCAGGAGGTTGATGGAGTCGGGTGAAAGGTTTTGTAGGGGGCCTAAGGTTCTGAGGATTCCTTGAAGCTCCGCCTGGACATCAGGAATGGGATTGCCTTGGCAAACTTTGTAAGTAGTGTTGTCTGAAAGCTGACGCAGTCCCTCAGCCACATACTCCCGACGATCAAGTACCACAGTTGTGGAACCCTTGTCCGCCGGAAGAATGACGATGGATCGGTCAGCCTTCAGATCACGGATAGCCTGGGCTTCAGCAGTGGTGATGTTGGGAGTAGGATTAAGGTTTTTTAAGAAGGATTGAGAGGCAAGGCTGGAAGTCAGAAATTCGTGGAAGGTTAGGAGAGGGTGATTTTGAGGAAGAGGAGGTGGGTCCCGCTGTGACGGAGGACGGAACTGTTCCAGGCATGGTTCAATTTGGATAGTGTCTTGGGGAATTGGATCATTAGGAGTAGGATTAGGATCATTTTTCTTCGTGGCAAAGTGATATTTCCAGCAGAGAGTACGGGTGTAGGACAGTAAAACTATCCAATCTCCTGGTTTCCCACCTCCGGAAAGGCAACTCACTCACCCTTCACAACCTTTCCAGCAAACCTCAGCCTCCTCTCATTGCACACAAACCCAGTCTCTCCCATCTACTCAATCTCCCACTTCCAGCTCCACTCCCTCCAAAACCTCAAAATTCCAATCAACGCAATCTGGAACCACAACACCCCAATTTAGTAGTTAACCTTTCCTCCAAACCTCTCTCCCAATCCGAAACCTCTGTCCTATCCAAAGGCCTCACCTTCAGCCCCACTCCCAGATTTAACCAAACAGCCCTCGTCAAAGATTTACTGTCCTACACCCGTACTCTCTGCTGGAAATATCACTTTGCCACGAAGAAAAATGATCCTAATCCTACTCCTAATGATCCAATTCCCCAAGACACTATCCAAATTGAACCATGCCTGGAACAGTTCCGTCCTCCGTCACAGCGGGACCCACCTCCTCTTCCTCAAAATCACCCTCTCCTAACCTTCCACGAATTTCTGACTTCCAGCCTTGCCTCTCAATCCTTCTTAAAAAACCTTAATCCTACTCCCAACATCACCACTGCTGAAGCCCAGGCTATCCGTGATCTGAAGGCTGACCGATCCATCGTCATTCTTCCGGCGGACAAGGGTTCCACAACTGTGGTACTTGATCGTCGGGAGTATGTGGCTGAGGGACTGCGTCAGCTTTCAGACAACACTACTTACAAAGTTTGCCAAGGCAATCCCATTCCTGATGTCCAGGCGGAGCTTCAAGGAATCCTCAGAACCTTAGGCCCCCTACAAAACCTTTCACCCGACTCCATCAACCTCCTGACCCCACCAACACCCCGCACCCCTACCTTCTACCTTCTTCCCAAAATTCACAAACCCAATCATCCCGGCCGTCCCATTGTAGCTGGTTACCAAGCCCCCACCGAACGCATCTCTGCCTACGTAGATCAACACCTTCAACCCATTACATGCAGTCTCCCATCCTTCTTCAAAGACACCAACCACTTTCTCAAACGCCTGGAATCCCTACCCAGTCTGTTACCCCCGGAAACCATCCTTGTAACCATTGATGCCACTTCCTTATACACAAATATTCCGCATGTCCAGGGCCTCGCTGCGATGGAGCACTTCCTTTCACGCCGATCACCTGCCGCCCTACCTAAAACCTCTTTCCTCATTACCTTAGCCAGCTTCATCCTGACCCACAACTTCTTCACTTTTGAAGGCCAGACATACCAACAATTAAAGGGAACAGCCATGGGTACCAGGATGGCCCCCTCGTATGCCAACCTATTCATGGGTCGCTTAGAGGAAGCCTTCCTGGTTACCCAGGCCTGCCAACCCGAAGTTTGGTACAGATTTATTGATGACATTTTCGTGATCTGGACTCACAGTGAAGAAGAACTCCAGAATTTCCTCTCCAACCTTAACTCCTTTGGTTCCATCAGATTCACCTGGTCCTACTCCAAATCCCATGCCACTTTCCTTGACGTTGACCTCCACCTATCCAATGGCCAGCTCCACACGTCCGTCCACATTAAACCCACCAACAAGCAACAGTACCTCCATTATGACAGCTGCCACCCATTCCACATCAAACGGTCCCTTCCCTACAGCCTTGGTCTTCGTGGCAAACGAATCTGCTCCAGTCCGGAATCCTTGAACCATTACACCAACAACCTGAAAACAGCTTTTGCATCCCGTAACTACCCTCCCGACCTGGTACAGAAGCAAATAACCAGAGCCACATCCTCATCTCCTCAAACCCGGAACCTTCCACAGAAGAACCCCAAAAGTGCCCCACTTGTGACGGGATACTTTCCGGGACTGGATCAGATTCTGAATGTGGCTCTCCAGCAGGGATACGACTTCCTCAAATCCTGCCCTGAAATGAGATCCATCCTTCATGAAATCCTCCCCACTCCACCAAGAGTGTCTTTCCGCCGTCCACCTAACCTTCGCAACCTCTTAGTTCATCCCTATGAAATCACCAAACCACCTTCCCTACCCTCTGGCTCCTACCCCTGTAACCGCCCCCGGTGTAAAACCTGTCCCATGCACCCTCCCACCACCACCTATTCCAGTCCTGTAACCCGGAAGGTGTACACGATCAAAGGCAGAGCCACGTGTGAAAGCACCCACGTGATTTACCAACTGACCTGCCTACACTGTGAAGCGTTCTATGTGGGAATGACCAGCAACAAACTGTCCATTCGCATGAATGGACACAGGCAGACAGTGTTTGTTGGTAATGAGGATCACCCTGTGGCTAAACATGCCTTGGTGCACGGCCAGCACATCTTGGCACAGTGTTACACCGTCCGGGTTATCTGGATACTTCCCACTAACACCAACCTGTCAGAACTCCGGAGATGGGAACTTGCCCTTCAGCATATCCTTTCTTCTCGCTATCCGCCAGGCCTCAATCTCCGCTAATTTCTAATTTCAATTTGCCGCCGCTCATACCTCACCTGTCTTTCAACTTCATCTTTGCCTCTGTACATCTGCCCCGACTGACATCTCTGCCCAAACTCTTTGCCTTTACAAATGTCTGCTTGTGTCTGTGTATGTGTGGATGGATATATGTGTGTGTGCGAGTGTATACCTGTCCTTTTTTCCCCCTAAGGTAAGTCTTTCCGCTCCCGGGATTGGAATGACTCCTTACCCTCTCCCTTAAAACCCATATCCTTTTGTCTTTCCTTCTCCTTCCCTCTTTCCTGACGAGGCAACCATTGGTTGCGAAAGCTAGAATTTTGTGTGTATGTTTGTGTTTGTTTGTGTGTCTATCGACCTGCCAGCGCTTTTGTTTGGTAAGTTTCATCATCTTTCTTTTTAGATATATTTTTCCCACGTGGAATGTTTCCCTCTATTATATTCATATATATATATATATATATATATATATATATATATATATATATATATATATCACACCAAAAAACACTCACTCACACACACACACACACACACACACACACACACACAAATGCATACACAAACAGACCACAGATACTTCAATAGTTACACTCATAAGTTTGGCAATAACATTCGATCTTTGGCAAAAACATTTTGACTGTCAGTAACAGAAACCAAAACATTGCTTTAAAACAAGGGTTCAGTGCATAGTGTTGTGGAATGGGGAAAAAAACCGCAAATTGGCGTTCATAAGAAGAAGAACAACACCAAAAATGCAACAGGAGCGTAGTATGTAGGAAATTGTCCATGCAACCTGTAAGTACAGTTCAAAACATTACTACTTAATAGGAAATACGAACCACCAGAACTGTTTATAACCTAAAGGCACAATGACAAAAAATGTAAATAAAATAGCTAACATATGTACATATTCCAGGCCACTGCTGATGCCTTGCAGAAAATAAAGGCGAAACACGTATGGCACTAAAATTGTGTTTTATTCAGTTGCTGTCAGACGGTCCATGAGTAAAAATTATTAATATGCCGTAAAAGGCATTGTTTGTCCCGTTGTGTGTCTCAGTCTGCAGATGGTTACACCCTGTCCCATCAATGGCTACCGGACTAGCCTTTTCAATGAGGCATACACACTTGAATGCAAGTGGTATTCCTTCCTATTCCTTGCTGTGATTTCCCTAAGGGGTAGCATTATTCACTGTATACATGAACTGCTGACAATTAATAAACCCTACCCTTTTGTGTTTGTCTCCCCTTGACATGGAACTCAGCTCATTGCCCAACACATTATGTGATCCCAGGAATGGAGTTGTGTAAAGAATGATAGTAAATACTGAAAGACTTTTTTCTTGAATTTAATTTTGCTATTCTCATGTAGAAAATAAAAGAAAATTGGAAATGGTTTTTGTTTACAACTGTTTTACTAGTTAAAACATTACTTCTATATTTCTGTACCTGTATTATCAAAAAGTAAAAGATAATGGCCAGTGTTAATAGTATGTGGAACAAAAGCTTTCAACAAAAGCTTTCATATTTGTGCTTATAATCAGATATGTTACATAGAACATTCTTAATAAATTACTTGTTTTCTAATCTGTCTCATTATTTTTGCAGTGGTGAGGTAAGTAGCATAATTGTGCAGTATCAAGATACCTTCTCAATTTTTAGATACAAATAAGCTATGTACAAAAAAGAGATACAGAGTTTTTTGATTCTTGTGACAAATGTATGCTTTGGCTCTTGAATGTTTGAAAAAAAAGCACACCTAAACAATTTAAATAAGAGACTGAATTCACTAGCATATGCTGTTAGGATTCTCACTCAGAATATGGGGACAGGGTGTTTGTGTTGTCCTCATCATTTCATCACCATCACCATCATCATCATCATCTTCATCATCATCATTTATGACAGTGGTTAGAGTGGATTGTGAAAAAATTGGACGTTACATAATTTGCGAGTTTGTATGGGCACTGATGACCACGCAGTTGAGCGTCCCACAAACCAAACATCATCGTCATCACTCAGAATACAAGCTGCTCATCAGTGCTGACATTGTACCATTATAGTATGCAGCTGCAACTTATGTATGGAATAATTTTTTGGGGGAATTCCACAAATTCTATAAAAACATTTAAAATACAGAAAAATATTTTCAGGGTGATAAAAAAGGCTAAACGCAAGGATGCCTGTAGACCACTTTTTAAAACTCTCAAAATATTGCCCCTACCTTGCCTGTGTATATATGAAATACTAATTTTCACATAAAGGAGCATCTTTAAGGAGGACAACCTCTTCAGACACAACTATGATATACAAACATATGAAACTAGGCAAAAGCTGAACCTACATATGAACACAGAAAATACAAACTTACACAAAAGAGGAGTATATCATACTGGAACTATATTGTACAACCATTTGCCTTGTTACCTAAAATGCATACCAACATTAAATGCATAAAGTTAAAACAGTTCTTGCTTGACCACTGCTTCTATTCTTTGTCTGAATTTATAGAACATCGTAATAAGTAAACCTCATTTACCAAATTTTACTAATTGTCAACTCATAATACAGGGTGAGTCACCTAACGTTACCACTGGATATATTTCGTAAACCACATCAAATACTGACAAACCGATTCCACAGACCGAACATGAGGAGAGG
Source organism: Schistocerca americana (assembly GCF_021461395.2). Lineage (NCBI taxonomy): Eukaryota > Metazoa > Arthropoda > Insecta > Orthoptera > Acrididae > Schistocerca > Schistocerca americana. The sequence continues at coordinate 1,054,857,850 of NC_060119.1, forward strand.
GGCTAGTGTAATTGTTTAATACAATCCATACAAAAATGCACGGAAGTATGTTTTTTAACACAAACCTACATTTTTTAAAATGGAACCACGTTAGTTTTGTTAGCACATCTGAACATATAAACAAATACGTAATCAGTGCCATTTGTTGCATTGTAAAATGTTAATTACATCCGGAGATATTGTAACCTAAAGTTGACCCTTGAGTACCACTCCTCTGCCGTTCGATTGTGTGTATCGTAGAGCACTGCAACATACATCGCGTTTCTACAGAATGATCTGCCAATGTTGCTCGAAAATGTCCCACTGGAAACGCGTCGACGTATGTGGTATCAGCATGATGGTGCACCTGCACATTCCGCAATTAACACTAGGCTGACCCTTGACAGGATGTTCGACGGGCGTTTCATAGGACGTGGAGGACGCATAAATTGGCCAGCCCATTCTCCTGATCTTACACCTCTGGACTTCTTTCTGTGGGGTACGTTAAAGGAGAATGTGTACCGTGATGTGCCTACAACCCCAGAGGATATGAAACAACGTATTGTGGCAGCCTGCGGCGACATTACACCAGATGTACTGCGGCATGTACGACATTCATTACGCCAGAGATTGCAATTGTGTGCAGCAAATGATGGCCACCACATTGAACATCTATTGGCCTGACATGTTGGGACACACACTATTCCACTCTGTAACTGAAAACGTAAACCACGTGTGTATGTGTACCTCACCCCTCATGGTAATGTACATGTGCGTCAGTGAAAAAGACCAATAAAAAGGTGTTAGCATGTGGATGTAATGTGCTGTTCCAGTCTCTTCTGTACCTAAGGTCCATCACCGTTCCCTTTGGATCCCTACGTAATTCAGTGCTCTCCGATACACACGATCTAACAGCGGAGGAGTGGTACTCAAGCGTCAACTTTAGGCTACAATATCTCCGGATGTAATTAACATTTTACAATGCAACAAACGGCACTGATTACGTATTTGTTTATATGTTCAGATGTGCTAACAAAACTAATGGGGTTCCATTTAAAAAAACGTAGGTTTGTGTTAAAAAACATACTTCTGTGCATTTTTGTATGGTTTGTATTAAAGAATTACACTAGCCCCTCTCCTCATGTTTGGTCTGTGGAATCGGTTCGTCAGTATTTGATGTGGTTTACGAAATATATCCACCGGTAACGTTAGGTGACTCACCCTGTATAGTTTACGTTGTGCTTATCATGTCATCTCACTTAATAACTGCTATTATCACATGTTGAAGCAATGTAGTACACCAACCTACATTATTATGAATTGTTATTATGTCAACAATCTAGTTCACCAATGTCCTATATCACATGTATGAACAATGTACTAAATGATTCTTGGACAAATAAACAATAAATTTCTAATCTTAATTTATATTTCTTGCATGAGGCACAGTATAATTGTTACACAAACAAAAAAACATTGAAGTGTGATTTCTGAATGAGAAATCTGCTGTGTCACCTTTCCTTATACACAGAATGTAGACAGTGTTACCCCTATCTATTTTTTGTGGTGGTATTGAAAAGCTAATTATTTGCATTACTAAGCATATAGTACACATCTTGCCAATTTGACCTTTTCTAACATTTATTTCATGCTGCTTCATAGCATTGCAATTTTAACAACCAGTCTATGCACAATCTCTCTCTCGCACACTTAAGCACACACTGCCCCCTCCTCATGCTTGCGCCAACGCCCATGCCCCCCCCCCCCCCCCCCCAACACATACACATGTCAAGCAGCAAGCAGGTATACTTTTGGATTGTGTTTGAAAATAATTGTATGGCCCATTGAATTCTTTGCATCACTAGATGTTGTTGTTGTTGTTGTTGTTGCTGTTGTGGTCTTCAGTCCTGAGACTGGTTTGATGAAGCTCTCCATGCTACTCTATCCTGTGCAAGCTTCTTCATCTCCCAGTACCTACTACAACCTACATCCTTCTGCTTAGTGTATTCATCTCTTGGTCTCCCCCTACGATTTTTACCCTCCATGCTGCCCTCCAATACTAAATTGGTGATCCCTTGATGCCTCAGAACATGTCCTACCAACCGATCCCTTCTTCTGGTCAAGTTGTGGCACAAACTCCTTTTCTCCCCAATCCTATTCAATACTTCCTCATTAGTTATGTGATCTACCCATCTAATCTTCAGCATTCTTCTGTAGCACCACATTTCAAAAGCTTCTATTCTCTTCTTGTCCAAACTATTTACCATCCATGTTTCACTTCCATACATGGCTACACTCCATACAAATACTTTCAGAAATGACTTCCTGACACTTAAATCTATACTCGATGTTAACAAATTTCTCTTCTTCAGAAATGCTTTCCTTGCCATTGCCAGTCTACATTTTATATGCTCTCTACTTCGACCATCATCAGTTATTTTGCTCCCCAAATAGCAAAATTCCTTTACTACTTTAAGTGTCTCATTTCCTAATCTAATACCCTCAACATCACCCGACTTAATTCGACTATATTCCATTATCCTCATTTTGCTTTTGTTGATGTTCATCTTATATCCTCCCTTCAAGACACTGTCCATTCCGTTCAACTGCTCTTCCAAGTCCTTTGCTGTCTCTGACAGAATTACAATGTCATCGGCGAACCTCAAAGTTTATATTTCTTCTCCATGGATTTTAATACCTACTCCGAATTATTCTTTTGTTTCCTTTACTGCTTGCTCAATATACAGATTGAATAACATCGGGGAGAGGCTACAACCCAGTCTTACTCCCTTCCCAACCACTGCTTCCCTTTCATCTCCCTCGACTCTTATAACTGCCATCTGCTTTTTGTACAAATTGTAAATAGCCTTTCGCTCCCTATATTTTACCCCTGCCACCTTTAGAATTTGAAAGAGAGTATTCCAGTCAACATTGTCAAAAGCTTTCTCTAAGTCTACAAATGCTAGAAACGTAGGTTTGCCTTTCCTTAATCTTTCTTCTAAGATAAGTCGTAAGGTCAATATTGCCTCACGTGTTCCAGTATTTCTACGGAATCCAAACTGATCTTCCCCGAGGTTAGCTTCTACTAGTTTTTCCATTCGTCTGTAAAGAATTTATGTTAGTATTTTGCAGCTGTGGCTTATTAAACTGATTGTTCGGTAATTTTCACATCTGTCAACGCCTACTTTCTGTGGGATTTGAATTATTATATTCTTCTTGAAGTCTGAGGGTATTTTGCCTGTTTCATACATCTTGCTCACCAGATGGTAGAGTTTTGTCAGGACTGGCTCTCCCAAGGCCGTCAGTAGATCTAATGGAATGTTGTCTACTCCGGGGGCCTTGTTTTGACTCAGGTCTTTCAGTGCTCTGTCAAACTCTTCACGCAGTATCGTATCTCCCATTTCATCTTCATCTACATCCTCTTCCATTTCCATAATATTGTCCTCAAGTACATCGCCCTTGTATAGACCCTCTATATACTCCTTCCACCTTTCTGCTTTCCCTTCTTTGCTTAGAACTGGGTTTCCATCTGAGCTCTTGATGTTCATACAAGTGGTTCTCTTATCTCCAAAGGTCTCTTTAATTCTCCTGTAGGCAGTATCTATCTTACCCCTAGTGAGATAAGCCTCTACACCCTTACATTTGTCCTGTAGCCATCCCTGCTTAGCCATTTTGCACTTCCTGTCGATCTCATTTTTGAGATGTTTGTATTTCTTTTTCCCTGTTTCATTTACTGCATTTTTATATTTTCTCCTTTCATCAATTAAATTCAATATTTCTTCTGTTACCCAAGGATTTCTACTAGCCCTCGTCTTTTTACCTACTTGATCCTCTGCTGCCTTCACTACTTCATCCCTCAGAGCTACCCATTCTTCTTCTACTGTATTTCTTTCCCCCATTCCTGTCAATTGTTCCCTTATGCTCTCCCTGAAACTCTGTACAACCTCTGGTTTAGTCAGTTTATCCAGCTCCCATCTCCTTAAATTCCCACCTTTTTGCAGTTTCTTCAGTTTTAATCTACAGTTCATAACCAATAGATTGTGGTCAGAGTCCACATCTGCCCCTGGAAATGTCTTACAATTTAAAACCTGGTTCCTAAATCTCTGTCTTACCATTATATAATCTATCTGATACCTTTTAGTATCTCCAGGGTTCTTCCATGTATAAACCTTCTACCATGATTCTTAAACCAAGTGTTAGCTATGATTAAGTTGTGCTCTGTGCAAAATTCTACCAGGCGGCTTCCTCTTTCGTTTCTTAGCCCCAATCCATATTCACCTACTAAGTTTCCTTCTCTCCCTTTTCCTACACTCGAATTCCAGTCACCCATGACTATTAAATTTTCGTCTCCCTTCACTATCTGAATAATTTCTTTTATTTCATCATACATTTCTTCAATTTCTTCGTCATCTGCAGAGCTAGTTGGCATATAAACTTGTACTACTGTAGTAGGTTTGGGCTTCGTATCTATCATGGCCACAATAATGCGTTCACTATGCTGTTTGTAGTAGCTTACCCGCATTCCTATTTTCCTATTCATTATTAAACCTACTTCTCGCATTACCCCTATTTGTCTTTGGGTTTATAACCCTGTAGTCACCTGACCAGAAGTCTTGTTCCTCCTGCCACCGAACTTCACTAATTCCCACTATATCTAACTTTAACCTATCCATTTCCCTTTTTAAATTCTCTAACCTACCTGCCCGATTAAGGGATCTGACATTCCACGTTCCGATCCGTAGAACGCCAGTTTTCTTTCTCCTGATAACGACATCCTCGTGAGTAGTCCCCACCCGGAGATCCGAATGGGGGACTATTTTACCTCCGGAATATTTTACCCAAGAGGACGCCATCACCATTTAATCATACAGTAAAGCTGCATGCCCTCGGGAAAAATTACGGCCATAGCTTCCCCTTGCTTTCAACCGTTCGCAGTACCAGCACAGCAAGGCCGTTTTGGTTATTGTTACAAGGCCAGATCAGTCAATCATCCAGACTGTTGCCCTTGCAGCTACTGAAAAGGCTGCTGCCCCTCTTCAGGAACCACACGTTTGTCTGGCCTCTCAACAGATACCACTCTGTTGTGGTTGTACCTACGGTACGGCTATCTGTATCGCTGAGGCATGCAAGCCTCCCCACCAACGGCAAGGTCCATGGTTCATTGGGGGGGGGGGGGGGGGGGGCATCACTAGCTATCAAATCAAAAATATATATGATTCAATCCTCTATGTGGAACCCTAAGCCTGAGAAATGAGTAGCAAGTCATTTTTCCTTTTAGTTTCATGTTTACTGTTCTTTCTTGCACTGTGAGTGATTGCTGGCTACAAACTTCATAAGGGAAGAAAGTCACTATGGGAGTGTTGTCAACATGCTCAACTGTTTAAAGAGCTGTCTACAAGAGGTATGGCCAATGTATTATTCTTATTCTGTGACTGTGGAATAAATATTTTCTTTCAGGGGAGAGTTGCCCCAGAATATGATGCTGTATGACATAAGGTAGTAAAAAAACGGAAGTAAGTAATTTTTGTGAAATTTTCATCTCCAAAGTCTGTTATTACCTTTTATGCAGAAACTGCAGAGCATAAACTTTTAATAAGACCTGTGAAAAGTGACTTCCATTATTTCAAGTTCTTATCAATGTAAAAACCTGACTGTGGTCTTCGACTTTTTCCGCATCTATGAAAATTTTTTTTCCTCATAGGCTCTGTCGAGTTATATTGATTGAATGTTTGATTTATTAATACAGGCCCTTAATATTTAATTCATCTTTGCTGATGCTCTATGTTATTACGTTTCTTGACTCATTCCACATCTCAAAAGATTCTCCTTTTGAAGAACATGATGAATGTCTGGATCATTAAAAGAATTATATACTGTCTAAATTTGTGTGTTCTTTTCAGACTAATTTTCCTGTTGCCTTCTTGTCTGTCTACTGGTTTAATTTTATTTTCAAGCATTACGGAAAAGATTCATCATGATAAATAACTACTTTTAGTTTAGTGGAATTCCTTATGCAATTAAACTGCGGTTGTATGTCTTGGCTTGTTGTTGCTACTGTGTATTGTTCACAGAGCTCAAATCAGTCTTTCTTGGTGCTTATATCCATATTATTAGTCAGCTGTTTGAAGCCTTTCTTTTATTATACTTATTAATCATTGCATACTTTTATGCTTTATATTTAACATGAATGCTGGCATTGCTAATAATTTTGGGTCTTTTATTTTTGTTTCCATGAAACAGTTATTTCACATGAAATGAAACAAATGCACTATAAAATTTAGTGTAAAAAAAGTCTGTTTCCGTAATTTCAACAAAGGTTTGCCACCCTCATTTCTCTATTACATTTATTTTATTTTACGTAAAACAGGTGATATGGAGTCATAGAGTGTGTGCCCAAAATGCAATATGTCAAACTTTGTGAATCACTGATGATATTTTAAGGAAGCTAACATAACATTTAGCAGGTTTTAAAAAAAGTCATTTTGTGATGTGCAATATATTTGCTTTAACATACCAAATATTTTCCAAAGACCCACTGTGTGAATAAGTGGATCATGTAAAGTTACAGAGACTGCTTCCATGAATCAGATGCAATATAAAACAGCAACTACATAATGATACCATTCTTTTTCTCTGCTGATCAATTAATAAAGATATCATCTGCATCATCATAAAAATATTAAAAAAAATGTACATTGCATATCTTGTTCAAATTTATGAAAAATTTTGCAAATTTGGTACAATATATGGGAAAACAGTGAATTGAATAGATGATAACAACTGCTTAAGAACAACATTATACTTATTCATAAAGAGAAATACACTAAATGAGAGCAACACATGAAAAGTACCCACAAACCTATTATATGAACAGTAGTTAGAGCTTGTCAGGAAAGAATGTACAATAACAAAAATAATGAATTGCGTCAGGGCCTAAATTTAGCAGGAGAAAAAGAAGGTGTACTAGAGTTTCCATGAGTGGGAAAAAATGTCACTTCCAACCACAGATCAAAGAGACTCACAAGATACAAAGTAGAACCAGGATCTAATGATCTGTACACTTATACTGTTTCGTAGCCTTCTTGATAGCTGATGTGAAATCAAATTTTGCTTCCAAAAGAGTAGAAATTTATATAACCTTCAGTTATTTTAGATTCAAATGTTCTTCGATGGTTGAAACAGTTGCTGCATTTAGCTTGAAGAAATGGCTCACTTATTCTACATAAGCAGCATCTTTTCTTGCATTCAGAATGTGTAATAGAGCTTTTTGTTCCGATTTACAGCTTCTGCAGTGTAATGTTGAATTAATACTACTTTATGTACAATGGCTTCTGTGCTGCATTCATATGTATGAGACAATGATTATTGACTGACATTATTATTAACTGACATTAGTTAGAAGTTACTTGCTGCTGATGTAAGTGAGCTAAAAATAAAATGCTACTGTGCTGATTTCTGCAGATGCAGCCAACACTGCATAAATTCACAGATTTCCTTTAAATGTCTGCAAGTGATAATGTAGAATAATAATAATTATTATTATTATAATTATATTATGCTCTTCATCTTCAAACATTTGGCCTCTGCTACGCAGAAGGCCATGCAGTTTGAGGCGCCATGTCACGGATTGCGCGGCCCCTCCCACTGGAGGTTCAAATCCTCCTTCGTGCACGGGTATGTGTGTTGTTCTTAGCATAAGTTAGTTTAAGTAGTGTGTAAGTCTAGGGACCAATGACCTCAGCAGGGATTCACACTCATTTGAACATTAGGCCTCTCCTTCTAACTTGTTGCAATGTCATTCAGTTTGGTCTCGCAGTCTGGTCTTTGACCTACTCTGCAAAAGCCCCTAAGTTGACATTTATACATTTACATGGTACATGTGCATCACTCATCTGTTCTACATGAGATCTCCAAGTAGTATGATTTTTTTTATTTCTGAAATTGGTCCACTATGGACCACAGAGGACTTAAGACTTCTTCTCCTTCCTTATCCTCCCAGAACCTCTTCATATTTGGGCTTCTTTTTTTCTCTCCATCTTGGAAATGATCTGTTTGGGCCTCCTGTTTGATGGTTTATTTTGAAATAAAGTTATGCTGTTAACTCTGCTAGTAAACTCTCTTCTACTGTATCTGTGGCATAATTCCAACTCTGCTGCTGCCCTCTTCACCTCATCTGCCTATTAGGTGTGGCCTTTAACCCCACTATGTAGCTGAAGATCATTTTGGTCAGTCTGCTTTCATCCATAGTTTTTAGGTGTCCATATAACATCGACCTCCACTTCCTCGTTGTGTCCATGATCTTTTCAGTGTACTTGTATAATTTTTCGTTTTTCCTCTTCTTCCAAGTCCCATCAGCAGTCTTCTGTGGTGTAGTATTTTTCTAAAAATTTTCCTTTTTTGCTATTTTTGAGTTCTTGAACCTCCCCTATATTTAAATTTAAAATAAGATGCTCTGAAGCATGCAGTCCTTCAGGCTGTACTACCAAATTATAGTGTCTGATTTTGGATTTCTAGGGTAAGCCTATTTATTGTTCTTCTTCTGTTTTAGCTTGTAGGCCAAGTCTAATTTTCTGGCTCCTCCTTATCCAGTCTGTTTGACTGGATTCATTCCCCCCAGGTACACTGGCATCCAAAATTAAGCAACAAACCACTATTTCCCCATCCTGTGCCTAATTTGTTATATAATCATACAAACTGTTAATCAGATGTCTGTACAATCATGTTCTGATGACATTCCAGTCAATGGACAACCATGCTAACGATGACGTCAGGGCACCAATGAATGAAGTAGTTTTTGTCAGGTATCCCCACATCCACAATCGCTGTGTACACAGTCGCAGACGGTGCAGTATGGCACAGAGAAGATGCCTATCAGACTCTCTGCGGTGGAGGCCCATAGAAAGAAAGGAAGCAGGACAATCGCAAACTCATGTGTCCTGATGGCTTAATGTGAAGCGTTCTGTTGTTTCTCAGATGCGGCAACAGTTTATAGAGAACAAAACTGTATCCCAAAGATCAGGACAGGGCTTATCACGTGTAACTTCAGAAGAGAGGACCATTATTTGGCTGTAAGGGCACAACATTACAGCCTTAGCACTGCAAGGCAACTGACATGTGAACTCACATCATCACCTGGAACTGTTGTATTGAGGCAAAAGGTGTGTAGAAGACTATGGCAGAGTGGCTTTTAATCAGAGACCTGTTGTATGCCTACCTCTGAGGCATCTTCACAGAAGGGAATGTCTAGAGTGGTGTCATTAACATGCCACCTGGTCAGTCGAACGGTAATGTAGTTTATACAAATTAGTTCCAATTTAGTCTGGAGAGGGATTTTCAAAGAATTAGCATCTGGAGGGAACGTGGAACACGATTTCGGAATGCAAACATTGTGGAAGAGACTAATATTGAGGAGGATCCCTAATGGTGCAGGCAGGGATTATGTTTACCACTCGAACCCCTATTCAGAAAACTGTACGGGTGAATAGGGAAGGTTTAACTGCTGTCAGGTATTGTGATGAGATCTTGGAACCGGATTTGCGGTTGTTGCAAGGTGCTGTGGGCCCAGACTTTGTATTGATGGTCGATAATGTTCGACCTTATAGAGCACAGGTGGTTGATGTTTTCTTGGAAACGGAAAATATTGCATGCATAGTGTAGTCTGTTCGCTCTGCTGATTTGAATTCCACAGAGCCTGTCTGGAATGCACTTGGGAGATGGCTTGCATCAAGTCTGCATCCACCAAGACTGTGAGCAAATCTGCAGGAAGAATGGACACTATTGTCTCAACAAGAGACTGATGACATTATTCACAGCATGCCCCATCATTTATTCACAGCATGCCCCATCATTGTCAGGCCTGTATTGCTGCCAGAAGTGGTTGCACCCCATACTGAGCACATTAACCAGTTGTTGGAATGTGTGTGCAAATCCATTAAGTTGGAAAAAATGAAGAACACTTTTGTCTACATTATGTATGTTGCAGTTGTTTACATTCTGTATTCTTTACTTTGTTTATACTGTACTAGCACATCTTTATACTGTTATGTGGTAAAATAAAAGCAACCTTGTAAAATTTCCGTTTGTTGCTTTAATTTTGGACACCAGTGTACTTAAACTTCTCTGTCTTCTTAATGTTCCCATGATTTACTTCTGTGCAGCTCTCTCTTTGATGCCTGCACTCCATATATTCTGTCTTTTCATAGGAAATTTGAAGACCTGTTTTTATCTGTGATTTCATGAACACTCCCAAGCATCTTGCGAGCACCTTCCCAGTTGTTGGCTAAGGCAGCAAGGTTGTTGGCGGAAGCTAAACACTTGATTTCCTGGTTCTGTCTTTTCCTCCCAATGCATATTCCTCTTATTCCTTCCAAATTCAGAGCCTCTTCCCAGGTTTTCACTATTTTCTCCTGTACAATGTTGAAGAGGATTGGGGATAATCCATTTCCTTGTCTGACCCCTGTCTTAATTTCAAATGGATCAGAAATTTGCCCAAGGCACTCGGCTTTCGAGATGGCATCTGTTAGCATTTGTTTAATGATTTGTTTCATATTTTGTCAGTTCCAAACTCTTCCAAGGTACTAAATAGTGTTTGTCTGTCGACTGAGTCATGCTTTTTTAATGTCGACAAAGGTAACCACAGTGTTCTGGCACCATAGAGCTCTTGTTCGCAGAATGCTTTTTAGGTTGAATATCTGTTTGACAAATGATCTTCCTTTCCGGAAATGAGCGTGGTATTCTTCAGTGAGGTGATCTACCTGTTCTTCAACTCTGTTAAGCAGAGCTCTAGAGAGTATCTTATAAGTGATTATTAGAGATTGAATAAGCATTGTATTGATAAATGTGATAATGTAGCACATATCAACCAATAAAAGCATTTTAATGAGTGTGATAAAGATCAAATGTCAAAGTGTAAATAGCTTTTTCAGAGATAAAGTTTTTTGCCTAATTCACATAATATTCTATGACTCAGTAAGTATCTTGTACTGCACACTGTCTAAAATAGCCTATGTTCTTCCTCAGGGTTCAAGCTGTCTTGTTACCAAATTTTATCAAAATTAATTCAGCAGGTTAGTAATAATAATTTTCAATTAATTTCTGATGTGGCAGTTTTTCACACATCTCAGTGTTTTTTACATAATACATCCTGAACTATGCATTGTACAATGATATAATTTTGCAGGTATACTCAGTGGTGTATATTAACACTGTCTGCAAAATATATCGTGAATACAGTTAGTGGTAAAGAAGCAATAAATTCAAATGTGTCATCATTTTGTGGAGGAGTGTCAGCAAGAAAAACTTTTTTAAAGATTTAAAATAATATGCAAAGTTTGTTTCAAATCTCTACATGCTCTCAATTCTCAAAGTGGCTGCACCCCGTACTGAATGATTAAAATCTGGGTATTCATGTGTTGTGGCTTACAGTTCTTTTTCACCACACCACCACCACAACCACCACCACACTTTTGACAGGAAGGTGGTTCTTACCCCTACAAGAATTCTTTCCAGCCAGTGTACCATGGCTGGTTGAAATCAATCCAGCCATTTTGGAGGAGATATGGAATATGCAGACATACAAACCCACATTTTTATAACGTGTATGGATACCTCTTTTTCTGTGATCCAATTCTGATGAGGTAAAGCTTATACAGCACCAAAAGTTATACTTAAGTCCCCTGTGTAAACCACATGAAAATTTGTCTACAGATTTATTATTAGTATAGTTATTATCATTTTTATGTAATCTAGAGGTTAGAATAGAGAACCCAAATTTGCAAATGTTACACATGTTTTATGAAGTTAACATTTTCTTTTTTCTCTTCTTTAATGGCTTATTTTTATTTTTTTATGTCACAGTTGTAACTTCTCTGTCTTGCTTGAGAAAATATTGGGATTCATTTAACACTGTATGTACTCTCGTACTAATAAGTGTTACTTACCTGTGGCTCATATAGAGGGGGCAGCCAGCACACATGCAGCACAATATAAGAATAATGATGACAATCAGGAGGAGTATTGTCATTATAATTAAGATCCAGAAGAGTGAGTTACTTTCAGCTTTAGCTTCTTTCTGAAGAAGAGATACAGAACATTAAAATAAGTTGTATAAACTAGTTCAGGGATTACTTCATGTGACAAAGAATATAATAAAAATAATAAGAAATATTCAGAATAGCTATACTTCCAAAGGTGAAATTCTATGTATCGTTAATTGACACACACAGAGAAGCACAAAAAACTATTCTAGCGTTCAGAACTGTTAGTTCCTTTCTCAGAGAAAGAAAAGGCGTAGGTTGTGGATGGTTAGAAAGGAGGGGCAAGTCTCTCAGCCCCCAGATGAAAGCGATCTAACAATTGTGAAGACATGGTCAAAGATGGTACACTGGTAACTGCTATGCCAGATTCAATATAAAGATGACCGAGTAAGAAGTAAAAATGGAATAATAGGTAGGGAAATGAGAAGTAAAATTGACACTGTGATTAAGAACTTGGAGAAAACTGGTAAAGAACATGAGGTAAAAACCAAAAAGAGAGAGAAAACAAAGACTAAAGATGTAATAGAATAATAGCACAGGAGGGTGTCAAGATACGTAGGTATGTTAGACAGTAAGTTTCCATCTCTGGAGTTCAAGGAAACTAGCACCAGGTGTGAGGACCCAAATAGTCTGAGAGTTCTAACAAGCTCTCGGATATTGTCAGTCATGGTGTATAGCATGGTCGCATCAGCAACTCGGTATTGACATTCCCATGGTGGACAGTTCTGTGTCCATTCACATAATCAGCCTGTTCTGTGGTGGTCATTATTATACAAAATACCATGCAGTGAACATGTGTTAGTTGGTGAATGATATGCATGGTTTCACATTTTGCTCTGATTTTTATTTATTATGATTTAGTAGTTGTGGGGCTGGAGTAAGTGATAGTGTGTGGATACATGGGCAAGATTTACACTAAGAATGATTGTAGATATAAGGACAATGGTCTTGAAATGTCATCTTGTTCAATGAGAATGTTAGGGCAGTTAGGAGGGTAACAGAAGGGGAGTAGATCAGGGTAATGATTTCATTTCTGGGCTGGAGAAAGTCATAGCATTGGTGGAATAATGTATTGAGACTTTAAAGGCCTGAAAGGTTCTGGGAAAAAGGTAGGTGCTTCTGAGTTTTTTGGAATTGAGAGCTTTTTTTTGGGGGGGGGGGGGGGGCAACCAGAGAACACTGTGCAGAAGGTCTGTTTGTGAATGAGATCCTTGGAATTGTTGAGGGAGAGGAAAGCCTAGAAGAATTTGTTAGTATAGATGTTGAGAGATTTGGTGGTGATGCAATTACGTTTGCCACAGATGCTGAAATTGTGGGGAAGGAAGCTTTTAAGAGCTGACAGCTGTCAAAGTGAAGGTATTTCTGCATACTGGTTAGTTTTATATGGACTGAGGTCTGGATGCGTTCCTCAGTGGGATGAAGGTTAATGTCAAGGAAGGTGGCTTTGAGTTTCAATTAGTACCAGGTGACTATGAGTTGCAACTGGGAGTTCAGTTACTGCAGGAAGTATAGGAGTTCTTTACCAAAGAGCCCAGACATTGAAGATGCTATTAGTAACTCTGTATAAAACCAGGGTACTCAGCTTATGAGTCTTGAAGAATATGTAACTTTGAGATGAGGACAACCACCGCCAAAATATTGCATGTTGAATAAAAAATCTTCCATTTTTTATTGAAAGATCATAACTGGCTTTTTATTCTTAAAATGCATTATCAGGTGATCTCTACATAGGAGGAACAACATATTTACTCTTCAGAATAATCAGTTGTTAAAGGTAAGTGATCACAATCACATAAGCATCTAAAATAGTATAGTTACATTATCTTTAAAATCACTGTACTGTACATGAAAGACAGTTATAGACAAGTTCCACAGTTCATTGTGAAAGCAACTAAAATAAATAACTTGCTGTAAAATGGAGGTCCAAGTTAAAATGATTGGGCCCTATAAAATAAAGGTATGTCTCAGTGACCATGAAAAACAGAAGAAATCAGAAAGTCATAAATGCCACAAGAACATCCAGAGAAACAAAGTCAAATAAGTGTAGCCTAACTTCAGTTAGGAGCTAGAAAGAAAGAAGCAAAGCTGAACACATACCTTATTCACAGACAGCCTCAGACTGACCAAAACTGACAGAACCATGCAAGAAATGGCGCATGCACAGAGTCAGAAAAGGGCTGAGTCATGTTTATTGATGAGAAGGATGAAAAGTGGTGGTACAATGCTACTAAACTAATCCTCCAACAAGCAAGTGATTGAATATACTGACATATAAATTCAATGCGTAAAGAATTTGTTTCTAGGAACCAATAATCTACTTATTCAAACATTCAAAATTAGACAAATAGTTCATGTAGTATACATCCATCTTTGCATTGAGTGTTTCATCTGGGGATTTATTCATTGAGCAATAAATTTCCAATTCTTCTTGCCCTCACTTTCTTGATACGGTGTCTGAAGATTGGAGGGGAGATCTATAATTGAATGCCCTGTTTCCTAAAGGTGGATACTTAAGGCTGATTTGGAGCCTGGGCTGTCAATGCGCTCCTTAAAGCATATCTCTAAATTTTTTATTGGTTGACTGAAACACCTTCAACTACACCCATCACATGTAGTACAATATACTCACGAGATTTATAACTTTCATATCTCGACTTTTCCGGTGTCTGAACCTCTGGCCATTATTCTAGGGGTGAAGTAGGTTGGAACTATGTTTTTGGAACTCAGATATTTGCCAATCCTTCTGAAAATGTTACCTTAGTAAGGTACTCTACAATCAACTAAATTGTTGTGGGACTTATAGTGCATTGGGGTGAGAGTACTGGAACCATTAAGTGATCCTCGGGCCACAGGTGGATTACAGTTCTCATTCTTGGTCTTTAAAACACTCCTATTAATGTCACTGACAAAGTATCCCCTCTATTCATTGGAATGGGCTATGAACTGAATTATCCTGAACTCACGCATGTAGGCTTCTTGAGACAATAGGATGTTGTGCTGCCATCTTTTATTCAGTTGGATGGTTTTAAGAATTATGAATTATTAGGTCAGAAGTCGTGTAGATTTTCTATAAATATCATAACTAATTGTGTTGTCTCAAGTGTAATAGGCAAATCTAAGAAAGGTAGGGTTCCATTAATGAAGTGTTCCACAGTAAACTGGATGTTATTATTCAAGCTGTTTATGTTTAGCTCAAGGAAAAAGCTATTACAATCTTGGGATGTCAATAAGATAATATTGTCTACATATTGGGACCATAAAATGATCTTGTTGGAGTATATAGTTAGATCCTCCATGACACGGTGCTCAAAATCTGTCATAAATGTTTGCCAAACAATAAGAAAACATAGCTGATCCCTATCTTTGTACATGTAGGTATATCATCTCCAAATTTAAAATAATTGAAACTTAACACCAACTTCAACTGGCTGTAAAACACCAACCATCTCTGTCAGGGGTCTTTTAGTATGTCTTCAAAGGTTCTCATTAATTATATCCTGTACCTGATCCTTAGGAATACTTGTATATATGCTTTTCACATCAAGAGAAAAAATGGGTGTCCATAAATTTAGACAACATAGTCTACAGAGAACAATGACCTGATGCTATATTTAAACTAAAATTAACAGTTAAGATCAAAATAATATTTGTTTATTTACCAGTTTTGGCTTATGTAAAAGCCATATTCAGAATTTTTGGCCCCTATGGCTGGTGGCTACTTGGTTGTCTTGTGATACGTACAATCGTGGTATCACGAGACAACCGAGGAGCCGGCAGCACCAGCCATAGGAAGCTGAAACCAGTAAATAAACAAACATATTGTGATCTTGACCGTTCATTTTGACTTAAAAATGGGTGTTTAGGAGGAATGGTTAAGTTAGAAAGCTTATTGACAATTTCCTCTCTGTCAGATACACTGTGCTTGACTGGATGGTTAAAATTTTTAACCAGGTAAATGGCTAAAAGCTTCTCAATGCATTATCTTGGTCTATTTTTTGTATTTACAGTCAGAAGCTTGGGCATAATGTTCTTATGTGTATTTACCACCCTCAAAGCATAGGAGCTGATTGGTTCATTGATACCAGTGTTCTCTTGGCATGTAAATTAGGAAATACTTTTGTGATTGAGAACTTTCTTAATATTTGCCAAATATTTGTTTATTAAATCAAATCTGCTTTTAACTTGAAGAATTTTTCTTTCAAGTGACTCATGAAAAGACTGTCATAGATCAGGGCCATCCCATTTGCCATAGTAGGCCCCCTGATTTGTTTGTATTCCTATCCCTCAAATAAAGGAGGTTTTTGGGGAGACTTGCTGGTTGGGATTGGGAGAGGTGTGTTTTGGCACTGAGAGGACATGTGCATGTTGAATGTTTGTGTATAGTGAGGTCACATTGATAGTGATAAGGAGGGTTTCGTGCGAGAGACAGATGGAAATGAATTAGACATTCCAGGAAATGAATAGACCTTTTACATTGAATGGGACACTGTGTGATGGGCTGGAGATGTTGGTCTACCAGTGCCAAGATACATTCAGGTAGAGTTTGTAGATAGCTCCAATGGGATGGCCAGGATGGTTGTTTTTGTGTATTTCAGGAATTAGGTGGAAGGTGGAGATACTAGGGTCAGGAGGGGTAAGGAGTTCTGTGCAAGCAGTTGGTAAGTCCTTCTGAGTGGCATAGGGTTTTAAGGATTTTCTTTAGCTTAGTGTGGATGGAAGAAATGGGATCATTAGGTATAATTGTGTATGTCGAGCTGTTTAAGAGCTGACAAAAACCATACATCATGTACTCCTCACTGTCAAGTAACACAGTAGTGCAACTTTTATCTGCTAGGACAGATTGTGCAGTCCGCCTCCAGGTCATTGATACAGTGGATCTCAGTTTGAGTAAGATTTGGATGTTAGTGATATTTTTAGGCATGATGCTGCAAATGAGGAATTGCTGGAGTGGCATAAGAGAATGGTTTTGGGAAAGAGGGAAAGGATCCCTTTGGGACCACAGCCCCTCTAGGAATTCCTCACTTTCACCATCACCTTCTAGAGTTGTTCTTTAATGAAGGTCATACATTAATTTAAACTACCGAAGCATTTCATCACTGCTGCACCTTGAAAGTCATGTGTATTTCAACTTGTTCCACACCCCTAAAAGTTCAATCTAATTTATGATATACTAGATAAGTGTATGTGTAGGTGAAAAGGGGGGACAGTTGGGCCAGCAGATCAATTACATAAGTGTGATTTTGCTCAAGCAGAGGGAATGTTAGCATCAGATTTGACATTCTGCAAAGATTGAATACCAGCAATACGATGTAATTATGAACATTGTGTTGAGAAACTAGTCTTGAAGAGTAAAATGCATTTGTGGAGGGTAAAACAACTGGGAGAGAAGATGTGTCATTGTGTCTCTACAGTCTACACTGGTAAAGTTAAGGAGCAGAAATGCAAAACAGTGGAATTCAAAAGAACTGAACTGAAAAATCTATCTGTAGAGTCCCAAGTAGAACTGGCAGTAGATGGCAAAACTAGATTGACATTTATAAAACAGAAAAAGTTCATATCTCTCATGTTAAGCTATAGAGATTTCTCTCTAGTAAGGTATGAAGGACCTTGCAGCGGATCTTTGTGTTCTTTCAGTCACTGACTTATATTGTAACAACATTTAGTGTTGTTGTTGCTGACACTCTTGGTTCAGTGCCTTTGTTTATGCTTTTTATTCTCTTTTGCAAACAGTCTGTATGTGCTCCTCTTTTTCTATTGCTGTTTTGGTACTTCAAAAGACATTGCAACCAAATAGTTATCTGTGTCATAGACACCTTATTCCTCTTTTTAAAAGGTCACATAACTAAAAATGAAGTTCTTACTTTAAAAACAACTGCTGCCTTTCAAACACACTAATCATTTACTATAATGTAAATGGATAAATAAAAAAACCTACTCACCAAGTGGCGACAAGGGAACACACACACACAAAAGGATTTAACTTATACAAGCTTTTGGAGCCAGTGGCTCCTTTTCTGGCAGAAGAGTTGAAGTAGAAGGAAGAGAGGTGAAGGAAAAGGACTAGAGAGGTTTAGGGAAAGGGATACAGATCATAAAAGTCACCCAGAACCTAGGGTCAGGGGAGACTTACCAGACAGGATGAAAAGGAAAGACTGATTGTTGGGGACTGCACCGGACAAGGTTTGAATACGTCAGAGCTTAAAGGTGGAAGACAGGGTAATATGCAAGAGAGAGATTAACTACTAAAACACTGTGCATGAGTCAATAAGAGTGAAAAGTTAAGTGCATTATTTGTAACAGAGGTGGGAGGGTGGTGGCGAAAATTAGACAAGTCAGATAATGAAAGATGTAGAAAACTAAAATGGAGTGAAGAAATGAGTAGTTACTGTGAATAAATGCTGAGATGGAAGGAATTTTTGTAAATTAAGGCCAGGTGGGTGGCAAGAACCAAGGAGATGTTGTGGAGTTCTGAGAAACTGGTGTATGGGGGAAGAATCCAGATGGCACAGGTGGTGAAACAGGCACCAAGGTCATGACTGTCATGTTGTACAGCATGCTCTGCAACAGGATATTGCCTGTTGCCTGTGTACACCCTCTGCCTATGCCCATTCATCCTGTCTGATAACTGGGTGTTAGTCATGCCGAAGTCTGAACAGTGTTTACATAACAGCCATTGCCAGTTCCAAGCCCAGGGTGATGGGGAAGGAGAAGGGAGAGGAGTAACAACCTTGTAAAAAAACCTTGGTCCATCTGGCTCCAGATGGTAGCACCCAGTTAGGGCCCCAACGTAAGGTTACATGCGAAGCCCGGCCAACGATCTTGAAGGCAGAAGAGGGACGTCACTTCCCAATGGCAGGGAGAGTGGAAGAGCCACTGAAACATATCAAGTACTGGCTGTACTCTGTGTTAGGGGCAGCTACCAAAGGCATTTGTGTCCCCACATCACGGGTGGCCTGAACTCATCTTCTGGCGCTAACAACTTCAGTCGTTTTTAGCTCATGGAATTGATCACACTATTGAATTGAGATTACCGCAGGGGGACAATCCCCCACTGACCAAGGTCAATGCAAGCAGGCATTTGGGTTCTGGGGGACCTGCCAGAAAGTGCGTAAGGGAAGAGTCATAGCTCCCAAGAACCTCAAAGAAGATTAAAACTAAAAAGACTTTCAGAATTGGAACCATAAATGTACAGACAATGATTAAGACTGGTAAACTTAAACAGGTAGTAGATGACAGATGAGATGAAAGAGAAAAGCACTGGAATACTAGCGATGCAAGAAACAAGATACACTGACGAAGATACGGTGGAGTCAGAAGGCTTCATAATACTGAAAGGGAAACCAGGAGTTATAGTGGGAAAGGAAAGACATGCACCTAGATGCTTTGGTACGGGGTTCATAGTAGACAAGAGATACAAGGATGGCATAACTGAAATGAAGAGCAGTTCAGAAAGGATATCAACACTGACATTTCAAGCAGTGAACAAAAAGTATGCAATAGTAAATGGACATGCACCTACAAATGACAAGAACTGAAAAGACAAGAAAGTTGCAGACAGTTTCTGGGAGGAGCTAGATGATACACTGAAAAACATGCCATATAGACATGTAAAGATACTCGTAGGAGATTATAAGAGAGAAGCAACATAAAGGAGTAGTGGGCGAGTACCCTGCACACCAGCAGACAAACAAAAATGGAGAAAGACTGTGTCGAGAACATAAAATGAGACTAATCATGCCACACTTTAGGGCCAAACCGAGTAAAAAAAACATGGGCAAACCCATGCACCTGTCTTGTGGAATTCCAGATTGACCACGTAGCAATCAGCTGGACAAACACTAAAGAGATCATGAACACAAAGGTTAGGAAGAACACAAGAATAGAATCGGATCATTATCTTACAGAAGTTAAGTGCCTTTGGATTCCAAACAGGGACAGACTTCCACAGATGAATAGAAGAATTGGAAACATGAAGATAGACAGAGACAAATTAAGACACAATCGATCCAGATATGAGGAAGAAATTGAGTCATTCAATGAATGGGACGACATGAAGCGAAATATGGCGAAACAGGCTGAACTATGGGGAAAGGAAGAAAAGAAATGGAAGCACTGGTGGTGGAACAAGGAATGTAAGGAAGCAGTAGAGACTCGCAGGAAAGCCTGGAGAGACTTGGGCAGCAAGAAGGACCCGGAAAAATGGGAAGTTTTCTTAGGAGCAAGAAAGGAAGCTGACCAACTAATAAGATGGACCAGAAGACAGAAGAAGCAGCAACTAGATGAGACTGAGACCAACTTCAGGAAAAACAACAGCAGACACCTTTTCAGGAAATTCAAAAAGAGCCTGATTGGATACAAGGCTAGAGAACTGTTTATAAGAGATAAGAAAGGGGAGCTGGCTGTTAGTGCGAAGGAGAACTGTAGAATTTTTGCAGAGTACTTTCACGACCTGCTGAACTGTGAACCACTTGAAGATGAGCTGGAATTGGGGTCTGACACAGAAGAGAACTAAGCCCTCCAACCAGGGATGAAGTCGCACATGCCATAAGCAATCTAAAGAATAATAAGGCAATTGGAGAAGATGGTGTAGCAGCCGATGTGATAAAGTGGGGAGGCAACAAAGCAATAGACAACATGACCAACATAATCCACCAGACTTGGAGAACAAAGAAGTTGCCAGAAGGATGGAAGGGACAAGAGAGATGCAAACAACTACAGAGGAATATCGCTACTAGAGGTCAGATACAAGGTGCTGTCGAAACTCTTGCTCAAGAGAGTAGAAGAACAGGTAGAAAGTACAGTTGGCGACTACCAACCAGGATTCAGGAAGGAAAGAGGATGTATAGAACAGATATTTATCCTGAAGCAACTGATAGAACATAGGGCCTTAAAAAACAAAAAGACAGTAATAACCTTCGTGGACTTCACAAAGTCATATGACTCCATCAACTGACAGACTCTTGTTAGGATCCTGAAGAACAGAGGACTAGATGGAACTACACAAGAACTCATAAAAGAAATTCTGACAGACACAAAAGCAAGGGTGAGATACAGAGCAGCACTGTCAGAAGAATTTGAGATCAAGAATGGTGTTAAACAGGGAGATGGATTGTCACCATTGTTGTTCAATATAGCACTGGACGAAGTGATCGGGCAGTGGAGAGCAATAAATGAGGAAATGGGCATACCAAAGACCCATGTGGGGGACAAAAAAGACAACAAGGCTCAAGTGGACTGCCTAGCCTTTGCAGATGACATAGCAATAGTAAGTGAGATGGAAGAAGACGCGAAGACACAACTCGACAACTTAAGTAAGGTGGCCAGAAAGGTGGGACAGAGGATCACCTATAACAAGACAAAGACATTAAGTACCACTGCAGTCTGGGAAACACCGGAATACACTGTGCAAATGGTGGACAAATTTAAATATCTGGGAGAATTTATAACAGGAAGGAACAGGAGCAAGGAGGGAATAACAGAGAGGATAAAGAAGATGAGGTCAGCGTTCTGTATGATGAGAGAGATATACAATAAAAAGAATATATCCACAGAGGCAAAGATGAGCCACTACAAGGCAACGGTGAAGAATGCAGTATAATATGCTGCTGAGACAATGACACTAGGAAGAAATGGGGCAGAACAACTAGAGAAAGAAGAGAGAAAAATACTAAGAAAAGTACTAGGTCCCAAAAGAGGTGGAGAGAGATGGATGCGAAGATCTAGGGAAGAACTGTACCGGAACATGAGAACAATATCCGGGGAAATCAGACTCAAAAGGGCAAGGTTTGCTGGACTTGTAATTAGGATGAGTATGGACAGAATGACGAAGAGAGTGTGGGAAACAACAGGGAGGACAAGGGGAAAGACAGGAACCAAGTGGGTTGTTGAACTTCGGAAGGATTGGTTGGAATTTGGGATCAAGGTCAAAGGAAATGAAAACTGGAGGAACAAATATACACCAACCAATATGCCGGAGATCAATGACAGAGAAGAATACAGGAAAAGGTTAGAGTGTCACCAGTGGAGCCAACAGGAGAAAAGGACACTGAAGATCTCGGAAGAAGAGTGGGAGAGAAGAATAGAAAGAATGAAGAGGTTCTGGGAGAAGAAGAGGAAAATGCAGTCCACGATGGGGCTACCTGGGGTCCTACAGAGGCTGTAACACAAGAAGAAGAAGACGAAGAAGAAGAAGAAGAAGAAGAAGAAGATAACAGCTTGTATATAATGTGTGAATTTCACAGGTGACTCTCCCTCTGACAGTAATGTTTTGCCAGTTACAGGGCTCGAATTGGTGGTGGTAGGAGAGTGTATAGGGCAAGTGTTGCAGCAGGGACAGTCATAGGGGTAGGGAGATGGGTGCAGAAAGAGAATATGATCTGACAAGAATATTGCAGAGATTGGGGTGGCGATTAATAGCTATTCTAGGTGTGGTGGGCAAGATCTTAGACAGAATGAATCTCATTTCAGGACATGATTTTAGGAAGTCATGGTCTTGTCGAAGTAGCTGATTGATACATTCAAGACCAGGATAATACTGGGTGACAAGTGGTGTGCTCAGAAGTTGTTTTTTGGAGGAGTCAGCAGTACCAGGATTGGATGTGAGGCCCAGGAAATCTGCTTTTGAACTTGGCTGTTGGGATAATTACATCCAGTGAAGGCAGAAGTGAGAGTGGTGGTGTATTACAGTAAAGAGTCTGCATCCCAACAAATACTTTTGCCTCAAATGCCAAGGCTGTATGGCTGCTGTGAACATTTGACATGGAAAGATGGCAACTGTCAAAATGTAAGCACTGTTGTTTGTTAGTAGGTGTGATGTGGGTGGAAGTGTGTAGCTGGCCTTCAATGAGGATGAGATCAACACTAAGGAAAGTGCCATGGAGTCTGGAATAGGACCATGTGAAATTTAATTGGGAGAAGGTATTTAAATATTCCAGGAACTTTCACAGGACAGCCTCACCATGAGCCCATATGACAAAGATTTCATCAGTATATCTAAACCAAACAAGGGGCTGAAGGCATATGGATCTCAAGAAAGCCCCCTCCAAGCAACCTAAGAAAAGATTGGCGTAGGAAGGAGCCATTCTGGTTCCCATGGCCATATCCCTGATCTGTTTGTATGCCTGCCCCTCAAAGGTGAAGTAATTGTTGGTAAGTATGAAGTTGATATATTCATTTACTATTACTGTTTAACCCTTACCTGAGCATACTGATTAATATTGAAACCATCTTTTCTATAAATGTGATTTATTTGCAGTAACATGGAGCATGGCGAGCTGCATCAAACCAGTCTTTGGACTGAACCACCACCACCACCACCACCAACAACAACAACAACAGCAACAACAATATGATGGTTTCCTGTCATGTTAACAATGTTTTTCAAACCCGTAATCCCAAAAAGACAATAACAAAATTATTTATGGAAGTATTAGCAACTATTTCTAGTTAGTAATTCGTCCATTACAGATATTGCAGGTGTCAGTATTTAGCAGTAAATTACAAGTACTCATGCATTTATAATGATCCATGTATTCACATCTAATTTTTAATTTCATGCACATAATCTAGTGACAGTGGATCCATTAGGTGAGCATAAGTCATAGTAATGTATCCATCTTCAAAAATTAAGCAGGAACTGACTCAAAAACCATCTGTTAAGTACCACAGAGAAACCTAAATTGGGAATCAGAATATGAAACAGACACATAAAATGCACATCAGAAATGTCCTGCACCAATATGCCAGGACAGTATGTGAGTTTAAGAACTTGGATTGGTGTCGCTGAAATACAGATGAGTCACGCAGCTGTGATATGGCCCAGCACAGCGAGCTTAGTGTGTCGCACAAAGGGATTAGAAAACAGGAAGCAGTGGGTAAAACCCATAGCTAGGGAAAATGTGCATGCCTATGGCCAAGCAACAGTGACAGCTACTGAATAAAACTTGGAAATAAATGAAAAATATTAAAACTCAATCTAACAGAGTCTGGAAGAGGATGAGGATATCAAATTGTGTGTCTAGATGTCACAAGTTCGTAGTAAAATTACATTTCATTGTATCACCATAGTTCATGAATAAAACAGCTTTTTATGAACTACAAAATCATACAATGGAATAATGGCAATATTGCGAAAAGTATAGATACTGCCAATGGCAGCCAGAAACAGTGGTGATGTGACTAAGTGACCGTGTGTGTGTGTGTGTGTGTGTTTTGTTTAATTTGGAAGAAAGGTTTTTGGCCAAAAGCTTACTTGTTTAACAGTCTATCTGTTGTGCCTCTCTGTAACTCAATATCTCTGCTATAAGGTGAGTAGCAATCTATCCATTTTTGTAAACTACAATTTACCAAACATTTAAAATTAAACTAGTACCAAACCAGTCGGTAGAGATGGAGGATGGTCTTAGTTTTTCTGAGTGGCAACACAGCCGTACCATTTCAATGCTTAGAAAATTCACAGCGATAGAAGTTGAACAGCCATGCAGATGTAGGGATGTAGTCATGCTACATTGCTCTTGAATGTTGTGTTTGTCTCTTGACTAAAAGGCATTGGCTTGGTGCGAGTGACTGTATATTGTGGTGAACCTCTATGAATAGTAGTGCAGTATAACTAAGGAAATTTCACTGTACTATTTTGTTGGGATTTGGGCTGTGATTTTACAGCTGGATTATCTGAATGTATTTGGGACTCTGCCAAATAGTTTGCTATTTATTATTCAACTTGAGACAGGACAGACACACCTTCAAATATCTTTTTTAAGGCTATCTGAGTGAGCTTTTCTGACATTATACTACTCCGCTTTTAAATAAATATCATCATTGTGTTGATTACATTATTCAGTCTTCTCATTTTTATTTAATGCATTGTATCAATTATTTATTTATGTACATTATTGCCTGACTCCTCACCCGTGAACCATGGACCTTGCCATTGGTGTGGAGGCTTGTGTGCCTCAGCGATACAGATAGCCGTATGTGGGTGCAACCACAACGGAGCGGTGTCTGTTGAGAGGCCAGACAAATGTGGGGTTCCTGAAGAGGGGCAGCAGCCTTTTCAGTAGTTGCAGGGGCAACAGTGTGGATGATTGACTGATCTGGCCCTGTAACACTAACCAAAATGGCCTTGCTGTGCGAATGGCTGAAAGCAAGGGGAAACAACAGCCATAATTTTTCCCGAGGGCATGCAGCTTTACTGTATGGTTAAATGGTGATGGCGTCCTCTTGGGTAAAATATTCCGGAGGTAAAATAGTCCCCCATTCGGATCTCTGGGCGGGGACTGCTCAGGAGGACGTTGTTATCAGGAGAAAGAAAACTGGTATTCTACGGATCAGAGCGTGGAATGTCAGATCCCTTAATTGGGCAGGTTGGTTAGAAAATTTAAAAAGGGAAATCGATACATTAAAATTAGATATAATGGGAATTAGTAAAGTTCGGTGGCAGGAGGAACAAGACTTCTGGTCAGGTGACTACAGGGTTATAAATACAAAATCAAATAGGGGTAATGCAGGAGTAGGTTTTATAATGAATAAAAAAATAGGAGTGCGGGTAAGCTACTACAAACAGCATAGTGAACGCATTATTGTGGCCAAGATAGACACGAAGCCCACGCCTACCACAGTAGTACAAGTTTATATGCCAACTAGCTCAGCAGATGACGGAGAGATTAATGAAATATATGACGAGATAAAAGAAATTAGTCAGATAGTGAAGGGAGAAGAAAATTTAATAGTCATGGGTGACTGGAATTCAATAGTAGGCAAAGGGAGAGAAGGAAACATAGTAGGTGAATATGGATTGGGGGGAAGAAATTAAAGAGGAAGCCACCTGGTAGAATTTTGCACAGAGCATAACTTAATCGTAGCTAACACTTGGTTCAACAATCATGAAAGGAGGCTGTATACATGGAAGAAGCCTGGAGATACTAGAAGGTTTCAGATAGATTATATAATGGTAAGACAGAGATTTAGGAACCAGGTTTTAAATTGTAAGACATTTCCAGGGGCAGATGTAGACTCTGACCACAATCTATTCGTTATGAACTGTAGATTAAAACTGAAGAAACTGCAAAAAGGTTGGAATTTGAGAAGATGGGACCTGGATGAACTGAAAGAACCAGAGGTTGTCAAGAGATTCATGGAGAGCATTAGGGAATGATTGACAAGAATGGAGGAAAGAAATACAGTAGAAGAAGAATGGGTAGCTTTGAGAGATGAAATAATGAAGGTAGCAGAGGATCAAGTAGGTAAAAAGGTGAGGGCAAATAGAAATCCTTGGGTAACAGAAGAGATGTTGAATTTAATTGATGAAAGGAGAAAATATAAAAATGCAGTAAATGAAACAGGCAAAAAGGAATACAAACGTCTCAAAAATGAGATCAAGAGGAAGTGCAAAAAGGCTAAGAAGTGATGGCTAAAGGACATGTGTAAGGAAGTAGAGGCGTATATCACTAGATGTAAGATAGATACTGCCTACAGGAAAATTAAAGAGACCTTTGGAGAAGAGAGAATGACTTGCATGAATATCGAGAGCTCAGATGAAACCCAATTCTAAGCAAAGAAGGGAAAGCAGAAAGGTGGAAGAAGTATACAAGGTGTTACAAAAAGGTACGGCCAAACTTTCAGGAAACACTCCTCACACACAAAGAAATAAAATATGTTATGTGGACATGTGTCCGGAAACGCTTACTTTCCATGTTAGAGCTCATTTTATTACTTCTCTTCAAATCACATTAATCATCGAATGGAAACACACAGTGACTTCAAACACTTTGTTACAGGACATGTTCAAAATGTCCTCCGTTTGCGAGGATACATGCATCCACCCTCCTCCGCATGGAATCCCTGATGCACTGGTGCAGCCCTGGAGAAAAGAGTATTGTATCACAACCGTCCACAACACGAGCACGAAGAGTCTCTACATTTGGTACCGGGGTTGCGTAGACAAGAGCTTTCAAATGCCCCCATAAATGAAAGTCAAGAGGGTTGAGGTCAGGAGAGCGTGGAGGCCGTGGAATTGGTCCGCCTCTACCAATCCATCGGTTACCGAATCTGTTGTTGAGAAGCGTACGAACACTTCGACTGAAATGTGCAGGAGCTACATCGTGCATGAACCACATGTTGTGTCGTACTTGTAAAGGCACAAGTTCTAGCAGCACAGGTAGAGTATCCCGTATGAAATCATAATAACGTGCTCCATTGAGCGTAGGTGGAAGAACGAAACTAAAATGGGCTCTAACATGGAAATTAAGCGTTTCCGGACACATGTCCACATAAGATCTTTTCTTTATTTGTGTGTGAGGAATGTTTCCTGAAAGTTTGGCCGTACCTTTTTGTAACACCCTGTATACAAGGGTGATGTACTTGAGGACAATATTATAGAAATGGAGAGAATGTAGATGAAGATGAAACAGGAGATATGATACTGCGTGAAGAGTTTGACAGATCACTGAAAGACCTAAGCTGAAACAAGGCCCCGGGAGTAGACAACATTCCATTAGAACTACTGACAGCCTTGAGAGAGCCAGGCCTAACAAAACTCTACCATCTAGTGAGCAAGATGTATGAGAAAGGCGAAATACCCTCAGACTTCAAGGAGAATATAATAATTCCAATCCTAAAGAAAGCAGGTGTTGACAGTTGTGAAAATTACCGAACTATCAGTTTAATAAGTTACAGCTGCAAAATACTAACACAAATTCTTTACAGACGAATGGAAAAGCTTGTAGAAACTGACCTCGGGGAAGATCAGTTTGGATTCTGTAGAAATATTGGAACACGTGAGGCAATACTGACCTTACGACTTATCTTAGAAGATAGATTAAGGAAAGGCAAACCTATGTTTCTAGCATTTGTAGACTTAGAGAAAGCTTTTGACAATGTTGACTGGAATATTCTCTTTCAAATTCTAAAGGTGGCAGGGGTAAAATACAGGGAGCGAAAGGCTATTTACAATTTGTACAGAAACCAGGTGGCAGTTATAAAAGTCGAGGGGCATGAAAGGGAAGCAGTGGTTGGGAAGGGAGTGAGACAAGGTTGTAGACTATCCCCAATGTTATTCAATCTGTATATTCAGCAAGCAGTAAAGGACACAAAAGAAATATTCGGAGTAGGAATTAAAATTCATGGAGAAGAAATAAAACTTTGCTGTTCGCCGATGACATTGTAATTCTGTCAGAGACAGCAAAGGACCTGGAAGAGCAGCTGAACGGAATGGACAGTGTCTTGAAAGGAGGATATAAGATGAACATCAACAAAAGCAAAACGAGGATAATGGAATGTAGATGAATTAAATCGGGTGATGCTGCGGGAATTAGATTAGGAAATGAGACTCTTAAAGTAGTAAATGAGTTTTGGTATTTGCGGAGCAAAATGACTGATGATGGTCGAAGTAGAGAGGATATAAAATGTAGACTGGCAATGGCAAGGAAAGCGTCTCTGAAGAAGAGAAATTTGTTAACATTGAGTATAGATTTAAGTGTCAGGAAGTCGTTTCTGAAAGTATGGAGTATAGCCATGTATGGAAGTGAAACATGGATGATAAATAGTTTCGACAAGAAGAGAATAGAAGCTTTCAAAATGTGATGCTACAGTAGAATGCTGAAGATTAGAGGGGTAGATCACATAACTAATGAGGAGGTATTGAATAGAATTGGAGAGAAGAGAAATTTGTGGCACAACTTGACTAGAAGAAGGGATCGGTTGGTAGGGCATATTCTGAGGCATCAAGGGATCATCAATTTAGTATTGGAGGGCAGCGTGGAGGGTAAAAATCGCGGAGGGAGACTAAGAGATGAATACTCTAAATAGGTTCAGAAGGATGTAGGTTGCAGTAGGTACTGGGAGATGAAGAACCTTGCACAGGATAGAGTAGCATGGAGAGCTGCATCAAACCAGTCTGTGGACTGAAGACCACAACAACAACATTGCCTGACTTTATTTATGTGTGATTACGAATAATAGCAGGCACTTGTACTAGGGTAAAAAAAGCATAGTGGTGTTCTCTCATCCCACAGACATAGAGCTAAATGAGTCCACAAGGGGAATGTTCACTCACAAATATATTAGGTACTTATTGAGTGCCTCCTGGCTCCATGGCAAGTGAAAAAATAATGTGTATTTCTGAATACATTTAGGGAATAAAATAATTGGAAATAATGAAGCTGGGTAAAAATATATTACAAAAGGAACTCATAAAATTATTTGCAGGATGTCCATGAAGGAAGACAAATCCCCTAAACAGCTAAACAGGAACAATACTGTGATTGTTATATTCCACAAGAAAGGAGACAGGCAAAACAGAGAAAGCTATACATCTGTCGGCCTACTCTCCATAATGTACAATTCAGGGTGAAAATTATTTACACAGACAAATTTTGGCAGATTGCATGGGACACTGAAATAAATATTTTTCTCTCATGTCATATTTTCCAGTGAGAATTTTTTAATCCGGTTGAGGGAGTTTTCTCCAGATGAAACTTAATCAAACTAATAGACTGGGAGGTTGCATGGACAATAAAAACATTACTTCGACCACAGTAGAGGTTCGAAAAGGTCTCCATTGACCTGTATATGGAGGTTACACTGGTGAGTCTGGTTCTGTCTAACACTGACAAAGATTGCATGGGTGCCTAATTCCTAGTGCAGCTGCTACTATACATGCAGCCAGATCCTCTTCTGATTCAACAGGGGTTTTATAAACAATGATGCATGTCTCTTGTCACACAAAAAGGTTCAGAGGGGCCATACAGGGAACCAAGTAAGCCACAGCGCAGGTCCACCACTACCAACCCACTTTTCGGGGAACTGTTGGTTCAAGAATTGACACATAGGGTGACTGAAATATGCCACCTTCAGATACTCATTAATAACTGCATCTGTCAGTTTCCACAAGGCATAGCATACTCTTTCATACTCTTTCTATCCTCTTGCAGATGTGGCTAGTATGTTCCTCTGAGTTTAAGGAGGCGGCATGGGGCAGGGTGGCCGATAGCAGGGGGGTGGGAGTGGAGGAATGTGTAGTGCTGCTTGTGGGAGCATGCAGGGATGTAGTGGGGGACAGAATAGGGCTGTTAGGTGCATTTTACAAGATGGGGGAACTATTTGAAGTAAACATTGTTGACAATAGTTTTTAAGACTATTTCTAAAAGAAATGGATTAAATTGTAAGAAATTCTCTTTGTAAACATTGTTATTAATTGTATATTTAATGTCTATACCTATTTTTCTCTAAGTGATCAATTGGGAATAATGTTACAACCATGAAACTTTATCAGAACTTGAAAGAGAAGTCAGAGAAAGAAATTCCTAATTACAAAAAATATTCTCAACAACCACAGAATTTTTTTATTCCTAAACTGGGAAAAGAAGAAGAAATACATTTAATGGAAAATAGCTTAACCACCTACATTTGTTTATTAGTTATTTTTATCTGTAACAGCATTGGGTGCTATAGATATTGGACATAGCAAATAAATTGAAATTGTTCACAATCTTCTGTATAAGTAATTGCTTAAATTGTTACATCAGTTAATCATATTTTATAATTCTCATCTACTGTTAGCAAGCAACTTCTACATTTAAAAGAATTGAAAGTCAACAGGAAATTGAACATGAAGGCAGTACTTTAGAAGACAATTTTTTCACTGAGTTAGTAGGCAAAGTGGCACTGTAAATGTGACTGTAATGATTTTTTTTTAAAAATAGCTTTATATCCTTGCTAATTTTATGTTCTCAGGGAGTATGTTAAAAAACTCCAAACCCATATGAAATTTTGTGTTGTTCTGCTAGACTATTACTGCAAACTAACTTCAACTTCAGTGGTTGGACTTATTAGAACCAATTTGATAGTCTGACTGAAAATCAGTTACAAGGTTTAGTAATTAACACATTAAAAAAATTGTAAAACTTAGCAAAACAAGGTGATGACACTTCTATTTTGGGAGGAATTTAATGAATAATAAAATTAACTTCAGAAATCATATCTGATTGACATTTACTGCTCTATAGAACAAATGCTGAATGTGAAGTAGTATGATTCTTTTTTTATTTTTATTTATTTTTTTTTTTTAACAAAGGCATCCCATGTCTTGTGTGAAAACTAGACACTGAAAACACTTTTAGACTTGATAATTTGTGACAGATTAAAACTAATTGATTGATTAAGACTCGAACCTCGAGATCCACTTTTTTCATGCAGTGCTTCTCTAGTTGAATTACTCCTGCTTGCTATAATATTCCTACATGTTCATTTCATATTTTTAAATCTTTTTTTGTCTCTTGGTACAGAGGGAAAGAATTTCAATCAAAAAATTAAAAAAAACTGTGTTTCATTTGTTTATGTATGGGGGACATAACTATAACAGAAATTCTTAGTGTTACACAGATGTTCAAGTAATTAGTATAATAAATGTTTATGTCAGTGGTAATCATTGTTGTGATTCTTCCTTTTCATCTGATTATGGTAAATCTGTGCTCACAGACTTGACAATACTAAACACATTACTAATTCTTAGAAACAATGACATCACACAGTGTGTACAATATTTTTCAGCTCCATTATTATAAAAAATCATCTAAATATTATTTATTAAGTTATCTCAACATTAATATGATATTCTTTTGCATTTAGATCCTGAAAGAAATTAGATTGTGTCAATACATAAATATGAATATTGTTTGAAACTCTCCATGATAAATAAATCAGACTTACAGTTACTTCTGATGTTGCTGCAGTTGTTGTAATCAGTTCTGGCTTTGGCACTGTTCCACCAGTATTGAAAACAGAAGCGATTTTGCTAATATCAACCACTGTTTCACCACTTGATTGCACTTCTGCTATAATCAGTGTCCTGAAGCATCATCATATGAAATCAGATGACAGATTCTTAAAAACAAATAAAAAGTAAAGGAGGAAAAATTCCTTCTTACACAAAATTAATCAATGGAGAATATTTGTAACAAAATGATTGTTTACTAACTTATTTGCCAATTCTTGTCGAGCAAACATTCTTTCTTCCTGAAGTTCCAAGTGATCATCATATGGTGTGACAGAGCAAACTCGGACACTGCTCCTCAGCATGGAAGACAAAAGTTTCTCAATATCTGCGCGATCAGATGGAAGTGGTCCAGGAATTATAAACTGCATCATTTTTGTTGGTGATGGTGGTGGATATACTCGCACCAACGATCGTGTGTGATGTTGTGGGCTTCCTAATGGAAAATATGTATAAATAATTTAGTACAAGAATTATGTAATAATTAAATTTTCATAAAAAGTAGTGTTCTTGGACCACTGCAGTTGTGACTACATTACTTTTATTAAGCAAGTATCTTTTTTATGGCCCCTATGTAACAAGAGAAGCTACAGTTCCAAGCTTCTGACTAAATTATGCAGTTAGTGCAATAAGTGTAACAAAATCTTGAAGTTTGTTCATTTATTATTGCAGAAGAAAGCTAGAGTCATTTGTGGTATACTTCCAGAAAAGGGCAATGTTGTTTGCATCATACACTGAAGGGCCAGAAACTGGTACATCTGCCAAATATTGTGTGGGGCCCTCTCGAGCATGCACAAGTGCCACAACACGATGTGGCATGAACTTGACTAATGTCTGAAGTGTACTGGAGGGAATTGACACTGAGAATTATACAGGGCTGACTATAAATCTGTAAAAGTATGAGTGGATGGAGATCCCCTCTGAACAGCATGTTGTAAGGCATCCCAGATATGCTCAATAATGTTCGTGTCCAGGGAGTTCAGCAGCCAGTGGAAGCGTTTAAACTCAGAAGAGTGTTCCTAGAGCCACTCTGTAGCAATTCTGGATGCAGGCAGAGACAAGGTAATGTTTTTCCTGAAAACACTATTAATTTAATGTAGTGTTAGTGATATAAACACCAACACTTATAAATGAGAGCTTACACAAGTACACTATTAAGAACTGTGTATGAAAAATCTATGGCCAGAACACTGGATTGATACTGATGTCTTTTGCTGTAGGACTTTCATTTCTTGACTGCGTGATTGTGTGCCTACATTTATGTAACCTTGACAGCATCATCTTTCAGTGTTGACAACATTTTTCCATAAGCATTATATTAACTTTTGTCAGTTGGTAAGGAAACACAAGCAATGTTTGCTTGTGGAAGAAACAGAAATTGGTATTATTTGCAACAACTACTACTATTACCACTACTAAAAAGATATTCACTGGCCCTCACAAAGGAAGACATTCTAACATTGAAGTAAAAGTTCTGGTATTCTTCTGTGAAAGGAGAAATAATGGGCAACCTATGACTATAAACAAAGCAAAAGAGGTTGCTACAGTTCTTAATATAATGAGGCAAGAGTTTAAGGCTAACTGGGATGGGTTGATCGCTTTCTGAAACAGGCTGGCCTATCTCTGTGATACTGTAAAGCAGTATGCCAAAAGCTTCTAAAAGGATTTTGAGAAGAAACTTCACGAATTTCAGTGGTATGTCGTCACATTTTAGAAAGAGAAGAATTTTTTGATGTGCCAAAGAGGCAATGCTGATGAGGCACAAATTTGATTTGATATGCCACTTATTACGAGATTGATGAGAAGGGGCAAAAAAAAAGTTACAGTCAAAACATCAGGGTGTGATAAACATTTCATAACTGAAATAATGGCAATGACAGCAGATGGGTGCAAACTCTCCCCTTTCCTAATCTTCAAGTGGAAAGTGAGCCCAAAGACCCCAAAAAATTGAAAGCTGTTTCCTGATGATGTCACTGTTCAAAATCAACAGAAGTAATGGATGACTGAAACTTAAAAACTTGACTGGCTCCAAAATATACAGGAACTTCATCCTGGTGTACTTTCCAAACTACAATCAATGCTTTGTCTTGATGCATTTCGTGCTCATATCGGTGATGATGCGAAAAAGAGGATCCACAGCCAAGCCAGTGCTTTTGTTATTATTCCTGGAGGAATGACTTCTGTGTTATAACCCTTGACATCAGTATAAAGAACCCTTTCAAAGGTTACATTCAGGAACAGCACAAAAAATTTTGTTAACCAAACTGTGAACTGACTCTGACAAGAAAAATTAATCTTCCTGCACCCTTGGTTTTGACTGCCTGGAAAAGATTAGAGTACCAATGATTGTAAAATTATTCAAAAAATGTTGTATTTAAAAAACTCTGCATGGCAGTGAAGATGATGTGCTCTTGAACGAGACTGAGGATGATGGGGAAAGAAAAAATGAATCTGTTTCTCATGTAGACTCTTCTGAGGATACCACTAATTATGACATTAATGAATAATGATGAGTAATGCCTGTAATTTATGATATGTTTGTTTGCTTGTCTTTCAAGTTAGGTGTTCATTTTTTTAATGATGATTATGTCACTTAACAGTGGTCCATTGTTGTTGTTTTTACAGTTCATGTATGCATCCACTGTTGTGTAAAATAAATGTAGTCTACCAGTGATGTGCCAACGAACTCTTTTTTATGATGTAATTAACATCATAAAAAAAGTGTTTGTAGGTGCATCACTGGTAGGCACATTACATTCAATGGCACATTAGATTTGCATAAATGTAGTAATATCTGCTGGTATCACATAAAATTTGGAACTTCAACCCAACAGTATCAACCAGCCAGTGACAAGAAGGATGCTGCCAGAAACCAGTAGTGTCATCAGCTGAATCCAGAATGGACAGTTGTTGACTGTTCATAACAGAGGATTATACCAAGCTAAAATTTTTCGTAGGTATAGGTGATAATGTCGCAGTGTACAATTCTTGTCTTCTGTGATGAAATATCAATGGCTATTACCTGTATAATGTGGATGGATCTTCCATCAAGATCTACAGTTATCAATCAATTCATGTAGACACCACTGTCCTATATCTAATTATTGGTGCAGACTTCTATCATTTTATAGTTCTCTAGTCTTGGATACCTATGCCATGCTGGCATCAAAGTGATTACAAGTGTCTCACCATATAACAACCTGCTTTGCCATTTCTCCAAAGTCACCTATCTGTTGCCTACTCTAGCACTGCTAAAACACTCAACAGTACATCAAATTACCATCATGCCAAGTTCAGTAGTCCATGAAAAGCCTCGTCATCTGCCTCCAGACAAACTCAGACCACAAAGCAAAATTCATCTTTCATGTTAGCACACAGGATCTATCACCACTCAGATAGTAGCTAGGCCTTGCCTGCGCCCCTAAGAAGAGCAACAGGTGGTGCCCATCAATAGCTTAGCACTAGAACAATACCTAATGATACCATGTGTCACATAGCTAAGACTCTGTATTCACATCCATGGTAAGACCAATCTCAAGGGTCAACCTCATCCTTGCTATCTATCACATACCCATTGCAACAGGAATATATCAAAACAGCCGTCACTACCAGTCAAGGTAAACAGTTTGAATCATACATTTTTAAAGCACTTGTGCCTATCACCCCACTGCTAATGGTCTCACGGAATGGCTCCATCTACTATTGAAGGCATCACTCAAATTGTGAAATTCTAAATTCTTTACATTTTAGAACCTGAAGATGTTTAATATACTGCAGTTCCGACTGAAGTAGGGTTTTGGAAGTCTTGTTTCTGTATCCATGATGTATTTCTGCCAAATATGACTAGTGGATACCCAAGTTGGCATGCATTAAGCACTGTGCTTCAGTACACATGCACTCTTGTGTCTCTATTGCAGCAGGCTGAGCTGCATTAATGGTTGTGGGGGAGACAGGGGCAGGCGGGTTGGCAGAGAATTTGTACACCTCTGCTCCAACCACTGTACATTTGATGCTGACAGCAATCGCTCCTCTGTCACCATTTCCATTGGCAGACTTAAGCCAGGCTTTAGCCCAGTGGAGACTCACACAAGTTCAGAAACGGCTGCTAATACTGAGATGCTACTTATGTGTGATTTCATGAGGACACCAGATGCATCAGCCTTCCACTACAACAGTCAATGCCTCTGAGCTAAACTCCGATCACCACTCACTCTAGGCACTGCTTATGCTTCAACCTCAAATATCGTTGACACTTGGGTGGGGGAATGAGTGATGTGGGCAGTAAATTGTCTGTTATATTTTATGTACTGTACAGATCCTTATCCTTGGACCACAGACAAATGAATGATAGTTAGATGTTCTTTGCAGTGTATTTAGCTATTGTTTGTTGTGTTAAGTAGATTGTATTTTCACACAACAGTGCATACACATAGTGAGCTAAGCACCAATTTGTCCCCCCCCCCCCCCCCCCCCTCTCCCTGGGTCAGGATTTTAGCTCCACAGCCAGCACTTCACCGTGCATGGGACATCATGCACTTGTACTTAGTGGGATCCTTCCAGAGCTCGTCTAATAGTAACATATGACAAAGTTTGTGGAAGAGACTTCAAGCAAGGCAAGACTAATGTTACATCTCGGACTTTACGAGATGACTTGACTCAACAGTCACAGCCCCATCATGATCTATGAGGCCCTTCACTTATGCACCATCTCTCACTGACATTCCAGTGAAGAGCAGACACAAAGACATAATAAGATCTCAACATGAAATGAAGTGTTGTGGCTCTGGGAAATTACATGTACTGCAGGCAACGTCTGCCAATGTCACATGAAGCTTCAACCAGTGTGACCCCTGATACAACATGAGTATCCATGCTGTCTGATGTGTGTGTGCTATTGTGTTCATCCACCTCTGCTATTTCCATACTGACATTTTCTTATGGCTGGGACACTAAAGCACCTACACTGTCCTTGGTGTTGTAGTCACCCACCTGTGATATTTGTTCCATGTTTACATCTTCTTCGTTTCTTCTTCTTCTTCTTCCAGACAGAATACCAAGTCTCTCACTCCTATAGCTAGCACATATAGGTGAGTATGGCTGCCTGGTGGTGGCTGTGCTATTATTGTTAGAGTATAATTACAATATCTGAACCAGCACCTCTCATACAGAGCTGCACCAGACTACTACACATAGGCAAACTCATCCATGGAGGTGGGTTGCGTATTTAAGAGTCATATAATTTATCATGTTAGAAGTGAGTATTCTTCTGCTTCAAGGATGTAAATTTATTGTTTGGCATGTGATACTGATATAATTTTGTGGGAACAGATGATTAAATAAATAGAGTATAAGATACATCAAATTCTGTAAAACTGTCAGTCTTGCAATACAAATATTCTAATACTAACCCATGTCATGTGCTTCCACGAAAAATTCAATTGGGCTGCTTGCATCTTGGATGGAACTTCTCCTTACCCTCGGTGTAGGTTTTTCGTGGCTCAGTGATTCTCGAAGTCCCAGTAATCCTGTTAAAAATGATTTTAATTATACCTGTTTCTTTTATCACTTTTTTATTGTTACTGTGGAATTATATCCATTTAGAGTTAGTATTAGCCAAGCCAGTTCCAGACAGGTGATTAAATAACTATATAATATGAAAAATTCCTACAACCAAATATACATTGCGTGTCATTGGCTCTGTGGTATCGCAGTTAAAGAACTTTCATTTCAGATCTTAAGATTACCAACCACAGCACAGGAGATATGGTAATTTTGCAGTAGTGTTCCTGGTGGCACACTAACTGTTGCACAGAGACATGATATTTTTGAAGTACTGCTCTTAGTGACACTTTACTGGATGTAGTGCTGCTCTTAGTGGCACTTCACTGGATGTGTTACTTGAAAAGACTGTTCAGAAATTCACTCCAATCCATGAAACATTATATAGATTAGATTAGACTGATGTTACAGAAATAACTTAATCTGTACTGTACTTCTTTTGTGCTTAGGGTCCTTTTTAAACAAATTGTTCAATGTTTGCTTCTAACACTTTGAGATGAGCTATCCTGAGGCCAAATACACATTCTAAATTAAAATATATTGTGCTGAATCTAGGAGTAACACAACACAGTGTGACTTAGTGGGTGGTTAGACACAACCATTTGTTCCAAGGCTGAGTACCATCTTTGGAATTTAGAAGCACGGTTGTTAGGAGGAGGATTGAAATGTTCCAAGAGGTGAAACAAGTGTCCAATCCAGGCTGTTATTTTAAGGATATGTTTAGCAGATAGGTATGCAACCTTAGAAATTTAGCAACCTCACTGAGCACATAGTGATGATAATGTTAACATAAAAGTGGATCACAAACTGTAGCTCTGCTGAGATAAAAATCAGACAAGGTATGTATTATCACAGTTGACCATCCACTCGAAAACATGCAGTTTTCCTGTGGTGGAGCTGAAGTGAGTGGTGTGAAGAAGATGAGGGGGAGTGGTTTCACATTTTCTGATTCAAGGTATAGACAAGCAGATAATATGATGATATGGACTCGACATATAAGCTGAAAATGGGGAAAAATTTGGAAACCCTGGGAACTCATGAAGGCTGCCACAGAGAGACTAACAAGGAAATTTATATAAAAGGGAACTGCCAATCATGCAGATATGTATCACAACATTAATGAATGTGCTTTTGGCAAGGAGATCATTTGGAAATGAAAAGCTGGGTAGAGATTGGGCCATTTACAGGGGTAATATCCTTTTGTAGGTAGGTGACATCAATAGTGAGAGGGAATAAAGGTGTTTGGTGGAAAGGGGGAGGGGGGGGGGGGGGGAGAAGACAACACACAAATACACTTTAAATTTGAAAAAGCTTTGCTTGAACTCAGGAAGAACAAATGACCTGGTATTGATGAAACACCAGCAGAACTCTTGCAGACCTTTTTTTTTAGAAGACTTTTAATAATTCAGAATGGAATATTTTTTTCTATTCTTAGGTAGTGTGTTATCAACTACAGGGGCACAACGATGATCCACTCTCTTTATGCGGAGTGGACTAGAGTCATCAGCAATGGCAGAATGAAACAAGAAGCCAAAATCAGAAATGCTGTGAGACATAGTTGCTCACTGTCACCACTGATATTTTAATTTGTATGTAGGAGAGGGAATGAGAATATTCTTTCTTGATGTGGATTAACAGAAAATCTTGATTTGGTTGCTGACATCATTAGCATCAGTCATCAAAAGTGAAGAGTAACTGATTTAGAGACTTAATGAAATGGAATATGTGTCAGCCAGTAGATATAAAGTAAAGAAAACCGATATAATTGTAGACACAACAAGTGGATGTGCTGGATGGATAAAGGTTAAATTTGACTAGAGGCTCTTGATGGGGTGCACGTGTTTTGCTATCTTAGAAGTAGAATAGATAAAGAAGGAAGATGCAAGAAAGACATAGCAAGACTGCAAAAAGCAAAAATGGTGTTTATAAAAAGAAAAATACTGCTAAAATCCAAAACTATAAAATGTAAACTGAGACCAGAAAAGGCTTCATTAAAAATTATCTTTGGAACACATTTCTGCATAGGAGCCAAACATGTTTGGGGGAAAAAAGAGATAAAAAAACAGAAGCCTTTGCAATGTGTTGTTATGAGAAACTGTGGAAGATCAGCTAGGTTGACAGAATAAGGAGTGTAGATGTTCTGAAATCGGTCAGTGAGGGGAAAAAAGCTTACTAATGAACATAATGAAACAAAGAGACAGAATAGTAGTACACTTCTGAGTGTTCTGCTGAGTTGTTGTTTCCATTTTATGAACAATATTTTGAGAACTGAACCAGCCATCTTCTTCAGGTATTGTGAATTTTGCTGTTTTTACTCACTGCCTGAACTCTATAATGAGACAACAATTCAGTGGAACACTCAGAAATTAACTACTAATCAGTCACGCTGAGAAAATTTGGGAGATTGCAAAGAGATAGCATGAGAAGAGTCACTGCTGAAGATAACAGTTAATTGAATGGTAGAGAAAAAGAATCACTGGGGCAGGCCTGCATGTCAATATGTAAGGCAGATCAGTGATGATGTGGCATGTGAAAGGATCTCATGCTTCAGTAGACAATATGACCATAAGGAACTGCCATTTGAAGCTAATGGACACAGGCTCTGTATCATATCTGAGGAGATGCAGTCATTGCTCAACATCTGGTATGGAGGAAATGTGCAAGTGGTTCAGGAATTTGAGGAATTTGCATGTGGTTCGGGGACTGTTCACTTAAAGTCCTTAGAAGTCATAAAGACAGCCATGTCATGAAAGTGGACACAGTTTGAACATACAGTTTGAACTGTTCTGCAGAATTAATTAAATATTCATCCTTGGAAACCACATTACTCTCAGAAATTATCACCGGACATTGGTCGGAACATGAGAGCTGAAGATTAGATTAGATTAGTACTTGTTCCATAGATCATGAATACAACACTTTGTAATGATGTGGAACGTGTCAGGTTAATAAAAGGTGTCTATACAAGATATTATATTAGACAAAATATTACATGACACTCAATATTTTAAATTAATTAATTTATTTTTTTGTGGGGGTTGGGAAATTACCCACTTACTATATCCAAAAATTCATCTAATGAGTAGAAGGAGTTGCCATTAAGAAATTCTTTTAATTTCCTTTTAAATGCTATATGGCTATCTGTCAGACTTTTGATGCTATTAGCTAAGTGACCAAAGACTTTTGTGGCAGCATAATTTACCCCCTTCTGAGCCAAAGTTAGATTTAATCTTGAGTAGTGAAGATCATCCTTTCTCCTAGTGCTGTAGCCATGTACACTGCTATTACTTTTAAATTAGTTCGAATTGTTAATAACAAATTTCATAAGTGAATATATAAATTGTGAGGCTACAGTGAAGATTTCTAGCTCTTTAAATAAGTGTCTGGAGGATGATCTTGGATGAGCTTCAGCAATAATTCTGATTACACGCTTTTGTGCAATGAACACTCTTTTACTCAATGATAAGTTACCCCAGAATATGATGCCATACAAAAGCAGAGAATGAAAATTGGTGTGGTAAGCTAATTTACTCAGATGTATATCGCCAAAATTTGCAATGACCCTAATAGCATAAGTAGCTGAACTCAAACGTTTCAGCAGATCCTCAGTGTGTTTTTTCCAGTTCAACCCCTCATCAATGCATACACCTAGAAATTTTGAATATTCTACCTTAGCTACCGATTTCTGATCGAAGTCTATATTTATTAATGGGGTCATTCCATTTACTGTGTGGAACTGTATATACTGTGTTTTGTCAAAGTTTAATGAGAGCCGATTTGCAGAGAACCACTTAATGATTTTCTGAAAAACATTGTTTACAATTTCACCAGTTAATTCTTGTCTGTCGGGTGTGATAGCTATACTTGTATCATCGGCAAAAAGTACCAGCTTTGCATCTTCGTGAATATTGAATGGCAAGTTATTAATATATATTAAGAACAGCAGAGGATCCAAGACCGAACCTTGTAGCACCCCATTCTTGATTGTTCCCCAGTTTGAGAAATCATCAGTTTTTTTGCATATTATGTGAACTGTTTATTTCAACTTTCTGCACTCTTCCAGTTAGGTATGATTTAAACCATTTGAGCACTGTCCCATTCATACCACAGTACTTGAGCTTATCTAGAAGTATTCCATGATTTACACAATCAAAAGCCTTTGATAGATCACAAAAAATCCCAATGGGTGACTTCTGGTTACTCAGAGCATTTAATATTTCATTAGTGAAAGTATATATAGCATTTTCCATTGAAAAACCCTTCTGGAAACCTAACTGACATTTTGTTAAAACTTTATTTTTACAAAGGTGTGAGCTACTCTACAATACATTACTTTTTCAAGAATTTTGAATAAGGCAGTCAGAAGAGAGATTGGGCGGTAGTTGTTGACATCAGACATATCCCATTTTTTATGCAGTGGTTTAACAATGGCATACTTCAGTCTATCTGGGGAAATACCCTGCTTCAGAGAGCTATTACATATGTGGCTAAGAATCCCACTTATTTCTTGGGAACAAGCTTTTATTATCCTGCTGGAAATGCCATCAATTGCATGTGAGCTTTTATTCTTGAGAGAGTTTATTATCTTCCTAATTTCAGAAGGAGAGGTGGGTGGAATTTCAGTTGTATCAAATGGTGTGGGTAAGGCCTCTTCCATTAACTGCCTTGCTTCTTATAATGAACACTTAGATCCAATTTTCTCTACAACATTTAAAAAATGATTATTCGAAATGTTTTTGACTTCGGGCTTGTTATTTATCAAGTTTCCATTCGCTTTGACCATGATGCCGTCATCCTGTACTCTTCGTTGTCCTGTCTCCCTTGTTATAGTATTCCAAATTATTTTGATTTTGTTATCAGAGGTATTAATCTCAGACATGATGCACATGCTTCTGGACTTTTTAATAACCTTTGTTAATGTAGCACAGTAGTTTTTATAATATTTGGCTGTTTCTGGGTCATTACTCTTTCTTGTTGTTAGATACAGTTCCCTTTTGTGGTTACTAGATATTTTTATTCCTTTACGAAGCCAAGGTTTTTGCATGGTTTCTTATAATTAGATTTAACTACTTTCTTGGGGAAACAGTTTTCAAATTCTCTTACAAGTGTATCATGAAATAAGTTATATTTTAAATTAGCTTCGGGTTCCTTGTACACCTCATCCCAGTCTAACTGCTGAAGATTTTCTCTGAAATTTCTAATTGTTGAGTCATTAAATGAATGCACAACTTTGGAGGGTAGTTTTGAATTACTGAATGGAGCTATGTCATATACTGTAATTAGCTGAGCATCATGATCAGAAAGCTCATTCTCAACAGGACAAGAATTTATGTTTTTAAACCTATCTTGGTCTATAAAAGTGTTATCTATCAATGTGCTGCTGTCCTTTACTACCCGAGTAGGAAAATTAATGACAGATGTCAAATTGAAAGATCCAAGCAAGACTTCCAGGTCATTCTTCCTATTACACTCTTTCAGTGATTCGACATTGAAGTCCCCACAAATAATAATTTGCTTTCCCCTATCTGACAGATAGCACAACAAGGCATCCAAGTTTTCCAGGAATAAATGAAAGTTTCCCGAAGGAGACCTATATACTGTTACAATTATAAAAGAGCCCTCCTTCAGTTTAAGTTGACAGGCACACGCTTCTATATGTTGCTCTAGACAAAACTTTTTTGTATCTAAGTTTTATACACAGTGATAACTATTGACATATATGGCAACTCCTCCTCCCACCTTATTCTCTCTACTCATATGTGCAGTTAGCTTGTAACCACTGATATTTACCTTTTCCATGTTGTTGTTGTTGTTGTTGTTGTTGTTGTGGTCTTCAGTCCTGAGACTGGTTTGATGCAGCTCTCCACGCTACTGTACCCTGTGCAAGCTTCTCCATCTCCCAGTACCTACTGCAGCCTACATCCTTCTGAATCTGCTTAGTGTATTCACCTCTTCGTCTCCCTCTACAATTTTTACCCTCCACGCTGCCCTCAAATGCTAAATTTGTGATCCCTTGATGCCTCAGAACATGTCCTACCAACCGGTCCCTTCTTCTTGTCAAGTTGTGCTACAAACTCCTTTTCTCCCCAATTCTATTCAATACCTCCTCATTAGTTATGTGATCTACCCATCTAATCTTCAGCATTCTTCTGTAGCACCACATTTCGAAAGCTTCTATTCTCTTCTTGTTCAAACTATTTATCGTCCATGTTTCACTTCCATACATGGCTACACTCCATACAAATACTTTCAGAAACGACTTCCTGACACTTAAATCTATACTCGATGTTAACAAATTTCTCTTCTTCAGAAACGCTTTCCTTCCCATAGCCAGCCTACATTTTATATCCTCTCTACTTCGACCATCATCAGTTATTTTGCTCCCCAAATAGCAAAACTCCTTTACTACTTTAAGTGTCTCATTTCCTAATCTAATTCCCTCAGCGTCACCCGACTTAATTCGACTACATTCCATTATCCTCGTGTTGCTTTTGTTGATGTTCATCTTATATCCTCCTTTCAAGACACTGTCCATTCCGTTCAACTGCTCTTCCAAGTCATTTGCTGTCTCTGACAGAATTACAATGTCATCGGCGAAACTCAACGTTTTTATTTCTTCTCCATGGACTTTAATACCTACTCCGAATTTTTCTTTTGTTTCCTTTACTGCTTGCTCAATATACAGATTGAATAACATCGGCGACAGGCTACAACCCTGTCTCACTCCCTCCCCAACCGCTGATCCCTTTCAC
The DNA here is from genome assembly GCF_021461395.2 of Schistocerca americana. Taxonomy (NCBI): domain Eukaryota; kingdom Metazoa; phylum Arthropoda; class Insecta; order Orthoptera; family Acrididae; genus Schistocerca; species Schistocerca americana. The sequence goes on from NC_060119.1 coordinate 1,054,901,943, forward strand.
GCTCCTCGACTCTTATAACTGCCATCAGGTTTCTGTACAAATTGTAAATAGCCTTTCGCTCCCTGTATTTTACTCCTACCACCTTTAGAATTTGAAAGAGAATATTCCAGTCAACATTGTCAAAAGCTTTCTCTAAGTCTACAAATGCTAGAAATGTAGGTTTGCCATTCCTTAATCTTTCTTTTAAGATAAGTCGTAGGGTCAGTATTGCCTCACGTGTTCCAACATTTCTGTGGAATCCAAACTGATCTTCGCCGAGGTCGGCTTCTACCAGATTTTCCATTCATCTGTAAAGAATTTGTGTTAGTACTTTGCAGCTGTGACTTATTAAACTGATAGTTCAGTAATTTTCACATCTGTCAACACCTGCTTTCTTTGGGATTGGAATTATATTCTTCTTGAAGTCTGAGGGAATTTCACGTGTCTCATACACCTTGCTCATCAGATGGTAGAGTTTTGTCTGGACTGGCCCTCCCAAGGCTGTCAGTAGTTCCAATGGAATGTTGTCTACTCCCAGGGCCTTGTTTTGACTCAGGTCTTTCAGTGCTCTGTCAAACTCTTCACGCAGTATCGTATCTCCCATTTCATCTTCCTCTACATCCTCTTCCATTTCCATAATATTGTCATGAAGTACATCACCCTTGTATAGACCCTCTATATACTCCTTCCACCTTTCTGCTTTCCCTTCTTTGCTTAGAACTGGGTTTCCATCAGCGCTCTTGATATTCATACAAGTGGCTCTCTTTTCTCCAAAGGTCTCTTTAATTTTCCTGTAGGCAGTATCTATCTTACCCCTAGTGAGATAAGCCTCTACACCCTTACATTTGTCCTCTAGCCATCTCTGCTTAGCCATTTTGCACTTCCTGTCGATCTCATTTTTGAGATGTTTGTATTCCCTTTTGCCTGCTTCATTTACTGCATTTTTATATTTTCTCCTTTCATCAATTAAATTCAATATATCTTCTGTTACCCAAGGATTTCTACTAGCCCTCATCTTTTTACCTACTTGATCCTCTGCTGCCTTCACTACTTCATCCCTCAGAGCTACCCATTCTTCTTCTACTGTATTTCTTTCCCCCATTCCTGTCAATTGTTCCCTTATGCTCTCCCTGAAACTCTGTACAACCTCTGGTTTAGTCAGTTTATCCAGCTCCCATCTCCTTAAATTCCCACCTTTTTGCAGTTTCTTCAGTTTTAATCTACAGTTCATAACCAATAGATTGTGGTCAGAGTTCACATCTGCCCCTGGAAATGTCTTACAATTTAAAACCTGGTTCCTAAAGCTCTGTCTTACCATTATGTAATCTATCTTGTACCTTCTAGTATCTCCAGGATTCTTCCACGTATACAACCTTCTTTTATGATTCTTGAACCAAGTGTTAGCTATGATTAAGTTATGCTCTGTGCAAAATTCTACCAGACGGCTTCCTCTTTCATTTCTCTCCCCCAATCCATATTCACCCACTGTGTTTCCTTCTCTCCCTTTCCCTACTCTCGAATTCCAGTCACCCATGACTATTAAATTTTCATCTCCCTTCACTACCTGAATAATTTCTTTTATCTCATCATACATTTCATCAATTTCTTCATCATCTGCAGAGCTAGTTGGCATATAAACTTGTACTACTGTAGTAGGCATGGGCTTCATGTCTATCTTGGCCACAATAATGTGTTCACTATGCTGTTGGTAGTAGCTTACCCGCACTCCTATTTTTCTATTCATTATTAAACCTACTCCTGCATTACCCCTATTTGATTTTGTATTTATAACCCTGTATTCACCTGACCAAAAGTCTTGTTCCTCCTGCCACCGAACTTCACTAATTCCCACTATATCTAACTTCAACCTATCCATTTCCCTTTTTAAATTTTCTAACCTACCTGCCAGATTAAGGGATCTGACATTCTACGCTCCGATCCGTAGAACGCCAGTTTTCTTTCTCCTGATAATGACGTCCTCTTGTGTAGTCCCCGCCCGGAGATCCAAATGGGGGACTATTTTACCTCCAGAATATTTTACCCAAGAGGATGCCATCATCATTTAACCATACAGTAAAGCTGCGTGCCCTCGGGAAAAATTACGGACCATGGACATTGCCGTCGGTGGGGAGGCTTGCGTGCCTCAGCGATACAGATGGCCGTACCGTAGGTGCAACCACAACGGAGGGGTATCTGTTGAGAGGCCAGACAAACATGTGGTTCCTGAAGAGGGGCAGCAGCCTTTTCAGTAGTTGCAGGGGCAACAGTGTGGATGATTGAATGATCTGGCCTTGCAACACTAACCAAAACGGCCTTGCTGTGCTGGTACTGCGAACGGCTGAAAGCAAGGGGAAACTACAGCCGTAATTTTTCCCGAGGGCATGCAGCTTTACTGTATGGTTAACTACCTTTTCCATATCAGACACAATGTGATGCTCAGACAGGCATAGTATATCTATTACATTTCTTAGAATGGAGACTGGTCTGATAGTTTTGATAATATCCTGTGGTTAGAAGAAGCTGTGTTGCAGGTTGGGGAGTCTGTTAACTGGCACAATGGTTATTATTGGGCACAGACCATTCTAGACCAGCTGTTCAATAAAGTCAACACCAATCAAAGGGATTAGTTTGGTGCAGCATGACACCCACAAAAACTGTGTTGTTTCATGACATCCATAAAAGTTGTTGGCGCATATCTCATTTGGGACACAGTGCATGCTGAACAGCATCCCAAGATGTTTGAAAATGATGTATACAGTATTGTATTCACATGAGACAATTAGAATGACCTAATCTTAATGGAACATGGAGCCTTGCCTCACTTTGTAAGCCTCGACACTGGTCGGGACAACATAGCCACGTTGAGTGGGTAACAAGGAGTCCTGAGCAAATGCCTATCTGGGAGTGGGCAAAAGAGAAAGTTGATTGCAGAAAACCAAAAACTCTTCAGGAGTTGGAGGAGCGAATTTGTCAAGTTTTTGGAAGAAACCACTGGATTATCGGCAGAAATTTGTCACAAACACCCCCCTCCATTTATCTAAATTCATTGAAGAAGTTTGTACTGAGGAATAATCAAAGATACATTAGTTACATGTGATGAGGCTTCAATGGATGGCACCAGTTCTTTATCAATAAACTTAAGTTATATGAAAACTCGGTCTTCTTATTACAGTTTGAAGTAAACTTCCAGTCCAAGAGCTCTAACTGATTTTGATTGATGTAGGGCAAAGTTTGTTATGAGAATTACATTCCATGTTAACTTATTAAGAGTTATAAGCCACCTACCCTTAGCCAGACACTCTTGTCAAAAAAAGTTGAAGAGGGATTTATTTAATCATTATCTCATGCACTGAAGATAATTTCTTGATGACCTGTCATTTCCTCACAGAGTATAGTATCTGATTTTCTATGTGATATTGTTGATTTGATGATGAAAATTTTGCACTGTGTATTTAAATGGATCATTGTAGGTGCTCATTTTCTATTTCAGATATGTTTTAAAAAATGTTATGTAAAGCTGTATTCTAAGTACTAACTTGACACACTTCACGTTACTAAAGAACTATTTATCATGGCATATAAGTATGCAACTGTTTTTTGATTTCAAACTATGCCTTTATCCTGTGAAAAATTTCATAACAATCAATCATCTTAGTGGAAATTTAAAAGCAGTTTACTAAAGAAATTTGTGGCACTCTGTCAGAAGGAAAATGGCGGAATTCCTGTGGAGCCTCATGGAATCAACACACAGAAATATTCTGTATATTGTGAGGACTGAACACAAATGTGTATATACTTAAAGTATTCTTACTCCGAAGAAGTCACAATAACTAAAAATATTTGATACGTACATAAATTTGCAGCATCAGTTTAATTTCTTTTGCATTGTACCTCATACACGACATTTTCTGGTGGACTACCTGCAGTAAACTACTCACCCATTACCACTGAACTGATCAGTTTTAATTAACCTTGTCTTAGTGTAAGGATTTCATTCAGATTTGAATAAACAGTCATGCACTAATACACCATGGCATCTAGTTTCTGTGAGAAGCCTCCTTTCTTTTGTGTTGATGTAGTATGTTGTGGTTTGTTGATAGTCACATTTTAAATGGTCAATCATCTGGATAAGAGCTATAAATTATAAATATGCTGTGATTGTATTTTTCCAATTAGGTCAATTGTAGATGTATGGCAGTGTGGTGAAGATGAGAGGTGCAATACATGATCTCTTCAAGCACAACCATGAGAAGATGATCTACATTCAAAGACTGAAAGCTATTAGGAACATGAGATGAAACAATGTTCATTATAAACAGGCATCTATTCTCAAGCATTTATATGACTGGTTTCTTTGTCAGTCATCAGCTTAGTTATGCAAGTCATAAACAACATCAGTAGGCAAACAACAGCTGCTTAGTATAGCAGAGGAAGAAATAGCATTTCTAAGTTTGCTAGCTCTTGTGTTATCCTTAGTATATTCATTTATAGCCTGTATAAGCTAAAAGCTAGTAATGATTCAGCTACAGGATTAATATCTGACAATTACTTCTTTATGTTATCATACTCATTAGCATATAAGTTTCTTCACAATGATAGACTCTATGAATGATTGATACTCTTACAAGCCAATGGATATGAAGTGGAGAATGTTCTCAGTGAATGGTAATAAATGACACTTCTCCTTCTTCTTTTTGTTAAGAGTTTTTTTACACAACCTGGGATGAGCTTTGCTGCACCTGTGTTTTATTTAACTTTGTGGCCAGATGCCCTTTCTGTTGTGAAAATCATCAGATTCCTAAGGGAGAGAAATTGTGTTCACCGCCTGTATGTGAATTGTGTAAACTTTGTCCTGTGTGCGATTGTATTTTCACTGTTTGTGTATCATATTTTCTAAGGTTTAAAGTGAGGACCAGCCCAGCATTTATCTAACTGAGTGAGGGAAACCATCTGAAAACCACACTTAGGTTGGTTGGTGCCCAATTGCCAATGCACTGTGCAGGTTCGGTGCAGATTTGGCTCACCTTCCTTTGATGCAAGGTAGCACACAGTGCATTCTGCTATATGAGCAGGCCAAATGGTAATAATCTGCACTGAAGACAAGTAGTACTGATTTGAAGTGAAAGTTCTGTGAAGACCGTGAGGAAAAAGCAGATTCATCGGCTTGTATTAAGGCCAGAGAACAAAGTAAAAAGAATGGTCAATGTGATATCCATTACTTAGCTTGTGACATTACCTTTTCTGTTAGTACAATAGATAAAAATTTATGGCACTACTACACCATAACCTCAATCATCATCATCTTTAGCAGCAGCATCTGTTGCATCATTTGATATTCACTGCTCAATAAAATGTCTCCTGTAGTCTTATCTACACATCACACTATTCCATAAAACACATCTCTGCTGCTCCTGCCTGTGCTCTAATGTAATCTGTCTACCTATAACAGTCTCAGTCTTCTCTTATGTCATGGAATCTAGCAAAGAACTTCCCCAGCACATTTACTATTAATTCATGTAGTTAAATATCCCTCACATCTCCATGATATCTTCCACTCCTATTCCCTCATCCAGTTTTTTGTCTTTCTTAGTAATTCTCAAAATGCATCCCCTGATTACTTACTCAAAGACACTAGTTTTGAATGGTTTCCACATTAAAAACTCTATGTCTCATTGCAATAAGATGAAAATGGTGATATGCTCTGATTGTAGACTTTCCTTTTCAGTTATACTAGAATTATTGTTTTCAAACCTCTATTCAGTTTTATTAAAAGTATTCATGTGTGTTTTTACTCTTCTGCTTCTTTTCCTACCCATCTAGTCTTTGTCTTCAACTACCTTCAACACAAAAACTCATCTGGTTCTGTGACTTCTCTGTTTCTCTACTTTCTTTCTGTTGTACTTGTTAATCATTATCTTAGTATTATTATTGACTTAATGGGCTACATTCTGACTTACTCTATGAAGTCGTTCCATTTATTGTTGAAGTTTGTCGTCAGTAGAGGAAAACATTGCAGTGTCATTAGCAGTAAAGATGATTAAAGTATGCTCTATTAATGTATATTCCCTCATAGTTTTCCCTGAAATTTTTTCTACAGTTGGTGGAAGCATATACAGTAAATTTCATTTTCCATCCATTAGGTTTGCGGTGAGTCCTTTTTCTATTTATTTTTACTCATAAGCTTCTGAACAATAACAGAAATAAGCCTTTCATGACTCCGCATGTAACAAGACGAAAGGATCATACACAAAGTGCAACATAAGTGATACACAGAATAACTGATGTGAGTAGTACAAACTAAAAGAACATAGTGAGTATGAGTCAGCACTGCTCTGTACATATATAGGTGTGATTCGCATATATAGGCAGAGACTGCCATGTGCACACAGTTGGTGATTGATTGAAGTACACACGCATGGCAGCACTATACTCAGTGCAGTCACGCTCACACACATAGCAGCAAGATACAGCACACCTCTCCGGTGTGTGAAGAGGGTGTCAAAGTGACAGAGAGACACATTCATCAGTTCCAGAGTGGCAGGAGCCAGTGCTGACAATGGGGCAGAATGATGTGCTGGGCAGGTGCCAGAGCATAGGGCCAGAACATGCAGAGACGCGGACATGCCTGAGGACGGTGGGCCCAAGCCAGTGCCTGACTATAGCTCTGAGGAGAAGGGTACTATCACCTTCTCTGCACCATCATCAGCAGGCATGTCCCAGTGTGGAGGAGGCCAGGCTGGACCCACAAGTGACAATGACTGATGTGACAATGGCGAGGGGACCGGCAGAGGTGGCCCAACCAGAACACAGGTGCAGCAACAGACCCAAGGCCAGAGACAGACCAGCATCCAGTGCTGAGAAGCTGGATCACCAGGGTGTCATACATGCAGGAGGCAGCCAATGGGACAGGGGTGCCTGCACAGCAGCCTCTTGAGGTGGAGGGCAATGGGGCAGGCTGTGGAGACAGGGGCCACACCTGCGAACCTGTAGCTTCTGGTGGTGAGGGGGTGGGGGTGGGGCAGCTGATTAAAGAGGCATGCCACCAGCCTGTCAGCTGTATGGATAACACAAAGACGGCATCCCCTGCAGTGGACAACAGTGGCCAGTATCTACTTGGAGTGGCAATCAAACCCTCACGCCCACTCTGGTGATCTTGGTGCAAAGTGGGCTGACAAACCTGTCACAGGCCATAGAAGGTGAAGGAGCATGTGTGGCTGCCAGCTGTGAAGCATCTGAGCTGGTCTCTGCTCTCCCATAGGTGAGAAGTGATAGGTGCTCAGAAACAGAGAAGGGCGTTGTCTGGTGAAGAATCCTCAATAAACGTTCCCATTTGGGACTTGGACATATACGCCAGTCATTCTGCCTCACCATTTGATTGAGTGTGAAATGGTGGAGTTGTAACATGACAGATGCCGTGACAGGAACAAAACAAGTGAAAGGTGTGAGAAATGAACTGAGTCCCATTATCGGAAACTAAGGTACAAGGCTATCCCTTAATACAAAAAACCCTCAAAAGCATATGAATTGTGGCCTCAGCTGAGGTCAATGCACACTGCAAAATGTAAGGATACCAGGAAAATGCATCCACAACCAAGAGCCAATAGGAATTCAAGAAGGGGCCCACAAAGTCTAATTGAATACTTTCCCATGGCTGGCATGGAGCAGGCCAGGGGGACAGAGATGCCCTGGAGCTGCCTGTTGTCAGGCACACTGCTCACAGGTGCTGCATTGTGAGGCAAGGAAATGTAAGGGTTAAACAAGGGAACGTAGGGTTTATGGTCAGTTACAAGGTGAAACTTGGAGCCTATGGGAAGAGCCTCTATTTCCACCTGAGAGTAACACTGCTGACTGGAATGAGAGATTTAGAGGTGAAAGTGACAGCTGCCGGCATATCAGTGCACTAGGACTACGCCAAGGCCATACTGTGAGGTGTCAAGTCACCAAAACTATGTGCTGGTCCAGAGAGAAGGTAATTAAACAAGGGCCCAAGAATAGTGTGGATTTCCACATTTGGAAATCACATTCGTAATCCAGCCTCCAGCAAAAAAGGTACATTCCTGAGTAACAAGGCATGCAACAGGTGGTTCAATGTGGTTGCCCTGACAGTAATTTATGGTAGTAGGCTATTGTACCTGGAAGGTCTGAAGCTCCTTTGTGGACAAGGGGCAAGGTGTACATGCAACAGTGGAGATTTGCTCTGGCAGAGGACAAATGCCATCTTGCTTGATCTTGAACCCCAAACAAACAAAAGTTTGAAAAAACTGAGATTTCATGAGGTTACACTGTAAGCCTGCAGAATGTAAGACAGAAACAAAATGCATAAATTTTTAAAGTAACACCTATGGAGGAAACCATGACAACAATATCATCCAGATAACTAATGCAACCTGGGGCAGGCATATTCAATTGCTCTATAAATTGTTGGAAAATAACTGGGGTATGAGGCACACCAAAAAGAAGGTGCAAATATTGATAGAGGCCACAAGGAGTATTCAAAACCACAACTATCGAACTCTTCGTCAACAGGAGCATGCAGATACTCCTCGGAGGAATCAGTTTCAGAAAAGCACTAGCCATCCAATATTTTCGCCAATGGGTCCTCCTGGCATAGAAGAGGATATTTATCATGATTGACCAGGCATTGAAAGTAGTACTGAAGTCGCCAGAAATGCTGTTTCCCTGACGGCTTCTGAACTACAACCAGTGAAGATGACCATTCACTATCTATAACAATTTGAACTACCCCTAGAAATTAAAGTCTGTTCAATTCTGTTTTCACTTGATCTTTCATGGTGAAAGGAATAGGGTGCACATGACAAAGGCGAGACCAAGCTGTGGATTTCAAAGAAATATGAATAGAAAAATTTGTAGCACACTCTATACCTTCTGAAAACAAGTTCAAAAACTCCTCACACAGTGTTTCCAATTGAGAAGACGGTACCTGATTGGACATAAGGTGAACTGCATTGGTGATAGAAAATCCAAATGTTGAAATGCGTCCATCCCAAACAAGTTCTCAACACCAGCATCAGCAACCACTAAAAATGTCATGGAATGAACCACTGACTTATAAGAGGCAGATGCTGTAAATTGTCCCTACAGCACAACGTTCAGTTTGTTATAACTGACCTGCTTCCACATGACGGGCATCAACAGTGGCGAGCCTAAACTCACAAAAGTTTGAGAATTCAATGATTTCATTGCAGCACCTTTGTCGACCTGTAGCCAGAGCACTTTGCAAAAAACATGATAAACAACTAGGGAGAAGTCATAAGCACTGGACTCACACAGTTTCCGTCCTTGTCCCTTCCAGAGCAACCTTCAGCAAATGGCAAATGGAGACCGTGAGGCCTTTCTTTTGGCAAGCATTACAAGTAGTAGCCCAGTACTTATGGCACACTGATCATTTATGCTGGACAAAACAGAAAGGCCAAGATGAAAATAGAGAATGCCAACACTGGCGCTGTGGTGATCGCGGCTGCTTGCTCGAACCAGTCTTAGTCTGCTCGGCACTGGGCCCGCATGTTTACTACCACCGCTGCTGCTTCCTTGTGCAAGTTATCTGTTGTCCTAGTGCACACATATTGTGACACTACTGCCACATTGCCCTGTGCTTAAATTTTAACACCTGCTGCCTGAAAAAATTCAAAAGATTGTGCTATTTGCAAAACTCCTGCCAATGGGGAGTTATTCACGGAATAAAGCCTTCTGCCACACTTTCTTGCCTAGAGCTAAACAGATGACTGTGTCATGCACCAAGAGTCTGCATAAGAGTCATTATGAGCATTAGTAACAAACTGACACTTGTGGTGGTTTCAGTAGAATACAACTTATGCCACTATGACATGCGTTCATTTGTGATAGTTGAGTAATAAACTGCACATGTGATCAAAAGTAAGAGCTGACAGTTCTTGTAAAGCCACAAAGTGACACAGTAATTGATACACATTAGGTGGAATCCATGAAAGGAATAAGGCTTTGTACAAATTAAGCACACACTACACTGACACTATACTCTGTGCACTAACACTCACATGCATCAGTAGCAGGCTACAACATAAATATTTCTTAAAAAGTTTTTCATTGTTGTTGTTTATTCTTCTAAAAAACTCTGCAATATATATATTTTTAAGAAAATAAAAATACTAATGCTTGTTACAAACCTGTTATTTTATCTATACGAAATTTCGTTGCATCCCGTGTATTGTAGTCAATGGAGTAATGGACCACATTGTTAGGTGCTTCAGCATCACCATCTAAAGCCTGAAATATTTTTCAAAAGTTGTTTATAAGGATCAACTTTTTAATCAAATTCAAATGACATGTTCTACATCCGTAAAGTTCTCATAACTATAATTTTGCGGAATGAACAATGAATCTAATCTAATCTAAATGCATGAATTTTGTCAGAACACTGCACTTTGATTTACATGACACTGTCAATATGATAAACAGACGTTTCTGCCAGAAATTTTACAAAGCCAGCTCAGAAACTGGGTAATCAGGACATTTTGTCATATCTCATACAGGATCTAGAAACATTTCTTTCTGACCATGATCACAAAAAATAACTATGAATTAAACTTGGGAAACTTCATGTAGAAACTCTATACCTTTGCATAGAGAATGAAGTGACAGTCATTTTATGGTGGAAAAGTTTTTAAAATTTATCACAGATACAAGAAGGAAACTGGAGAATTTTAGAGAAGCTAAACTAAGTTAAAAGCTTACCTAAAATCTCCTGTAATATGTTTGAATATTTAGATTATGGGTTTGCCAAAACTGGCTATCACTGTACGAAACATTGCTCATTGTTAATAAATCTCCATCATACTTAGAGTAATAAGAATACTTCTGCAGTTATTGTAGCAGATGAACATCTCCATATAACATAATTAAAAGAAAAAAAACAACCAGAAGCCTTTTGAAATTATCAGCTGTTCTATGGTTTTTTGAGTATTACTAGGGAATGAATGTCTTTGCCAAATAACACAAGCTCTATATCTATAATGGTAATTATTAATATATATTGCAGAAGTATTTCGACTAGCTGCAACTCTATAGGCCTAATGATGTATGTTTTGGCCCATTCCACATCACTGATGGTTTCGTCTTGATGAGACCTGCAGAACATAATGTGTGATTGAATGAATTTCCGGTGACATTGTAACTCTATCAGAGATAGCAAAAGACTTGAAAGAGCTTTTGAGCAGAATGGACAGTGTCTTGAAAGGAAGATATAAGATGAACATCAACAAAAGAAAGACAAGGATAATAGAATGTAGTTGAATTAAATCAGATGATTCTGAGAGAATTCGATTAGGAAACAAGACTCTTAAAGTAGTAAATAGGTTTTGCCATTTGAGTAACTGTAACTGATGATGGCCAAAGTAGAGAGGATATAAAATGTAGGCTGGTAATGGCAAAATACGCGTTTCTAAAGAAGGGAAATTTGTAAACATCAAATATATTAAGTGTTAGGAAGTCTTTTCTTAAGGTATTTGTCTGGAATGTAGCCATGTATGGAAGTGAAATATGAACAATTAGCAGTTTAGGCAAGAAGAGAATAGTAGCTTTAGAAATGTGGTGCTGCAGAAGAATGCTGAAGATTAGATGGGTAGATCATGTAACTAATGAGGAGGTACTTAACAGAATTGGAGAGACAAGAAATTTGTGTCCTATCAGTTGATAGGACACATTCTGAGACATCAAGGGATCACCAGTTTAGTAGTGAAGTGAAGTATGGGAGGTAAAAATTGTAGAAGGAGACCAAGAGACAAATACAGTTAGCAGATTCAGAAGGATGTTGGTTGCAGTAGTTATTCAGAGATGAAGAGGTCTGCACTGGATAGAGTAGCACGGAGAGCTGTATCAAACCAGTCTTTGGACTGAAGACCACAACAACAACAACAACAACAATAACAATAGCTGTTGCATCATGTTGTCCAAATGGTTCTTTGTGTTTATGACATTTGATGGAGCTACAACTGTTACTTGTATTCATAGGGCATCAGTAAGCTTTGTGTAAACCTCTTCAGGACTTTTTCATACTTTGAGGCCATTGTGATTGACTTCATATTTCTTTGTCAATTACATCCAAATTTTGTATTTTGGCCCACCGAATGAACAAATCCTTATGTCTCTTCTCTCACTTAAGAGGATAGCAGTACATGAATAATTGATTATTTACTGCTGTTTCTGTCACTTATCAAGCAAATTGCATAAATCAAGACAATATGAAGCTATTTATCTGCCAGTGTCAGTGTCAAGCCATTTAAATCCATGTCAAGAAACTGTGGTGCATCACTTTTCAATAAACCCACACATTTTTTCCACTCTTTAACACAAAAGACTTATTGTGAGGTAATAGAAAAGAAGCAAATTTTTTAATCATAAATCCATATGATTCTATTATTTTTAACTATCACTCACTTTCACTTGTGCACTTGTAGTGAAGTCACTTAGATCTTGTCGCAAGACAAATTCGTATATATCTTTCTCAAAGACTGGAGCATTGTCATTTACATCTAGGACATGAATGATAAGTGGAACATTGGCTGTGTTCCCCCTTTCATCACCATCCATATCTGTAGCCTCTACATGAAGATGAAACTCTGTAAGGAAAAATGACAGTATTATTGCAAGGCATGTATTGTGAATATTTTGACCATTTTGTCTCAGTTGCTAGTTCAGTGCCATTTATCTTTCACACAGGAATAACCATTACTCAAGTTTTACAACTCAGTTTCAGTTGATAAAGATTAGTAATGGTTGTCTTTACCTAAAGTATAAACAGTATGTGTTGATCTTCTTGGGTTTGGAGCTCGATCTTCAAGCAAAGCTGCCACATTATTTTGACAGTCCACATGGTCATCATCTTGAAGTGGACTGTACAAATATTGTGTCAGTTTGACTTGAAGATCTGGTTGCAAACTTGAAGAGCATATCGAGTTATTCTTTTGGGAAAGCTTATGAAGCCAGATAAACAGCATTTTTATATAAGACATTTATCTAGTGATGGCAATTCGCATACAGACAAGGCAGTAGACATGTTTGTTTAAATATTTAAACCCATACTAAAATAGAAAAAAGTTATATTGTTTGCTGGAGCGGTATATGCTTCTATTGTGCAAGATATTGTATCAGAACCACCACAGTTTTTTCTAATATATGAAGAGAAGAGTATAGTTAAATAATAATAAAAGTAATGAAAAAATAGGCCAAAGAAAGTAGAAAGTGTTATGTAACTGCATACAAATGTTACTCACAAAAGTAGAACATCAACAGAATAAGTAAGTCGATGTAATGCCAAAAGCCGAGAAACTAATACTTTAGTACCTCCCAATATCTTGCTAATCGAATGAGGGTGATGAAGACTGTCTTTATCTTTCTGAACATAAGACAGGGCATCTTTTACAGTATTGAAAGTTTAGTCTTTTCCAGAAGCCTTGTTCTGTTCAAGGGTTCCTCTACTTTGAGTTATAAATTCAAAATGATATGTGTCACGTTTACTGAATATGATGAATATTTCAACATTTCTCATCCGATTGGTTTCAATAACTGGTTTACATATACATGCATTATTATGATATTCTGTTATTGCTCATCAGCAAAGAAACTTGTTTGGCAAGAGATTATTTTTTGTGTCTTCTGACAAATTCATGTATTATTTTGTGTCAGTTTACCCCAAAAAATCGGTTCTTTTGTGAATAAATATAGTTTATGTTTAAATCAAACAATGGAAAGTCCAGGTTGGAATATCAACAATTATGGAAAGGATAGATTACTACTCACCATAAAGATGACATGCTGAGTTGCAAACAGGCACAATGAAGAGACTGTACACTTTAAGATTTTGACCAAAGCTTTCATCAAAAAGAAAAACACACACATTCACACAGGCTAGCACATACCATACACACACACAATTGCTATCCCTGGCTGAAACTGAAATGCACTGAATGGAAGCAACAATCTGTAGTAGAGTGGGGAAGCAGGAGGGATAACATGGCAGTGGTGGGGGGAGAGAAAACAGTGCTGCCTGGTGGAGTGTGCAGGGACTACACGTGGCAGGCAAGGCTATCTGGGCTACCTGGTGCAGCATCGGAAGGCTGAGGTGGAGGGAGGGAAGGGAAAAAGGGAGAAGAAAGTAGAGGAGCAGTCCTTAGTTAACACTTCATCTACAGGAATTTCGCAATCTGTAGGTTTTCAGTGGAAAGGCATCGTGCCTTGTAAGAGATGGTGGTCTCTCTGTAGTTTCAATCCTATGCATTGTAGCTCCCTCAATGCTATTGTTGGTCAGGAACTTGGAAGCACTAAACACACATGTGAGGGAGTAACTGTCATTGGTTGCACTGTCACTAACCTGCATGGGTGTAGTAGGCACAGAAGAAAGATGGTTAAAGTGGGTAGGCAATGTCATATGCAATGATTCCTGGTGAGTAATGCAATACTGGAAGATTTCCACAGCTTTTCTTTGGGAGCAGGGTGTATTCACGCTGGCTTTTGTGTCCACTGATTCCAAATACAGCACAGCCTGGGTCAGTAACTGATCAACATATTGTAGTGCTTCGAGAATTTACGTGTAAATTCTGGAACCACTTGACCTTCAGCCACCTCGAACACACGATATTTTAAAGATAAGTATGAGAAAGAGCCTATTTACTGCACAACACATGTCTATGTGTGCAGGATGGACGTTGGTCCTGGGAGGACAGGAGCTGTGTCAGACAGGCGACGCCGACAAGTGTTTGCCGCTTGCGCCATAGAAGCTGTATGTGATGTACAAGGAGCAAGAACTGAACAGAGTGAAACTTCCTGGCAGACCGAGACTCGAACTCGGGACCTTCGCCTTTCGCGGGCAAGTGCTCTATCATCTGAGCTATCAAAGCACGACTCACGCCCAGTACTCACAGCTTTACTTCTGCCAGTATCTCGTCTCCTACCTTCCAAACTTTACAGAAGCTCTCCTGTGAACCTTGCAAAACTAGCACTCCTGAAAGAAAGGATATTGCGGAGACATGGCTTAGCCACAGCCTGGGGGAGGTTTCCAGAATGAGATTTTCACTCTGCAGCGGAGTGTGCGCTGATATGAAACTTCCTGGCAGATTAAAACTGTGTGCCCGACCGAGACTCGAACTTGGGACCTTTGCCTTTCGCGGGCAAGTGCTCTATCATCTGAGCTACCGAAGCTACGAAGCCATGTCTCCGCAATATCCTTTCTTTCAGGAGTGCTAGTTCTGCAAGGTTCACAGGAGAGCTTCTGTAAAGTTTGGAAGGTAGGAGACGAGATACTGGCAGAAGTAAAGCTGTGAGTACCGGGCGTGAGTCGTGCCAAGCCATGTCTCCGCAGTATCCTTTCTTTCAGGAGTGCTAGTTCTGCAAGGTTCACAGGAGAGCTTCTGTAAAGTTTGGAAGGTAGGAGACAAGATACTGGCAGAAGTAAAGCTGTGAGTACCGGGTGTGAGTCGTGCTTCGGTAGCTCAGATGGTAGAGCACTTGCCCGCGAAAGGCAAAGGTCCCGAGTTCGAGTCTCGGTCGGGCACACAGTTTTAATCTGCCAGGAAGATTCATATCAGCGCACACTCCACTGCAGAGTGAAAATCTCATTCTGGAAACTGAACAGAGTATTTTATATATGTATAAAATATAGTTTAAAGTGATTAACTAAACAACTATTTGATCATAGTGTATAATTGTATATTTGTTATAGAATATTTCATACCCTTGTGATGTATATGGGAGGGTTTGTATTAGTTTTTGGAGGGTTGGGTAGTGAAAGTACAAACTTGGCTAACACGGAACACACACCACACCTTTCAAATGACCCTCGCAAACAAGTGTGACTGATTCTTCACCATTTGACGTTCCATAGGGGTTGCTAAGATTTTCTTCGGGGACCTCAAGGGTGAAGTTGAGAATGTCCGTTCTGTAGGAGATGATTTAACACCATACCTCCTCCAGCTTCTCACTCAAGTACCAGCGAGGTAGGGATCCTGAGGAAGGGGGGTGGGAAGGGTTTCCTGTCTTTGGAGCTATCTTCTTTCTCTTCTTCGATCTTAGCAACCATTTCTACTTTTTCCTTTCTGACTTCTCATTTCAGTACCTATCTATCTTTCCCTCTTTCCATATTCATTTACTTCTGTCACTGAAGTCCTTCTTATTTTCCGTGGTTTTCAATAACATACAACTTATTTTATATAGGTAGGCTGAAGAATCAGGCTACACAAACACACGCATACACACAAAAAATACGATTACACAAACAATGATCTTACACATCAAAAGAACTGTCAAGTGTTGTTGGGGGAAAGGAATGTGTACCCTGGGAAAGGATGCACACACTGTTGTTTATTGTGATGGTTCTGCACTGCACATACACACATTGTTGTTTATTGTGAAGGTTCTGCATTGCACATACATACATTGTTGTTTATTCTGAAGTTTCTGCATTGCACATATATAGAGGAAAACATATAGACATATAAGAACCATGACGATTCAATATCATATACATATATATAAGTATAAGAACTGTGACAATTTCCAAGTACACATAAGAAGGAGGCATGAGTAAGAAAAAAGAACATAAGCCAGAGAGAAATCAATTGGGGCAATTATGAAGAAATGTCAGTCTAATAAATATTCTGATAATTTGTAGGATAGTGGGACTCTTATAACCTAAGTAAACATATTATATATTGAATGGTGTATAGAGACATAGTATATACCAAGTACATATAAGTTGAAAAGTAAGGGAGGACTCCGGGAACTAAATGAAGTATCAAGAAGTGGAGCTGAGGTGAAAAACAGATTTGTAACTTTACCAGAAAACATTTAATTATAGCGTACATAAAGATGTATACTAGGGAAATGAACCATGAGGCCTACTCATAAAGGATGAGGGGGGCGCACCCAGCATTTATTGAATATAAAAGGTAGATAGGCAGACCTAAGAAAGGCTGACCTATACTGTGCGGACAGGGGCACCAAGAAGGGGACTGACTTGTACCATAGGAAAATAGGAATCAAGAGGGGCGTACCTACCAAAACAGAATGAGTGCACTCATGGGGTCAACCCATATCTAAGGTATAGGTACTGTTCAAAAAGGGGAAATGGACAGATCGTGACAGAAGTCATACATTTTATATGGATTATTCTGGTAAGTTTGAATTCTATAGACCACCAGCATTATTATGTTTTGTGAGTGTCAGAAAGAACACTTTAATTTGCCCAGAGTTCCTCCAGATTACAAACTACTATGAATAATGATACTAGTCCGTACTGAGGAAAAATAGTACAAAAAATTAGAATACAGGATGAAATATTTAAAAGTCCGTGACACCTGGAATTTATGATTGGAGCTGAAAAGAAAGTTTTCACCATTTATAATTACGAGTAATGCAGAATGAAATCATAAATAGAGGCTTATGTTCTAAAAACAAAGTAGAGCAAAGAATTAGTGGAAAGACAACAATTGGAAGCCTGCTCTACAGAATACTAGGATTTATGAAAGAAAGATAAAGAAATTGTGTATATAAATTTATGTACTAAATGATCACTTTTGAAGTGTGGATTGTTACTAGTATGATATTAATGTACATAATGGTTATGTATAAAATACCGTGTGTTCTATCTGGGGAGGGGAATATGTAGTACTTCAAGAATTTACATGTAAATTCTGGAACCACTCGATCTTCTGCCATCTCGAACATGTGATATTTTAAAGATAAGTGTGAGAGACAGCCTATTTACTGCGCAACACATGTCTGTGTGTGCAGAATGGACGTTGGTCCTGGGAGGACAGGAGCTGCGTCAGACGAGCGACGCCGACAAGTGTTTGCCGCTTATGCCATAGAAGATGTATGTGATGTACAAGGAGCAAGCACGCATTATTCTTTGATGGTGTAATGACTGTAATTGTTATAAACAATTCAAACATTTTTTGTCTAGAGACTCTTTCTTAATCTTGGTGTTGGACTTGCGAGAAGCAAGTCCTGTTTTTGAATTTCTGCTCGTTATGAAACCGCCAACAATGTAATTATATTTAATAGTATCTAACGGGTATCATCGTAGTTGACTTGCAAGAATTTGTATGTTTATGTGAAACTTGTGGAGATGAAAATATACCTGAACTTAACTGAAAGTATGAGGATACAAAGTTATTTCTTATGAACTGAAAGTATGAGTTGTCCATTGCACTTCACATAGTTAGACCGGGAATTGTCTGCTAGGCATGCTCGATGTAAAACTGACTGGGTACGGCCCATGCTGCCTGAGTTGTTGTTCTGGCGGCAGAGGGCGCAGCCGAATTCTCACGTGCCCTCTGGTGGACAGGACTTTACAAGTGGCAACTACTGTCCGTGATGCGCCATGCCGATGTGCGCCTCCCATGATCTTTCTGGTCGCTACTGCACTCCTCCTCCTTCGCGGGGTGAAGCCACTGTGATACACTGCATCAGAAGGTGGAGCGTCATGCAGTAGCGATGACCTCCACGTCCATTGGAATGCTGGAGTCGGGGGGATCTGCCAATCCTTGAGCCGGAACCTTCAAATACGGTTGGAAGTGACCAACACGAAGAGGCCCCCATCATCCCACCACCGGAGCCTGGGGCAGAATGGGCAACAAGCTTTCGAACTCTGGATCCCGTTCCACCTCGGGAGGGGCAAGGCCCAGTGGTGGGGACGATGGGGAAGACACGACCACAGGTGAACCAGCCTCCTGAAAAACCAGGCCTGCGAGTGGGGCCGGCTCACGCTGGGGCATCTCTAATGATGACGATGCCGGTGCTGGAGCTACTGGGGGTCATCAAGGCTGAGAACCATCGCTGTGTGGCGGAGTCATAGGTGGGAGTGGCAGTAGCATCCCCTGAGAAAACAACACGGGTGCCGGCAATGGGGAGGCCAGTGCCTGAGGGGTCGGAGGGTGGGTGCCCGAACGTGAACGTAGCTAGATTTTGGTGACAACATACCTCCCGGTCCCCCGTCTGCAAGGTATAGAGCCGGCAGCCATTGCGGTGCAGGACCACTGCCGGTATCCAATGTGGATTGCAACCAAACCCACGTGCCCAGACCAACATACCCGGTGGAAAACCGGGTACCCCGTTTTGCGAAGACTGGCGAGGACCAGGCCGGAGGAGGTGCAGCAGAGTCCTAGGTTGGTGCCCGTGGAGGAGCTCTGCGGGGCTGCGTTCTCCCATCGGTGTGGTCCGGTATGCCATCAGGAAAAATGTCAACGCCTCTTCTGCAGGAAATTTGTGCACATACTTTTTCATCTGTGTCTTAAATGTGCACACCATGCTCTCGGTTTCCCCATTCGATTGTGGATGAAAGGGGGGAGAGCAAACGTGCTGAATACCGAAGCGCCTACAAAAATCCTGGAAGGTCTGCGAAATAAACTGACGTCCATTGTCCGATACCAGGGTGACTGGCAGACCTTCCACAGAGAAGATTTTTGCGAGTGCCTGGATTGCAACTTCTGAAGTGGTTGAGGAACAGCAATCCACATATGGGAATTGGGAATAAGCATCAATGGCAATGAGCCAAAAGCCATTGATAAACGGGCCCACAAAATCTATGTGAACACGTTCCCATGCCTGGGTTGCAGGTGGCCATGAAGAGAACACTGACCTGGGAGATGCCTGTTGGCTCGCCCACTGGGAACAGGCAGCCGCCAAGTGCTCAATTTCTCTGTCATCACCGGGCCAGTATGCATGTCTGCGAGCCAAGGTTTTAGTGTCCCTCATGTAATAACGTGAGGACCTCCCTTTGCAAACTTGCAGGAACAACCACGCGAGGAGCTGTATCATCGGTAGCCAGAAGGAGAACTCCTTCCAAGACTGAGAGGCGGTCTCGTAGAACAAAATAATTACAAAGAGGGTCCGAGGCCCGACCTGGAGGTCAGGATGACCACCCCTGCTGAACGAGGCAAACTACTTGCCAGAGAACTGGGTCAGCTGCCGTTTTCCTGGCGACTCCAGAACTTGTGATAGGGAAGCCATCAACCGCTTGGCGGGACGCCACATCCAAATGAAAACACATAATCTCCTCCCGATTGAACTTAGGATCCGAGCCCACCGGAAGACAGGAAAGAGCATCGGCATTGGCATGCTGTCAGGTAGGGTGAAAATGAATGTCATAATGGTACTTAGAGAGGAACAAGGCCCAGTGCTGCAGTCTGTGGGCCGCCCTATCCGGAATCTGAGGCAGGGCCAAATAACGATATTAATGGCTTATGGTCAGTGATTAACTGAAACTTCATGCCATACAAGAAAGGGTGAAACTTGGTAACAGCGTAGACAATCGCCAAAACCTCTTTTTCCTCATGGGAGTAATGGGCCTGCGTGGAACTAAGAGTTTTAGACGCAAATGCCAGTGACTGCTCGGAGCAATCCGTGTTGCGATGATCCAGGACCATCCCCACCCCATACTGTGAAGCATCTGTAGCCAGGACCAATGGCTTATTGGAGTCAAAAGTAGCCAAACAAGGCGCTGACATGAGGAGGCCCTTCAACTAGGTGAACACTCGCTCGCATGCAGGCGACCAATCAAAAAAAAAAAAAAATGGTTAAAGTGGCTCTGAGCACTTGCGATTTAACTTCTGAGGTCATCAGTCGCCTAGAACTTAGAACTAATTAAACCTAACTAACCTAAGGACATCACACACATCCACGCCTGAGGCAGGTTTCGAACCTGCAACCATAGCAGTCGCTCGGTTCCAGACTGTAGCGCCTAGAACCGCACAGCCACTCTGGCCGGTGACCAATCAAAAGGAACACCCTTGTGGAGAAGGCAGTACAGAGGGCGGGCTATGGTGGAAGCCCTGGGAATGAACCAGTGGTAATAGGCAATCTTGCCTAAAAAAAAAGCTTGTAACTCCTTCAGCGAAGCGGGCTGCAGAAGGTCGACGATACCTTGGACCAAACTTTCTAGTGGCTGGACGCCGTGCCGAGAGATGGTGTAGCCCACATATTCAATGGACGGTTGGAAGAAGTTCGACTTACGCAGGTTGCAACGCAGGCCCACGGACCTGAATTTGAGAAAGAGGGTTCGAAGGTTGTGCAAGTGTTCCTTCATGCTGCGGCCTGTGACAATTATGTCGTCCAGGTAATTAATTCAATGAGGGATTGTCGATGTGACATGCTCAAGATAACGCTGAAATATCGCCGGGGCACTGGATATTCCGAAGGCCAACCGCTGGTATTGGTAAAGGCAAAACGGGGTGTTGATGACCGCCAGCCGTTTGGAGTCCTCATCAAGTGATATTTGATGATAAGCCTCCGAAAGATCGATTTTCGAAAAATATTGGCCTCCCACCACGTCGGAGAACAATTCATCAGAATGAGGCAAGGAATAGGTGTCCACCACCAATTGGGAATTAATGGGTGGCCTTGAAATCGCCACGAAGATGTAATTTTCCTGAGGGTTTCCTGACAATAATGAGGGGCAAAGCCCACTCACTAGAAGAAATTGGAAGAACGACCCCGAGGACTGTCAGCTGGTCTAGCTCTGCTCTAACCTGAGGGTGGAGAGCCAAGGGGATCTGCCTCGCATGTAGAAAACGCGGGCAAGCCGACGCCTTCAATGTTAAGTGAGCTTCAAAGTCTGAAACATGCCCCAGACCCTCCTCAAAGATATCCTTAAAGTCAGAGGTCAAAGATTCCAATGATTGATAGGGAACGCCTTCAGAGACCAACTGTATGGTGTCTGCGAAAGAAAAACTGAAAGCTTGAAAGGCATCCAATCCAAAAAGGTTAGTGGAGCTCGCATCACTGCCAGCAATAAAAATAAGAGGCCGAGTGACTGATTTTTAAGTAACGCCGGTAGTGAATTGACCCAGTAGGGGAATGAACCGTTCACCTTAACCGCGGAGACGCCGGTAAACTGGCGCCGATGGGGGCGACCCAAGGTCGGAGGAAGTTTGTGCATTCAACAAGGAAACTGCAGCGCCCATATCTACATGCAGTTGTAGTCTGCGCGACCGAACCAACACCTCGATAAAGAGTTTGTGTGCCGATGCGTCGGGAGCCTGGCCCGATGAAACTTCCTGAATGTCAACATCCATGTCCTCTGTACCTGCTTCCTTCAATTCTTTTGAGGCTGAGCGGCCCACTTTGACCAATGTGTCCTTTTTTATTACATTTGCGACAAACGGCCCAACACTGGGGGCACTCTGACCGATCATAATGTATATAGCACGATGCACAGGACAGTAATAGGGGCCGGTGGCCGGAACTCTGTTTACGCGCCATGCGGGAGCGACCATAACGGCTGGATTGTACTGCTCGCACGTCATCCACCCCGGATGCAGTGGCCCCGTCGCGCCGCCCTGAACCGCCGTGACGTCGCACCACGCTTCCAACTGTTGACCTGCGGTGTGAGAGACTCCATACGAGTGAGCAATGGACAGGACTTCCTCAAGGGGAGGGTCTTCCAACTGCAGGGCCCGTTGCCGGACCTCCCTATCAGGAGCCAAACAAACAATGATGTCTCGCACTATAACGTGGGCATACGACTCTCGCGACTGCTCCGTGACAAAATGACACTTGCAACTAAGACCGTGCAGGGTAGCGGCCCACGCCCGGTAAGACTGATGGGGCTGTTTCTTGCAAGCATTATTTC
Organism: Schistocerca americana; assembly: GCF_021461395.2. NCBI lineage: Eukaryota > Metazoa > Arthropoda > Insecta > Orthoptera > Acrididae > Schistocerca > Schistocerca americana. The sequence continues at coordinate 1,054,924,543 of NC_060119.1, forward strand.
TTTGGAGAAAAAGTTGTGAAGATCGATGCAGCCACATATCCAGAGAAGAGGATCGACTAAACACTTCAAGTAAGTCAACTGTAGTAAGAGAAGTGTGAAGTTGACAATCCAGTTTTGCACCGCTCCTCTTGTCGCCGAAACTGTTAAAATATCTTTACTCTTTGTCATTCCCAAGATTACTGGTGCAGTTCTGTACTTTAATTTGTAGGTCCTCCATGTTATGCCAGATGTCTTTGAGGCTGAAGTCCTGTAATGGTGGCTCTCAAAAATGGTGGCAGATGGTTTCAAAGAAGAAAGCTCACATTCAGCTTCCACCAGCTGCTTGTGTCACCAACACAGTTTGTACTGTACTAAGGAAGTTTCTTCTTGCAACATGAGACATTCCTTTCTCATGTTTCTGTACAATTTATTGGTTGCTGCTAGTTGATCTTCAAGTGAAAGGTGTAATTGGTGAAGCTTGCACACTGGGGTTTTCAGTGCATCTGCACATTTTGGAACAGCCAGCATTGAAGGTCCCAGTTGTACCCTAAATGCTAATGCCCAGTGATCTTCAAAAGAATGCTCCTTCTTCTAAGTCTGGACACAAATGAAAGTTATGGAGAAAACCTGCTCCTGATGGGACTTCATACACATCTACTTGCATAAACATCCTGGTGAAATTCTAGCTGTTGCCAAAGTCATTATTGTGTAAGTAGATCCATACATGTTAATAATTGACCCATTCATCATCTTTGGGACACAAGGTGAGATATCTGCAGCATAAGGAAGAGTAGCTGTGCTCGGGATCTTGCTGCTCTTGGAACTCAAGTTGACCAAAATGATGGTTAGTAATACAATCACCATGGCGGATAGTGGAAACAAATTGGCTTTATTCACCTGGTTGAATTTTTGGCTTATTTTGGCAATGTCGTGACCTCTGATGCCTAGTGAAGATCATGGGTGGCATTTGGGTGCTTGCAAGGAGGTGAACACTTACACATGGTAGTGCCATAGTGTGCATGAAACCAGCACCAATGCACAATCTGTTGGCTGCTGTACATACCCTGGGAGGTGAGCGGTGCTAGGTAGTTTTCTGTTGTCAGCTGAGTGGAGTGCATCTCAATCACCAGAAGGTGTTGCCAATGGTGGCAGTGTTGGACTTCTTCATATGCACTAGGACCTGTTCAGTTGTTGCCTGCTAAAGGGAAGGCCAAGATGGCTGTCATCATTCCAGGTGTGTCATGTTGTGAAGTGTTGGGCACAGTTACCTCTGCTCAGTAGCCACCTGCACATCAATGCACAACGAGGCTGCCGAGTACAGCACAACATGGCTGCCAAACACACATACTGCTGGTGGCTGCTGGGTAGTGAGGGCATCAGTCTTGCAATGCGAAAACATGATCTGCTAACCGTAACTTAACTTAGTGTGCGAGCTCTTTGTTAAATATTAAAGAAGCTGGGATCTTGTGAGAAAATTTGCTTATCCACGTGGCTCACAGTGTATTGCCAGGCTTTAATACAAGGTTCACTAAAGTTCTTAGGGTGTAAAGTTCTTAGGGTGCCTGTCTGTTTAATTGTTCTGAGAAAATAGCCTGTTAAATTTGCCACTTGACTGATTTGCACAATGCTGCCCTGGCTGCCTCAAACTTATTAAAAGGAGGTGGTGATAGGATAACATCACTGATGGTAGCAGCATGCTCACCTATCTGACACAGTAATGTGGAATATTTTGCTGTCTCATCAAAAATGTTGTAAGTAGTGATGACTGATTCAATGATAGCAAACCTAGTTTGTGGCTGATCTGATAGAAACTAAGGCAGTTATGATAGCACACACTATACAGCCAGAAACACTGCAGGGAAAATGTCCATACGGCACTAATGTATTCAATCCAAGGATATGGTCAGATGTGACACCTTTGAATGGCTATGATGCAGTATAAAAAACAGAGATTTTATGGTGTGGCTTGGCTTACCAAGCTCTACTGATGGGTAAGAATAGATTCATCACCTCAAAAACTGATACAGAAGTACACAGTATGCATTTGTTACATTTTATATATGTAGCATTCAAAATGTCTGTTGGGCGCATGTAGCATCAGTGTCATACGTTTAAGATATTTAAGATAAGTCTAAATTATATGTTTGTGTCTCCATAGAGAGAAACCAAAATGGGTTTCATTTCCTCATACAAATCAGCAGTGATTGGAACACCTACAACTAGGCTCTTTGGCTCATCCTACAAGTACTTGCAAGAGAAGACGTATTTGTCCATAGTAGAAATTGAATGATTTCTGTCTCTAGAAGACTGAAACTCCTCCCAAAAACTAAACTAATTCTCTGTTTCTCCTGAGACTAGCTCTAATCTGATGGCTGGAAGTTGTCACAGGTACAGGAGCTGCTGTTGCAACTGAAACTGGCATAAGTGTCAAGTTTGTGACCAGTGAGGACAAACTAACTGAAATCTTTCTTGTTGCCTTCAGAATTGTTTTCCTGCTGATATCAACATGTTCTTAGCACTTCATAACATCAGTGTCATAGCCCATGTCAGAAAGCAGATTCTACATTGCATTGTCGACCACTTCTGTCAGTCTTGTCTGATAGCATTCATAGTTGGTATTTTTGCTTGAAGTTTCCTTCATCAGTTACTGTACTGAACCATGTTACTAGCATTATCTCAGTCTTTAGTTTCCTTTTCAAATTTTGCCACTGTATTTCTTTATTTGTCTCAGCTGTGGAGCATTTAACTGTTACTGCATATGAATATTCAAAGAATGTAGTAATAAGAACTGTCAATAGATAGTACTATCTCACATTACGGTTCATGGGAATAGTCAAAGATTGTAGTAGTATAAACAAACTGCAGATAGCACTGCCTATGTTTCTTATATCTATATCCTTAAACCGTCTGTTTCTATTGTTGATATTTCACAGTATAAACACTAGTGCCCCCCATGAACATGGACCTTGCCGTTGGTGGGGAGGCTTGCGTGCCTCAGCGATACAGATGGCCGTACCGTAGGTGCAACCACAACGGAGGGGTATCTGTTGAGAGGCCAGACAAACATGTGGTTCCTGAAGAGGGGCAGCAGCCTTTTCAGTAGTTGCAGGGGCAATAGTCTGGATGATTAACTGATCTGGCCTTGTAACATTAACCAAAACGGCCTTGCTGTGCTGGTACTGCAAACGGCTGAAAGCAAGGGGAAACTACAGCCATAATTACTCCCAAGGACATGCAGCTTTACTGTGTGATTAAATGATGATGGTGTCCTCTTTGGTAAAATATTCCGGAGGTAAAATAGTCCCCCATTCGGATCTCCGGGCGGGGACTACTCAAGAGGACGTCGTTATCAGGAGAAAGAAAACTGGCATTCTACGGATCGGAGCGTGGAATGTCAGATCCCTTAATCGGGCAGGTAGGTTAGAAAATTTAAAAAGGGAAATGGATAGGTTAAAGTTAGATATAGTGGGAATTAGTGAAGTTCGGTGGCAGGAGGAACAAGACTTTTGGTCAGGTGAATACAGGGTTATAAATACAAAATCAAATAGGGGTAATGCAGGAATAGGTTTAATAATGAATAAAAAAATAGGAGTGCGGGTTAGCTACTACAAACAGCATAGTGAACGCATTATTGTGGCCAAGATAGACACAAAGCCCATGCCTACTACAGTAGTACAAGTTTATATGCCAACTAGCTCTGCAGATGATGAAGAAATTGATGAAATGTATGACGAGACAAAAGAAATTATTCAGGTAGTGAAGGATTACAAAAATTTAATAGTCATGGGTGACTGGAATTCATCAGTAGGAAAAGGGAGAGAAGGAAACATAGTAGGTGAATATGGATTGGGGGGAAGAAATGAAAGAGGAAGCCGCCTTGTAGAATTTTGCACAGAGCATAACTTAATCATAGCTAACACTTGGTTCAAGAATCATGAAAGAAGGTTGTATACCTGGAAGAATCCTGGAGATACTAAAAGGTATCAGAGAGATTACATAATGGTAAGACAGAGATTTAGGAACCAGGTTTTAAATTGTAAGACATTTCCAGGGGCAGATGTGGATTCTGACCACAATCTATTAGTTATGAACTGCAGATTGAAACTGAAGAAACTGCAAAAAGGCAGGAATTTAAGGAGATGGGACCTGGATAAACTGACTAAACCAGAGGTTGTACAGAGTTTCAGGGAGAGCATAAGCGAACAATTGACAGGAATGGGGGAAAGAAATACAGTAGAAGAAGAATGGGTAGCTCTGAGGGATGAAGTAGTGAAGGCAGCAGAGGATCAAGTAGGTAAAAAGACAAGGGCTAATAGAAATCCTTGGGTAACAGAAGAAATATTGAATTTAATTGACGAAAGGAGAAAATATAAAAATGCAGTAAATGAAGCAAGCAAAAAGGAATAGAAACGTCTCAAAAATGAGATCGACAGGAAGTGCAAAATGGCTAAGCAGGGATGGCTAGAGGACAAATGTAAGGATGTAGAGGCTTGTCTCACTAGGGGTGAGATAGATACTGCCTACAGGAAAATTAAAGAGACCTTTGGAGAGAAGAGAACCACTTGTATCAATATCAAGAGCTCAGATGGCAACCCAGTTCTAAGCAAAGAAGGGAAGGCAGAAAGGTGGAAGGAGTATGTAGAGGGTTTAGACAAGGGCGATGTACTTGAGGACAATATTATGGAAATGGAAGAGGATGTAGATGAAGATGAAATGGGAGATAAGAGTGAAGAGTTTGACAGAGCACTGAAAGACCTGAGTCGAAACAAGGCCCCGGGAGTAGACAACATTCCATTAGAACTACTGATGGCCTTGGGAGAGCCAGTCATGACAAAACTCTACCATCTGGTGAGCAAGATGTATGAGACAGGCGAAATACCCACAGACTTCAAGAAGAATATAATAATTCCAATCCCAAAGAAAGCAGGTGTTGACAGATGTGAAAATTACTGAACTATCAGTTTAATAGTCACAGCTGCAAAATACTAACGCGAATTCTTTACAGACGAATGGAAAAACTGGTAGAAGCGGACCTCGGGGAAGATCAGTTTGGTTTCCGCAGAAATGTTGGAACACGTGAGGCGATACTAACCTTACGACTTATCTTAGAAGAAAGATTAAGAAAAGGCAAACCTACGTTTCTAGCATTTGTAGACTTAGAGAAAGCTTTTGACAACGCTAACTGGAATATTCTCTTTCACATTCTGAAGGTGGCAGGGGTAAAATACAGGGAGTGAAAGGCTATTTACAATTTGTACAGAAACCAGATGGCAGTTATAAGAGTCGAGGGGCATGAAAGGGAAGCAGTGGTTGGGAAAGGTGTGAGACAGGGTTGTAGCCTCTCCCCGATGTTATTCAATCTGTATATTGAGCAAGCAGTAAAGGAAACAAAAGAAAAATTCGGAGTAGGTATTAAAATTCATGGAGAAGAAGTAAAAACTTTGAGGTTCGCCGATGACATTGTAATTCTGTCAGAGACAGCAAAGGACTTGGAAGAGCAGTTGAACGGAATGGACAGTGTCTTGAAAGGAGGATATAAGATGAACATCAACAAAAGCAAAACGAGGATAATGGAATGTAGTCAAATTAAATCGGGTGATGCTGAGGGGATTAGATTAGGAAATGAGACACTTAAAGTAGTAAAGGAGTTTTGCTATTTAGGGAGTAAAATAACTGATGATAGTCGAAGTAGAGAGGATATAAAATGTAGACTGGCAATGGCAAGAAAATCGTTTCTGAAGAAGAGAAATTTGTTAACATCGAGTATAGATTTAAGTGTCAGGAAGTCGTTTCTGAAAGTATTTGTATGGAGTGTAGCCATGTATGGAAGTGAAACATGGATGATAACCAGTTTGGACAAGAAGAGAATAGAAGCTTTCGAAATGTGGTGCTACAGAAGAATGCTGAAGATAAGGTGGGTAGATCACGCAACTAATGAGGAGGTATTGAATAGGATTGGGGAGAAGAGAAGTTTGTGGCACAACTTGACTAGAAGGGATCGGTTGGTAGGACATGTTTTGAGGCATCAAGGGATCACAAATTTAGCATTGGAGGGCAGCGTGGAGGGTAAAAATCGTAGAGGGAGACCAAGAGATGAATATGTTAAGCAGATTCAGAAGGATGTAGGTTGCAGTAGGTACTGGGAGATGAAGAAGCTTGCACAGGATAGAGTAGCATGGAGAGCTGCATCAAACCAGTCTCAGGACTGAAGACCACAACAACAACAACAAACACAAGTGCAAGAAACCACAGATGGCACTACTTGTGTTTCAAAGTTTTATATCCATAAACTGTCTGTTTCTATTACTGATATTTCAAAGTAGCAACAGAAGAGTGTACTCTGCCCATGTATGAACTTTAAAATACGTACAAACTTTATTCAAAATGCATGTGCTAGAACAATGAAGCATACTATTTAAATGCTGTGCCTATATGACTGCACGCTACACGGTTACATGCTGTCCCCGTGTATACCTCAGTTGGAGGATGTGAAGGAAGCAGATGCCTTTTTTGCCTTAAGCTACATTCCCACTCCATCATGTCAGAGGTTCCTGGGTTTTGGCAAGAACACAACCTTATCCCATCAATACATTAACATCCTTTGTTGAAATAACAATTGAATTTCAATCACAGAGTTGCTCGTAACCCAGTAAATATGCTGGGCTGTTTTTGCAGATTAGAACACCATATGTTGATATGAATCATCCTTTTATTTGACTGCTAATCACATTAACAATTGGTTTATTATTCCACATTATCTTGAAAAATGATATTATATTGCAGCCAGAAGGTCACATTTGAATGGACCACACATTTTCCACCATACAGCATCTAACAATCACACTATGATACGCTTGAAAATGGACTGCAAGAGTTGCTACAAAGGAGTGCTAACTCGCGTGCTTTTCCCCAAGAATGAAAGAAGTAGAACTGCTTGCAAATATAAAAATGCTAACTGAGAACAAGTACTGTGCGCAATAAAAATATGAACTCGCATGACACTGTGGAATGCAAATAATGAACTGAACTTCTTGCATGTATTTACTGATATTTACTATTATTTGAGTGACTTAAATGATGGCAAATTACTTTATGTTTGAAAATAATTTCTTTTTAGAATTATTTTCTCTATTTCTGAGATGAAATTTCAGGGTGACTTGTCTTTCTTGGATTTCATGTTTTCGAATTTTACCATACAAAACATTCTTGTTAACATCAAACTGTAATAGCTGTAAAGTACTTTATTTATCAAATTCTTCCACAAAACCATGTATCACATATTTTCAGACTGATGTGGCATTTAATACTTCAAAAGAAAAAATGAGAATATTATGAAAAGGGTAAATTGCTACTCACCATTCTCAATAGAAAAAAATTGTATCGAAAGATTAATTTTGTTTACTGAGCTCAAATATTTGTGTTTTATAAGCACTGTGCTATGTTACCTTGAAGCTCCACACAGTTTAAATTTGGGCTCATTTGCCTTTAGCATGTTTTGCATAGAGTTGATGTTGCTTTAAAGGTTATTTACCTATTTATTACAATGTATTTTCTGTCCCACAATAATAAACACATATAAGGAATGATTATTAAGAATAGTCATACACGAAGAAAAAAGGAGAGAGAGGTTGAAGTTCTATGAAGTCAACTCTCCCTGGGGTTTGGCGCTATTAGCTGCTTGTTACAGCCGAGAAGTCATGAGAGAACTACTCTGTGGCTCTGTGATGGCATCGATTGCCGAAATTGATATCAACCACCAATCAACATTAGAAACAATGAACAAGTGTTGTCTCTCAAGTTTTCTCTTTATTACTGAGTGTGTAATCATGTCAATAAAGTGCATAATTTGTGGCAATTTGAAAGATTATTGCACATACTCACCACTTCGGTATTCTCACATTGGTGACCCATGACTACAGTATGTTTACCACAAACCTGGTGAACACACAGGACTGCTGCCCACCAAGACAATGGATATTGTGGATCATCAGAGGTTATTAGAGCCTTTCACCAGTTTTGAGTATGTTTGCCATGGACTGCACAGTGTAACAAACTACATGCAACCACTAAAGTCCAAAAATGCTATTAAAAGTAACCATCACCGTCCTCCCATTTGTGCAAGCTGGTTCCACGTGGCAACATTCAACACAGCTTTCCACAGATCTGATTGAATCATCTCTGACAATGGAACAACAGGAACTGTTAGCCATCTATGCTATAGGGCCTACACTACATCCCAATGTATGAGTGCAAAACCACTTCCTCATTCTGCCCAACCTGTCAAATGATCGCAGCCAAAATTTTGCACACATTTCCTGAAAGTATAGTATTATTTGTGCCAGGAGAGAAAAGCTCATTGAAAGCTGTATCACAAAGCTAATGGAGTCTTTGAATGGTCACCCACAAAATTCGAGGTAGTAACACTTCAGACACATATCCACAGTTCCCAAACTACAAGTGAATGCAAAAAGAGAGAAGCCTAGCACAAAGAGATAAATGGTCAGTCATAATACTACATGTTCTGTGACACTTGTCTCAATGGGGCACAAGATTGTTCAATTGAATACAGAATTGACAAGTTAAAAGCCTACATCAATGTTTTCTGTGTCCAAAAGGAGGGCACCATATCAAGGACTGCAGAAAAAAAAGCCTGTTCTAGATGCAAGATGTTCCAAAATGTATCTATCTGCAAAATGAAGAATAATGAGTCTTAGTGGGGAAGATTGATGTTCAACTGCCTCTCTTCATGTCTGAAATGTGTACACTGTTTACCCAACTATGGAATCCAATGCATCTTCATCACCACATAAATAGTTAACAGTGTGCTATCACAAGTCTTCTCCCACCAACCATTAACTGTTGAAGGATTTGAGTCACTATATCCCAAGGTCCACAAATTACTGATTTGATCACTTCAAACTGACAGGACTTTGGACAAATAACCAACTGTCTTTCTGTGCCTTTGATAGAAGGAACATGTACTCATCACTTCCAGCTGTCCTACAAGATATTATCATCTGGAAGCTACAATGTGCTGATGCCAAGGATGACAATTGTCAGTAATCTTTTCAGAGTCTTATAGGTGAAGACCAATACTGGAAAATAGTACAGGACATCACATCAATACATCTTCCTGATCCTGCATTCTCCTTCCTAAGATTTGGATGGATTTTGAGTGGCCAGAGGTCTGGTACCATTGTCAAGTGTGTTACTGAGAACCATGTATACTTCAATGAAGTGAATGTAATTGGACAGATAAAAAAATCTGCTCAGCAAGCAGCGGCAGTACAACACACATATGAAAAAAAGGTTTTACCTACGCAAGCTTTTGGAGTCAGTGACTCCTTCTTCTGGTAAAAGGGTTGAAGGGGAAGGAAGAGGGGTGAAGGAAAAGGAACTTGAAAGGTTTAGGAAAAGGGGTAGAGTTCAGAAAAGCCACCCAGAACCCCAGGTCAGGGGAGATTTACTGGACAGGATGAGAAAGAAAGACAGATTGTTGGGGACTGCACTCGTTTATAGACCCCAACAGTCAGTCTTTCTTTCTCATCCTGTCTGGTAAGTCTCCTCTGTCCCAGGATTCTGGGTGACTTTTCTGAACTCTCTTTTCCTAAACCTCTCGAGATCCTTTCACTTCACCCCTCCTCCTTCCCCTTCAACCTTTCTGCCAGAAGAAGAAGCTGCTGGCTCCAAAAGCTGGCATAAGTAAAACCTTTTTTCATTTGTGTGTTTTCCTGCTGCTGCATAGTGAGTAGATTTTTTTTCTGTCCAGTTACATTATATTGTCAATAATTGATTATTTTAGTTGTTATATCAATGCAGAGTTTGTGCCATTAGATAAGGATATGTGTCGCTTCTGGGACTTATAAATTAGGAGAAGGAAAGATCAACATGAGTGATCAATGTCACTGAATCATGCCGACATTTTGCAAGAATTCTATGGTATCTTCCCAATGGGGACAGACAAAGGGTAGAGTAGTTTCATTACTAAGAATGAAAGATGTGATTCCTTGTTTGAATAATTGCAACATGGAAAAACATTGTACATCATTACAAAGAAAATTTTCTAACAAGTTTCAGTTTTGTGAGATTTATCATTCTTAAATGTTGTATTTACATTCAGGATTAACAAGACAGAATGATCAATGTGCAGGACACTACTAATGATGTTTTCTACCTTGCTCAATATGCAGTGCAAAAAGAAAGAATGGGAGCTACAAAATGGAGAATTATTTTTGATGCTTCATCAAGGGAAAGTGATGCGCAGTCACTTAATGACGCTTTAAGACAGAGGGCAAAATCTATTTCCTGAAACACTATCAACATTATTTTGATTCAGGACATTATGGAAAGTAATCATTTCAGATGACACTCAAGCATTTTTACAACTATCTTTCCATGAAAGCGGTAGAGACTTAATGAGATTCTCCTGATTTTGTGTCGAGAAGAAAGAGGATGCAATTTGACAGACTGTGAATGACATCATCACTTACAAGTTTACATGTTTACTCTTTGGTCTAACTTGCAGCAGTGTCTCCTTTCTGCAACATTGAGTGAATTGGCCACATATCCTGTCACAGTAGAACTTCTGGATAAAAGTACTGTCATGGATGACTTTGTTGCCTATTTCAAGGATGACAGTCTAATAATATTCATATGCAATCAATTGACTGGTCTGTTGCAACAGATAAAACTTCCAAAGGCAAAATGGCCTATGAATTATAATATACTAAAGGGCATATGGAAGACAAAATGGAAATCAGTCACCTGGGATGCAGAATCAGATTCAATCTTTTCCAATCACTGTCTAATTACCAATAATCTACATGATGAATCTGCTACAAAACACCAGTTACTGCACATGAAAGCAAGATTCTATTAGTCTCTTGGCATCTATTCACTACTATCCATTATTGGAAAGATTGTTTTCCAGAAAATGTGGTTAAGAGGCATACAATGGAAAGAAATTCTGCCTCCAGACAGAAAATTTGGACTTCACAACTCAGTCATCTCCAGACTTTATCACTCAGATTGGACAGCATAGTCAAACACCAGGAGTTTCACAAGTTCATGTATTTTGTGATACCTCGGAAAGAGCTTGTGGGGTTGCGCTGTACATCAGAACGTTCTGATCACCAGTAAAAACAGGATATCTCCTATCAATAGGGTGATGCCTCCACAGCTTAAGTTATTAGCTGTTTTACCGGATAACTTCTGAGACATTTCTGCCAATTATCTGCACTATGTTACATATTGTGTATTAGTGAACATGACACAACATGTATGTACGCATAATATTGGGAATAACTCTGTAGGGGTACTTGATGGGATGAGAAGTGATCCAAATTGCTGGAATTTATGTCTGTTTGTAACTAAGTGACAGAAATCCAAGAGGGTTTGACACGAATGCAGTGGCATTATTACCCAAACTAATCCAGCATGTATGGTATGATCTGGAATATCAGTAGAGAAACTTCCATGTTATGGTGGTATGAGCCTTCCTGGCTAATTAAACAGCCTGGCACTTGGCCTCGACAAGAAATCTCTAACAATTCTCTGCCAGAAACACTAAAGCTATGCCAGTAAACTTTTATTGTTAATGCAGGGTTGTGTCCTACTGAGTGCCAAAATATAATTCTTACTGGAAAATATTACATACAATGGCACGCATTCTGCATTTCATCTGTAATGTCCATTGTTTTGATGGCATTCAGAAGATTTGCTGTGAGGAAAGAACTGACGGACACTATTTATTCTTGCAATGCAAAAACATTTCAGGCTGCAAACATGTAAATAAAAGAAGTCTCTCATCCTCTGAGGACATGAAGATCAGATAGCACTTTGCTCACAAAGGTGTTTCCTGGAAATTCACTGTACCATGGGCAGCTTGGTGGGAAGGCTGGTGGGAGCATACTGTAGGAACAAGGAAATGCTGCCCCCAAAAGGTTTTGGAAAAATCCCTAGTAGACATGGAAATACATCAACTTTATTGGTGGAAACAGAAGCTGTGTGGCTAATCACACAGGGTGACTCAAAAATATTGACAAGAAACCATTCTTAAATGGAGAATCACTGACTACACTATCCACTGGTCCTGAGCTGATGGTGCTGTGGATTTTGAATGAGAATTGAGGCAAAGAGAAAAGCTGCAAAATGTGTATATACAAAGGTGGAAGGAAGAAAATCGTCTCTAGCACAGAAACTGTCATGAAGTCCAGTGCCCTAACAGCAACACCTGTCAAATGCGGCATGGCAGATATTGTCCTGTTAGAGGAAGATACGCTGCCAAGGCACACGTGGAAGAGAGCCTGCATTATTGATAAAAGACCCAGAGGAGACAGAATAGTGTGAACCTTAATTCATTGGACACCTGATTGAAGAAATATTAGTTGGTCTGTGCAGCTGGTCAACCCACTTAAGAATGACAGAATGCTGAGGATGAAAATAAATACACTGTTATTCATCTCTATTATGTAATATTTTTGACAAGAATTAGTAATAGAGCTGTAAGAAAATAAACATGGTGTCTTGTTCATTAAATACACTGTGTATAACACCATACTCATCTGAGTGAGATAGAGCACAATGTAGCCATAATGTTAAGCTCTAATGCTACCTACATTCACAGGAATGAGGTTACACAGCTGGCTGCAGAGGTAAAATGATGTCAATCCTACTGAGTGCAGTTGGGATGCTGCTGAACAGCATCTGGCCATCTTGAGTATTTCTCTGACAACTCGCTGTGAATTCAGAGTGATATCTGTGCAATCACAGATAAGTATGACCTCACAATGTTTCTGGCATTGTGAGTGCAATGCATGTTGTAATGACCTGCCATTGTCATCATTTTGTGTGCTCTAATTCAGCAGTTCATTAGTGTAATTTATGGTGAATAATTCTTTTAATCTAAAAGCAACAGTTTCTTTCATAAAAAAGTATGAGGGGGTAAAGTGACCTTCACACACTTCAGTAGAACTAGTAATGGTTCTTGTGGTGATCTGCAACTGGAATATTCCAAGAAGATAATGAATTATTGTTTCACAGCCATTGTTAGGATACTAGTTTTGGAGTTTTACTTGTACACTTCAAAGAAGAATATGAAGCTTCAGTTTTGTACATTCATGCATTTCATTCATTCACGCTTTGTGTTTCATAAACACCAACATGAAGAAGAACTGTAAGACATGCAGTGTTAGGAATATGGAGTTGCATTAATGACCTTGATACTCACTAAAAAGCAAAGTTAGCTTATATAATATATTGCAGTACTTTGAATGTCTTTTGCCATATGACAGAATGATCTATTGAACATTCAGGGCTAAGATTAAAAACTTTAAAACTTACTATGTGAATACAAAAATCTGTTACCAGAGGCTAATTTGAGATCACTTGTTGTCTCAAGATGAAGAAAGCTGCAGTGGTACATTATTTGCCAGGTAATGTGAAATGTCTGGTAACGAAACAACTTTTAAAAACAAGCCAAAAATACTTTGCTGTAGATTTACTTTTGGCATTCCTACTCTTCAAACTAATTTATGTGAGTTTTCTGTTGGGTTACATGTGATAAACCAACATACTACCATGCAAAACATAATATGCAAGGATTTTATTATTAATACAGAAAATTTCAAAACAGGTAAAGCACAACTGATTGACAGTAACAAAAATTGGATAATTCTACTGCAATTATAATTACCGGTATTATCACTGAAAAAAGACACACTAAAATGAAATCTATATGACTGTCTTTGTAGGATTACATACCAGGAGCAGCTTCACGGTCAAATCCATGATTGCTGGTGGCAACCAGAACAACTCCACTTACTGGATCAAGTGTGAGTGAGCTGTTGTGGAGACCAAGAATGTGAGTGTACCGAACTCTTCCAAATATTCCAGTGTCCACATCGCTTGCATGCACCTGCAAATTTTCAGATAATTGTTCCTCGGAGTGGAAACCAAGTAAAGTGGAAAGATGACTGACACATAATGAGGAGAAGGTGAATTCAGGTGTTAATAATTCATTTCACTTTAAGTTAATGCAGTTTGGCTAAGTTACTTCATATTTTTGGGGATGATTCCACCAGTAATACCATGACAGGTTCTTTTGCTTATCACATTATAATAGAAATAATGCTCCAGTTTCAGTGGCACTACTGACAGGGCATACATTTAAGAAAGTTAGCTGTTACAATTACAGTAAAATGAGGCCACCGTACAACTAACCTTCTTACTATACATTTGCACTGAGAACGTTTTATTTATTAAGGTGCTCTTTCACAGTGTGGGAATTGTGTTTATTATGTAACAGTAAAATATTTTCTGTTGGAAACCTACAAAATCATTATAAATTGAGTGTTGTGATGTTGTAACACCCAAGTCCAACATCCAAAAACAAGGTCATCAGTGAAATACAACACTTCAAACTAATAGCTCATTTATTGTGAATGCCAATTTACAGCCAGAACAGAACTTACCTCCAGGATGGAGAGTGCAGCTGTTTGTAGAAACATGGAATATTCTCGAACACTGGTGTTTTGTACAGATATAGAATATTCCAGAATATACAAACATAAAATATTACAAGAACCTTCCAGAAATGATAAATACTAAATGAGAAATAATTGCTGGTGTTTAGGTTTGAATGGGTGACCCACAGCAAGCCAACCAGTGAAGCCAACCACTACACCACACTGTATGCACCAGAGCTCGCTTCATTGCTACATCTGCAGAAACTGCAACCACTGTTTCAGAGATTCTCAATGGGGTAGCACCCTGATCTAGATCTTATCAATGGTTCTCTATATGCCTATGCTGGCAGGCAGATCCTCATGTTCTGGTCATGTTGGTACATCCTCCTCACTATGAATAGCGTCAAAGTTAACCCCTTCTGTTGAGGCTTTGTGATCATTGAGTTGATCTTCAGTCTCCTTGAATCTCTTGTTGTCGATCTGTGCCTCTGGATTGCAGTAGGGCTTCATACATAGGACTTGGACAAATATATGCATTTTTCTCTTCTTGATGAAGGATCATAAATCTTGACATCACATGCATCCAATAAGTGACAAAAAGATGTAGCCCAAAGCAGAATTTAGTAGCTTTTCTAACAGTTCCACTTTTTGCCAGGTGTAAGAAATCCATACCAAGCCTCATGGGCTATATCTCACTGGCCTGTGCAGTACGTTATAGCACTATCCTGAGAGTCTAGGGTATATATGCAAGCCAAATGCCTTGATTCTTCAGACCTCATGATAAGGGGTTTCACATAGTCATCCTGAGTATTGCCCTGTTGAAACAGGAACAGTGTATCCATTATTTTTGTTTCAGCCTCACTACCATCAAAGAGAAACAATGGTGTAAACCCTGTAGTGTCTTGTTTCACTGTGTTTTATGTAAATGTCATGGTGGGCATTATTTTACCCCAGTCTCCCTGTTCAACATCTATGTGCACAGAGAGCATATACGCCAGCATTCAGTGAGACTATCTGTTTGTGGATGGTATGCAGTAGTCATTTGATAGCTGGTGTCACAATGTGAAATGATCTCTAACACCAGTCTCAACTGGAAGAATTTTCCACGATAAGAGTTCATCACACAGGGTACTTTGCACCTCAAAATGATGTCTTCTACAAGGAACTTTGCAATTTGTGGAGCTTTGCCAGTCACTGGCAGTCAATACAGCTTTGGTCGCCACACACCAGGTGACATAGTCAGTGGAGACTATTATCCATCGATTCCCATTTGTTGACTTTGGGAACCTCCCCCAAAAGTTCGATTTCCATTTGACGGAATGTCCACTCCCAGTAGCTAAATGGTCAGCGCAACGGAATGTCAGTCCTAAGGGCCCAGGTTCGATTCCCGGCTGGGTTGGAGATTTTCTCTGCTCAGGGACTGGGCGTTGTATTGTCCTAATCATCATTATTTCATTCCCATCGCGCAAGTCGCCGAAGTGGCGTCAAATCAAAAGACTTGCACCCGGCGAATGGTCTACCCGATGGGAGGCCCTAGTCACACGACATTTACATTTGATGGAATTGTGCTGCTAGTACCAGATGCCCCGGAGCTAATTGTGGTACTTGCTTCTGTAGTTAGCATTCCTTAAGGGCTCATGTAATGTCTAATGGATTGGTAGAAATACCTATGTCTGATTCTTTCTAAGAGTACTTACAGATCTCAAGGGGTCAGATGTTGGAACATCATGGAAAAAGCTTCAGAATAGCTGGCTGATAATGAGCTTGGATGACAATGAACTATTTACCTCTGTTCAGCAGCAATGTCATTTAATGCAGCAATGACTGAGATTTCATCCATGCTGCTGTGTTCTGACAAAGGATTCCTTGAAAGGCAGCTGGTGTTCTTTTGTTTGTGTCCACTTTTGTATACCACTATGGCATCATACTCCTGAAGCCTCAGCATCCACCTTGGCAGTCAACCCAATGCATTCTTTAAGCCGGTCAGCTTGCATAGAGAATAGTGGTCCATTACAGTGGAGAATGGATTGTCAAATAAATACATCTGGAACATGTTGAAGGCCTAAAAAAATGCAAGAAACTCTTTCTTGGTTGCACAGAAGTTCGTCTTGGAGTTGGAGAGTATCCTGGAAGCATAATCTGTCACCTTTTCCACCCCTTTCTGAAAATGTAGTAGAACTGTCCTATTCCAAATGTTGTGTGATGTTCTGTGTCAGCATTCTAATTCTACATTACTAGAGCTGGAGAAGATGTTAGTGCCTTCTTAAGGACAAGGCAAGATCTTTTTTGCACTTCATTCCAGGAAAACTTAATATCTTGCTGCAGTAGTTCTTGCAAGGAACATGCCTTAGTACAGAAGCCCTTTATAAATCACCAGTGGTATGAAAACATTCTGAGAAAACTTAATGACATCATGAATGTGTTGAGGAAATGGTAAATATGTAACAGTTCTCATTTTCTCTAGTTTGGGACAGACTCCACTGCCTTTCACGAGGTGCCCCAAAATTTTTCTTTCTTGAGCACCAAAGAGGCACTTCTTCAGATTCAGGCAGAGGCCTGCAGTCTTAACACGCTTTGAAGTGATTGTCAGTTGGCTTATATGATCTTCAAATGTCTTCAGAACAATGATAATGTGTTCCAGACAGTGAAGACATATCCATTTAAAGTGCTGAAGCACTTTGTCCATCATACTTTTGAAGGTGGCTGGAGTGTTACACAGACAGAATATCTTTTAAAGTCATAGAGGCTGTTAGGAGCTATGAAGGCAATCTTCTGCCAGTGAGCCTTGTCAACATCATTTTGTCAGTAGCCTGTTGCAGATCCCTAGTTGAGAAAAACTTCGTTCCTTTCAAGCCATCTAGGGTGTTATCAGTGTGTAGACTGACACTAGTGGTTTTGAAATTGTACAGTTCTAGTACAAATTCAGTAAGAGGCTAAAAATGTGATAACTTATGCTTCCAGGATACTCTCCAAGTCCAAGATGAACTACTGCATAACCAAGATAGAGTTTCTTGCATTTTTTTGGGCCATCAACACATTCCAGATGTATTTATTTGGCAAACTATTCTCCACTGCTGGCTGACTAGCTTGAGGAGTTCATCATGTCAGTTGGTAAGGTGGGTGCTGAGGCTTCAGGAGTATGACGTCATAGTGGTATATAAAAGTGGACACAAAGAAAAGGACACCAGCTGCCTTTCATGGAATCTGTTGGCAGAACACAGCAGCAGGGTTGAAATCTCAGTCATCATTGCATTGAATGATATTGCTGCTGAACAGAGGTAAAATGGTTCATTGTCATCCCAGCTCATTTATAGCCAGCTTTTCTGAAGCTTTTTCCATGATATTCCATCATCTGGTCACTTGAGATTTGTGAAGACACTAGACAGAATCAGACATAGGTATCACTAACCAGATCTCTACCAATTTCTTAGACACTAAATGAGCCACTGTAAGGAATGCCAGCTATGGAAGCATGTGCCACAAT
This sequence comes from Schistocerca americana, assembly GCF_021461395.2. NCBI lineage: Eukaryota > Metazoa > Arthropoda > Insecta > Orthoptera > Acrididae > Schistocerca > Schistocerca americana. The sequence goes on from NC_060119.1 coordinate 1,054,942,471, forward strand.
TATCTCTGGGTCATCTGGTACAGCAGCACCATTGCACTGAAGTGGTAATGGATAGATATCTTTCCTCATAATTTTCTTCAGCACTGGTAGTCAATGCCGAATGTGCCATCATTACTGCTCACAAAGACCACAGGAGAGGACCAAGAGCTCTCTGAAACTTCAGTAATGTCATCTTGCAGCACCTTCTCCATTTTGTACTAGACTGTCTGTTGTTCACCTGCTGAAACTGCATATGAACACTGGCTAACTGCTGGGTGATCCCCAGTGTTCTTGAGAAGTTCAACCAAGGGCTGCTTGTTCTGTCTTTTTTCTACTCTGGGTTTGAAAGCATTTGAAAATTGATGCAGATTAGCTATCACTTGCTGACGTTCATCAGTCAGGCCAGATTCTATTGGCAGTTTGATAGTAGCTTCCTCCCCTGTTAGGTCTGTATTGGTATAGTTGGAGTCACAAATTATGGCGATAGAGTTGAGGCTTGTTCTGCGCATCTACATCACACATTCTCTGACAGCCAATGAGCATTCAGAAGTGTTTGGAACACTGTGCTATAAATTCCGTAGCTAATGCGAGCATTAAAAAATGATCGTAGCGAGTTGTTTAGTGAATTTCTATTCCATTTGTTGTGAGTTGTCATCGCTGATGGTGGTGGTAAGTGATAAATTCTGCATAAGCAAGCAAGAGCCACAATTTTCAGGATATATGCTTTCTTTAAGCAGAAAGTATCGCATGCGCATACCGCATCTGTCACTTGGAATCACCAACAATGCAACCCCTTTCTGTGCCTCAGAATGCGTGAACCGCCATCATTTGTGGATCCAACTACAGTGGAGCATGATTCTTCTTTGATGACACTAAGATACCCTTACTGGACTAGTTTGGCTGTCCCTATACATAAACCTTTAAGTGTGAGTTGTGGCTGCTCATGACAGTTAGTGATCCAAGTTCTCCCTGACCATCTACAATGCTTATGATTGTCACTGGCATGTAGATTTCTTTGAGAACCCAGTATCTCTTTGCAGTCAACAGAAGCTTTACAGTTTAACTAAGCATCTCAATTGATGACTGCAACTTATCTCACTGATGAAGGCACAGTAAAAAAGTCTTCAATGGCAAGTAACTCCCAGAGCATTCTTTGTTATGTTTGCTTGTTGGAACAGCTTCGTCAGTCTGGAGCTCTGATCTTCCACAGTCTATGACTGCTTGTGATGGCTGCAAGAAGTCCCATATGAGGATAACATTATGATTACATTCTGTTGAAACAACAGATTTGAAGGGCTGTGTTTTGTCACTGACAGTTACTCTTTCAATGCATGTTCTTGTCAGCTGTACCTATTTACCATTTGTGATTCTCAGCACAATCAATTCCTCTTGTTTAACTGACGATGATAAACACCTGACATTACAAGTAAGGAAGCCTCCTTGTGTGTGTGTGTGTGTGTGTGTGTGTGTTTATTGAACTGGGGACCTAGAAACAACAGAGAGGCTTCACCCTGCCATAGCCCTCAATGATTCACAACCCCACAACAGGCCACAGCTGTCCACCCACCCCACCGCTGCCCCTCACCACACCCATGGTTATGTGTGGTTCAGCCCCCAGTGGACCCTCTCCGGGAACGTCTCATACTAGACAAAGGTAGCCCCAAACGTTTATGTGGTAGGGTAATTATGGCGTACATGTACATGGAGACAGTGTTTGGGCAGCAATTGCTGACATAGTGTAACTGAGGCGGAATAAGAGGAACCAGCCCACATTCGCCAAGGCAGATGGAAAACCGCCTTAAAAACCATCCACAGACTGGCCAGCACACCGGACCTTGACACTAATCAGCTGGGCAGATTGTGCCAGGGACTGGCATGCCTTCCTGCTTGGGAAGCAGTGCGTTAGACTGGCTAGCCAGACGGGCTAAGCCCCTGGAGTCATATAGCTTCTCTACTGGTTGGCTATCAATGATGGTATCAGTGATATTTTCAGACGTTTTGGTTACTATAATCATGGAAGATCTGCATCTGTGGTTGCCTCACCTCTGTAAATGGTCACCACACTTAGATTTTCTGACGTAGATGATTAGGCGAGAGGCTAGTACCTCTACAGGATGGTGTGGAATGGCTACGTCATGCTGGGGAATAACCTGGTCCAGGGTATGGTAACTGGCTTCATCCTAAAGGCTGATTATAATTGTATGCAATTGACTGCCATAAATGAGACTTTTGGGATGCATGACATCTTGCAGTGTAACAGTCATAAAACACTCATCTTCTCTCTCTGTGGTAGCATGCAACATGTCCATGGCTTTCACAGTGAAAAAATATTGGCATGTTTATCTGCATCCTCCAAATGTCTGTTTTTCTGTGGGGCAGTGCACTTGGCAGAAGAGTTGGTTGTACCTGCACTGGTTGAATGCTTGGTTGTCATTTGACAGTTGCAGTGTAAGTCCAAGTTGGCCAAGCTGTTACTTCATGGCACATTCGACTAGTATCAAAGATTGATGCCAAAGATTGATACACCAATTCTTCAACATTCTCTATTATCTCCTGGTACCTGGGGTCGGCATTCATGGTTGCTATCTCTTGTGTACTTGGTTCGACATTTCTGCTTGACTCTTTTTTATGTTGCATTTCCTTTATTCTCTGTCATCACTTGATGAATTCTTTGTTTCTGCGACATCCTTTACCAGAACTTGCCACATTTCTTCTTCAACTCCTTTTATCAAATGTGAGATGTTGTCAGCCTATGTCATATTAGGACTCATGATGTGGCATAGGGCCAAAACATTCTGTGTGTATCACTGTGTCGTCTCCACATGAAGTTGGGCCCTCTACTCCAATTGTTCTTTTGCTAAGCGGACTTGCATCTGACTGTTGCCAAGTATTTTCTTCAGTTTGGCCTGAATTTGTCCCAGATATTACACTTCTCTTCATTTTTCTGGAACCCAGAATACATCATATCATCCCACTTGTGTTTGGTGACTTGTTGAATCCTTTCAGCAATTTCAGTGTCTCCTGAAAGCACTGATGGATGCCTGATGTGAAACTGACTTACTGCTGTTTTGGAATCCATCTATTTCCTGAACATATGGATCTTAGGAATGATGTGCTGTTTGTATTCTGGTTACTGTCTGCGTAGACAATGGCTTTTATGTTGACTAATTGGAACTGTGATGATGTACACGGGCTATTCAGAAAGTAGCGAACGTTTTGGCATTAAAAAAAACTGAGTACAAGAAATACATTTTATTATATACATCAGAAAGAGCAACTGGCATACTACTTTTCCACCTAGCCATCAAACTTATTGAGGCACTTATCATAGCAGTGGACAAGCTTTGAAAGAACTTTGTCATAAAATTCTGCCGCCTGAGACTTCAGCCAGTGAGTCACGCCCGACTGGAGGTCCATGTCATCATCAAAGCACTGTGTTGCAAGCCAGTTCTTCATCTTGGGAAACAAGTGGAAGTCACTTGGTACAAGATTGGGGTTGTAGGGTATATGGGGGAAAATTTCCCATTTGAATGAATTAAGGGGTTCTTTAGTGCAGTTTGCCAAGTGAGGTCAGGCAATGTCGTGCAAAAACAAAATTTTGGACATCGGCTTTCCTTGGCATTTGTTTTGAACTTGTGGAAAGAAAGCAAAAGCTCCATTATTGTGAAGTGGCGGTTTTCATGAATCGTTTCATCAAATTAACAGAATCTAGAACATTCTAGAACAAAAGCAAACTGGTGCTTTTCATTTATTATAAGGTTGTTCTACCAAGAACCGATGGAAGATTCTGTTAATATGATAAAATCTGCCACAACAGCACAATTATCTGTCTTTTATAGTAGATTACTGAGACAAAAAGCTAAATCATTTCATCAACTTTAGCGACAAGATCATCAGTCACAATGCTCTGGTATCCACTCTTCCCTTCATTATGAACATAGGTTTGGCCATTTTTAAACCGAATGAACCATTTCCAGATGGAACATTCACACACATACCAAAATATACGTGATTGGTGAGCATCTAGCGGCATCAGACGGAAACGTTCCCTATGTTCTGAATAGCCCTCATAGATATCTTAAAGTACCCAGCACCTCCACAAACATTGTCACGCCATAACCACAAAATATAAAAGCAGGGTCATCAATGAAAAACAACACTAAGAACTGAAAGCATGTTTATTATGATCACCATCATATAGCCACAGCAGAACTGATTGCCTGACTGGAGAGTGTAGCTACTTATACAAACCTCAAATATTCCAGAATGCTGGTAATTTATGCATATATCAAATATTCCAGAATATAGAAACATCAGAAACATACAATATGTATTTTAGAAATGATAAATACCAAATAACAAATAATTGCTTGTGCCTGGGTTTGAACTGGTGATCTGTATCGCACCAGCAAGCAGTGCTAACCACTATACTCCATCACATGCACCCCAGCTCATGGCAATATTGTATGGATTTATAAGTACACCAAATTATCTTCAAACAAATGGAAATGTCCAAATTTGACAACCTGTTCAGAGTGCTTGAAGTCACTCGGTGTAGAGTCCTCAGTTCATCATCAAATGCTCGAAGTAGGCACTCCCTAACAACGTGCTCTGTTGTGACTTCTGAAATTTACCCGGTGTATTTCCTCTTCCAGTAATTTTTGGGTTTGCAGCCAGACCCCACCAACATTCTGCCATGATATATCTGCCTAGAGGTGTCTGGCCATACTCAGGTGAGTAGACAAAGTACTGAAGAGACCTGATGCAGTCATGGTATTTATAGCAAATTCCACACGTGCGAATTGTACTGGTGTTTAAACTCTTTACGTGAGAACATCTAGTTTACTACTGAGATTGAGAAAGATGAGACTTTACCCTTTATAGACGTGTTAGTATGCCATAAGAATGATGGGTCTTTGGCACATTCGGTGTACAGAAAACCCACACATACAGATCTATATCTTCAAGTGTCCCGCTGCAATCACGCCGCACAAACCACCAGTGTTCTCAGTACTTTAATTCATCAGGTGCATGTAATTTCAGATGCTGATAGCCTTCATGAAGAATTAGTGCATCTGGAGAATGTTTTTAAAGAGAATGGATATATTTCACATCAAACACAGAAGGCCATGCACAATTATAATAACAAGATGCAACGCTGTGAGGAGACTGATAACAACTGTGACTGCAGTAACTGGACAAATATTATATCGGTCAAACAGGCCGCTCTTTTAAATTAAGGTTTAAAGAACACTCACAGCCACGGATCAAAACTGCTTTGGGACAGCATTTATCTGAAACTGGTCATTCCATAGGGAGCATTGAGAATCGTATGCATATTCTTCACAGGGTGGAAAAATGCCATGTTCTTAATTTGTTAGAGGAGCTTGAAATTTATATATAAAAAAATAAAAAATAAAAAAATAAAACAAAGAACCAACTAAAGTGCTTAACTGGCAGAGTGACTTTGTGCTCAATGCCTACTTTGCTTTATTTGACAATGTTTTACTCTAATCACTGCACGCCTCTGTTGTGTATAGTGAGTTGATAATTTCACCTAGTATTGAGTGCCTCACATATTTACTTCATTTTTGTATGTTCTATGCATGACTCTAGTATGTTCTTGTTCCTTCTCTGTTCAGGCCCCTCTGGCAGTCACATTCCTCCAACCACTTCCTGCCTGTGCAGAATTCTGGCTTTAGCGCTAACAGAGGGTGCAGATTATGTGCAGCACTATGTTTTCTTTCATTTGTGGATTCTTTAGTGATTTGTTTTATGGTTGTTTAATACTATCTGGTGCACTATCAAAGGTGTTTAATATTTATATCATTATCTAGAATATTGGCAGTAGAGCATAGGTCAACTACTGTTTCTTAACTCTTCCTCTTTTTAACAATCTTGCTTTTGTCATTTTCTTTTTATTACTGTAATGCCTTTTATACATTATAAGCTCATTACAGACTTCAACTATTGTATCCCCCTTTATTTTCGCTGTTCTATTAATTCTTGAAAACTAGTGTACGCCGACATCGGTGACATCTAGTGAACTTACAACACAAACTTCTTGTCGCTACTGTATGGCAGCTTGTTTCGAACAGTAGTGCTACTGACAACATGACTCGTGCATATTATGTTATTTATAAATATTTGACGAAGCTGCTGCTGATTCTGCATTTAACATTTACGATGCCACTATGGCTGCAGTACATTAGGACTTTGTTTTTATGAAACAGGTATGCCTCTTCATACTTAAAGTGCACACACAGACGCATATGTTGTCAGTAGTACTTTTCATTATGGTCTATGTATTGTTTTTACGCTGTAGACAATCTGCGAGTGTATTTATGTTTTTCCCATTTTTGCTGCAGATCTGATGATGGTCATTATAGACTGAAACCGGTAATCTGTTAACAAAAAGTTTGTGACCATAGATGTAAATTAAAGGAATCTTAACTATAAATTGCCTGCATTCCTTCCGTATGCCAGGAACATGTTTTATAAATCGGCAGATTGCTTAGGAAGAATAATATTAATGTCATCTTCCATCCACCAGCAAAGAGCAGGGCCTTAGTTGGTTCTGTTAAACACAATTTACAATTGAGGAAGGCGGGTGTTTATAAAATTCTCTGTGAGTGTGGCTCTGCATATATAGGTCAGATGACACGAATGGTCCAGGAATGCTCTGTAGAACACAAAAGACACACCCATCTGCAACAACCTTTAAAATCAGCAGTGGCAGAACATTGAATTTCCATGGGACATTCCATGGAATACAATAATACCAAAATTTTAGCACCGGTTTCCAGCTTCTGGGACTCTGTAATTAAAGAATCCATGGAAATACGTCTTGCTGATAATTTAATGAATCGTGATAACAGCTTTCAGCTTGATAAAAACTAGAATCCTATTATTAAAATTATGCAGTCACAATGGAATTGACATGCTAAGTTGATACTCAGCAATTATTTTATTCTTACTTCACCACTGAGGGCAGGACACGCAACTCGGCTGCCTTGCGCATGTCACCTGCTAATGCATGTACCATAAATCGCCAGTACATTTCGCTATAAATACCATGACCGCATCAGGTCTCTTCAGTACTTTGTCTACTCACCTGAAGATGACCGGACATCTCTGGGCTGAAATATCATAGCAGAATGTTGATGGGATCTGGCTGCAAACCCAAAAACTAGTGGAAAAAGAAATGTGCTCTTTTGTTTACTCCTCTGCTTTCCAGAAGATGAACAGAAACCCCACTTCTTATTGACCGTTTATAAAGCCGTTCAATTTCTACCAGGTTTCACACAGTAATTGGAATCTGTCAACCTTCTTTGTAGGATCTTGAACCATGTGAGCATTATTGGGTGGATATTCATTCCAGTGTTGTGACCACTTGGATACTGATACTTTCCAAATCAACCCAGGGTGGTTTTGATGATGTCAGGTGAGTTGTTGGTGGATCTTGTATGGCATCTTCCAAGAGAGTGTTCCTATGAGAACACTTGAGCAATTTAACCTTAGGTGCTTTCCTCCCCATATTTTGTGGAACAATAGTAGCTAGGACAGGTAACCACTAAATGGGAGTAGATCTAACAGTCAGAGTGATAACTCTCATGGCTTCATTGAGCTGCAAATCAATTTGTTGTGTGGTGCTGTCTTCCCACAGAGGGGAACATATTCGCAAGCTGAGAACACAAGAGTGATTGCAGCAGAGCATATCATATTGGCATCTGCACCTTAAGTCCTTATGACAATCTTGTAAGGCAGATTCACTCTTAAGACAAGTTGCTTATATGACTTGATGCACTGTTGCTTGAATGTCAATAACCAATCCAGTGCAATTCCGAGATATTTTGGACTGTAGTTATGCAGTACTTTGATTCTGTCAAAAGACACATGTAGCTTCCTTTGGGCACCTTTATTATTTAGATCAAATGCAGTAAGCTCAGTGATAGACCAACCTTATCTCCACCAATGCCTCATCTCCTACCTTCCAAACGTCACAGAAGTTCTTCTACATAACTTGCTGGACTAGCAGTCCTGAAAGAAAAAGCAGTGCTTGTCCCACAAATTATGCAGGAGAACTTCTGTGAAGTTCAGAAGGTTGGAGATGAGGCACTGGTGGAAGTGAAGCTGTGAGGACAGGTTGTGAGTCATGCTTAATTAGCTCAGCTGGTAGAGTACTTGCCTGTGAAAGGCAAATGTCACAGGTTTGAATCCTGGTCTGGTAAACAGTTTTAATCTGCCTGGAAGTTTCAGAATGGAAATGTCCAATCAATGTTTGGCCTATTTTCAGAGCAAACAATAAGAGTATTTGTGACAGTTGTGATCACAGGTGAAACATGGGTCCACTACTATACCCCAGAGACAAAACAACAGTCACAGCAGTGGAAATATGTTGATTCACCATCACCCAATGAAGCAAAGGCAATACGGTTGGCCATAAAGGTCATAGTGACAGTTTTCTGGGATACAAAAGGAATTCTGGTGGTAAACCATATTCCAACTTGTAAAACAATTATGTGACAATACTACACTAACCTCCTGAATCAACTACAGGGAAAGATATGTGAAAAAATGCCAGGGTTGGCAACAAAGAAAGCTATCTTTTATTGGGGTAGTGTGGGCTCACACACAAGTGTCATGAACATGGAAAAAATATATGAACTAAGATACAAATTGTTGTCATACAAGTCCTATTTGCATGATTTGACTTCATCAGACTTCCATCTCTTCACCAAGCTCAAAATTTTCCCTAGTAGACAGAAATACTCTTTAAATAAAGAACTAACAGGCCTGGAGAAATTTAATTTTTGGGATTAACAGTGTACACAGAGAATGCATTGAAAAAATAAAAAAAATGTTGCTGTGGTCAGTCATTTCTTTGTATTCCAGTCTGAGAACGTTTCAAGCTACCCTTGTACATCCAGATAAAGCTGAATGTAATCAAATGCCTTGTACATCCAGATAAAGCTGAATGTAATCACCTGGAGATGAGTGTAAGTCTAGAACAGGTCATGATTTACACAAACCTCCATCAGTTAGCTAGCTAGTAGCTACCTGGTAGCTAATTTTCTTCAACAGTACCCCTTAGTAATATTATCAAGCCTATTACTGCCTTAATATTTATATGGCTAGATTGTTATTTATTATAGACTAAAAATAGGTCTGTTTGTAAGTGGCATTGCTGCTTTTCTTCAATTAAGAAAATGTAATAATTTGTTGAAAGAGTGGCTGCTATGGCGTTTTTTGATTATTTTGTGAATTTATAAGAATTATCAGTTTCTTGCTGTAAGTTACATATGAGATTGTTAATTGTGTTTGAGAATATAGAAATACAGGGAGCCAAGTCTGCATGAAATTTATCTCTTACTGTATTTTTGCAAACAAACTGAAGCTTAATTTTAAAGTACAAAAGAAAAAAATTAAGAAGTTAGTCTACTAGGAAGTAGGTGGCGAGAATTCCAAGACCTCTGAGGAATCTTCTGTGAAATAACTGGTTCTCTACTCTAGACAGAATTATCACTGCTCACTTTCCTGAATAAATGTTTTGTCTTTGTTAGCCACATTGTCTAAGAAAATAAATAAGATAACAGAGAGTAAAAGTATGCAGAACAATCTAGTACCCTCATGTTCAATTTAATGCAGTTAGACAGGCTTCAAAGTGGAAAACATGCTGGATTGGACTTTTGATTAGTTTAGTCATGTGTTAACTTCATTTTGGCTTGTGAAAGGAATATTATATGGGGTATCATTCTTATTTGTTTGAAATTGTAATGTATCACAGTACTAAAAATTAAACAGTGTGCTGTAAACCATGCCTGTTCAGCTATCATCTGGCCAGTGTCTGGTATGCTTGAGTTGTCGTGTCACAATAATTGCACCTGAAACTGAGACCTCTTCCACCTGACCAATTACAGGTAAATTATCAAATCAAATGCAACTAGCAATCAGTACACTTTTCAGATTTGTGTAAATAATTTTTAATAGTGTTGTATTTTATTTCATGAAGATGACTCATGTATTTGTTCTGTTTCATGGGCTGTGCGGGCCATGCAACGACAACATAGATGACTCTTCCTGTTTTATGGAAAGACAGTGCTAATTTTATCTAACAGTCAGCATTGAGAAGAAGATCTGTAATTCATTGTCATGAAAGTCTGCACTGATTGTTCAGTTGAACAATAGCACTGTGTTGAATACAGTGGTACTGTGTTGAAAAATTATATGTGCTTATGTGATGAATTGTTGGTGAAATAACTGAGCTTCATCAAGAAGGCCAAATCACCTATTTTTACTTGATTTTTTTTTTTATAGTTTTAATTTTTTCATGTGGGAGTTCATGATAACAAGGGTCAGATTTTTTAATTTATCAGAATACAGATTCTGCATAACTCTAATATCTGCATTAGATAAACCTTGCCTTTGCCAGTAAATAAACACACGAATGTGGCCTGTGTGAAGTGGTCATTTGTTCCACTTCCTAGAGGGCTGTCCTTGATAATAGAATTTATGGAACATGATGCCTGAATGCATTAATAAAGTTAGTTTAACAAATTTCACAGCATGTCAAGACATGGTTCATCAACTTCGAAAAACAGTCTGCATCAACACAGTTGTAGGGAGTGAGCTACTACAGTGGTAGTAAACCACTGACAGAGATGACACACTCATATCAGGAGAATACTTTATATTAAACAGAGTAATAGTACAGAGCGTCGAGTCAACTGCCTTCTCTAGCATGCACCCCAGTCGTGTTACACTGTCCCAAAGAGCTTCCATACTGCTTGTGTCAAAGATGTTGAGCTGCTCTAGGACAAATGTCCCCACAGAACCCCTGCCAGGAGTGGGGAGCTCTGTGGTGTGTGGCAACCAGCCTGTGTTAACAGGTGCATGAGCACCAGAGTGTCACTGTTTACAGGTGCGCCCGATTGGCCAGGCTATGTGTGACATCTGCAGATGACCGACCATTTTTCATGTAGCGTGCGGAAGCATAAATGACCAATCACTTTATGGCTGGCTAATGCCCATGATTGCATTATCTCTCACAGAGGAAGACGTAGTGTAGCAGATGCTGTGCACATGGTAGGGGGTGAAGTGTTGCGGTGTCCATCTGGTGCAGCAGTACTATAGTCTGGAGGAGTGAGAGGGTTGATTGGCTTATGTGGAGATGTGGCAGCATCACTTAGCTCTTGTGGCAGCTGAAGTGTTGTGTTATGTATACGAGGTGCGACAATGAAGTAATGAGACTTGACGAAAAAAAAAAATGTTGCTTACCGTTTTAGTCAAGTTTAGTGTTGTCTCCTTCAAAGTAGTTCCCTTCCGATTGCACACACTTTTTCCAGTGCTTCTGCCATTGATGGTAACATTTATGGAACTCATCTTCTGTAATATCCTCCAAGACCCTCATCACAGCTTTTTGGACATCTTGTGCTTTTTGAAAGTGGTGTCCCTTGACTGCCGTTTTGACTCTTGGAAATAGGCAAAAGTCACATGGAGGGATATCTGGTGAATAAGGTGGCTGTGGTAGTTCTGAAATTTGTTTTAACATTAAAAATCGCTGTACCAACAGAGCAGTATGGGATGGCGCATTATCGTGATGCAGAATCCAATTATCAGCAATGTTGGCACGGACACAAAGAACTCTTTTATGAAGTCTTTCTAAAATTTATTTGTAGTAATATTGGGTAACTGTTTGTCAGGGAGGCATCCACTCTTTATGAACAATTCCCTTGGAATCAAAGAAGCACACAAGCATGCATTTCACTTTTGACTTTGACATGTGAGCTTATTTTGGTCTGGGTGATCTCTTTGAGCACCATTGCAAACTTTGACGTTTTGTCTCTGCATTGTACTGAAAAAACCAACTTTCATCACCAGTGATAACGTGGCTCAACAATTCTGGATTGATTTCTGTTTGTTCTAACAGATCAGCTGCCACATTTTTCTGTGTTTCTTGCTGTTGTGGTGTGAGATTTTTGGGGACCGTTTTTGCACATATCTTTCTCATACCAAGATCTTCAGTTATTATTAGACGAACCATTTCTTGATTGATGTTCAGTTCTTCTGCAATCATTTTCATGGATAATCTTCAATCAGATCATAGGAGTTCATGCACACTGGCCAAGTTGACATCCGTCTGGTAGGTTGATGGTAGTCCACTGCGGTCTTCACCTTCAATATTCGTTCTGCCTTCACTAAACATTTTATGCCAATGAAAAACTTGAGCTCTTGACATAACCTCCTCTCCAAAAGCCTTCTGAAGCTTACAATAATTTGTTGTTGTGTTTTTACCCAATTTAACGCAAAAAGAAATGGCATACCCTTGTGCAATATTATGCGGTTCCACTTCCATGATGAGAGACACCAACACATGTTAACTTATTACAGTACAACTCATGATTGAGCAGTTGCATTGGTGTGCTGCTTGGACTAGAAGCAGCTTATAGACCAAGGTCAAAGGTACTGTGCCTACACAAGTCTGCAGTGTTGTCACATCTTTGCAAAGAAAATCAGTCTCATTACTTCATTGTCGCACCTCGTAGTCCAGTAGGAGAATCTCAGATTTAATGTAATACACCAGAATTTCGGTAGTCTTAAAAACAAGCACAATGATCTGGATATTATTGCATGTCTTGATATACCTGATATTTTAGTCATAACTGAACACTGGTACACAGAAGACCTAATTAGCATTAGTCAACCACTCTTTATGAAATTTTGTTCTGCCTTTAGTAGGAAAAACAAGGCTGGGGGTGGCGTAGCAACCTTCACTGTTAAAGCAATAATTTCAGTGTTATTGATGTAAGTACATTCTGCGAAGAAGGAATCACAGAATTTTCTGCAATAAATCTAAAATGGAGTGGAGAAAATATAGCAATTATTAGTGTGTATAGGCCACCTGGGGCACGCATGGATACATTTTTCAAAAATCCATCTGACTTGCTGATATATAAAGACTGTACATTTTCTAAGTTAAGTGCCCATATAAAGTTAGTTAGTTACGTGTTCCATTGATCAATAGCACGGAAAACCGTTATGATGTGGGACATTCAAATTCACAAGAAATGCGCACAGGAAACAAGTTTTTTTTTTTTATTGTTTCTTTTTTTTTGTTTACGTTATAGTGTTATACCTAAATATTTCTGTTATCTATCACATTCCCTGAAATGGCACAAAATGCATATTTTATATCTCCAGATTTATTTACTCATATTCAAGAATTCCTCTATGGTATAGAAGGAGTTGTCAAGGAGGTATGATTTCAGTTTGTTTTTGAAACTATTACTGCTGTCTATCAGACATTTTATTTCATCTGGTAATTTATCAAAAAGTTTTATAGCAGCATTTTTTACCCCTTTCTGTGGCAAAGATAGATTAAGTAAAGGATAGTGTAGGTCTTTCTTTTTCTGGTATTGTAACCATGAATGTTGCTGTTGATTTTAAACTGGTCCATGTTGTTGGGAAAAAATTTCATTACTGAGTAAATGTACTGTGAAGCAGTTGTAAGAATTCCTAACCTTTTAAACAGATGCCCACAAGACATGCGACTATGAAGCCCACACATTATTCTAACTACTTTCTTTTGAGCAGTGAATACCTTTTGCCTAAGTGTTGAGTTGCCCCAGAATATTATTCTTTATGACATCACAGAGTGGAAGTATGCAAAGTATGTTAGCTTACTAATTTCTACATCCTCAAAATTGGCAATTATTCTGATTGAAAAAGTTGCTGAACCTAGTCGCTTTAGGAGATCCAAAATATGAGTATGCTCTACCCTGGCTACTGACTTCTTTTGATGTGTTATGTTTATTGAAGGAATTATACTTTTTGCAGCAAAAAAATCGGATGTACTGTGTTTATTCAAAGTTCAGAGAAAGTCCATTCACAGAAAACCAATTAATAACTTTTCCCAAGACCTTATTTGTATCATTTTCTATCGAACTTTCTTTTACTGGATTAATAATTATGCTTGTATCATCAGCAAACAGTGTCAGTTCAGCACCTTGTTTCACATATGAAGGGAGGTCAAAACTTTCTGGCAGATTAAAACTGTGTGCCGGACCGAGACTCGAACTCGGGACCTATGCCTTTCGTGGGTAAGTGCTCTGCCAGCTGAGCTACCCAAGCATGACTCACGCCCCGTCCTCACAGATTTACTTCTGCCAGTACCGGCAGGTGTTGATGGGGATGAAATGATGATGATAAGGACAACACAACATCCAGTCCCTGAGCAGAGAAAATCTCTGAGCCAGCTGGGAATTGAACCCGAGCTGTGAGGTATGACATTCCGTCGTGTTGATCACGCAGCTACCAGGGGCGGACATTAGATGTTGAATAGAGTATTATTGTTATTATTGCTATTATTATTATTATTTCTTTACTTCCTCAGACGTTAAGTCTGGTTAAAAATGGAAAGTGATGCGGACCTTGATCAAGCGTGACTTCCTTTTAACTGTACGGTATATGTTATATTGCATTTAGGAACTTTCGGGTAATTGAACATGTATCAATAATTACGGATTTCTGTAGTTGTATATATAAGTTTGGATGTAGCTGTATTGCATTGATGTACTGGTGGATATTGTGTGGTACGACTCCTGTAGTTGATAGTATAATTGATATAATGTCAACTTTATCCTGATGCCACATGTCCTTGACTTCCTCAGCCAGTTGGATGTATTTTTCAATTTTTTCTCCTGTTTTCTTTTGTATATTTGTATTGTATTGTATTGTATTTTTATTGATCCAGGCAATCATAGTATTGTACAGCTGTACATATGATATTGGATAGGTCAAGAGAGCTATTTACAGTAATTTTTACAAATTGATGTTTACATTATTTTGTAGCAAGGAAATTATCTATCTTCAACAAAACAGTTAATACAAATCAAAGAGATGTAAGGTTTTACATACGATATTGGATAGGTCAAGGGAACATATTTGCAGGTAATATTTAATAAATTGATTTTACATTATTTTGCAATGAGGAAGTTAGCTATCTTTAACAAAACAGTAAATGCAAATGTTGTATGGTAAAATACAAACAGCCAATACAAATGTAATAGTAAAGTAGTCCAGTGTATTTCATAGACATGCACAGTATATAATTTTCAGACCTAATTGAACATTTATCATATTTTTTACATTTTTAACCCCTTTCAAAAAAATGATCAACTGCATAAAAGCAATGGTCCAAGAGATATTTTTTTAACTTATGTGTGAAGGCTCTTGGGTTCTTTGTTGCTTTGATTTCATTGGGTAAATTATTATACATTTTTATCCTAACATTTAAAACACTTTTTTGGTAGCAGGTAGTTCTGGACTGAATCGTATGTAGGTCAGATTGCTACCTTGTTGCATAGTTATGAATATCTCCATTGAATTTTAGTGTGTAGTCATTGTTTAACAGGTATGACTTGACAAATGAGACGATATTATAAATGTAAGCAGAGAGCAGTGTCATAATGCCATTTGTTTTGAAACGTTGTCTGCATGATTCGTTATGTCTTGGATTACATATTATGCGTATTGCCATTTTTTGCATTTTGAAAATATATCTACCTCCAGGTGAGTTCCCCCAAAATATGATTCCATACTGTAATGTAGAATGGAAGTAAGCATAATATACATGTATGAGAACAGATTTTGTGACTGATTTTTTGAGTATCCTTAAAATGTAACACACAGTTGAGAGCTTTTTTGAGATATAATTTGTGTGTCTCCCACTTAAGATTTTCTGCAAGCCATATGCCAAGAAACTTGACAGAGTCCACACACATAAGCTCTTGGTTATTTAGAATCACATCAGGCATTTCTTGTTTTTGGGATGAGAGTCTGAAGTTGATGTAGGTTGTTTTCTGTATGTTTATAATCAGTTTGTTCTCGTTGAACCATTTGCTGAGTGACGACATAAGTGGTTTAATTTTTTGGTTGTGGTCCTCTGTATCAGTATCCATTATTAGAATACTTGTGTCATCGGCAAATAGTGTGGTATGTCCTGTAGCAAGCTTTGTGCTTATATCATCAATGTATAGCAGAAATAGTATGGGTCCCAGGATTGAGCCTTGTGGCACACCACATCTAATAGGCATTGTGTCAGAGGAGTGGACAGTAGATTGATGGGTGGTTGTATTCTTTTTTTCAAAATTAATTTCAACTTTTTGAAATCTGTTTGACAGGTAAGATTCTAACCATTTGTTTGCAATTCCTCTTATACCTTTATTTGCTAACTTCTTAAGGAGTATGGTATGGTCAATTACATCAAACGCTTTGGATAAATCTAAAAAGATACCAGTAGTGATTTCCTTATTATCCAGTGCTTTTAAGGTTTCGTTGAGATACTCATAAATAGCTGTGGTAGTTGTCTTTTGCTTTCTAAAACCATGCCGGTGTTTTGTCAATAAGGATAGTTTATTAGTAAAGTCTTCCAATCTGGTGTAAAATAATTTTTCAAATATTTTTGAGAATGAGCTGAGTTGTGCTATGGGTCGGTAATTGGCTACATCATTTTTAGAGCCCTTTTTGTGAAGTGGGGTAATTTTAGAAGTCTTTAGTAGGTCAGGGAAAACTCCATTTGTAAAGGATGCATTTATTATGTGGGTTAGGGGTTCTACAATTGATTCTCCACATTTCTTTACAATTAAATCAGGAATATTGTCACTACCACTGGAGTACTTATTCTTTAGTCCTCTTATAACTGTAAGTACTTCAGGATTGGAGACTTTGTGAAGAAACATTGATGCCTGTACCGGTGCAGTTTCTATTAGCGTTTGGTGTTGAGCATTTGGTCTGTGGCAGTTGTTCTTTATCAGGTTTTCTGCTATTTTGCTAAAATAGTCATTAAAACCATTTAATATTTTTTGGGGATCTGATGTGACTTCATCATTTAGGTTTAGTTTTAATGTTTTGTTTATAACATGCTGCTTACTGTTTGTTTCATTTTTTACAACTGTCCACAAGCCTTTCATTTTATTGTTAGATTCCTTTATAAATTTATCATTGTATAATTTTTTTTGCTTGTTGGATAACTTTCCTATAGATTGCAAAATAGGTCTTACAATATGACCTAAACTGATCATCGACGTCATGGTGTTTCATGTGATTTTTTAAGTCACACTTTTTTTGGCTGGAAATCCTTATCACTTTTGTTACCCATGAGTTTGTGTGTTTGTTTCTGATTTTCCTGGATTTCAGTGGAAATGCAGTATTGAAGTGGTGGAGAAATGTTTCATGGAAGGAATTAAATATGTAGTTTACATCATTTTCTTTATAGACCTCTGCCCAGTTTTCAGCCCTTAACAGATAGTTAAAAAGCCTTATATTATCATCATTAAATTGCCTTTGCATTTTAGTTATTGTGGGATATTGTCCTATGTAATTTAAATTCGCTGTTAGTATTTGGGCTTCATGGTCACTGTAACCTGTGCTGATGACTTCGATTGAGTGGTGCAGTTTGTCTGTGTTTATGAAAATCTGATCTAGAGCTGTTTTTGAATTTTTTGTGATCCTGGTTGGTGTGTTTACAGTTGGGGATAGGTTGAATGAATTTGTAATATTCAACAATTCGTCTTTGTTTTTTCCAGGTGTGAGGAAGTCAATATTAAAGTCTCCACTTATTAATAGATTTTTGTTTAGTGAGTGAATTTTTGTGAGTAGTGCTTCGAGGGAGTGTTTGAAGGTTTGGATATTCCCATCAGGGGCTCTATATACATTCAGTATCAATAGGTTATAGTCTGTTAAGATAATTAAGGAGAATTCAAAGTCTGTTTCTATTTGCATATTATTGTACTTTGTGAGGCTTTTGTATCTTAAATATTTTTTGACATAGATTGCTGTACCACCTCCCTTACTTTTGTTCCGACAAGAATAACCAGCTAGAGTAAATACGCCAAGTGGGTTTTTTTAAATTTTGTCTTCTGTTGACCAGTGTTCAGTAATACAGAGAACATCTAAGTGTGGCTTTGTTTTTAGGAAGAGATCTATTTCTAGTAACTTATTAAACATTGACTGCACATTATGGTGTAATATTTTAAAGGATAATAGTGACTGTTTTCCAATGGAATGATTTTTGACACCACTCACCGGGTTTTCTTGTAGTTTTGGTTCATGAAAATTTTGCTCTGCACCTGTTTTCCTTTGGTTTGCTGCTAGCAGGGAGCTACTGGGTTGTTGTATTGGGTATGGATATTTCAATTAGTTGTGTTAATGTCTTCTTTTTATTGGTGAGTATGATGTCAGGTTTGTTATGTGATGTTGTTTTATCTGCTATAATGGTTCTGTTCCAGTATAATTTGTATTCATCATTCTCCAGTGCATTTTGTGGTGCATACTTGTATGAGGGAATGTGTTGTTTTATTAGTTTATATTGTATGGCAAGTTGTTGGTGAATTATTTTTGCTACATTGTCATGTCTTCTGGGGTATTCTGTATTTGCTAATATTGTACATCCGCTTGTGATGTGATCTACTATTTCTATTTGTTGTTTGCAAAGTCTGCATTTATCTGTTGTGGTATTGGGATCTTTAATAATATGCTTGCTGTAATATCTGGTGTTTATTGTTTGATCCTGTATTGCAATCATGAATCCTTCCGTCTCACTGTATATATTGCCTTTTCTTAGCCATGTGTTGGATGTGTCTTGATCGATGTGTGGCTTTGTTAGATGATACGGGTGCTTGCCATGTAGTGTTTTCTTTTTCCAATTTACTTTCTTTGTATCTGTTGATGTTATGTGATCTAAAGGGTTGTAGAAGTGGTTATGAAATTGCAGTGGTGTAGCCAATGTATTTATATGAGTGATTGCTTTGTGTATTTTGCTAGTTTCTGCTTGTTCTAGAAAGAATTTTCTTAAATTGTCTACCTGTCCTTAATGTTGGTTTTTAATATCGATGAATCCCCTTCCTCCTTCCTTTCTGCTTAATGTGAATCTTTCTGTTGCTGAATCTATGTGATGTATTCTATATTTGTGGCATTGTGATCGTGTAAGTGTGTTGAGTGCTTCTAGGTCTGTGTTACTCCATTTCACTACTCCAAATGAGTAGGTCAATATTGGTATAGCATAAGTATTTATAGCTTTTGTCTTGTTTCTTGCTGTCAATTCTGTTTTCAGTATTTTTGTTAGTCTTTGTCTATATTTTCTTTTAGTTCTTCTTTAATATTTGTATTATCTATTCCTATTTTTTGTCTGTATCCTAGATATTTATAGGCATCTGTTTTTTCCATCGCTTCTATGCAGTCGCTGTGGTTATCCAATATGTAATCTTCTTGTTTAGTGTGTTTTCCCTTGACTATGCTATTTTTCTTACATTTGTCTGTTCCAAAAGCCATATTTATATCATTGCTGAATACTTCTGTTATCTTTAGTAATTGGTTGAGTTGTTGATTTGTTGCTGCCAGTAGTTTTAGATCATCCATGCATAGCAAATGTGTGATTTTGTGTGGGTATGTTCCAGTAATATTGTATCCATAATTTGTATTATTTAGCATGTTGGATAGTGGGTTCAGAGCAAGACAGAACCAGAAAGGATTTAATGAGTCTCCTTGGTATATTCCACGCTTAATCTGTATTGGCTGTGATGTGATATTATTTGAATTTGTTTGGATATTAAGTGTGGTTTTCCAATTTTTCATTACTATGTTTAGGTACTGTATCAATTTAGGATCTACTTTGTATATTTCCAATATCTGTAGTAACCATGAGTGGGGTACACTATCAAAAGCTTTTTGGTAATCAATGTATGCGTAGTAGTGACCTTTGTTTAGTTTTAGCTTGATATGTCACCTCTGCATCTATTATCAGTTGCTCTTTGCACCCTCGTGCTCCTTTGCAACAGCCTTTTTGTTCTTCACTTATAATTTTGTTCTGTGTTGTATGTGTCATTAATTTCTGTGTAATGACTGAAGCTAATATTTTGTATATTGTTGGTAGACATGTTATGGGGAGATATTTAGCTGGGTTTGCTGTGTCTGCTCGATCTATAGGTTTCAGATAAGTTATTCCATGTGTAAGTGTATCAGGGAATGTGTATGGATCTGCAATGTAACTGTTAAATAATTTAGTTAGATGTGAATGTGTTGAGGTGAACTTCTTTATCCAGAAATTTGCTATTTTATCTTTTCCAGGGGCTTTCCAATTGTGAGTAGAATTAATTGCTTGGGTGACTTCATGTTGCAAAATTATCACTTCAGGCATTTGTGGTATCATCTTGTATGTGTCTGTTTCTGCTTGTATCCACCGTGCATGCCTGTTATGTTGTACTGGGTCTGACCATATGTTGCTCCAGAAGTGTTCCATGTCTGTTATGTTTGGTGGATTGTCTATTTTAATGTGTGTGTTATCTATTGTCTGGCAAAATCTCTTTTGGTTTGTGTTGAATGTTTGGTTTTGTTTCCTTCTATTTTAACTTTTTTTGTATCTTCTAAGTCGTTTGGCCAATGCTTGTAATTTCTGCTTCTTTTCATCTAATTGCTCTATCGCTTCTTGTTGTGAGATTTTACCTAACCTTTTCCCTTTTTTTCTGACATTTCATTTCTTATAAATTGTGTTAGCTGTCCGATGTCTTTTCTCAGTTTTTCTATTCTGATCTGTAGCCTGTGTTGCCATGCTGGTTTTGTCGGTTTCTTCTGTGTGTTGGTTGGTTCTGATCTCTGCCTAGTGTGTATATTTAGTGTAGTGAGTGCTCCTGTATAAACAAGTAGTTGTAACTCTTCCATAGTTGTGTTTTCATTTATTTTGTTGTGTATGATTGTGTTGATAGTTTTTATTGTTGTTTCGACTTGTGGGTTATTTGGCGGTCTATGCAAGAATGGTCTAATGTCTGTATTTGTGTCTTTGTATTCTAAATATGTCAGCTGAAATTTTTCTTCTATATCTAACATGTGTGTCACTCCGTGTTCTATTTGTGCTTGTTCTGGTGGCTATCTTAAGATTTCGTTTTCCTCTGATTGTTTAATTGATGCGTGTTGTTCTTTGTTTGTTTGCTCTGGGATGTTTGAGTCCACTACTGTATTTTCTTCTTCTTCTTCTTCTTCTTCTTCTGATTGCACATTATTTTGTTCCAGTATCTGTTGTACTTGTTGTGTGATGTTTCCTAATTCTGACTGGGGTATCCTGTTATTTTTTATTATTACAAAAATCTGATCAGCTAGTCGTTGTTCTGTTAAAAATTTTAATTCTGGCTATCTGGTAATAAATGTTGTGTTTACTTGTGATTGGTATCCAGATGTGTTGGTTCCTAGGTTTGTTGCTTGGTAATAACAGAACATGAGGTGTCGATTAACTTCATCTGACCATCTCATCCTCTGTCTTTGTTTTCCTTCTAGGGTGGTCGCAGGAAGCATATCCTGCAAAACACCTCTATTTGGATTTAAATCATTTTCCAATTGGCTAGCAGTGTCGTTACCATTGTGGGCGGGCATAGGGTTCAAGTGTCGTCCCTGACCATAACGGCGCTTGTCCGAGGCTTCTTTAGTTCTGTCCTGAACCAATTAATCACACTAAAAGGGGGGTTAGCCCTATTAGTGGTTTGTTCTTTTCGTCGCGTTTTACGACTGGCAGAACATACCGGAGGCCTATTCTTTTCCCGGGCCTCCACGGGGTTTATTATTATTATTATTATTATTATTATGTATGTTGGTTTTATGGGTGTCGAGGTGGGTGTTATTGTCATCCAGTGGTTAAGGGAGAATCAATCAAAATGTCTAAGATATGGGTTCCACATCTGAGCACTTTGTAGCATCCCAAATAAGGAGATAGCAATGCAGGAAGTATCGTGTCATCATGCTACATCACCTGGCGACAGTGTTTGAGACCTCTATGAACGAATAATTCCGCATGGAGTGTGCTATTGGTGGAGGCATCCGTGTGTGTTGGATGTGATCCTTGATGAGTTGTACCAATTGCGGAAGATCAGACTCATTGATGTCAGTCACGAGAACAGTATAATCTGCAGGGAGTGCAAAGGTTATCAATACACAACCTGAAGGTTCTCTTTATATGTAGTCTGTGTGTCTAGTAGAACCTATGGTAGTGTTCTGGTCCATGAGCCCCCATGGCATGTGAGTGCCGCTTTCATTGTTCTATGCCACCTCTCCATCAGGCCATTGCTTTGCACATGGTAAGCAAAGTTGTGCATATGGTCAATCCTACAGAGGCTGCAAAGAGCACTGAAACTGGCTGACTCGAACTGTCTGCCCTGGCTGGTTGGGATATCATCAGGTATGCCAAGCATGCAATCCATATCTTGACAAAAGTCTGTGCAGTGGTGTCTGCTATGATATCATGGAGTCTTTCCATCAATGGCAGACAGAATGTAATGAAATTGTTTGGACTAAGGCAGTGGCCCAATGATGTCACTGAGGACATGTCTAAAACATGCTTTCAGGAAGGAAAAGTTGCCTAATATAGGTTGAGTATGACACCCAGTTGTGCCCAGTGGCAACAGTCACATTTTACATTAGGCCACACAAAACAGTCCATAATCAGCCACCAGGGTGGCTCAGGTTCTGATGCTCGTCAAATACTTCACATCACATGTTGAGGGGGACCAGTGGCCATGGTTTTCCCAGGGAGACATCACTGAGTAATGTGGTGTCAAAGTATAAGTGCATTGTTCAGTCTGAAGGCTCATATTTCCATCAGAGAGTAGTTCATTGATGGTGGGATTGTTTGTTCTTTGCAATGCATTCATAGTTGTATTGTAGAGAGATTCCAGAAAGATGTAAAAAATAATCAGATATGATATTATTGGCGCTGTGCATGTGTCGGATGTCAGTTGTGTATTGGCCAAGAAGATCCAAATAACAGAAATGACGAGGGCTGGTGTCTGTGGACAGATTGTGAAAGGCATTGATCAAGGACTTATGATCTGTAAATATTGTCACATGGCGACCTTCGATGTCTTCACTGAAATAACACACAGCAGAGTAAACTGCAAGCAGCTCGTGCTCAAATGCTGAACATTTTGATTGCATGGCCAAGAGTTTGTTGGAGAAAAATTGAAATGGTTGTCGCACACCATAAACTATGTGTTGAAGGACAGCTCTAATTTCTGTGTTGCTTTCATCCATAGTAAATGTCAATTGTACATCTGGTTGTGAGTATGCTAACATAACAGCTTAAAGCAGGCAATTTATAGCATGGCAATACACTTCTATCATTTCTGGGTCCAAGGTAATTTCCTTTTTCTGTGTTTGTCTTTGCCTTTCAAGGCATTTGTAGTGGGATCTGCAAGTTAGATGCCTGAGGAAGGTGGAATCGTTATAGTTCATTGTACGTTTTCAGGCAAGGAAGGCCTTGCAGGTGCAGCATACGTTCAACTGTCGGTTTGATGCCAGTGGCACTAAGAGTGTGCCCAAGGAAAGTGCTTCCATCTGCTGTAGTCGTAATTTTGCCTTGTTCATGACCACTCTGCCGTTCTGCAGTGCAACTAGCACTTGTCCTAGGTGCCAAGAGTTCTCATCTGTGGAACACAAGAATATGAGTATGTCATCAAGATATGTATAGCAGCAGGAGGAAGTGGAATAGGAGACTGCCAATGAACTGCTGCCAAGCCCGTGCAGCATTTTCAAGCCTGTACAGCATAAAGAGGTACGCAAAAAGTCCAAATGGATTTATAATCACAGTCTTTTGGATTTTGTTAGAATGCATCAGTATTTGTAGGTAGGCAAACTTGCAATTAATCGCACTGAAGATTGTAGCACCTGCGAGGTCATGCACAAAGCCCTGTATGTTGGGAATAGGATAGCTGTTATGTACTGTTTAGAATTAACCCTCTAACCATTGCGCAATCTGGAACAAGCTTGATTCTGGAGACCGAGGGATTACCTGAAGGGCAAATAATTCCTACTTGAAGGAGATTGTTAACTGCAGCTTTTGCAATTTGCAGATCCACTGGGGCTAACCATTGTGGTTTATGTTGAACTGGGGGTCCATCTGTGGTTACTATGCAATATATAGCTCTGTCACGAGTAGCACAGGTGTGTGCATATATGCTTGAGGTGGCGGGGCTGGGAGCACTGTTAACAGACACTGCACTCTGCAATTTACTGACCTTGTGGTGACTCTGGCAGCCAGCAGCATCTGTATTGGCATGGTGTGTACTGGGGTGGAAGCATGTCTGCGCATCGGAGGCAGCACTGTGTCCAGCTGTTTGTTGTCTGCCATGCAGCGCTGCTTGTGTGCTGCTGCTATAGCCATGGTGCATGGTGGCAGCAGCAAAGTGACATTAAAGCTTGACATTTTCTATCCGGAGTTACTGTGTCCGTGTGTTACCTGAGGTCATGGATGGAGTGATCGAGGGTGAGTGCACCAGGCACCAG
The DNA here is from genome assembly GCF_021461395.2 of Schistocerca americana. NCBI lineage: Eukaryota > Metazoa > Arthropoda > Insecta > Orthoptera > Acrididae > Schistocerca > Schistocerca americana. The sequence goes on from NC_060119.1 coordinate 1,054,966,771, forward strand.
TTTTGGAGGCATGGAAAGGGTGGAGATAGTTTGAACTCATTCACCTGAGATGTGGTGAATGAGTGTGGACTGTAAGACATCATGAGAGAGCTGCTGATGTCATAAAAAGTTCATTCCGATGACTGGTTCTACCATGGCAGCCACCAGGAAAGTCCACGGACACTGGAGTTTGTACAAGAGTTGCATGGTGTGTGCAGTGGTGCTGTATACACTAATGTTGGAGTCATTAGCAGCCTGGAGCATGAGGGCAGTCATAGGCATGAAAGTTGAAGTGGAAGAGTGTGGAAGTGAGCTAACATCAGAGTCTGTGAAAATTAGGAGATATTGGTTTGATGCTTTGTTCAAGACAAAGAGATGTCCATGAGCAACAGCTGAGACAAGGATACATGTGTTGGATGTTCTGGTGGATTGTAGGCAACTTGGTGAGGCATCGCAGGCTACTGTGACCTGCTTGTGGAGTTTAGTTATCTGCAAGGGTCTCGACATTTGTGTGCCGCGTCACAGAATTGCATATGATACAAGCAGGGAGTAGAACCTAGAGCCTGTGTGGGTTATGTGACATTATTGGCATGTGTAGCTCTGGGCACCAGTGTGCTTTGCTGTACAGACAGCGAGGAGTGCTGCAGTCTGCCATGATTGTGGCCCTTTGTTCCCAGTCAGCTGCATTCATGTGGCATGGGGGCTGCTGTGTGTATTGTTGAATCTAACATTGTGCCATGTTACTTTTAGCCTATAGTGAATGAGAGTGAACATTCTGTCAGCCATAGCCAAGCACCATCTGGTTGGCTCTGTCTCATTCACACCCACAGTGAGCTGTAAGTCTGTTGATAGCATGATCAACCACAGCACTCACAGCATGGCATATTATTCTTGGCTTGGAAAAGTGATATTTTGATCTGAGCACCACCCGAATAAGTGAATTTACCAGTGATCATGGAATGTCAGTGAAGTGTGTGAGGCAAGATGATGTAGTTGGTCATTGCATGGCAAATTGCAAATGTTGAAATAGTTTGTGTGAAAGACGCGGGTGACACGAACACGGCATTGCAGAGATGATTAGAATTGAGAAAGCACTCAAAGGAGACTGTAGAATTCACTGTATTTAAGTCAGTTGATGGGTTCATCATATGTCACCACTGTTGATGCAGTGTCGTGCCACTGTTGGCTAGCTGTAATGAAAACAGATTATTCGTACACTCTGTTTTCACAGTCAGATTCACACACTGTCCGCACTGATTCTGCGCTGCAGTCCTGTGAGCAGTGTCTGTTGACATAGGTACAGTGCTGGTGATGAGATGTATGATAGCTACATTGTTACTGCATAGTAAGAACTATCAGATTTTGAGACAAATTTGCATGTATTTGTGGTTGACAGGGGGTCACCAATGTAGGAAGTGAGATATTGCAGTGGTAGTAAGCCACTAATGGAGACAACACACCTGGCTCAAAACAATACTCTTTATTAAAAAGAGCACTAGTACAGAGTGCCCTTCAATTGCATTGTCCAGCTTGCACCCCAGTCATCTCCCCTGTCCCAAAGAGCTTCGAGTGCCCCACAATATATGCAGAATGGCAGGCTTTGTAACCAACAAAGAGATGCTTTGTAAGAATATACAAAAATAATGCAAACTTGCAAGGCAGAAAAATCAGTCATTAAAAGCAGACAACTATGGTGAGTGATAGAACTGATGATGCACATGATGCAAAACTGAAGCACCAAGTTGGTGCAATTTTCCAGTTATAAATTTATGTATTACTACTACTGTTAAAGCTGTAACATTTGTTTCTTTGCATTGCACTTACCTGAGTTAGTAAGAACCCTGCAGATATATTTTCCATCACCACTGCCTGGTATTCTGCTTTGTCAAACACAGGAGCATTGTCATTAACATCATTGAGAAATACAGTGACTTCTGCCGAACTAGATAATGATTCATCTGGTCCCAGCTGATGGGCTATGATCTAGAAAATGAAATACACATTAGTACAAAAGATCATTGTAGTACTAATTAACTTATATTGCAATACTTCTTGAAAATTTATATTCCAGTTGAATAAAGTATTCTAATTTACACAGTAAAAAGTTAGTCAAATGGACACAGAAACTGAACCTTATTCAAGAAGAAGCATTTTCTTCCATAGTGACTTGTTATTATATGCCATATGTATTTGTCATAAAGCCCCCATGAACCATGCACCTTGCCATTGATGGAGTGGCTTGTGTGCTTCGGCAGAACAGATAGTTAAACCGTTGGTGCAGTCACAGTGGTAGGGTATCCGTTGAGATGCCAGACAGACATGTGGTTCCTGAAGAGGGGCAGTGGCCTTTATAGTAGTTACAGGGTCAACAGTCAGGATAATTGATTGCTCTGGCCTTTTACATCAACCAAAAGGTCATGCTGTGCTGGTACTGCAAATGGCTGAAAGCAAGGGGAAACTACAGCCATAATTTTTCCTGAGGGCAGGCTGCTCTACTGTATGGTTAAATGATGATGGTGCCTTCTTCAGTAAAATATCACAGAAGTAAAATGGTCCCCTATTTGAATCTCCAGGCAGGGGATAGTCAGGAGGATGTTGTCATCAGCAAAAAAAAAAAAAAAAAAACACTGGGGTTCCACAGATTGGAGCGTCAATTGTTAAAACTCTTAATTGGGCAGGTAAGTTAAAAAATTTAAAAAGGGAAATGGATAGGTTGAAGTTAGGTATTGTGGAGGAGAATAATGGGTTATATATAAAGTCAAATAGGGGTAATGCAGGAGTGAGTTTAATAAAGAATAAGAAAATAGGAACGCAGGTGAGCTACTATGAAAAGCATAGTAAATGCATTATCATCGCCAATAGACACGAAGCCTCACCTACCACAAAAGTACAAGTTTATATGTTAAATATCTCTGCAGATGATCAAGAAGTTGAAGAAATGTATGTCGAGATAAAAGAAATTATTCAGATAGTTAAGGGAGATCAAAATTTAATTGTGATGGGGGACTGGAATTTTATAGTAGGAAAAGAAAGAGAAGGAAAAATAGTAGGTGAATATGGACTGGGGGAAGCAATGAAAGAGGAAGCATCTGGTAATATTTTCAACAGAGCATCACTAACACTTGATTTATGAATCATAAAAAAAGGTTGTATACATTGAAAACACCTGGAGACATCAGTTGTCTCAGATTGATTATATAATGCAAGACAGAGATTTTGGAACCTGATTTTGAAGTGCAAGGCATTTTCAGGGATAAATGTGTACTCTGACCACAAGGTTATGAACTGCAGATTAAAACTGAAGAAAATGCAAAAAGTTAGGAAATTAAGGAGATGGGACCTAGACAAGTCAAAAGAACCGGATGTTGTTAAGAATTTCAGGGGGAGCATTTGGCAATGGTTGACTAGAACAGGGGGCAGGAATACAGTAAAAGATGAATGGGTAGATTTGACAGATGAAATAGTGAAGGCAACAGAGGACCAAGTAGGTAAAAAGACAAGGCCTAGTAGAAATCCTTGGATAACACAGGAGATACTGTATTGAACTAATGAAAGGACAAAATACAGGGTGTACCAAACAGAATCATTTGATTTGGCACATCTGTACTTCTCAAGTTAATAAATATATACAATGAATTTTGTTTCTTAATGGATGGGAAACACAAAAAGTTTTTTTTCACACTTTTTCGTAGGTGTTCAATATGCCCCCCCCCCCCCCCCACCCCTTGAGATGTACGGCGTATGTCAGTGCGGTATTCAACAGCTTCCACAGCTGCTGTTATGCAAAGTCTCAGTTCATTCATTGTTGTTGGTAATGGAGGGACATAAACACAATTCTGTATAAAACCCCACAAGAAATAATCACATACAGTCAGGTCCATTGACCTTGGAGGCCAGTAATGTAAGGCTGAATCATTTGGGCCACTGTGACCGACCCATCATTCAGTAATCCTTTGATTTAAAAATTCCCACTCTTCCAGATGCCAGTATAGTGGTGCACCACCCTATTTGTAAATGAAGTTATTCAAATCAGTCTCCAACTGTAGGAAAAGAAAGTTCTCAAGCATATCGAAATATGTGTTTCCTGTAACAGTGTGCTCGGCAAAGAAAAATGGAACATATATCTTTTCCCAAGAAACTGCACAAAACATATTAAATTTTGGAGAGTCCCTCTCATGTTACACAACTGCATGTGGTTGTTCTGTACCCCATACTCTCACATTATGATAGTTCACCTTTCCATTTAAACGGAAAATTGCCTGGTTACTAAACACTAATCACGAAAGAAACCTGTCATCTTCCATCTTGCCAAGAACGAAAGTACATAACCCCACACCTTGTTGTCTGTCACTTTCACAAAGACCTTGCAGCAGCTGAATTTTGTATGGTTTCATGTATAAACATTTGACGCAACACACACCAGCGGACATTGGGGGCACGCTGAGCAGTCGAGCTGTATGGCGAACAGATTTCTGCAGACTCATTGTGAAACTATGGCGGATGTGTTCGACATCTGTGTCAGACACTTGGGAATGGCCTGGCGATTCGCCTTTACACAAACAACCTGTTTCTCAGAATTTTTCATGCCTTTGTTTAATACTCTGTGCTGTAGAATTATCCACACCATAGCCAGTATGAAAGTCACACTAGACAGCTATTACTGACCCGCATTGCGCAAAACATAGAACACAAAATGCTTTCTGTTGTCCCGACACCATTTATACTAGAACTGAAATGGATGCACACTGCTGCTACCTAGTGGGAACCATGTAGAACTTGAGAGTTTGCTCTTTCAAATAGTACATTGTTCGCATACCTATCTCAAACAACATAATGGTTATGATTTTTTAAAATCTGATGTTTTTTTATACACCCTGTATAAAAATGCAGTTAATTTGAAGTAGGCAAAAGGGAATAGAAACATATAAACATGGGATTGACAGGAGATGCAAAATGGCTAAGCAGGAAGGCTAGAGGGCAAATGTAAGATTTAGAAGCATGTATCACTAGGGGGAGACAGACACCACCCACTGGAACTTTAAAGAGGCCTTTGGAGGAAACAGAAGGAGCTGTATGAATATCAAGAGCTCAGATGAAAGACCAGCCCTAAGCAAAAAAAGGGACACTGAAAAGAGGGAGGAGAGTACAGAAGGTCTATACAAGGACGACAAACTTGAACACAGTATTACAGAAATGGAAGATGACATAGTTGAAGATGAGATGGGAGATATGATACTGTGAGAAGGACTCGACAGAACACTGAAAGACCTGATTTGAAACAAGGCCCCAGAAGTGCACGACATACTGTCAGAACTTTTGATAGGCTTGGGAGAGTCAGCCATGGCAGAACTCTTCCATCTGGTGTGCAAGATGTCAAACTACCATCAGAATTCAAGAATAATGTAATAATTCCAATTTTAAAGAAAGCACTTGCTGACACGTGTGAAAATTACCACACTATCAGTTTAATAAGTCATGGTTGCAAAATAATAACAAATTCTTTACAGAAGAATGGAGAAGCTGGTAGAAGCCAACCTTGGGGAAGATCAGTTTGGATTCCAGAGAAATCTAGAAACACGTGACGCAATACTGACACTGTGACTTATCTCAGAAGATAAGTTAAGGAAAAGCAAACCTATGTTTATTGTATTTTGCGTGCTATAAAACACTACAGGTTATAAGATGCACCTTTTTTAAGCAGTTTTTTTAAATAACATTTTTACCATTTTAATTATTGAGCTGCAAAGCCAGACTAAAAAAAAGTTCTTAGTTTATAAAACTGAACTGACCTTAAAATCTCTTAAAATCGCCATCTGAACTTTCTTTTTCTTTCTCCGCTTCATCATCATCATTATCCTATTCATATTTAAGATGGCCTTCACTGACATCGAGAGTGTTACTTATGCCGACTTCTCGCTCTCTTACTCTAGACCATGACTGTTTTATCCACTGACACACTTGTTTGATTGTAGGTCATTTTAAAGCTCCCTTTGGTGTGAACTCATGTTGGGTTTCATCCATCATCCATTTGTTCCATCCCTCTCTTATATACGCTTTAAATGGTTAATTTATTGAGACATCAAGAGGTTGTGATTGTGAAGTAAGTCCTTGTGAAATAACAGCAAGCTCTGTATTTCCCTGTCTCAATTTCTCTATCACAGAATTTTTCATATGACATCTTATAGTACCAGAAACAAGATGGCGCTGGGTAAAAGTGTACAAATCGCCGATCCTGCAGCTCCAATGAATTTCGACCATAATAAGTGCAAAATATGTTCGAAAAAGTTATACGAGGTATTCTGTGTACCACAAAAATAAGCCAAAGTTAGCCTGAACTACACTCCTGGAAATTGAAATAAGAACACCGTGAATTCATTGTCCCAGGAAGGGGAAACTTTATTGACACATTCCTGGGGTCAGATACATCACATGATAACACTGACAGAACCACAGGCACATAGACACAGGCAACAGAGCATGCACAATGTCGGCACTAGTACAGTGTATATCCACCTTTCGCAGCAATGCAGGCTGCTATTCTCACATGGAGACGATCGTAGAGATGCTGGATGTAGTCCTGTGGAACGGCTTGCCATGCCATTTCCACCTGGCGCCTCAGTTGGACCAGCGTTCGTGCTGGACGTGCAGACCGCGTGAGACGACGCTTCATCCAGTCCCAAACATGCTCAATGGGGGACAGATCCGGAGATCTTGCTGGCCAGGGTAGTTGACTTACACCTTCTAGAGCACGTTGGGTGGCACGGGATACATGCGGACGTGCATTGTCCTATTGGAACAGCAAGTTCCCTTCCCGGTCTAGGAATGGTAGAACGATGGGTTCGATGACGGTTTGGATGAACCGTGCACTATTCAGTGTCCCCTCGACGATCACCAGTGGTGTACGGCCAGTGTAGGAGATAGCTCCCCACACCATGATGCCGGGTGTTGGCCCTGTGTGCCTCGGTCGTATGCAGTCCTGATTGTGGTGCTCACCTGCACGGCGCCAAACATGCATACGACCATCATTGGCACCAAGGCAGAAGCGACTCTCATCGCTGAAGACGACACGTCTCCATTCGTCCCTCCATTCACGCCTGTCGCGACACCACTGGAGGCGGGCTGCACGATGTTGGGGCGTGAGTGGAAGACGGCCTAACGGTGTGCGGGACCGTAGCCCAGCTTCATGGAGAGGGTTGCGAATGGTCCTCGCCGATACCCCAGGAGCAACAGTGTCCCTAATTTGCTGGGAAGTGGCGGTGCGGTCCCCTACGGCACTGCGTAGGATCCTACGGTCTTGGCGTGCATCCGTGCGTCGCTGCGGTCCGGTCCCTGGTCGACGGGCACGTGCACCTTCCGCCGACCACTGGCAACAACATCGATGTACTGTGGAGACCTCACGCCCCACGTGTTGAGCAATTCGGCGGTACGTCCACCCGGCCTCCCGCATGCCCACTATATGCCCTCGCTCAAAGTCCGTCAACTGCACATACGGATCACGTCCACGCTGTCGCGGCATGCTACCCGTGTTAAAGACTGCGATGGAGCTCCGTATGCCACGGCAAACTGGCTGACACTGATGGCAGCGGTGCACAAATGCTGCGCAGCTAGCGCCATTCGACGGCCAACACCGCGGTTCCTGGTTTGTCCGCTGTGCCGTGCGTGTGATCATTGCTTGTACAGCCCTCTCGCAGTGTCCGGAGCAAGTATGGTGGGTCTGACACACCGGTGTCAATGTGTTCTTTTTTCCATTTCTAGGAGTGTACTTTAACAGTGAAGATCAGTGGACATGCCGCCAATGCATCATACTAGCTATCGAATCCAAAGTAAACAATAGGGGAGAGTGGGGCACTATGAACCACGGGGCACAATGAATCAGGTAGCTTAATTTCAGTATAAGGTGGTAAATTATTTTTTCCTCTGTGCATGTGTTGTCAGTACTGCTCTACTGACATCCATTTGTTTTCTGGAGGATCTAGTTCCCGCCATTAGTGTTGTGCTGGTGATATGTTAGTTTTGTAACAGTGAGGTAATTTTTGGAGACATAGATAGATCGAATTTTGTTCAATCCTTTGTCACCAAATTTTAGAGAAAGTAAGTCATTGTAACAATACCAATACTGTATTTTAATGATATAGATCTTCAAATATTAACAATGTTCATACATAACCTCACATGAGCTTTGTTTGAAATATGTACCAAGCTCTCCTGGGGCACAATGAGCCATGGTTCATTGTGCCCCAGGGTGGTCCATTGTGCCCCAGGAATCTTTTAATTGTCCAATACAAGCACTCTCTGTACTGAGTTTCCTTAGCATGGGTAAAAACACATGTGTAGGTATTTAAGGCTTTTAAATTACAGGTGTTCAGCAGTCCTGGTTTATATTATCAGGTTTGGAGATGGTTCGTTCATACCACAGGAAGACGGACAGAGGTGCAACTGACCACGATGTTATGCAAGAAGCTGTACAGGATGTTCTTAATAAGGGCATGGCAGTTCGCCAAGCAGCTAAATCTCATTCAATACCTTACCTTACTCTTCGACGATATGTTCTAAACATTAAATGGGGTTCCAGTGAAAGATTGACACCAAACTATGACAATCATAAGATGTTTTGTGTGGAGCAGGAGAAAGAACTAGTGGAGTATTTGTTGCGTTCTTCTAAGATATGCTTTGGTGTTGACACTAAAATATGCAGGTGCTTGGTAAGTGAGCTAGCCTTGAAAAATGATCTGAAATGTCCTGAGAACTGGATGAAGGGAATGGCTGGTATAGACTGGTTCTGTGGGTTCATGAAACGAAATCCAAGTTTAAGTATCCGAACCCCAGAGGGCTGTAGCTTATCCAGAGCAACGTCCTTTAATCGGTATACTGTTTCGAATTTCTTCAAAAACTTGAATGACCTATACCGGAGATACCCTACTTTCGCTGATGGTACTAGGGTTTTCGGTCTGGATGAAACCAGTATCTCAACTGTACCAGATAGGCTTCCAAAGGTAGTGGCACAAAAGGGAAGTAAACAGATTTCTCAAGCTACTAGTGGAGAATGTGGTGTCTTAGTGACCACCTGTTGCAAAATCAGTGCAGGAGGTACTTCCCTGCCACCAGCAATGATATTTCCTCGAGTACATTTTAAACAACATATGATAAGTAATGCACCAACAGGCACCCTGGGGTTAGCAACAAAGACAGGTTGGATGAATAGTGAACTTTTTGTGGATGTCATGAAACATTTCATCCACAAATCCAGTAGTAGCCAAGACAATGCTGCGCTTCAAATTTTAGACAATCATGAAAGCCATCTGTCAATTGAGGTAATAGATGTAGCAAAAGCTAATGGGGTGGTTATGCTAACTATACCCCCACATACCTCAAACAAACTGCAGATTCTAGATGTGGGAGTGTTCTCTTCATTCAAGGGAACTTATTACTCAGCATTAAATTCAAAACTCATACACAGAAAAGGCACTTCTCTCACTATTTATGATGTAGCTGCATGTGTCAGAATTGCTCATGACAGACCAATGGTACCCACTAACATATGTTCAGCTTTCAAGAAATGTGGAATATTTCCATTTGATGAAGACATCTTTACTGACGAAGACTTTATGGTCAGCAAAGTAACAGACAGGGTCGTGGAGGCAAACAGAACAACTTCAGATCTTAATTCTCTCCATCATATCAAGGATGCACAATCTGCAGGACAAGCCTCAGTCAATGTCAGCCCGTTACTAGATCTGCAGTGAGCAGGACCATCTGCAGTGCTTAACACCCAAGCAGCTTTTCCTCATGGAGTTTCTCTTGAAATAATTCGAGGATATCCAAAAGCAGAGAACAGAAAGAAGAACAATAAATGTAAGAGAGGACGAAGTTTAATTGCAACTGATACACCGGAGAAAGATTTGTTGCTAGCCACAAAACATCCCAATAACAAGGTCAACTGGAAGCTTTATAAGCAGGAATCAGATGACGACTTTAGTGAGGCGCATTATGAAGAGAGTGATGCCAACGTGGATATGTCTGGTGAATCTGAGTACAACGATGAAGACTTGGACAAATTACCAGAAATAGATGATTTCGTTTTGAACAAATTTGAACTGAAAAACAAAACATCGGTTTACTATGTGGGGAAGATTTGAGAACGAAGGATGATGCAGGAGATTATCAGGTATCATTTTTGAGAAAAAGGGCAAAAAGGGGAGGGAAGTTATATTTTCTTCAGGTAAAGGATGAATGAAGATTAGATTAGATTAGATTTACTTTCATTCCAATTGATCCGTAGTGAGGAGGCCCTCCAGGATGTGGAACATGTCAGAAAAACAACAATACATGACAAATATTTACAACTAAGACAAGTAAGCTAATGTACCATTCCACAGGTCCCAAGTGGAATGATCGTCATTTTTTAATGAACACTAAGAGTCATTTTACAAATACTAATGCACTGTATTTAAAGTAAAAAAGTTTTTTATTTATTTATAAGGTAATAAACGTGTAATACAACTACTGTAATATTTATTTACAATGAACACATTACTGCACTGAAATGGTGCAGAAGTTAGGTTATACTTACACACACACACACACACACACACACACACACACACACACACACACACACACAAATTTTCAATGAACACATTACTGCACTGAAATTGTGCAGAAGTTATGTTGTACTTATATACTTGGTTTTACTAAGAAATTCATCAATGGAGTAGAAGGAGTTAGCCACCAATAAATCCTTTAGGCTTCTCTTAAACTGAATTTCATTGGTTGTTAAGCTTTTTATGGCTGCTGGCAAGTTATTGAAAATAAATTGAAAAAGCTTTTGTTTCAGCTAGCAACATGCTTTACATGCTCCCATGACCTGCTACTGATTGTGTAACAAAGAGACAAAAATTACATTTCAAATTTGGAATTAGCTACGAGTCCACTGATGTCCGGTAATTCCAAAATAAGTTACATGATTGTGTGCCTATAGATTTAATTATATGATTCACATGTGGAATATATGTTAACATTATGTTTATAATACATTTACACTTACTTTGTATGCTAAATAGGTTCTTTCAATGAACCTGTTTAAAGTGGTTCATTGTACCCCACATGCGGGGTACAATGAACCAGTTACCAAATTTTCTTCAAAGGCGTGCAGCTAAGAAAAAATTAATGGCAATGCAATCATATAAGGCCATTTGATACTTGAATGATTAAACTGTAACATCTATAAATCACAACTCTGTAATAAAATTATTGGATGAGTAACACGGAGAAATATTTTCTATGGTTCAATGTGCCCCACTCTCCCCTACTCTAAAAATGCAGGATCACATAATTACATCATTGAAACAAGAAATAATGGTCCTCAGCCTCAAGCATGCAAGTCTACTGATGAAGTATCACGAACTATTAGTGAAGTGTAATGAACCTGAACTGGCAGTAACCAATAAACCCATGAACAATGAACTCGTTATCCGCGCCCTGAACGTAAATATCGGTAACAAAAACTGGCGTTTGATGGGACAGCGTACTATGAGAAATAGTCAAGCTGTAAATCATGCTCAGAATACAATGCTGAATTCTAACAGAAATCGTGTGTTATCTAGTGCCACATGTGATTGTAGCCCTGTACAATCTGTAATGTAAACAATATGCCACAGAAAAGATTTTACACAAAGATTAACTCAAAGTGAACAATCCGCCACACAGTGTATGAGTAATCTGCCAGTGAACATAATTGCTCAAGCACCAGTATATGTGCAGGACGAAAACAAAAGAAATTCCAGAAGGTTACACAGCAAGAAAATCTCGGAAAAAATGAAACTACTAATATTAAGTGACAGTTGTGGAAGGGACAGTGCTCAAACACTGCAAGACAAACTAGGGCCCTCATACCAGGTAACAAGCATAGTAAAACCTGGCGCTCCACTAAAAGAGGCAGTAAAAAATGCAGAAAATTTGACAAGAAGCTTCAGTACACATGATACTTTGATTGTAATTGGGGGGGGGGGGGGAGGGGGTTCTAACAACACAGACAAACCTCTTGATCTAATGATGAAACATGTGGTATAACCATTGGAACCAATACTCACTCTAAGTCACAAAATTAATATCATTATCCATCCTATACCCAGGAGATATGATGTTCATAATTTAAATAGTAAAATTAATACTGCAAACCTCCACCTGATGTTGTTGTTGTTGTGGTCTTCAGTCCTGAGACTGGTTTGATGCAGCTCTCCACCCTACTCTATCCTGTGCAAGGTTATTCATCTCCCAGTACCTACTGCAGCTACATCCTTCTGAATCTGCTTAGTGTATTCATCTCTTGGTCTCCCTCTTCGATTTTTACCCTCCACGCTGCCCTCCAATGATAAATTGGTGATCCCTTGATGCCTCAGAATATATCCTACCAACCAATCCCTTCTTCTAGTCAGGCTGTGCCACAAATTTCTCTTCTCCCCAGTTCTATTCAATACTTCCTCATTAGTTATGTTATCTACCCAGCTAATCTTCAGCATTCTTCTGTAGCACCACATTTCGAAAGCTTCTATTCTCTTCTTGTCCAAACTATTTATCATCCATGTTTCACTGCCATACATGGCTACACTCCACACAAATACTTTCAGAAACGACTTCCTGACATTTAAATCTATACTCGATGTTAACAAATTTCTCTTCTTCAGAAACGCTTTCCTTGCCATTGCCAGTCTACATTTTATATCCTCTCTACTTCGACCATCATCAGTTATTTTACTCCCCAAATAGCAAAACTCCTTTACTACTTTAAGTGTCTCATTTCCTAATCTAATTCCCTCAGCATCACCCGATTTAATTTGACTACATTCCATTATCCTCGTTTTGCTTTTGTTGATGTTCATCTTATACCCTTTTCTCAAGACACTGTCCATTCCATTCAACTGCTCTTCCAAGTCCTTTGCTGTCTCTGACAGAATTACAATGTCATCGGCGAACCTCAAAGTTTATATTTCTTCTCCATGGATTTTAATACCTACTCCGAACTTTTCTTTTGTTTCATTTACTGCTTGCTCAATATACAGATTGAATAGCACCGGGGAGAGGCTACAACCCTGTCTCACTCCCTTCCCAACCACTGCTTCCCTTTCATACCCCTCGACTCTTATAACTGCCATCTGGTTTCTGTACAAATTGTAAATAGCCTTTCGCTCCCTGTATTTTACCCCTGCCACCTTCAGAATTTGAAAGAGAGTATTCCAGTCAACATTGTCAAAAGCTTTCTCTAAGTCTACAAATGCTAGAAACGTAGGTTTGCCTTTCCTTAATCTTTCTTCTAAGATAAGTCGTAAGGTCAGTATTGCCTCACGTGTTCCAATATTTCTATGGAATCCAAACTGATCTCCCCCGAGGTTGGCTTCTATCTGTTTTTCCATTCGTCTGTAAAGAATTTGCATTAGTATTTTGCAGCTGTGACTTATTAAACTTATAGTTCGGTAATTTTCGCATCTGTCAACACCTGCTTTCTTTGGGATTGGAATTATTATATTCTTCTTGAAGTCTGAGGGTATTTCGCCTGTTTCATACATCTAGCTCACCAGATGGTAGAGTTTTGTCAGGACTGGCTCTCCCAAGGCTGTCAGTAGTTCTAATGGAATGTTGTCTACTCCCAGGGCTTTGTTTCGACTCAGGTCTTTCAGCACTCTGTCACACTCTTCATGCAGTATCATATCTCCCATTTCATCTTCATCTACATCCTCTTCCATTTCCATAATATTGTCCTCAAGTACATCGCCCTTGTATAGACCCTCTATATACGCCTTCCATCTTCCTGCTTTCCCTTCTTTGCTTAGAACTGGGTTTCCATCTGAGCTCTTGATATTCATACAAGTGGTTCTCTTCTCTCCAAAGGTCTCTTTAATTTTCCTGTAGGCAGTATCTATCTTACCCCTAGTGAGATAAGCCTCTACATCCTTACATTTGTCCTCTAGCCATCTCTGCTTAGCCATTTTGCACTTCCTATCGATCTCATTTTTGAGACGTTTGTATTCCTTTTTGCCTGCTTCATTTACTGCATTTTTATATTTTCTCCTTTCATCAATTAAATTCAGTAATTCTTCTGTTACCAAGGATTTCTACTAGCCCTCGTCTTTTTACCTACTTGATTCTCTGCTGCCTTCACTAATTCATCCCTCAGAGCTACCCATTCTTTTCTACTGTATTTCTTTCCTCCATTCCTGACAATTGTTCCCTTATGCTCTCCCTGAAACCCTGTACAAACTCTCGTTTAGTCAGTTTATCCAGGTCCCATCTCCTTAAATTAGCACCTTTTTGCAGTTTTAATCTACAGTTCATAACCAACAGATTGTGGTCAGAGTCCACATCTGCCCCTGGAAATGTCTTACAATTTAAAACTTGGTTCCTAAATCTCTGTCTTACCATTATATAATCTATCTGATACCTTTTAGTATCTCCAGGGTTCTTCCATGTATGCAACCTTCTTTCATGATTCTTGAACCAAGTGTTAGCTATGATTAAGTTATGCTGTGTGTAAAATTGTACGAGGCGGCTTCCTCTTTCATTTCTTAGCCCCAATCCATATTCACCTACTATGTTTCCTTCTCTCCCTTTTCCTACTGTCGAATTCCAGTCACCCACGACTATTAAATTTTTGTCTCCCTTCATTACCTGAATAATTTCTCTTATCTCATCATACATTTCATCAATTTCTTTGTCATCTGCAGAGCTAGTTGGCATATAAACTTGTACTACTGTAGTAGACGTGGGCTTCGTGTCTATCATAGCCACAATAATGCGTTCACTATGCTGTTTGTAGTAACTTACCAGTACTCCTATTTTTTTATTCATTATTAAACCTACTCCTGCATTATCCCTATTTGATTTTGAATTTACAACCCTGTATTCACCTGACCAAGAGTCTTGTTCCTCCTGCCACTGAACTTCACTAATTCCCACTATATATAAATTTAACCTATCCATTTCCCTTTTTAAATTTTCTAACCTACCAGCCCGATTAAGGGATCTGACATTCCACGCTCCGATCCGTAGAACACCAGTTTTCTTTCTCCTGATAACGACGTCCTCTTGAGTAGTCCCCACTTGTAGATCTGAATGGGGGACCATTTTACCTCTGGAATATTTTACCCAAGAGGACGCCATCATCATTTAATCATACAGTAAAGCTGCATGCCCTCAGGAAAAATTACGGCTGTAGTTTCCCCTTGCTGAAAGCAGTACCAGAACAGCAAGGCCATTTTGGTTAGTGTTACAAGGCCAGGCAATGACTGAAAAAGCTGCTGCCCCTCTTCAGGAACCACACGTTTGTCTGGCCTCTCAACAGATACCCCTCCATTGTGGTTGCACCTACAGTATGGCTATCTGTATCGTTGAGGCACGCAAGCCTCCCCACCAACGGCAAGGTCCATGGTTCATGGGGGGGCTCCACCTGATACAAGCACTGAATTTAGCAAAACATGTGTACAAAAAAGAATTGCTGTGAACTTTGAAATAGAGAGACTAGCCAGAAACCACTTCACAACACATGGTTTCCACCTAAACAAATGTGGCAAGGAGATTATCTGCAATAGACTGGCCTTCCTGACAACTATGGGAGACAATAAGAAACCAAAAGTCAGATTCTGTAAACAGATGCTCATAAGCAAATGGATCAAGACAAGCAAGATGGGAAATAAAAAAGAGTAATAGTGGCCATACTGTGCAGTAGACAAATGGATCACGAAGTCACAGAGATGAAACACAAACCCCCTGACCCCTCAAAAAGGTCAGGAACCTGAAAGGATCAATAATGTGATGGTGAAAATTATTGATACAGCCCTCCAGAATGACAATGCGACGCCTCAGCAGTGTGATGTGCATGTGGATAGTTTTCAGGACCACCTGGAGGATGAGTCAGCTGCCAAGGATGACCAACAGACCAAGCACAACTGCTCGGAAGTCATCATATCTGGAATACAGCACATTTTAAAATAAAGGTTAGTGACACAGCAAATATGACTTCGAGCTCTCTGAGTAAACCCCACTCAGAACTGAAAATCTATTATCACAATGTCCAATCCTTAAGCAACAAAATTGATGACTTAAGCATTTTGCTGACCAGTCAACTCAGTGATACCTCAGTAGTACACCTAGCAGAGCACTGGCTCTGCACTGATGTAGTTAAGTTAATCTCACTACCAAATTTCAAATTGTGTGAACACTGCTCCAGATCAAATGATGGACATGTTGGGGTTGCCATCTTCATAAAATAACACACTGAATATAGCCCACTTCGTACCCTAAAGGAAATAGAAACAGACAAGATCTTTAGATGTGCAGCCATAAAGCTTATCATCTAAATTTAATTGTAGCTACAGTTTACCATCCCCCCTCCAGTAGTATTAATGATTTTCTGTTACAAATGGACTTGTTTCTATCCAAAATAAGTCAGTGGAAACAGGATGTAATTATATGTGGTGACTTTAATATAGACTTTCTCACCCACAACAGAAACAGGGAGACATTGATTAACATTACAAAAACTTATAATCTGCATGGCCTTGTAAACGAGCCCACTAGAATAACACCCACATCCAAGATGGCTCTAGATAAAATTTTTGCAAATAGAAATAAACTTAACCCGACACTAGAAGTATACAATGCAGGATTCAGTGACCACCAAGCTGTCATTCTAAAGATCGATTTTAGCAAAGATACCTCAAACCCAGTCCCACCTAAAACTGTACAGAGGTTTTTCACTCAAGATAACTTGAACAAGCTAAATACCCTCCTCAGTAAAGGAAAGTGGACAGAAATGTATGCAGCCAATGTCAACATGAAATTCAACATATTTCTTGACACAATGATACACCACTTTGAAGAGGCTTTTCCACAAAAACCAATAAGAGTAAATAATAATAAGAGAAACAAGACTTGGATTACACCGGCTATAAAAATCTCTTGCAAACATAAAAGAATACTCCACATGTTATGTAAACATAGTAGTGACTCCTCCCAACTAACAGAATACTATTAAAACTACACATATACCCTAAGAAGAGTGATAAGACAGGCAAAAAGGATGCAAAATGATGAGTACATTGACATATCCACCAATAAAGTAAAAGCAATGTGGAATGTTATGAAAAGGGAAAGAGGGGAAATCAAAGCTACACACACGAACACAGAAATCAAACTCAACAATGAATCTATATCTAATCCCAAAGTTGTGGTGAACTTTTTCAACAAATTCTTTACGATCATACTACCAACCAGCAAACCAAAAATACCACACATGTGCAGAGTCAATTTTCATAACCAAAGCCACTGAAAATGTTGTGCAAAAGCCCTCAGAGAGTTAAAAAATTCATATTCAGCTGGAATTGATGGTATCCCAGCAGCTGTCATCAAAAATTGCTGAACCATTAACTCACCTCTGTGACTGTTCTTTCCAGGCAGGTACTTTCCCTGAAGCAGAGAGTCAGCATGAAATACACTAATAGGCAAACCAACTCAGTAACCGAAATCCTATCAAGTAATAAAACTATAAAGCAAGATGTACCACCGGGCTCAGTATTGGGACCTCTACTTTTCCTCCTGTATATTAATGACTTGAGCCTGAAAGTAGATGAACACAAAACAATAATATTTGCTGATGACACAACTGTACTCTTCAAAGGGGAGAATACAGAGGCTGTGCAAAAAGATATGAACTTGACCAATGAACAACTCAGCAACTGGGCTAAAATCAACAGATTAACTATCAACACCAAAAAGACAGCTTGCATGAACTTTCACACAACACAAAATGCAAATCCTTCTCAGCCACTTGTCACTGTAAATAACCAGCCAATAGATACTGACACTGTTTTCAAATTCCTGGGTCTGTGGGTTCAAGATAACCTGAAATTGCAAACACATACAGCAAAGGTAAATTCCAGAATTAGTACTGGCTGTTATGCACCGAGTGTACTGAAATCATGTGCTAGCCTGAAAACAGTAACCAGCATGTACTACACTTACGTGCAAGCCCACATAAAACATGGTGTGATATTCTGGGGAAATTCTCCACCTGTCCTGAGCACATTCAACATCCAGAAGAGAGCAATGAGGATTATTACTGGGAACAAACCCAGAGACTCCTGCAAACCCATCTTCAGAAAGTTGGAAATCCTTGCACTGCCTTGCCTATGCATTCTTGAGACTCTAAGATTTTTCAGAAACCAATAGTGCCAACTGACTCCAGAGTCATAAAAAATAATGAAATACATAAACACAATACCAGGAAAAACTCAAATCTGCATGTTTTACGTACAAACACTCAACTGTGTAAAAAGGGAGGTTTCCACATGGGTCTCCAAATGTTCAATAAGCTTCCCACTAGTATTAAGTCCATCGAAGACAACATAAAATTTAGCAAAGCCGTGAAGTCATATTTGTTGTATCACTGTTTTGCTATTTATGTTAAATTGAAAACATTGAGCAATGGAGTGAAGTAAACTTAACCAATCTTTGCAATATAATACATTAGGATACCATATGTTAATACATGTTAACAATGTTAACTGATATTTTCCGACATCTGTAACACACTGTGTACCATCAGATCACATGGAATAAATAAATAAAAACAGATTTAGCACGAGAAGAGAACTCATCTTCAATAAAGCACCTTTCCTTTTCTCCCACACTCAGTTAATCCATAATTTCATACCATCCTCATCCATTCAACCCTTTTCATGTATGTGAACAAGAACACCTGGTAGTATTTCAGTACGTTTTGTGCTTGAAAATGATCACTGGAATAAGTTTGGTACCATCAGCACAACATGGAAGGACAACAGTGTAGTGCATTTTTTTCATGTTCATTTCTTTTTATAGTTATAGTTTTAGCACCTTTCATGGTAACAGTTCTCTTACGTGTGTCGCAGGAGATTCACCCATATTCACTATCTGACTTAGTTCCACACAGGTTTTCTTTTGATGTTGAATAATACAGTGATGGAAAGGTAGTATTTTCTCTTCATACTCTTGAGGCACTTCCTGAGATATTCTGGTTTTGGTTCGCATGGTAAGTCCATGACACTTCATGAACTTTTAGCACCAACCAACTCCACTCTTAGAGTCTGTTAAGTTCTCTACATCTACATCCATACTCCGCAAGCCACCTGACGTTGCGTGGCGGAGGGTACCTATAGTACCTCTATTTCTATTCCAGTCTCGTATTGTTTGTGGAAAGAAAGATTGCCGGTATGCCTCTGTGTAGGCTCTAATCTCTCTGATTTTATCCTCATGGTGTCTTCGCAAGATATACATAGGAGGCAGCAAAATACTGCTTGACTCCTTGGTGAAGGTATGTTCTCAAAACTTCAACAAAAACCCATACTGAGCTACTGAGCGTCTCTCTTGTAGAGTCTTCCACTGGAGTTTATCTGTCATCTCTGTAATGCTTCCACGATTAGTAAATGATCCCGTAACAAAGCGTGCTGCTCTCTGTTGGATCTTCTCTTAACCCTATCTTCTATTAACCCTATCTGGTACGGTTCCCACACCAGTGAGCAGTATTCATGCAGTGCACGAACAAGTGTACTATAACCTACTTCCTTTGTTTTCAGACTGCATTTCCTTAGGATTCTTCCAATGAAAGTCTGGCATCTGCTTTACTGACGAATAATTCTATATGGTCATTCCATTTTAAATCACTCCTAATGCCTACTCCCAGATAATTTATGGAATTAACTGCTTCCAATTGCTGACCTGCTATATTGTAGCCAAATGAAAAACGATATTTCTTTCTATGTATTCGCAGTACATTACACTTGTTTACATTGAGATTCAATTGCCATTCCCTGCACCATGCATTAATTCATTGCAGATCCTTCTCTCTTTCAGTACAATTTTCCATTGTTGCAACCTCTCGATATACTACAGCATCATCCGCAAAAAGCCTCAGTGAACTTCCGATGTTATCCAAAAGGTCATCTACATATATTGTGAATAGCAACAGTCCTACGACACTCCCCTGCAGCACACCTGAAATCACTCTCACTTTGGAAGACTTCTCCTCATTGAGAATGACATGCTGCGTTCTGTTATCTACGAACTCTTCAATCCAATCACACAATTGGTCTGATAGTCCATATGCTCTTACTTTGTTCATTAAAAGACTGTGGGGAACTATATCAAATGCCTTGCAGAAGTCAAGAAACACGGCATTTACCTGGGAACCCACGTCTATGGCCCTCTGAGTCTCGTGGATGAATAGCGCGAGCTGGGTTTCACACAATTGTCGTTTTTGAAACCCATGCTGATTCCTACAGAGTAGATTTATTGAATCCAGAAATGTCATTATACTCGAACATAATACGTGTTCCAAAATTCTACTACTGATCGACGTCAGAAGTCGAAGTTCCCTTTGCTTCTGTAGCAGTTTTCTAACTTGGCTGTTGTACCACAGTGACTCTTTTCCATCTCTTATGATCTTGCTTGGCACATATTCATCTAATGCATATTGTACGATAGTTTTGAACTTTGTCCACTGATCCTCAACACTATCTGTACTTGAGATAAAACTTTTGTGTTGAGCCGTCAAGTAATCTGAAATCTGCTTTTTGTCACTTTTGCTAAAGAGAAAAATCTTCCTACCTTTTTTAATATTTCTATTTACAGCTGAAATCACCGATGCTGTGACCACTTTATGATCGCTGATTCCATGTTCTGTGTTAACTGTTTCAAATAGTTCGGGTCTGTTTGTCTCCAGAAGGTCTAATATGTTATCGTCACGAGTCAGTTCTCTGTTTAACTATAGCGCTAGCTTACGAGCATCCATTTGAAATTTTTTTATTAATTCCTATGCCATTTTGATGGTGTCCGTGAATCCATTTCAATATGTCATCCTCTGGTTTTGGCCATTTTGCATTCAGTCCTCTATGTGCACTTCAGCCTTCCTCATTTTTTTCAGTTCTTCTTTACTAGCCTGCCAATCGCAAATGGTTTTTTTCTGTTGGTGAAAGGTTGAAATGCTGCTCAGCTGCTCTGTTTCCATGTTCTTCTACATATGCTATTACCTTCAATTTATAGCCCACATCATACGAACACCTTTTATTTTTTTCCATTACGAAGCTAGCTACTAACAGAAATATTGTACTGTTACCAATAACACAAATCACTTTCAATTCAAGTTCACTGGCACCACAGCCTGCAATGATGCATCAAATGCTAGACAGTGTTCTGATTTTATGATGGTGGGGTGGGAAGCAGACAATGTTAGCAAATTTGTGAATCCCCACAAATCATGTTCGTGGCATTGGTGCACTGTTGCTGCCAGTTGAATCCAAAGTTGCCAGACAGAGATAGGTTTCCTGTGGCACTGAATATATGACCATTTTTAAAACTAGTGGGAATTTTAAATCAAACACTGGATAATTTTATATTAATTTGGAGCACAAGAGGCACCTGAATTTTGGAGGCAATTTTTCGAAGAAAAAAGTGTGTCTATTAGTTCGTAAAATACAGTATAGCATTTGTAGACTCAGGGGAATCTTCTGACAATGTTGACTGAAACATTCTCTTTGAAATACTGAAGGTAGTACAGGTAAAATACAGGGAGCGAAAGATGATTCATAACTTTTACGGAAACCCGATGGCAGCTATAAGAGCCAAGGGGCATGAAAGGAGAGCAGTGGTTAAGGAGGGAGTGAGGCAAGGTTCTAGCCTACCCTCGATGTTATTCAATCTGTACACTGAGCAAGCAGTAAAGGAAGCTAAAGAAAAGTTTGGAGTTAAAAATTAAAGTCCTTAGAGAAGAAATAAAAACTTTGAGGTTTGCTGATGATGTGTAATTCTGTCAGAGACAGTAAATGACTTGGAAGAGTACTTGAACAGAATGGACAGCATCTTGCAAAGAGGATATAAGATTAACATCAACAAAATCAAACCAAGAATAAGGGAATGTAGTCAAATTAAATCAGGTAATGCTGAGGGAGTTAGATTAGGAAACGTGACACTTAAAGTAATAGATGGATTTTGCTACATGGGTAGCAAAATAACTGATGATAACCAAAGTAGAGAGGATATAAAACACAGACTTACAATGGAAAGAAAAGCGATTCTGAAGAAGGGAAATTTGTTTACATAAAATATAGATTTAAGAATTAGGAAGTATTTTCTGAAAGAATTTGTATGAAGCATAGACATACATGGAAGCAGTCAGACTGATAATAAGGAGAGAACTACCAGAAGACCACTATGTTGTCTTTGATGCAGTTCAGAGTAAGGACTGGTAAGTAATCTACCACAATGTTCTCATTTATGACGTTCTGCAGGTGTGCTGATTGTCCTAGGATTGTTCACAATTTCTGGATAGTTCTGCAGATGGAAGCTACCCTAACACAATTAGATTTTCATTTTGAGAGCCATAAGATGATAGTTCAAAATGTGAGAACAGAGCTGTGGACTACCCAAATGAAGGCTGCAAAACATTTGCTTCAAGGCAGATGGACTAAAGCAATCACTGAAATGTTATGATGAACATATCCGGACATCGCAATCAGTTGGTTTGATCATCAGTACTATCAAGTATATTTCCATAGTGGGAGTATTGGAGTGGGTCCTTGTGAGGACAACTGAGGACACACGTAAAGGAGAAATAAAACAACAGAAAGTTCAGGGAGGAATACCAACAATGTAGTAAAAGATAGATTTCTACCTACCATAAAGATAATACACTAAGTTGCAGACAGGCACAATTAAAAGAAACTTACATATAAGCTTTCAGCCACAGACCTCATTGTAAAAAGAGACACGCACACCTTTCACTCACACAAGCAGGCACACGTCATGCACACATGACAGCCAACTCCAGCAGTTCGAGCCAGAATATAACTTATCAGTGGGATGGTGGTAGCAATCTGGAGGAGGTGGGGAAGGGGAAGGGATAATAGTGTAGAGGTGGGGGAAGAGAGGAGCACTGCCTGGCAGAGTGTGCAGTGTCAGGAAGTTGTGGGACAGGGAGGTGGGGAAAATGGAGTGAAAAAGGAGAAGAGTGAGGAAAGATGGTTGGGTGCATTGGCAGAAGGTGACAAACAAAGAGTGTATGATACCAGAATGGGGAGGAGGTGATAGGACAGAGGGGGTGAAAACTGTTTGGTGAAGGGTGTAGGGACAGTATGTTACTGTAGGTTGAAGCTGGGATAATTATGGGAGAAGCGAATGTTGTGCCACAGGATGGTCTACTTTGCTCTTGGCCATGGTTTGATGGTGGCCATTTATACTGGTGGACAGCTGGTTAGTAGTCATACCAAAATAAAAATCTGTGCAATGATAGCAGCAGAGCTGGTAAATGATAGGTGGCTTGGATCTTGATGGAGTAGGATAAACTTGTGATAGGGCTGGAATAGGGAGTACTGGGTGGGTTGATTGGGAAAGGCTTGCACCTTGGTCTTCCACAGAGATATGACCCTTGTGGCACTGTATTGGGATTGAGAGTGGCATGGTGATGGATTAGGATGTTGTGGAGGTTGGGTGGGTGACAGAACACCACTTCAGAAAGGGTGGGAGGATCTCGAGTAGAATGTCCCTCATTTCAGTGCATGAGGATTGGTAATCACAGCCCTGGAAAAGGATGTGGTACAGTTGTTCCAGTCTGGGGAGGTACTCAATGACAAAGGGGGCACACCTTTGTGGCTGGTTCCTGGGGGTGATGGGAGGATAGAGTGTATGAGGGGAAATGGCACGAGAAATCTGTTTGTGGACTAGGTCTGGGGGATAGTGCCTGTCTGTGAAGGCCTTGGTGAGACACTCAACACACTGGGCAAGGTAGTTCTTGTCACTACAGGTAAGCTGTGGCTGAGTAGCCAAGTTGTATGTGAGGGATTTTTTGGTGTGAAATGGATAACAGCTGTCGAAATGCTGTCCACATTAAACTCATTAACCACCAACAGTACCTGCAATCCTCCCACCACCCCCAAGTACCAGCCACAAAAAAGTGATCCTTCATCACTCGATATCACTTCTGACTGGAACAATTGAACCACATCCTTTGCCAGGGCATTGATTACCTATCATCATGCACTGAAATGAAGGACATCCTACCTGAGATCCTTCCCTCCCCTCCTAAAGTGGTGTTCCATTGCCCACCCAGCCTTGACAATGTCCTAGTCCATCCCTATGCCACTTCCAAACCCAACCCCTTGCCACAAGGATTATATCTCTGTGGAAGACACAGGTGTAGGACCTGTCCAGTCCACCCACCCAGTACTTCCTATTCCAAACCTGTCAAAGATTTATCCTACCCCATCAGTTGCCAGGCCACTTCTGAAAGCAGCCACGTAATTTACTAGTTCTGCTGCAATCACTGCACAGATTTTTATATTGGTATGACTACCAACCAGCCATCTGCCAGGATAAATGGCCACCATCAAACCATGGCCAAGAGCAAAGTAGAACAACCTGTGTCACAATATGCAGCTGAAAATAACATGCTCGATTTCAATGGCTGCTTCACTACCTGAGCCCTCTGGATCTCCCCTCCACCACCAGGTTTTATGAACTGCACAGATTGGAGTTATCCTTACAACACATTCTCTGCTTCCATAATTATCCCAGCTTCAACCTACGGTAACATACTGTCCCCATACCCTTCACCCAACAGTTTACACCCTCTCTGTCCTATCAACTCCTCCCCATTCCTGTCTCCTACACTCTTTGTCACCCTCTACCAACACACCCACCCATCTTTCCTCACTCCTCTCCTTTTTCACTCCATTTTCCCTACCTCCCTGTCCCACAACTTCCTGACGCTACACATATTGGCATTCTAGAGCCTGTTCACTCTGCCAGGCAGCACGTCTCTCATCCCCCACCTGCTGTCCCTTTATCTTCCCCGCTCCCTCCAGATTGCTGCTACCATCCCATGTGATAACTGCATTCTGACCCGAGCTGCTGGAGCTGACAGTCTTGTGTGTGTGAGGTGTGCTTGCTTGTGTGAATGAATGGTGTGAGTTTTCTTTTTTTGATGAATGTTGTAGCCAAGAATTTATGTGTAAGTGTCTTTTAATTGTGCCTGCCTGCAACTTAGTAGGAATTAATCATTTCCTACATTGTTGTTAAAGGAGAAATAGTAGCTCTAGTTATGGATGCAAAGATTAATAGCTAGGGGAGTGAAGTGCTAACCACAGACACATCTAAAGCTACTGACCAGTAACACCTTAGACAGATATATATTGCTTGTTGGAACAGGGGTACTCAACATGTTTGTTAGTATCCAATGTAAAGTACAATTAGCTTGCAAACAGTAATTAAAAATTACAATAAAAATAAACTTATAACAATACTATAAAATAAAATTATATAAAATGATCTAGAAAATGTATAAAGACATCCAAAATAGAAAAGCTGGGTGATTAACACAAGTTGTGTGTTCTTTCCCAAAACTCTATCACAATGCTCGGTAGATCAACGAAACTTCAATAAACATCTGACACTTAGTATGTTATCACACAAAATGAGAGCAAGTCCCTAGCTGAGTTGTGCAATGCCTCTTCTGGTGCCAATGGAGTACATCAAGGCAATCATGACTGTTCCACCCCAGAAGCAAACACCACTGTACTATCCACTAAGGCAAACAAATAGTAGTTATCATTATATCAAAACATTTTTTGTTGTTATTATTAATATCCTAAGTATCTTCTGTGGCATGTTAAATGTGGAGGAGATGCACATTGTACTTGGGTGGGGGGAGGGGGGGGGGGGAAGGGGGAGGGGGAGAGAAAGAAAGTCAGTGAAGACATTTATGCACCAGAATGGGAGCATGTATCTATGCTCATTACAGACAGAGGTGCACCGCAGGTAGAACACACTGGTAGATACTGCAGGAGAAGGAAACCATGCGCCAAAAGGCAGTGTCAGGTATGCAATTAGCATATTGTGTTGCCTTTGCAGTTAGCAGGAGGTACACCAGATCCAATAGTTGGTTTCACCCTGTGGCAGAAAGAAGGTATACCCCAATCAGTAGCTGGCATCCCCAACAACAGCTTATTCTCTCTTTCTTCCAGACAGTCCTCACTCCTCTTCTCATGATCCTTCTTGTCAACAATGATAGAATAAGATGTAAAAGGACACAGATTTATCTACTGAAGGTATTTTACAAACCTCCTTGGAAGCTCCATTTGTCAGTTTGTTGCCCTGAATTCCCACATGGTCTGCACAATATCAACTCTTCCTTAGGTAAATGAGGGTGCTCTGGGTGGACTGGACAGTATTTTTTCTGGGTACCTATACTGAATGGCTTACAGTGGACTCTGGGAACTGTAGCTGATGAATTTTGTAGCTTGAATAGATTTCATCTGCTTCAGTGTCCTCAGGGTCATATGTACCTCCCCATCACAAACCTAGCCTTGAGGGAACTATTGGGGCAAACTACTGATATCAGACCTTTATAGACACATGACTGAAAATTGGAAAATTGTGGCATTGGCACATGAACAGCCACACTGTAAATGAAATTTAGTATATATCTTTATGGCTCAAGGTGAAAGCTGCCTGCATGCTAGACTGAGCAGTCAGTGAGGATTAGCCAAGTACCTAAATGCCTTTCACGCTGCAAGGAAATACTATCAAATGGATGGTGGAGGCTCACCAGTCTTCACTCAGAGGTTGCCGAACATGCTGGCCACTCTAGTCGAGCGACATAGTTATCCTGAAGGAAGTCATTCACAAAATGTGCATGATGGGGGCGTGAATTGTCATCCATGAAGACGAATGCCTCACCAATATGCTGCCAATATGGTTGCACTATCAATCGGAGGGTGGCATTCACGTATTGTACAACCGTTACGGTGCCTTCCATGACCACCAGTGGTGTATGTCGGCCTCACATAATGCCACCCCAAAACAGCAGGGAATCTCCACCTTGTTGCACTCACTGGACAGCATATCTAAGGCGTTCAGCCTGACCGGGTTGCCTCCAAACACATCTCCGACGATTGTCTGGTTGTAGGCATATGCGACACTCATCGGTGAAGAGAATGTGATGCCAATCCTGAGCGGTCCATTTGGCATGTTGTTGGACCCATCTGTACAGTGCTAATGGTGTCATGGTTGCAAAGATGGACCTCGCCATGGACGTTGAGAGTGAAGTTGAACATCATGCAACGTATTACGCACTGTTTGTTTCGTAACATGATGTCCTGTGGCTGCATGAAAAGCATTATACAACATGGTGCCATTTCTGTCAGGGTTCCTCTAAGTCCTAATCCATAGGTAGAGGTCATCCATTGCAGTAATAGACCTTGGGCGGTCTGAGTGAGGCATATCATCGACAGTTCCTGTCTTTCTGTATCTCCACCATGTCCGAACAACATCGCTTTGGTTCACTCCGAAATGCCTGGACACTTCCCTTGTTGAGAACCGTTCCTGGAACAAAGTAACAATGCAGATGTGATTGAACTGCAGTATTGACCGTCTAAACATGGGTGAACTACAGACAATACAAGCCGAGTACCACCTTCCTGCTGGAATGACTGGAACTGATTGGCTGTCGGACCCCCACCGTCTAATAGGCGCTGTTCATGCATTGTTGTTTACATCTTTGGGCAGGTTTAGTGACATCTCTGAACAGTCAAAGGGATTGTGCCTGTGATACAATATCCACAATCAATGTCTATCTTCAGGAGTTCTGGGAACCAGGGTGATGCAAAACTTTTTTTGATGTATGTATTATTACTTATAATATTTCCTGTAAAAGTAATTTATCAGTGGATTTTCATTCATCTCAGTCATTCTTGTTCTGTTATTGATTCAAGTGATCTGTTATTCGGGAATGTGCTTAAGATGTTCACTGAAGCCTCAGCATTGTGTGTACATTTTGCAGTGTGCAGTTGCAGCTGTAGCAGTTCCAAAGTTACGTACTGACAAAGCTGTTTGTGCAGTGTATTTGTTATTTAATTTAGCAGTTTTCAAAGGTAACTCATGCTGCTGAATAATCTTTCGCTCACTGTGTTTTGCAAAGTTTTTTGTGCAGTATGGTCATTTATTAAATTTAGTACCTTACGGCAGTTTTCAGCTGGTGTTTCTTGCTGTTTGTAGTGAAACATTCCAGTACAAACTTTGAACGCCCAACCATTTAGCACCTAATGGTAATTTCACTGTCGTTCTACCTCTTTCCGTAGATGCTCATGACAATAACACGTGAACAATCATCCAGCTTCACCATTTCCGAAATACTAGTTCACAGGCTCTGCATAATACTAATAATCTGTCCATTGTCAAAGTTCCTTATCTCAGTGGATTTCCTCATTTGGAACCCACATTTTCGCTAGGGTGACCCCCTTCCGTGTCTGCTCCACTTACATACTTTTTCTTTACCGCGTCGCCGGCCGGAGTGGCCGAGCGGTTCTAGGCGCTTCAGTCTGGAACCGTGCGACCGCTGCGGTCGCAGGTTCGACTCATGCCTCGGGCGTGGATGTGTGTGATGTCCTTAGGTTAGTTAGGTTTTGATGTGTCGACAGAAGTGCCGACACAGTGTTATTTTGAGGGGGCCGATAGGCACGCTATAAGCTCACGCAGAATATCTTGAAGTCTGAAACAGGACGCTCAATGAATTGCTATAAAGAAAAGTACGTTGCTTTGGGAATACTTAACTTTTAATCCGTCATTGGTTTACAACGTTCTTGATGAGACATTTTATACGATAACTATCAAACTATGTAAGGCTAATGGCGCCTTGCTAGGTCGTAGCCATGGACTTAGCTGAAGGCTATTCTAACTATCTGCTCGGCTAATGAGCGATGCTTCGTCAGTGTAGTCGCTAGCAATGTCGTCCGTACAACTGGGGCGAGTGCTCTTCCATATCTTGAGACCTGCCTTGTGGTGGCGCTCGGTCTGCGATCACACATTGGCGACACGCGGGTCCGACATGTACTAAATGGACCGCGGCCGATTTAAGCTACCACCTAGCAAGTGTGGTGTCTGGCGGTGACACCACAGGTTTAAGTAGTTCTAACTTCTAGGGAACTGATGACCTTAGCTGTTAAGTCCCATAGTGCTCAGAGCCATTTGAACCATTTTTACCGCATCACGTGCCCTCAATGCCACACGGCGGCATCCAAAGTCGCGATGGGGAGTCGTCATAATGTTTTGGCTGATCAGTGTACTGATGTTGTAATATTTATTGATGTTCTATGTAATGTATATGTAATGTTTTTGAAACAAGAATTGTAGATTTTCGTGAATTGGTTCAAATGGCTCTGAGCACTATGCGACATAACTTCTGAGGTCATCAGTTGCCTAGAACTTAGACCTAATTAAACCTAACTAACCTAAGGACATCACACACATCCATGCCCGAGGCAGGATTCGAACCTACGATCGTACCGGTTGCTCGGCTCCAGACTGCAGCGCCTAGAACCGCACGGCCACTCCGGCCGGCTTCGTGAATTGTAATGTCAACAGTTTTTATCAATAAAGTTATTTTCAGAAGAACATGGGCAGAGTACTAGGATCCTGCCATGGAAATCTGGGATAAATCCCGAGTAGGGGCGGGGATTTTTCGTCGACCCAGTCCTTCAGGCCGCTGTAGGTTCACTCTGCCTGCTGTTTAAACGAATTTCGGTGATTTCTCCAGGGAGTAAAAGGTCAGCTGGGGCGAGGTACTTTCCTGGTTCATGGACTCTACCTTTACCTTTCAAGTTATCAAAGATTTTAGTAATAGCATTATTTGTTCCTTCCTGAGCAACAGTCAACTTTAATTAAAAGAAATGAAAGTAGTTTCTTTATCCTATTGTAATTACAGATGCTAATGCCGGACGATTATTTCATTTCATAAATGTTATTATCCCTTCTGAACTCTACTGGATTATTTACAAAAATTTTTGCGAGACAAATTATATACATACTGCAATACTGTAATAAAAGTACCTAAATCCTTAAACAAGCTATGGAAACCTGAGGCAGGAATATCAGCAATGTAGGGAAAGATAGATATCTTCTACTTGACATGTCTTCTTTACGGTAAGGAGCTATCTATCTTTTCCTACATTGTTGACCCAAACAGTTAGATAAGAGGATCGATGGTGGGCAGCACACTGTATTGTTATAATTCGTCTTTGTGCAAAAATGACTTTCTTTCCTGTAGATGAGTTATGAAATGTACAATTCTGCATGACATTACTGAATGAAATTAGGCAATGTGAACTTATTGACGGTTCTTTATCCAAGATTTGCAATAATGCAGTGTTGAAAAGAGACTGAACTGAACTGTTGTTCAAGAATCTTTAAAATGTGTGCCCTTCTCAGTTTGAATTTTCATCAATATGTACACTTAAAATTTTTCAAGATTCTACGTTGTTTACTAAATCCGGCTCATGCTTTAAATTTGTTGTTGGTAATGTACCATTTAATACGCAGAACTGGATATGCTGAGCCTTTTTAAAAGTAAGAGAGAGGCCATTGGCAGAAAACCAGTCAATATTGAGAGTTTCTTCTGTTGGTGTGTTTCTATCGGGACTGATTATAATACTTGCTTCACTTGCAAAAAGACGTAATTCTGCTTGATGTGTGTTAAATGGAAGATCATTAAGATAATTATGTGATAAACCTGAGAGGTCTGAATAATGAATCTTGTTGAATTAATGATTTTCCCCCATTACTTATTTTCGACATGTTGTCGGCTGGACAACACGATCGGGGGAAAAAATGTTTTAATCTGTAGCCTTCCTCTTTTTCTTGGCCTTTATCCAGTATCTTCTCCGAGCCGACATGTTAATTTTCAGATTTGGCAATGTTTGTGGTAGAATGTGGACAGATGCTCTTCCTGCCGCCACCACTTTCTCTCTCCCAACACCCACCCCACACTCCCAACTGTAAACGTCAAGTGTTATCCTATGTGAAAGTGCGCGAACGTTTTCTAAATGTTTGTGAGCCGCATAACTGATGCGGGACGTGGGTGCCAGCCCAGTATTTGCATAGTCTAATTTTGTAAACCGCCTAAAAACCCCATACATGCCGGCTGGCATACTGGCCCTTGTTAATCTGCGGTATGGATTCGTCCAGATGCCGGTGGGCCTCCCTGACTACCAAAGTGACATGCTAATGCACATGTCTGTGTTGGTGGCTCTGTTTTAATCTATAGGCGCACTTTTACTTTGACTCCCAACCACTGATCACCATCAGGCCATCCCGTGGCACTCAGGTGTAAAACAAATATTTTTTTATTTCTCCTCAGTCAGAAAGTGTGTCCTGTCTAGAGTTGGGTGATTAGCTAGCACTGCAACTCTTACAGTGGTTCTTGGGACGAGCAATCAATCTGTCATTCATCCATGTTGGCAGCACTCAACTTGCTCCGTGTTCTTCACATATGGTATTGTTATTTTTATGGTGAATTGTTACGTTGCTCGTAACTAAAGAATCCGACTGTAACCAGTCATTAAAAAATATCTTTTACACTGACTAGCACAACTCCATTTACTGTATGACACTATCCAGTTCACCTGATGTGGTGGGCCGCACTGATGAGCATTCAGAGCAGACACTGAATTTAGGGAACCTTTAAATACGCCGCCAGTTCGCAACGTAAAATGGAAAATGCTCTCTTCTTGTTTCTTTTACTTGGTATTATTACTGTGTGACTGACTTGAGGCATCTGATCTTCCCAGTAACTCCTCGCAATAACACCCAATCTGCATGACGTTTATATCAATAACAATAATCACAAATTTATTAGACTTTTTGTAACCCAACATTGTCTATCACCGCATTTACCACCGGAACCCAATAATCGAACAGTTCCTGGTTATTGCAAATTCCTGCTTAGCCATTGATCCAGTATGGGATTCTGGAGAGCGTATCTCTTTCTTAGAAGCAACTGCACATAGGAAATTTGCTCAGTGGCATAAATGTCACGCTAATGACAACTAATGTGATGCTCATTGATTTTCTTAAGCTATCTGAGAGAAGCTGCATAACTATTTAGTCAGATCTTGATAAGATATCAACATGATGCAGACGTTAGAAACTTACTCCGAATGTTCAGAAATGTAAAATGGGGCACTTCACAAAACGAAAAAACGTATTATCCTATGACCATAATATCAATGAGTTACTATTGTAATTGGCCTAATCATGCAAATACCTAGGTGTAATACTTTGTAGGGATATGAAATGAAATGATCATATAGGTTCAATCATGGGTAAAGCAGGTGGTAGACTTCGGTTTATTGGTAGAATATTGGGGAAGTGCAATTAGTCTATGAAAAAGATTGCTTACAAATCATTTGAGCAACCCATCCTAGAATATTGCTGAAGTGTATGGGACGCGTACCAGATGGGGATAACAGGGGATATTGAATGTATACAGATAAGGCAATCACGAATGGTCACAGTTTTGTTTAATCCATGGGAGAGTGTCACAGAGATACTGAAGGAAGTGAAATGGCAGACTCTCGGAGACAGACGTAAGTTTTCCCGAGAGAGTGTAATAACCAAGTTTCAAGAACCGGTTTTAAATGATTACTCTATGGATATACTACAACCCCCCATGTATCGATCACGTAGGAATCGTGAGGATAAGATTAGAATAATTACTGCATGCACAGATGCGTTCAAACAATCATTCTTCCCATACTCCATACGTGAATGGAACAGGAAGAACCTCTAATAACTGTTACAATGGGACGTACCCTCTGTCAGGCACCTCACGGTGGTTTGTGGAGTATAGATGTACTTACAGATGTAATCAACGTGGAGCAGTTAGTTTAGGTATCCTTGGTTTACATGCTACAACCTGTCGATGTACAGGACTGGAAAAACCTCTAGTTAAATAATGTGACTACTGTTACCATTTCAAATGTATATCCAGACTGCATCGAATTAACGATGCTTTGTATGTTAATTTCACTACAATATGAAGGAATTTTTGGAGAGAAGAGAACCACTTGTACGAATATCAAGAGCTCAGATGGTAACCCAGTTCTAAGCAAAGAAGGGAAGACAGAAAGGTGGAAGGAGTAAATAGAGGGTTTATACAAGGGCGATGTACTTGAGGACAATATTATGGAAATGGGACGAAATGAGAGATAAGATACTGCGTGAAGAGTTTGACAGAGCACTGAAAGACCTGAGTCGAAACAAGGCCCCGGGAGTAGACAACATTCCATTAGAACTACTGATGGCCTTGGGAGAGCCAGTCATGACAAAACTCTACCATCTGGTGAGCAAGATGTATGAGACAGGCGAAATACCCTCAGACTTCAAGAAGAATATAATAATTCCAATCCCAAAGAAAGCAGGTGTTGACAGATGTGAAAATTACTGAACTATCAGTTTAATAAGTCACAGCTACAAAATACTAACGCGAATTCTTTACAGACGAATGGAAAAACTGGTAGAAGCGGACCTCGGGGAAGATCAGTTTGGATTCCGCAGAAATGTTGGAACACGTGAGGCAATACTAACCTTACGACTTGTCTTAGAAGAAAGATTAAGAAAAGGCAAACCTACATTTCTAGCATTTGTATACTTAGAGAAAGCTTTTGACAATGTTAACTGGAATACTCTCTTTCAAATTCTGAAGGTGGCAGGTATAAAGTAGAGAGAGCGAAAGGCTATTTACAATTTGTACAGAAATCAGATGGCAGTTATAAGAGTCGAGGGGCATGAAAGGGAAGCAGTGGTTGGGAAAGGAGTGAGACAGGGTTGTAGTCTCTCCCCGATGTTATTCAATCTGTATATTGAGCAAGCAGTAAAGGAAACAAAATAAAAATTTGGAGTAGGTATTAAAATTCATGGAGAAGAAGTAAAAACTTTGAGGTTCGCCGATGACATTGTAATTCTGTCAGAGACAGCAAAGGACTTGGAAGAGCAGTTGAACGGAATGGACAGTGTCTTGAAAGGACGGTATAAGATGAACATCAACAAAAGCAAAACGAGGATAATGGAATGTAGTCGAATTAAGTCGGGTGATGCTGAGGGAACTAGATTAGTAAATGAGACACTTAAAGTAGTAAAGGAGATTTGCTATTTTGGGAGCAAAATAACGGATGATGGTCGAAGTAGAGAGGACGTAAAATGTACACTGGCAATGGCAAGGAAAGCGTTTCTGAAGAAGAGAAATTTGTTAACATCGAATATTCATTTAAGTGTCAGGAAGTCGTTTCTGAAAGTATTTGTATAGAGTTTAGCCATGTATGGAAGTGAAACATGGATGATAACCAGTTTGGACAAGAAGAGAATAGAAGCTTTCGAAATGTGGTACTACAGAAGAAAGCTGAAGATTAGATGGGTAGATCACATAACTAATGAGGTGGTATTGAATAGAACTGGGAGAAGAGGAGTTTGTGGCACAACTTGACTAGAAGAAGGGATCGGTTGGTAGGGCATGTTTTGAGGCATCAAGGGATCACAAATTTAGCATTGGAGGGCAGCATGGAGGGTAAAAATCGTAGAGGGAGACCAAGAGATGAATACACTAAGCAGATTCAGAAGGATGTAGGTTGCTGTAGGTACTGGGAGATGAAGAAGCTTGCACAGGATAGAGTAGCATGGAGAGCTGCATCAAACCAGTCTCAGGACTGAAGACCACAACAACAACATGAAGGAATTGGCGTCCTTCGCTGTAATTGTTTTTGACTGTCATAGTTATGGCTGTAGGTCTGTTATTTCGCTAATGTTTCTTTCGCACCCTGAACAACTTGCAGCTTAGCATGATATTTGAAATTTTGCCCAAAATTACGCGGTTAAAAGAGCAAATCGGTGGGCATTGATAACCATTACTCCTACTGCAATATCAGGTCCCCTGTCCCATTTCAATATGTAGAATCTGACCACCTTCCTTTCAGCAAGGACAAGACAGATATAATCACGGTAAAATACAGCGTGATCCAAAAATAACAAAAAGTGATTGATCAATAATTCTAAAAGAATGGCAAACAAGCCACTTTTTCACCAGTGGCTGGCTCTTCAGTTGAATGAGTAGTCTGTTGGGTGGCGTAGTTCAGTTCACAGCTCAGAACCATTCCACTTGGTTCCATGTGCACCGATCAGTGAAGGATCTTATGTGACGTCCATCAACAGTGCTTTGCAACTACTCAAAACAAGTTTTCTGCTTTTTAAAAACAAAACCAGTACTTTTTGTGTTAAACACATAGCGCTGCTTACAATACTTGTTGAATTACTGTGAAAGAGAGTGCTGTTTCTAGGATTACATATGTGACAATACTTGCAACTGACGTGGAAACTGAGTTGGTGCCGCTGCTCGTAGTCCAACAGCTCGCTGTTTCTCACTCTGAGGTGGAAGCTGGCCCTCTGCTCGCCCACAGTAGGCGACACTTCGAATGTTATGTTGTCCGACAGGAAAATGGAAAACACGCCATATTTACCCTGAAAAGCACAGAAGATCATCAGTTATACAGAACAGACATCAAAATCGTTACTAGGTGGGAGTCTTCTAATACATGTCATGCTGGTAATTACGAGGGTCACTCCAAAAGAAATGCACACTATTTTTTTTTTAAATCCATCTTTTATTCTACGTGTAAGAAAGTTTTACAGTGTATGGATACACTACTGGCTATTACAATTGCTACACCAAGAAGAAATGCAGATGATCAACAGGTATTCATTGGACAAATATATTATACTAGAACTGACATGTGATCACATTTTCACGCAATTTGGGTGCATAGATTCTGAGAAATCTGTACCCAGAACAATGACCTCTGGCCGTAATAACGGCCTTGATACGCCTGGGCATTGAATTAAACAGAGCTTGGATGGCGTGTACAGGTACAGCTGCCCGTGCAGCTTCAACACGATTCCACAGTTCATCAAGAGCAGTGACTGGCGTATTATGACGAGCCAGTCGCTCGGCCACCATTGACCAGACGTTTTCAATTGGTGCGAGATCTGGAGAATGTGCTGGCAGTCGAACATTTTCTGTATCCAGAAAGGCCCGTACAGGACCTGAAACATGCAGTCGTGCATTATCCTACTGAAATGTAGGGTTTCACAGGGATCGAATGAAGGGTAGAGCCACGGGTCGTAACACATCTTAAACATAACGTCCACTGTTCAAAGTTCCGTCAATGCGAACAAGAGGTGACCGAGACATATAACCAATGACACCCCATACCATTGCGCCGGGTGATACGCCAGTATGGTGTTGACGAACACACCCTTCCAATGTGCGTTCACCGAGATGTCGCCAAACATGGATGTGACCATCATGATGCTGTAAACAGAACCTGGATTCATCCGAAAAAATGACGTTTTGCCATTTGTGCACCTAAGTTCGTTGTTGAGTACACCATCGCATGTGCTCCTGTCTGTAATGCAGCGTCAAGGGTAACCGCAGCCATGGTCTCCGAGCTCATAGCACATGCTGCTGCAAACGTTGTCGAAGTGTTCGTGCAGATGGTTGTTGTCTTGCAAACGTCCCCATCTGTTGACTTAGGGATCGAGATGAGGCTGCACGATCCATTACAGCCATGCGGATAAGATGCCTGTCATCTCAACTGCTAATGATACGAGGCCATTGGGATCCAGCACGGCGTTCCATATTGCCCTCCTGAACCCACCGATTCCATATTCTGCTAACAGTTATTGGATCTCGACCAATGCAAGCAGCAGTGTCGCGATACGATAAACCGCAATCGCGATAGGCTGCAATCTGACCTTTATGAAAGTCGGAAACGTGATGGTACGCATTTCTCCTCCTTACACGAGACATCATAACAACGTTTCACCAGGCAACGCCGGTCAACCGCTGTTTGTGTATGAGAAATCAGTTGGAAACTTTCCTCATGTCAGCACGTTGTAGGTGTCGCCACTGGTGCCAACCTTGTGTGAATGCTCTGAAAAGATAATCATTTGCATATCACAGCATCTTCTTCCTGTCGCTTTAATTTCGGGTCCGTAGCACATCATCTTTGTGGTGTAGCAATTTTAATGGCCAGTAGTGTAAATCCTTTAGGAACAGTATTTTCATTTCTCCACTTAATTTCCATCCCTCTCAACTGCCCTACGCTATCTTGGAACCAGCGCCTGTATACCCGCACGGTAAAATTCTGGACCAACCTGTTGGAGCCACTGTTTGACAGCGTGCACTAGGGAGTCATCATCTTCAAACCTTTTCTTCCACGAAGAGAGTCTTTCAGTTTCCCAAAGAGATGATAGTCACATGGAGCCAGCTCAGGACTGTAAGGTGGGTGTTGGGTGTTGTCCATCCGAGTTTTGTGATCGCTTCCATGGTTTTTTGACTGACATGTGGCCGTGCATTGTGGTGCAGCAGCAAAACATCCTGCTTTTGCCAATGTGGTTGAACACAACTCAGTCGAGCTTGAAGTTTCTTCAGTGTCATCACATATGAATCAGAATTTGTGGTGGTTACATTTGGCATGATGTCCACAAGTAAGAGTCCTACGGAATCGAAAAACACCGTAGCCATAACTTTTCCAGCAGAAGGTGTGGTTTTGAATTTTTTTTCTTAGGTGAATTTCCATGATACCACTCCATTGATTGTCTCTTCGTCTCTGGTGAAAAATGATGGAGCCATGTTTCATCACCCGTCACAATTCTTCCAAGAAATTCATCCCCACCATTCTCGTACTGTTCCAAAAGTTCGCTGCATACCATTTTTCTTGTTTCTTTGTGAGCCAGTGTCAACATCCTGGGAACCCACCTGGCACAAACTTTTTTTAACGCCAACACTTTCAGTATTCTGCAAACACTTCCTTTCCTTATCCCAACGTAGCGTGACAATTTGTTCACTGTGAGGCTTCTGTCAGCAGCCACCAATTCGTTAACTCTCTGCACATTGTCTGGAGTGTGTGCAGTACGAGGCCTGCCACTGCGAGGACAATCCTCAATATTGCCATGCCCGCTTTCATCACATAACCTGCTTGCCCACCGACTAAGTGTACTGCGATCGACAGCAGCATCTCCGTACACCTTTTTCAACCTCTTGTGGATGTTTCCCACTGTCTCGTTTTCACAGCACAGGAATCCTATGACAGTACGTTGCTTCTGACGAATGTCAAGTGTAGCAGCCATCTTGAAGACATGCTGTGACGGCGCCACTCACGGGAACAGGTTGAACTAAGTTTGAAAACAAGCGGGAAGGATGTATCTACACACTGTAAAACTTTCACACATGCAGAATGAAAACTGTATTTTTACAAAAAATAGTGTGCGTTTCTTTTGGAGTAACCCTCGTATAAACTTTTTACTGATTTAAATAAAAACTGTCTCCATAGCTTTTACTCTAATAATGCGATTACAGCCTCCAGCCGGAAACTGGTCAGACATTGTACTCTCATGCTGGATGGCTGCCTACTCATTTCACCCCTCAATGACCTGTAAGTCAAAACTTGGGGCTTCTGAGGAACCCTAAGCTGCAATGGATACTGTACAGGTTCAGTCAAAATCATTATTTCTCAGAAAGGCATTGTCGAGAGAGTTTAGTTTCCCTCCACAAGGCGTACAATATGATCTGTAGTGCAGGTTCAGGGGCACGAGAAGTATCTATGATATCTGCCCAACAGAAACGTAATAATGTACTTCTACTGTTTTCGTATGCACTATATTGATTAGACAGGGTATAACAAATAGGTATGGCCAAACTTTCAGGAATCATTCCTCACATGTAGAGGAATAGAATGTATTATATGGGCATGGTTGATGTAAGAGCTCACTTTTTACAACTTTTCAACATTTTAATCATATGCTTTGAATCTAAACCTCATCTGTGAACACTACATTTGCACTAACGTGAGGGTTGACATACTGTTTAATGAACCATTCACAGTAGTGTGCCCGAGCAGGAAAACCTCTTGCTGACAGTGTCTGAATGCACTGTACATGGTACGGATACAGCAGGTTCTCATGTTGCACTCAACAGACTGTCGTGTGGTCAACATTGCATGTTGCAGCTAATTGTCTTACAATGACGCTAGGGTTGTCATGAATTGCGCGAAGAAGTTCCTCCATAGGCCTCCCACAGTTGCGAGTAGTAGGCTTAAAGGTCGCATGCCCCTAAGACGACGATTAGTTGTTTCAAGCGTCCTCTTGTCGGAGCATTGTCGTTCTGGAAACCACCCCTGATACAAAAACTGAGCGCCACGGCCATTGCCATCTGTTAATCCATATAGCTAATAGACATCTTCCAACTCCGCTTTTGGGTACACTTCTATTGCACTGACCAGAAACCAAGTCTGTGATGAACATCAAACAGTTGATGTTACGTATTGACGCTAAGAGAGCAATGAAGTTAGTTGCATGTCAAAACAAACAATGAAGCGAGTCACATTTCAACATCATCTTCGTTCAGTTCGAACAACAAATACTGGCGGACAACCTAAGATTTACAACATACTGCACATCCTAACCAAACGTAACCAGGCGATTAATTTGTACATTTCATGTAACAAAACGTTTCATGTCATACTGGTATGTCCTGTTTCTGTGTGTTTCCCATGATTAATGTGATTTTGAAGAGAAGTAGAAAATGAGCTCTAACATGGAAATAACACGTTTCCTGATCCATATTCATATAAAACACTTTATTCTTCTATGTGTGAGGAATGTCTCCTGAAACTTTGACCATAACTTTTTCTTACACTGAGTACATAAGAAAAGTAAGCAGCAAGCACCACTAGCGGGTGTGCTTTCAAGACACAAAATGCAGCCGGTAAAAATGTTTTCTCTTTCTCGATCACGACTTGGCTTGAGATAACAAAAAATGTCTCTAAGCACTATGGGACTTAACATCTGAGGTCATCAGTCCCCTAGACTTAGAACTACTTAAACCTAACTAACGTAAAGACATCACACACACTCATGCCCAAGGCAGGATTCGAACCTGCTATCGTAGCAGCTGCGTGGTTCCGGACTGAAGAGCCTAGAACCGCTCGGCCACAGCGGCCGGCTTGAGTTAACAAAGACAATGCAGAAAACAGAAAGAGTTCCAACTTTATTTACTTTCCAAGCGAGACTTAGACGCTCAGAAAATATACAGGTATCATGCTATGATATTCATGGCTGTAACGTAAAGGATCTTCAAGATGTATGAGAGAGATGATTAGAATATTGGGATATTATAACTGATTCGTTTTCATGCAGACCCTTCGTATTCACAGTCATTAAATATTCGCATTCTCTCTAGTGGCCTACCACAGAGATGAATGAATCCTTGCTGATATCTACCTCTAGTGTACCCCCCCCCCCCCCTGGAAGTACAAGTGCAAGGAAAAAATATCCTAAATAGGGGATAGAAACTCAAAATGGAGAATCACGCTTCGCCACTGTACCGGCAAGTTTCACTTACGGCCAGTGCCGATACGTAACCTGAGGAGTTGTGCCACCTCGGGCAAGTCACACTGCATCACACATTGACGTAACCAGTGCCAGTGTCTGTGCAGTGAGCAAGGCGCCGAGCTGTAACCTGTAGAAGGCCACAGAACGTAGTTGTGACGGACCTACCCACAATCAAGCCCAGTTTCCCTTGGGCTCACCGCATTTTAGCCCAATTACGTCGAAGTTCCCAGAGTTCTTCCCTATGTTCCCAAATGTACAGATGGTCGGAGCTTGGTGCTGTATACAGGATGATTTTTGCTAAATAGGGAAAACGGCAGGAAACAATCTCTGAGAGGATAAGGAGCGAAAAAGTCATACGGCAGGAAATGTGTTCCAAGGGAGGTACACCTACATGAAGATGAAGATGAAAAATCTTTGATGCTGTAGTTTTCAGTGACAGAAAGCACACGTGACACCACTTTAGACAAGTTGGAATGTTCTGACTGTACTAGTGTTTTAGTGATATGGTGACAGAGAACCATCAGCACTAATTTAGCCTCAGTGTGTGGTCAAGGTAGATTCTATAGAGATGCCTCTGCACGGTAAAGCGGAATTGAGTGGAGACCGATCAAGTAGTAGCTACCTTACCCTTTGTACCACCAAAGGCACATCTTCCAGTTGGGGAGGTAGTGTCAGCCGCAGGAACGGATATGCCTCACGTGTGAGGTGTTGTGGAAAGACGGCCGGTACCACAGGGCGATCACCAATAATCCCCGCCCACACATCAATGCTGAACTGGTGCTGATGGTTCGCCACCACCATACCACTAGAACAATAGTAAAGACAGAACATCCCCATGTGTGCTTTCAGTCATTGAAACCTACTCTGTCAGCCATCCCATGGAACGCATTTTCGGCCATATGACCTTCTTTCTTTCTTATCCTCTCAAGGAAGGTTTCCTGAGATTTATCCAAAGTCTGCAAAATCGCTCTCCATATCTTGCTATTCATACTGTGATTTATACCTCCATGTTTAGCGAATCATAATCGGAGATGCTTGCGCATTATCTCTACCACTCCTCTATTCCACCCGAAAACGCACATAACGCTGCGGGCGCGACCAAGGAAAGATATTTTCAGACACTTTTATGGGTAGTCGCTGTGCGGTCTGCCAAAGGGCGACGTCGTGTCTATAAAGGGAGAGGAATGAAAGAGGAACCCGCCTGGTAGAATTTCGCATAGAGCATAATTTAAACATCGCTAACATTTGGTTTAAGAATCCTGTAAGAAAGTTGTGTATATGGAAGACACATGGAGACTCTGGAAGGTTTCAGATTGATTATATAATGGTAAGGCAGAGATTCTGAAACCGGATTTTTAGCTGTAAAACAGTTCAAGGGGCAGATGTGGAATACGACCATAATTTAAAAATTAAAAAAAACTGCAAAAAAGTGGAAAATTAAGGAGTTTAGATCTCGGTAATTTGAAAGAACCAGAGATTATTGAGAGTTTCGGATGGAGTATCAGGCAACGGTTGACTTAAACAGAGGAAGGGAATACAGTAGAAGACGAATGGGTAATTTGAAACAGTGAAGACAGAAGAGGATCAAGAAGCTAAAAGGACAAATCCTTGGATAACACAGTAGGTGTTAAATTTAATTTACAAAAAGAAAAAAAAGAAAAATACAGTGAATGAAGCAGGCAAAAGGGAATAAATATGTCTAAAAAATGAAATTAGCAGTAAGTGCAAACTGACCAATCAGGAATGGTTCGAGGACAAATGCAAGGTTGTAGTAGCATGTCAGTGCAGAAGGTTTCGAGACTAGATTAATAAAAAATGGAAAAAAGTTAAGATGGTGTTTTAATATTCCTGTGTTATGTTACGCCCCCGCCCCCCTCCACTTGAGTACAATGTACAAAACGTTCATACGACCATACGAAACTCTCAGAAAAGTCCTACTCCGGGATATTGCTCAATTCGTGCGTCAGGTTGATGTAAATGGCTGTTATGTGATCAGGTCGCTGACCTTTCATGTGAATTACTGCACTTTGTCGTTTTATGGTAGGTTCGCAGGAGAGCTTCTGTGAAGTTTGGAAGGTAGGAGACGAGGTACTGGCAGAAGTAAAGCTGTGAGGATGGGGCGTGAGTCGTGCTTGGGTAGCTCAGTTGGTAGAGTACTTGCCCGCGAAAGGCAAAGGTCCCGAGTTCGAGTCTCGGTCCAGCACACAGTTCTAATCTGCCAGGAAGCTTCACGCTAATGTAAATTATTTTTCACTAAGGAGACATGGAAGATGCTTAATTAATGGATGCTGTCAGTTTCTTCGCTTCATTTCTCTATTCTTTGGTGAATATGAGAGTTGGAATTTTCACGTGGTGTCCATCACTGAACAAAATCATTCGCTTTAAATGCCTGTGACTCCTCCATAAAAACGTCTTGACATTCTCAGTTGTCTCGAATGAAAATCGTCAAAGCACCATGTAGCGGGGCCGGCCGAAGTGGCCGTGCGGTTAAAGGCGCTGCAGTCTGGAACCGCAAGACCGCTACGGTCGCAGGTTCGAATCCTGCCTCGGGCATGGATGTTTGTGATGTCCTTAGGTTAGTTAGGTTTAACTAGTTCTAAGTTCTAGGGGACTAATGACCTCAGCAGTTGAGTCCCATAGTGCTCAGAGCCATTTTTGAACCATGTAGCGGATTCATACAGGACAGGTGCAAAATCGGGCGAGGAACAGCACATAATGTTCTAGGAAAGTCAGTTATTCCCTTGAGGAGATAGAAAGATATATCGCGTAGCTTTCGATGTCTGTGTGGGAGAGATGCTATGAGAAAGCGTCAGGCAGATTGGAAGGAGGTAAACACAAACCTCCACAAAAACAGCATTGATAAAATGTGTATTAACTTTAAAAAATCTAAGAACATAACAGGTAACGACAGAGGGATGAAAATAAGGAGGGAGTCAACGTGTGAAAAAGCTGGAACTGCGCTGAAAGAATTGCCTGTAAAGATAAGCAAAACTGGCATCCAAGAACAGAGTAGAAGGAGCATTCTGAACTCCGTGGCGCTTTGCATATTTGGAGCAGCCGTTTGCCTTGATGATAGCTTATCCGGGCAGATCATTGACCTGGTGTAACAAGAAATGTGATTCATCCAAGGCAATACGTTTTCATTGATCTACGGTCCAATCTCGATGACTAAGTGCCCACTGCAATCGTAATGGATGATGTCTTGAGTCAACATGGCGACGAATAGGGGTCGTCTGCTGCGAGGTACCATGTTCAACAATGTACGCTGAATAGTATGTTCTGAAACACTTGCGCCGTACCAGAATTGTACTCTGATGTCAAATCTTCCACAGATCGCTTCCTATCCTGGTTTACGGAGTAGAGAAGCTTCCACCCTTTACATTCTGGACCGAGGCATGGACATCTAACGCCTTATCGCCTACACGTGGTTTCGCCGTCCTTTGATCACTTTCTATAGTTGCTCACGACAGTAGCACGTAAACAGCCGACCAACTTCGCCGTTGCTTGTTCCTTGGTGCCGGGGCATTTGTTATGTTCCCTTACGTCAGTGCATTTTGCCG
This sequence comes from Schistocerca americana, assembly GCF_021461395.2. Taxonomy (NCBI): domain Eukaryota; kingdom Metazoa; phylum Arthropoda; class Insecta; order Orthoptera; family Acrididae; genus Schistocerca; species Schistocerca americana. Next base: position 1,055,010,603 of record NC_060119.1, read on the forward strand.
TTTGCCATCAATATCGTCGTTAGAGCGATTTTCCATCCGTTTCTGGTCCGCTTATTACATCCTCTGCTTCTCGGCAAAAGTGATGTGACCTTCGGCAAAATTTAGGGAGAACAGTGTGTCATTACCTAATAGGCGTAACTCATAATTAAACCTATAGATCAAAACACTATCGAATGTTGAATAGTTATTCTTGTTAATAGGCGAAAACTAACTTGACAGCCGATTAACTGCTCTGTCAAGAAAGTTATGTAACAAAGAATAAAGAGTACAAACACTGCCGTTTGGCCAAAACATAATTAACATTTCATTTGCTATTCTGAACTAGTTCCTCCCACACAGAGCCCCCCCCCCCCCCTCCCCCAATCCCTTCCCGCTCCCGCATTAGAACGGAGCTCCAGGAATATGCGGGAATTTATGTCGTACTTGTCGACCTACTCTCTGCGCTTGTATGCGTCCCTGGACTCTCTGTCTTCGTTTGCTGTCCTGGTTGACGCCGGCTGTTCTGCCTCTATGGTGGCAGTCGCCTGTTCAGTAGTCCTCCTCTCCTGCTGTAGCGTATGCACGTCCGTGGAGGGCAGATATGCAGGCTTAAGCCGTTCACACGACACTATAAGAGGCCGGTCGCTGTACCCCGTTTGAATCGTATCTTCATTGCCTCTTAACAAACAAAAAAGTCCCGAGTTTGGAGATTGCAGCGGCGCCCGTGCAGCATCGGTTCGCATCATCACATGTGAGCATGTCGCCATGCCCCTGTGTGCAAGTACATTTCTAAATCCATGACGTGAAACCGGGGTGGGTATACCTTGGCTATTTGCAACTTCAGTTGCTGTAACATGTACGGCAACTCTGGTTCCATAGACGTCTACTTCTTGAAATGAACTCTGACGGCAGACGCAACTTTTCTCCGTATGCCTTCTCAGCGGTCGACGCCCCAATATCCGGTTTAGCTGCTGTGCGTAGTCGCGACAAAACTAGTGGTAGTGCTGCTATTCGACAGTTATCATGGAACTTAAGTTCTACGCCGTATCTCGACCATTCCATTCGTTGAGGGGTGATAGCTTGTAGTATAGCGGTGCTGCAATCCACATAATCTAGATAGCTCCAGAAACAACGTTGACTCAAACTGTCGCCGCCTGTCTGTTGTGACATGTGCGGGACAACCGAATCGCGAAATACACGTAGTCGTGGATGCCATTACCTTTTTCAGATTTCTTCCATTCTAGACGTTTCAGTTCCATGTTAAAGTCTTATTTTTTGGATGTTATTTCCCATGTGCTTATAGTACTGTCCCTAGACGCATGGCTCATTAAGCAGTCTTCTTTGTACATTTTGACAAGCATCTTTTGGGAGTACTCAATTTTATTAGACAACTCACCATTGTGATTTGACTTTTAACGTGGATAACTTCCCGAAAGCTGTGACTCCATAATTTTCCATCTACATTATGGAAGTATAACCATGACAAACCTGAAGATGCGTCTATACTGACGCGAAACCAGTAAGTACGAATAAAGTACCTTCATACAGCTATGCAGCTTTTCGAAACACCTCATTACTCTTGACTTTTTAATTGTTATAGTTTTTATGATAGTTTGACTGGCTTTTGAGTGTTGAGTGTTATTATTGTTATTTCTACCGTAATAACTTCTGCCCTACGTGTACACCTCTCCATAGCCACAGACAAATAACGATATCCCTCCGATGGCGGAAGTGGGCCCACGAGATCTATGTGCACGTGAGAAAATCGACTTGTCGTATCTGAAAAGTCTCCCACTCGTTGATGCAGACGCCAACCCGCATTTCTCATCTTCGACAGGGCATTTCGAAAAGTAAAGATACAATGGCTCACAGTCCTTAAATAGAACATTTATTTAGAAAACGTCAGTTACATCTTATTAACTGGATTATTTGTAATTTTTCGACATAATCACCCCCGTTATCCAAACATTTATTAAGTCGGTGTGCAAGCTTTTGTATCCCACAGTCCTGTTGTCGGAACCACATTTCAACTTCATCTTTGATCTTTCATCGTCGTGGAATGATTTTCCACCAAGATGTGACTTCAGGTAACGGAAGACATGGAAGTCGGTGGGCGCAAGGTTCGGTCTGTATAGCGGATGGTCCAATACGTCCCATTTCAATTGTTTGAGTAGTGCGTTGGTTACGACCGCTGTGTCAGGCCGAGCGTTGTCATGAAGCAAGCGGACTCCACTTGTCAGCATTCCCCTGCGATTGTTTTGAATTGCACTTCGAAGACGTTTCAAAGTCTGGCAATATGCAGCAGCATTAATTGTCGTTCCAGGAGGCATAAATTCCAACAGAAGAATGCCTTGTCTGACCCAAAAAACAGAAGCCATGATTTTCTTCGCTGAAATCGACGTTTTGCATTTCTTGGCTTTTGGTGAATGCGAATAACGCGCCGGCCAGAGTGGCCGATCGGTTCTAGGCGCTGCAGTCTGGAACCGCGTGACTGCTACGGTCGCAGGTTCGAATCTTGCCTCGGGCATGGATGTGTGTGTTGCCCTTAGGTTAGTTAGGTTTAAGTAGTTCTAGGGGACTGATGACCTCAGAAGTTAAGTCCCATAGTGCTCAGAGCCATTTCGAATGGCGCCATTGCATTGATTGTTGCTTGGATTCAGGTGTATGATGATAAACCCACATCTCGTCACCTGTCACAATGTGATCAAGGAACTCATCACCTGCTTCAGCATAGCGTGTGAGGAAGTCGAGTGCAAAGCCCATCCTTTTCTTATTGTGTTCTTCCGTTAACAGTTTTGGAACCCAGCACGCACACAATTTCCTGTACCCTAACTTGACAGTCACAACGTCATAAAGAGTTGTCATTGACACGTCCGGTATGATCTGAAGCAATTCTTTCAATGTGAGACGTCTATTCGCACGAATTGCTTCCTCCGTTCTCCGAAGAAGGGCATCAGAGATCACAGATGGCTGACCTATTCTTTGTTCATCACGAACATCGATTCTACCTTCATAGAAATGACGACACCATTTCATTACATTTTGTCGATTCATAATGTTCCCATAAACAGAAACAATTTCTTTGTGAATATCCGCTGGTCGCTGACCTTTTGCACGAATAAAACGTATGACGGAGCGTACTTCGCATTTGGCGGGATTCTGAATCAGCGCAGCCATTTTAAACACGACCTGCTTCAACCAGAAGCAACGTTCAACTGCCGAACGACCGCGAGGAGAAAGCTAACGGTTCAAGGTTAACACCAGTGTTGCCAACTTGTTCGCCAAAACTCTTCTGTTCCTCTGGCGTACGGTGTATCTTTACTTTCCGAAATACCCTCGTACGTCTTCGCCCAAATACTGGCCATAGGAACTTCTCTATCATCACCTTGGCAATGGTGTTCGTGCCGGGATGTGCGAGGCTGTGGACGCTGCCAAAACTGATTTTCCTAGCGACTGTGTCGCAAACGGCTTCGGTAGGTTCCTGGATATATTGCACCAAATTAGATCTCTCCCACCCAGCAATCACACTTGGTTGAGTTTGAGGGACGTGGGGTTGTTTCTCAACAGCTGTTGTAGCTGCTCATCTGTGGCTTTATCAGCTCATAAGTGGCTATAATTTATCGTGGCGGAAACTCTGCCGATTCTCTTAGGCTGAGCTTCTGATAACTTTCGTGAAAAAAAAACAAAAAAAAAAAAAAAAAACGTAAGGGCGTCCAACGTTCTTACACGCTTTGCTGGATTGCTGTATCAATAGCCAACTGGCTGCGTCCACAACAATTGGCAGCGGTGCGTTATGGACTCAGTGAGACAACAGAACTGCTTTTTGCGAACTTGTCCTTATCTTTTCGAATGCTTGCTGCGTGATGGGCGTCCATAGTAAGTGTTGCTTGCCTGTTGTGTTGCTCGCTGCTAGTGCATCCGTCAGTAATGCCTCAGGTAGATGGCGTCTATAAAAGTTGATGATTCCTAGGAATCAACGTAACTGTTATAACCTGTAGGTCGCGGAAAATTCCGTAGCGTCTCCACTTTTTCTTGAAAGAGTGGATAGCAGTGGTTGATACCTTGTGCCCGAGAAACGTCTCTTGTCTTGCCTCGTTTAATAATAAGCCAAATTCCCTTATTCCGCCGATTACTGCTTTAAGGAGTTCTTCATACAGCTCAGCTGTCCTTGAGAATATTAATATCCCCCCGTCGGAGGTACGAGTCCTCCCTCGGGCATGGGTGTGTGTGTTGTCCTTAGCGTAGGTTAGTTTAAGTTAGTTTAAGTTAGTTTAATTAGTGTGTAAGCCTAGGGACCGATGACCTTAGCGGTTTGGTCCAATAGTCCTTACCACAAGAATACAAACACGTCATCAACATATGCAAAGCAGAAATCCAGAGCCCTCAACACCTCATTTACAAATCTCTGTCAGGTCTGAGCCTCAACCCACATGTCATAAGGAGGAGTTGATACAGCCCGAAAGGTGTTAACTCAGCCATCTTGGGGATGTCTTCTTCAGTGACCGAAATCTGGTTATAAGCTTTTCTATAGTCGACTACGGTGAAGATCGTAGCCCCAGATAAAACATTTGCAAAATCCCGCAAGTTTGGCACAGGATAGTGGTCAGATATTCTTTGTGCGTTAATCACGCCGGTAATCATAGCAGGGTCTCCACGTGCCATCTCTCTTCCTAACGAGATGCAGTGGTGATGGCCACAGTCTATCGAACCTTCGTACGATTCCTGCCTGCAACATGTGGTCAGACGCCACTTTTGCCTCAGCAAACCGATTGGATGCTTGTCTTCTGGGCTATCGGGAGACTGGTTGGCTTGCGGTAGTCTCGATATGACGCATGGTGGTATGTACTACTTCTGTCCGTTACTCTGAATCTCCTGCTTCGTCTCATATGTGACCACTTCTACAAGTAACGCGACGGCGTTTATGGCACTACTGCCTATTGTGCACGTCTTGGCTTCACTTCTCCACTACTTGCACTGAGCTCAGCTGTAAACCCAGCTATTGGTCGTGGACGACATCTGCCTCAAGGATCGGTTTTTTGCACACCAGCCAGCACGAATCTCCATTTAACACTCTTGCTGAACCCAATATTCACGGTCGCCTCGTGTTCTCTATACGCCCTGACAGGCGAGTTGTTACCGGCGGTTAAGTGGAGCGATGCGCCTATGCCACTTCCTGTTTCTGCTTTACTGGCAGTGCACTAACGTCCGAGCGAGAATCGATCCCCACGCCCGGGTTCCCGGGTTCGATTCCCGGCGGGGTCAGAGATTTTCTCTGCCTCGTGATGACTGGTTGTTGTGTGATGTCCTTAGGTTAGTTAGGTTTAAGTAGTTCTAAGTTCTAGGGGACTGATGACCATAGATGTTAAGTCCCATAGTGCTCAGAGCCATTTGAACCATTTTTGAGAATCGATCACGTAGCGCTGATTTGTCTTCCTGTTTGAAACATACAAGCGATGTGACAACGTAAGCGGGTAAGCTGGCTGAGAAGCCTGCGTGTGCACAGAAGAGTCCCCTTGTATGACTGGGCCGATCTTGCGCGTTGGAACCTTGTTCCCTTCAATCACTCCTACATCTCTGTCCGTTGCAGTAATGCCCATCTCTGTGTCACTGCTCTAGTGTTCTTGTGTAGCTGTGTGGCGTGCTGCACCTACTGCAGACCGCTGTAACCGTTTGGGAATGAGCAGGCAATACGCATCTCGTGGCCCGCATGCCGAACTTTTCGTGATAATCAGCAAATTCTGCCTTCGGGACCTTGCCTCCGTTGTTCAGCTTTACCACTTCTCGTACTGTCTAGTTTCTTCAACTATAGCGCTGATAATTGCTTTAGCGTCTCTTTCAATTGTGACTTCGTCGTGTAGCTGCAGTCTCAGCTGTGTTGCGGTCATCGGCTTCCTGTTCTACTGCCAAGGTGCCTGCCTGCCCTGATGCTGGCTGCGTGCACCCTGTCGGCACAGAATTAATGTCGTCTTTCCCGCAAGAGATTATTGCTGTCTTCACTGGCAGCCAGCGACACATGTCGAACGGTCTCATCCGACATCACTGTTTCTCCCACCCTGCTCGTGAGATGTCGCCAGAATTCAGAAGGCTTCCTGTCCCCCATACCTTTGAACTGTAGGATCTGTTTCATCCGTTGGTCTAACGACTTTCCCGTGCCTTGAACTACCACGTCTCTCAAGTGACGATAAGGCCCGTGTGCAGGAGGTTTCAAAATGACGTCCACCACTTGTGCGTCCAGGTTATTAACTGCAAACTTTGTATTGTCATTCGTGACTTTCTTGACGTTCCTTAAATCTGTCTTTGTAGCTCTTCTTGTAAGAGTCAGTTTTTTCTTCATTTGATCTTGTATCTCTTCCTAATGCGAAGTTAACCCCTCGCTATGCATTATACTTGTCTTTGTTGCTTCTTTTTTGTTTCCAGGGTCACTATTTTACAGGCGTAACTCACAATTAAGCCTATAGATCAAACCTCTATCGAATGGTGAATACGAAAAATTTATATTACTCTTGTTAACAAGGGAAAACTAAGTTGTCAGTCGATAAACTGCTCCGTCAAGAACATTATAGGGGCTATCGCAAACAATAACCGAGTACAAACAACTTAGCCGATTGACCAAAAAATTATTAACATTTCATTTGCTGTCCTTTACTGGCGTCTCCCGCAACCTAATTCCCACGTTATTGCCCTTCATCTTCTAGTTGTTCATCGCTCCGTTCAAAAACATTTTAAACAGCGGAGACGCCAAGTATCATCCTTGTCTCAGTCCTCCGCTAACCTTAAATGTCTGTGATAGTAACTTCCTAACTTAACACAAGAAGCGTTATCTGAATTCAGCCTTCTAACAGCTTGTACACAACATTTATGAATGCTCTGGTTATTCATTGTTTCTAAATCAGAGAAAGCGGTGCACTGTCACTGGCATTATTCAAGTCCACAAAAACCGTGTTATGCGCCGTTCTCTTGTCAGTCACTTGTCTAATGCTATAGGACGTGCCTGCCGGAAGCCGTTTTGTTCTTCAAGTTCCTAAATTTCTCATTCAGTTATACACTCATGCTCATAAATTAAGGATAATTGCAGAATGTGGTGCCACACAACGTGGCACTACACAAAACTGACGCTAATAGCATAGGAACATACGGAACACACACGACACAGATCTGTACGTCCACGGTATTGGTGATAAGTTGAGAAAACCGTCCCGAAACACATGTGCTACAAAACATACCCCGACATCAATATGACATATGATCACCATGTACACGTACACAGGCCGTACAACGGGTTGGCATACTCTGGATCAGGTGGTCGAGCAGCAGCTGGTGTACAGCCTCCCATTCTTGCACCAGTGCCTGTCGGAGCTCCTGAAGTGTCCTAGGGGTTTGAAGACGTGCAGCAGTACTTCGACAGAGAGCATCCCAGATGTGCTCGATGGGGTTTATGTCTGTAGAACAGGCTGGCCACTCTATTCGCCTGATTTCTTCTGTTTCAAGGTACTCCTCCACGATGGCAGCTCGGTGGGGACGTGCGTTATCATCCATCAGGAGGAAGGTGGGACCCACTGCACCCTTGAAGAGGCGGACATACTGGTGCAAAATGACGTCTCGATACACCTGACCTGTTACAGTTCCTCTGTCAAAGAAATGCAGGGGTGTACATGCACCAATCATAATCCCACCCCACACCATCAAACCACGACCTGCATACAGGTCATTTTCAAGGATATTAAGGGGTTGGTATCTGGTTCCTGGTTCACGCCAGATCAAAACCCGGCGAGAGTCACTGTTCAGACTACACCTGGACTCGTCTGTGAACATAGCCTGGGACCTCTGTTCCAATGACCATGTACTGTGTTCTTGACACCAGGCTTTACGGGCTCTCCTGTGACCAGGGGTCAGTGGAATCCACCTTGCAGGTCTCCAGGCGAATAAACCATGTCTATTCAGTCATCTGTAGACTGTGTGTGTGGAGACAACTGTTCCAGTGGCTGCGCTATGGTGAGATATCGGTCTTCTTGTGGTGTTTTACATTGTGGACGTCCCGTACTGTAGCGGCTGGACACGTTTCCTGTCTGCTGGAATCGTTACCATAATCTTGAGATCACACTTTTTGGCACACGGAGGGCCCGTGCTACGAACTGCTGTGTTTGACCAGCCTCCAGTCGCCCTAATATTCTATTCCTCATAACGTCATCAATTTGTGTTCTTTGAGCCATTTTCAACACACAGTCACCATTAGCACGTCTGAAAACGTCGGCACACCTACTCGCTGCACCGTACTCTGACGTGCACCAACACACTTCTGCGTATGTGGACTGCTGCCAGCACCACCGTGCGACGACCGCAGGTCAGATGCACCGCATGGTCATAACCCGAGGTGATTTAAACCCGCAAACTGCTCACCAGAGCGTTGTTTCACCATGTATCAGCATTATTCTTAATTTGTGAGCATGAGTGTAGTTTTAAGGATCTTTTCTTACAGTCTCAATATAGAACTGAGACTTGTAATGCCTCGATAATCTGCGCAGCCATTTCTGCTTCCGTCATAATGTTTTGGCTCATAACTGTACATATGTAAACCCCATACATAATTGTAATTACTTTCTTTTGTGTAATGAATACTTTTTTCGTGAGTGATGAGTTATGCCAGATTATTATCCCATAGGACGTCAGTGAAAGAATGAATCTATGCAAAATATCGCATTGATTTTCATATCCAGAAAATTGACAACTATTCTTACGTCAAAAGTAGGTGAAACTTTATGTTGTAGCAGGTATATATGGTTTTTTCAACTTAAATTTTCATCGATATGCCCATCATGAACTCAAAACCCTCTACTCAATTTTTTTGTTGATGCACTACGTTAATATTGAGATAGTTCTTTTCTTTTTTTCTTTTTTTTCAGTGATAAAGTGGATGAGCTGTGGTTTTTTCAAAGTTATGTATAACCAGTTAATAACTTTAAAAAATATATCATTTACTGTTTGTCGTTTACGTGTTTCTTTTACAATAATGCTTGTATCGTATGCAAAACGACTAATTCTGCCTTCTGATTTAAATAAATGATAAATAATTAACACAGAGCAATAACAGTAAGCAATAACATCAAGATGGTATGGTGTGCCTTTGTGCATTACTCGCGCATCCTAGTGAAAAATTTTCCTGCATCGTGTTTTTAAGGTGGGAATCTGCAGAACCACGTGTTCCATAAAAACGTAATTGTACTAATAGAAAATTATAATTAACACCATGGAATACCGTCGATAATTTCGCAGAAGCATCCCAACTGATGATATTTCACAATTTAAAAACTGTATTATGTGCTCGGTGAAAATATATTATATGCCTTAACACAACAGACCATTCGAAATACAAACTGTGATTGAATACATATTCCATTACTGAAAAGGTGGGTGACAGTTCTTGAATATTTAACCTTCTCAAAAATTTTAGAAAATGATGTAAGGCTTGAGGCTGGTTGGTGATTGTTGATATGTGTGGGCCAACATTTTGTTAGGCTGACCTAACAATAGTTTATTTTAATTTGATTGGTAAAATACTATGAATTAATGATGTATTAAATTTTCGAATGAGAACATTACATAATACAGGCACCTAACTTTGTGTTGTCTTAATGGAGACAGGATGCCTTATTACTAGAGCAACACATAAATAAATACAGTACACAGAACAGAAAAATGAAGAAAATAAAATAACTGCTACATATAATTGTAATACAGTACCTATCAAGGGCAAGACATGCTTCATTTACAACATTACGATGTGGAATACGAAATCCCTCTTTACAACTGCTAACAGTAATTTCACTATACAGGGCTATTACAAATGATTGAAGCGATTTCATAAATTCACTGTAGCTCCATTCATTGACATATGGTCATGACACACTACAGATACGTAGAAAAACTCATAAAGTTTTGTTCGGCTGAAGCCGCACTTCAGGTTTCTGCCTCCAGAGCGCTCGAGAGCGCAGTCAGACAAAATGGCGACAGGAGCCGAGAAAGCGTATGTCGTGCTTGAAATGCACTCACATCAGTCAGTCATAACAGTGCAACGACACTTCAGGACGAAGTTCAACAAAGATCCACCAACTGCTAAACCCATTCGGCGATGGTATGCGCAGTTTAAAGCTTCTGGATGCCTCTGTAAGGGGAAATCAACGGGTCGGCCTGCAGTGAGCGAAGAAACGGTTGAACGCGTGCGGGCAAGTTTCACGCGTAGCCCGCGGAAGTCGGCGAATAAAGCAAGCAGGGAGCTATTTTCATCTTTCAACAGGATGGTGCTCCACCGCACTTCCATCATGATGTTCGGCATTTCTTAAACAGGAGATTGGAAAACCGATGGATCGGTCGTGGTGGAGATCATGATCAGCAATTCATGTCATGGCCTTCACGCTCTCCCGACTTAACCCCATGCGATTTCTTTCTGTGGGGTTATGTGAAAGATTCCGTGTTTAAACCTCCTCTACCAAGAAACGTGCCAGAACTGAGAGCTCGCATCAACGATGCTTTCGAACTCATTGATGGGGACATGCTGCGCCGAGTGTGGGAGGAACTTGATTATCGGCTTGATGTCTGCCGAATCACTAAAGGGGCACACATCGAACGTTTGTGAATGCCTAAAATACTTTTTGAGTTTTTGTATGTGTGTGCAAAGCATTGTGAAAATATCTCAAAAAATAAAGTTATTGTAGAGCTGTGAAATCGTTTCAATCATTTGTAATAACCCTGTATTATTGAAATTCTACGATCAGTCAGTGATACTTACTTACCATGTCATCGTCCCTGATTTCTGTCACATATTCGTCATCGAACTGCAAAGTGGTCCCTTGAGGGCTGTTTTCAGGTATACGAGTCACAAATCTGACAAGAAAAAAAAAGAGCCACATTATATTTGAATTAAAGACAAAATACACAATAACTATATGATTTTCCACATTCATGGTGGCTCAAGTGAATATTCACCCAAATCGATTGTACTACCGCCTCCTTCTTCTTGATCGTAAAATACCCTGGGTTCATTATACAGGGTGGTCCATTGATCGTGACCGGGCCAAATATCTCACGAAATCAGCGTCAAACGAAAAAATTACAAAGAACGAAACTTGTCTAGATTGAAGGGGGAAGCCACATGGCGCTATGGTTGGTCCGCTAGATGGCGCTGCCATAGGTCAAACGGATATCAACTGCATTTTTTAAAAATAGGAACCCCCATTTTTTATTACATATTCGTGTAGTACGTAGAGAAACATGAACGTTTCAGTTGGACCACTTTTTTCACTTTGTGATAGATGGCGCTGTAATAGTCACAAACATATGGCTCACAATTTTAGACGAACAGTTGGTATCAAGTAGGTTTTTTAAATTAAAGTACAGAACGTAAGTAAGTTTAAACATTTTATTTCGGTTGTTCCAATGTGATACATGTACCTTTGTGAACTTATCATTTCTGAGAACGCATGCTGTTACAGCGTGATTACCTGTAAATACCACATTAATGCAATAAATGCTCAAAATGCTGTCCGTCAACCTCAATGCATTTGGCAATATGTGTAAAACATTCCTCTCAACAGGGAGTAGTTCGCCTTCCGTAATGTTCGCATATGCATTGACAATGCGCTGACGCATGTTGTCAAGTGTTGTCGGTGGGTCACGATAGCAAACATCCTTCAACTTTCCCCACAGAGAGAAATCCGCGGACGTCAGATCCGGTGAACGTGCGGGCCATGGTATGGTGCTTCGACGACCAATCCACCTGTCATAAAATATGCTATTCAATACCGCTTCAACCGCTCGCGATCTATGTGCCGAACATCCATCATGTTGGAAGTACATCGCCATTCTGCCATGCAGTGAAACATCTTGTAGTAACATCGGTAGGACATTACGTAGGAAATCAGAATACATTGCACCATTCAGATTGCCATCGATAAAACGGGGGCCAATTATCCTTCCCCCCATAATGCCGTACCATACATTAACCCGCCAAGGTCGCTGATGTTCCACTTATCGCAGCCGTCGTGGATTTTCCGTTTCCCAGTAGTGCATATTATGCCGGTTTACGTTACCGTTGTTGGTGAATGACGCTTCGTCACTAAATAGAACGCTTGCAAAAAATCTGTCATCGTCCCGTAATTTCTCTTGTGCCCAGTGTCAGAACTGTACACGACGTTCAAAGTCGTCGCCATGCAATGCCTGGTGCGTAGAAATATGGTACAGGTGCAATCGATGTTCATATAGCATTCTCAACACCGACGTTTTTGAGATTCCCGATTCTCGCGCAATTTGTCTGCTACTGATGTGCGGATTAGCCGCAACAGCATCTAAAGCACCTACTTGGGCGTCATCTTTTGTTGCAGGTCGTGGTTGACGTTTCACACGTGGCTGAACACTTACTGTTTCCTTAAATAACGTAACTATCCGGCGAACGGTCCGGACACTTGGATGATGTCGTTCAGGATACCGAGCAGCATACATAGCACACGCCCGTTGGGCATTTTGATCACAATAACCATACATCAGCACGATATCGACTTTTTCTGCAATTGGTAAACGGTCCATTTTAAGACGGGTAATGTATCACGAAGCAAATACCGTCCGCACTGGCGGAATGTTACGTGATACCACGTACTTATACGTTTGTGACTATTACAGCGCCATCTATCACAAAGCGAAAAAGGTGGTCCAACTAAAACATTCATATTTCTTTACGTACTACGCGAATATGTAATAAAAATAGGGGTTCCTATTTTTAAAAAACGCAGTTGATTTCCGTGTGACCTATGGCAGCGCCATCTAGCGGGCCAACCATAGTGCTATCTGGTTTCCCCCTTCAAGCTAGACGAGTTTCGTTCTTTGTAGTTTTTTTTCGTTTGATGCTTATTTAGTGAGATATTTGGTCCGGTCACTATCAATGGACCACCCTGTACAGGTTTATTAATGTCAATATGAGAAAATTAGTCCTGTGCCACCACAGATTCCACTTCAGCACGTTGTAGAGGTTTTATAATTATTTTTACTATTATTATAATTAGCCAATGTATTATATTCTGTGCTATAATATAAATGTATGTGTGAGTGTAGTGGTATGTTTGTGTGATTGAATACGAGCCCATTATCACGCTAGGCTCCTCGTATGCACACGAGTCGTGAAAGCTATGGTGACATCACGTATTCCCTCCACTTTTTATCACAGGCACGCCAGAGGAACAACTGAAACGCCCGCAAATAATATTCAGTAGTGTGAGAGTCGGTAGATAACGTGCTTCAGTTGATAGTGTTATTAACAGTCCTACTAGGCTACCGACTACTGCACGTAGCGATGATACTGGCGAATGTCCGATAGGCGCAATCAATTACACCGTCCGACAAGAAAAATGAACTACCCAGAAAACATAGTCGAATGTCCGTGTAACTTCGTACACCCATACACCATTGCGGGGAATGTAAATGACAGGTAGAATGGCGGACAGGATGCGTCGGTGTTGTTACCAGGCCTGAAAGGGTATACAGGGTGTTACAAAAAGGTACGGCCAAACTTTCAGGAAACATTCCTCACACACAAATAAAGAAAAGATGTTATGTAGACATGTGTCCGGAAACGCTTAATTTCCATGTTAGAGCTCATTTTAGTTTCGTCAGTATGTACTGTACTTCCTCGATTCACCGCCAGTTGGCCCAATTGAAGGAAGGTAATGTTGACTTCGGTGCTTGTGTTGAAATGCGACTCATTGCTCTACAGTACTAGCATGAAGCACATCAGTACGTAGCATCAACAGGTTAGTGTTCATCACGAACGTGGTTTTGCAGTCAGTGCAATGTTTACAAATGCGGAGTTGGCAGATGCCCATTCGATGTATGGATTAGCACGGGGCAATAGCCGTGGCACGGTACGTTTGTATCGAGACAGATTTCCAGAACGAAGGTGTCCCGACAGGAAGACGTTCGAAGCAATTGATCGGCGTCTTAGGGAGCACGGAACATTCCAGCCTATGATTCGCGACTGGAGAAGACCTAGAACGACGAGGACACCTGCAATGGACGAGGCAATTCTTCGTGCAGTTGACGATAAACCTAATGTCAGCGTCAGAGAAGTGGCTGCTGTACAAGGTAACGTTGACCACGTCACTGTATGGAGAGTTCTACGGGAGAACCAGTTGTTTCCGTACCATGTACAGCGTGTGCAGGCACTATCAGCAGCTGATTGGCCTCCATGGGTACACTTCTGCGAATGGTTCATCCAACAATGTGTCAGTCCTCATTTCAGTGCAAATGTTCTCTTTACGGATGAGGCTTCATTCCAACGTGATCAAATTGCAAATTTTCACAATCAACATGTGTGGGCTGACGAGAATCCGCACGCAGTTGTGCAATCACGTCATCAACACAGATTTTCTGTGAACGTTTGGGCAGGCATTGTTGGTGATGTCTTGATTGTGCCCCATGTTCTTCCACCTACGCTCAATGGAGCACGTTATCATGATTTCATAAGGGAAACTCTACCTGAGCAGCTAGAACATGAGCCTTTACAAGTACGACACAACATGTGGTTCATGCACGATGGAGCTCGTGCACATTTCAGTCGAAGTGTTCGTACGCTTCTCAACAACAGATTCGGTGACCGATGGATTGGTAGAGGCGGACCAATTCCATGGCCTCCACGCTCTCCTGACCTCAACCCTCTTGACTTTCATTTATGGGGGCATTTGAAAGCTCTTGTCTACGCAACCCCGGTGCCAAATGTAGAGACTCTTCGTGCTCGTATTGTGGACGGCTGTGATACAATACGCCATTCTCCAGGGCTGCATCGGCGCATTAGGGATTCCATGCGACGGAGGGTGGATGCATGTATCCTCGCTAACGGAGGACATTTTGAACATTTCCTGTAACAAAGTGTTTGAAGTCACGCTGGTACGTTCTGTTGCTGTTTCCATTCCATGATTAATGTGATTTGAAGAGAAGTAATAAAATGAGCTCTAACATGGAAAGTAAGCGTTTCCGGACACATGTCCACATAACATATTTTCTTTCTTTGTGTGTGAGGAATGTTTCCTGAAAGTTTGGCCGTACCTTCTTGTAACACCCTGTATAATGGGAGTGAACATCGTCTGAAAAAAAAAAAACCAATATCCCTATCTTCGGTTTGCTGCAGAATCCTTGAACATATTCCCAGTTTGAATATAATAAAGTTTCCTGAGACTGAGAAGTTTTTGTCCACGAATCAGCATGGTTTTAGAAAGCATCGCTCGCTTTAAGCTCATATTCCCTGAGCCGTGGCGGCTCATATAGATAGTGCCACTCTGGTGGTTTATCCTTCCTGCCACGGTCAGGGTGGTAGGCAGCGCCCTCTGGGGCCTACGCGAGGAGTAACGAGGCGAGGTCCTGTGGGGGTGTGCTCCGGGACGTGGTGGAAGACGGTTGTCGGGTTGACGCAGCGAGCGTGGGACCGGACCTATTGCATGGAGATATACAAGTTAACTCTGAACGGAAGCCGCCGTAGCAAGCAGCGGGAAGCGGGCGTCCTGTAATTTGTGTGAAGGAGTAACGATTTTTGCATTGGATGTCCCAGTGGCTCCCGAGAGTTGCGGTGGCTGCTTTCGGAGAAGAAAATTGATAAGAGCTTGTGTCTACGCTCTTTTCCGTACGATGTTGCTGCCTGCCGTTATAAACGGGTGAAAATCAGGCGCTTGTATTGACTATACGGGAACTGGTGATGTAAAATTACATTGTGATTGAGTCTCACTTGTACTGTGACAATTTAGAGACGAAAACTGTGGTGGTTTCATTAGGTCTGGTTCTTTGCTGTGCAACTTAGGGAGTCAGTTATTTGGCGTAACTGAGGGAGCACCATTATGTTGGTCTAAGTGATACGATCTCCACGTTTTGTCTATGGCTTTGCGTATCGAAATCGTGGAGGAGTACACGTGTGAGTAATTTGCTATTGTATTGATGGTTATGTTGTAAAGACTGTTCTCTGGTGTGTTAAATCACACGCTGATTTGTAGCCAATCTAAGTAGAAGTTACCATTGTTACTTACTTATGTGCTACTGTCCTTATGATTGGCGTTGTTTGTCTTTTGATTGTGGGTGTTCTCACGTTTTTTTAAAAAAATACGGCTAATATTCATAAGGATTGTCTAGTAAGGAAATTGCTTAAGCTTTTATCATATGCTGGTCTGTTTGCCTATCACATTGGCTTTCTATGCAGTAAATGAAGGAATGTGTGTGGTGGTTCAAGATTGTAGGCTGACTAGTACTTGAACTGGTGTAGAGGTTAAGGGCGAGATCAGCATCCCGCAAAGCCGCACGCTGCGCGTGGTTAAATGTTCCGCTATTGGGGAGCCGGCTCCCTGTTCTTGGATTTTGTAAGGATACGTGATGAGTGCATCACTGTAGTTTTTTGCGTGCTAAATTGCGGGGTGTCGGTGCCGTCCTAGGGCTAGACTTGTGATGTATGTTATGTTGAAAGGGCATTAACTGTACCAAACTTAAGAGAGCTTTTAGTTTGTTTCAGGTCTGTACATGGAATGATGTTGATATTTTGTCCATTGCGACAATAACTTCCTGTGTGGGTAGATCCTCTGAGGGACTTGTATTGTACTGTTTCAGTGCAGTCCACCTGAAACGTGCTGCTTAAAACTTGGGACTGCAGCTCTCTGATGTTATATATTATTGTTTAATCTTAAATGTCTTGGATGTAATATGGTTGTTGAGGATTATGTAATTAATTTTGATCGCTGGTTCCTTAAAGGAAGTATTTCGTTTTCAAATACACTCCTGGAAATTGAAATAAGAACACCGTGAATTCATTGTCCCAGGAAGGGGAAACTTTATTGACACATTCCTGGGGTCAGATACATCACATGATCACACTGACAGAACCACAGGCACATAGACACAGGCAACAGAGCATGCACAATGTCGGCACTAGTGCAGTGTATATCTACCTTTCGCAGCAATGCAGGCTGCTATTCTCCCATGGAGACGATCGTAGAGATGCTGGATGTAGTCCTGTGGAACGGCTTGCCATGCCATTTCCACCTGGTGCCTCAGTTGGACCAGCGTTCGTGCTGGACGTGCAGACCGCGTGAGACGACGCTTCATCCAGTCCCAAACATGCTCAATGGGGGACAGATCCGGAGATCTTGCTGGCCAGGGTAGTTGACTTACACCTTCTAGAGCACGTTGGGTGGCACGGGATACATGCGGACGTGCATTGTCCTGTTGGAACAGCAAGTTCCCTTGCCGGTCTAGGAATGGTAGAACGATGGCTTCGATGACGGTTTGGATGTACCGTGCACTATTCAGTGTCCCCTCGACGATCACCAGTGGTGTACGGCCAGTGTAGGAGATCGCTTCCCACACCATGATGCCGGGTGTTGGCCCTGTGTGCCTCGGTCGTATGCAGTCCTGATTGTGGCGCTTACCTGCACGGCGCCAAACACGCATTCAACCATCATTGGCACCAAGGCAGAAGCGACTCTCATCGCTGAAGACGACACGTCTCCATTCGTCCCTCCATTCACGCCTGTCGCGACACCACTGGAGGCGGGCTGCACGATGTTGGGGCGTGAGCGGAAGACGGCCTAATGGTGTGCGGGACCGTAGGCCAGCTTCATGGAGACGGTTGCGAATGGTCCTCGCCGATACCCCAGGAGCAACAGTGTCCCTAATTTGCTGGGAAGTGGCGGTGCGGTCCCCTACGGCACTGCGTAGGATCCTACGGTCTTGGCGTGCATCCGTGCATCGCTGCGGTCCGGTCCCAGGTCGACGGGCACGTGCACCTTCCGCCGACCATTGGCGACAACATCGATGTACTGTGGAGACCTCACGCCCCACGTGTTGAGCAATTCGGCGGTACGTCCACCCGGTCTCCCGCATGCCCACTATACGCCCTCGCTCAAAGTCCGTCAACTGCACATACGGTTCACGTCCACGCTGTCGCGGCATGCTACCAGTGTTAAAGACTGCGATGGAGCTCCGTATGCCACGGCAAACTGGCTGACACTGACGGCGGCGGTGCACAAATGCTGCGCAGCTAGCGCCATTCGACGGCCAACACCGCAGTTCCTGGTGTGTCCGCTGTGCCGTGCGTGTGATCATTGCTTGTACAGCCCTCTCGCAGTGTCCGGAGCAAGTATGGTGGGTCTGACACACCGGTGTCAATGTGTTCTTTTTTCCATTTCCAGGAGTGTGTGTGCTCGGTCAGAGCCTATTTAAATACACTCCTGGAAATGGAAAAAAGAACACATTGACACCGGTGTGTCAGACCCACCATACTTGCTCCGGACACTGCGAGAGGGCTGTACAAGCAATGATCACACGCATGGCACAGCGGACACACCAGGAACCGCGGTGTTGGCCGTCGAATGGCGCTAGCTGCGCAGCATTTGTGCACCCCCGCCGTCAGTGTCAGCCAGTTTGCCGTGGCATACGGAGCTCCATCGCAGTCTTTAACACTGGTAGCATGCCGCGACAGCGTGGACGTGAACCGTATGTGCAGTTGACGGACTTTGAGCGAGGGCGTATAGTGGGCATGCGGGAGACCGGGTGGACGTACCGCCGAATTGCTCAACACGTGGGGCGTGAGGTCTCCACAGTACATCGATGTTGTCGCCAGTGGTCGGCGGAAGGTGCACGTGCCCGTCGACCTGGGACCGGACCGCTGCGACGCACGGATGCACGCCAAGACCGTAGGATCCTACGCAGTGCCGTAGGGGACCGCACCGCCACTTCCCAGCAAATTAGGGACACTGTTGCTCCTGGGGTATCGGCGAGGACCATTCGCAACCGTCTCCATGAAGCTGGGCTACGGTCCCGCACACCGTTAGGCCGTCTTCCGCTCACGCCCCAACATCGTGCAGCCCGCCTCCAGTGGTGTCGCGACAGGCGTGAATGGAGGGACGAATGGAGACGTGTCGTCTTCAGCGATGAGAGTCGCTTCTGCCTTGGTGCCAATGATGGTCGTATGCGTGTTTGGCGCCGTGCAGGTGAGCGCCACAATCAGGACTGCATACGACCGAGGCACACAGGGCCAACACTCGGCATCATGGTGTGGGGAGCGATCTCCTACACTGGCCGTACACCACTGGTGATCGTCGAGGGGACACTGAATAGTGCACGGTACATCCAAACCGTCATCGAACCCATCGTTCTACCATTCCTAGACCGGCAAGGGAACTTGCTGTTCCAACAGGACAATGCACGTCTGCATGTGTCCCGTGCCACCCAACGTGCTCTAGAAGGTGTAAGTCAACTACCCTGGCCAGCAAGATCTCCGGATCTGTCCCCCATTGAGCATGTTTGGGACTGGATGAAGCGTCGTCTCACGCGGTCTGCACGTCCAGCACGAACGCTGGTCCAACTGAGGCACCAGGTGGAAATGGCATGGCAAGCCGTTGCACAGGACTACATCCAGCATCTCTACGATCGTCTCCATGGGAGAATAGCAGCCTGCATTGCTGCGAAAGGTGGATATACACTGTACTAGTGCCGACATTGTGCATGCTCTGTTGCCTGTGTCTATGTGCCTGTGGTTCTGTCAGTGTGATCATGTGATGTATCTGACCCCAGGAATGTGTCAATAAAGTTTCCCCTTCCTGGGACAATGAATTCACGGTGTTCTTATTTCAATTTCCAGGAGTGTATGATTTTAGCTCATCATTCAAATTTTCTAGTCTTGCTTTCTTAAAAGATTTTCAGTTAAATGATTGGTATTTGCCTGTTTAAATGTTTGAGTGACTTAAAGGAAAAGAATATTATTTTGTAATTTGTACTGATAGTTACTTTTGGGTAATACCTGACATGTGTTCAATAAATGAGTGTCTAGTCAATGGTGATGCACTGTTCTATCGCTAGTCTACCCCTTCCACTCCACAGCCTATTGAGCTGCTTTGTGTCGAAATTGTGTTCAGAACACCCTTCTGACCTGAAACCTCACTGCCCTTTTCTCGCATGATATACTGCGAACTATGAATGAAGGGCAACAGGCAGATTCCGTATTTTTAAATTTCCGGACGGTGTTTAACACGGTGCCTCAGGGCAGGCAGTTAATGAAGGTACGAGCATATGGAATAAGTTCACTGATACGTGAGTGGCTCGAAGAGTTCTTAAGTAATAGAACCCAGTATGTTGTCCTCGATGGTGAGTGTTCATCAGTTGGCCCGTGTGGCCGAGCGGTTCCAGGTGTTTCAGTCTGGATCCGCGCGACCGCTACGGTCGCAAGTTCGAATCCTGCCTCAGGCATGGATGTGTGTGATTTTCTTAGGTTAGTTAGGTTTAAGTAGTTCTAAGTTTTAGGGGACTGATGACCTCAGATGTTAAGTCTCATAGTGCTCAGAGGCATTTGAACCATTTTTAGTGTTCATCAGAGACAAGGTTATCGTCAGGAGTGCCCCAGGGAAATGTGGTAGGACCATTGTTGTTCTCTGTATACAGAAATGAATTGGCGGAGAGGGTACAGCTGACGGTCGTCTATATTCGCATCTGTGAATAATTCCATTATTTCATTACGGCTGTAGTCGCCGTCCGAAAGAATAGATACCATCTTCATACAGTTAAGGCTAACTGGCCATTGACCTTCTTCTGTGCGGATGCACACGCATTTCCCGGTCTCTTACGGTACTCGGTAAGATTGTCTTCCGCGAGTAATGAGTATAATGGGCAGGGGCACTACGAATGTAGTGTGTGGCCATTGAGTTGGGAATGTGGGTCTCACGGAGAGCTTGCACGAGATAAGTCCCTGCAGACGCGCTGTCCTCTGTGCTGCGCAGTGGTTAGACACTGGACTCGCATTCGGGAGGACGACGGTTCAATCCCGCGTCCGGCCATCCTGATTTAGGTTTCCCGTGATTTTCCTAAATTATTCCAGGCAAATGCCGGGATGGTTCCTCAGAAAGGGCACGGCCGACTTCCTTCCCAATCCTTCCCTAATCCAATGAGACCGATGACCACCCTATCTGGTCTCCTTCCCCAAACCAACCAACCAACCAATCCTCTGTGCTATCGGTGGCTCAGATGGATAGAGCGTCTGCCATGTAAGCAGGAGATCCCACGTTCGAGTTCTGGTCAGGGCACACGTTTTCAGCTGCCCCATTGATGTCTATCAACGCCTGTCGACAGCTTAAGGTCTTGATTTAATTATCATTGAATGGGCGCTGGTGATCAGACAGGATGCTTATGTACGTGTCACCTGTCAGAGTCGTATCTAGAAGTATCTGTGGTCCCATACCAGTCCAATTGCACACGCCCGACATCATTACAGAGCCTCAAATGGTTCAAATGGCTCTGAGCACTATG
Organism: Schistocerca americana; assembly: GCF_021461395.2. NCBI lineage: Eukaryota > Metazoa > Arthropoda > Insecta > Orthoptera > Acrididae > Schistocerca > Schistocerca americana. Next base: position 1,055,031,894 of record NC_060119.1, read on the forward strand.
GGACTCAACTGCTGTGGTCATAAGTCCCCTAGAACTTAGAACTACTTAAACCTAACTAACCTTAGGACATCACACACATCCATGCCCGAGGCAGGATTCGAACCTGCGACCGTAGCGGTCGTGCGGTTCCAGACTGTAGCGCCTTTAACCGCTCGGCCACTTCGGACGGGCACAGAGCCTCCACCAGCCTGAACAGTTCCCTACTGACATGCAGGGTCCATGGATTCATGAGTTTGTCTCCATAGCCATACACGTCCATCCGCCAGATACAATTTGAAACGAGACTCATCCGATCAGGCAACATGTTTATAGTCATCAACAGCCCAATGTCGGTGATGGCAGACCGAGGCGAGGCGTAAAGCTTTGAGTCGTGCAGTCATCAAGAGTACCCTACTGGACCTTCGGCTCCAAAAGCTCAAAGCGATGTTGTTTCGTTGAGGGTTCGCACGCTGACACTTGTTGATGACGCAGCATTGAAATCTAAAGGGTTGCACTTCTGTCACATGGAACGATCCTCTTCAGTCTTCGTTGGTCCCGTTCCTGCAAGATCTTTTTCCGGCCGCAGCGATGTCGAAGATGTGATGTTTTATCTGATTCCTGATATTCAAGGAACACTCGTGAAATGGCCGTACACGAAAATCCGCACTTCATCGATACTTCGTGCGCCAACTGTAACACCACGTTCAAACTCACTTAAATCTTGCTAACCCGCCATTGTAGCAACAGTAACCGATCTAACAACTGCGGACATCGAATTGGCTGGGTCCACACCCATTTTGTATAGGAAGATCCGGCGTCCTTTGACGCTCTGTCTTCCGCATGACTAACCTGAAATAACGAATATCGCTTAGTGGTGAGTAATGGCTTGGGGATTCTGTCCTCGAATTATGATGTTGGTGGAGGTGGCGATTTAGATGGTTGTGAAGTTACTTTTTGTTTGCTATATGCTGATAGTTTCTGTTTGTCATCTAAACTGCCGATGGATGGTGGTGATGGGTGTGTTATTCGAGTGAGCTGATGAGATGGAATGGTGAGTATGGCATGCATTGTAGAATGAGGTTGATTTTTGTTTGATGATTTGATATATAGTGGGATGTCCATACACTACTCGAATCTCTTCGTTGCTGGTAAATCTAGGCACATCTGAGATGAACAACTGCGCCAGATACTTAGTGTCTTATATAGGCAATGCCGACCGCAGCGCTGTATTCTACCTGTTTACATATCTTTATATTTGAATATGGATGGCTATACCAGTTTCTTTGACGCTTTAGTGTACATACATTCGCATACACAACGATATTAACGAAATACGCACATTTCATCCACAGTACTAACCAAACACTGCTCGATTCTTCCGCACAAGACGCGAATCAGCGTTATTTAAACAGTTATTACAATTATCGAGATTGGCTTACATTAGATAAGTTTCGCACGACATTGAGTGAAACCGAATTTTTGAAGGCTGTCAATTGTTGCCATTGGGACACCAGAGTCATAAATACAACAGCTTCGTGAAGCATAGTGGTTAGTGTGTAAAATTAACGTGTAGAAGGTCGAGGGTTCGAATCTTGTCAAATGTACCAAGGTTTTTTATTTTTCTAAATCTAATCAAAAGGCTTTTATTGGCATTAAGTTAATTAGTTTAAATGTAATTTTTTTATTTCTAATACTTTGCCTTGGCACACCCATACCATGACAGCACAATTGACTATTGGCACTGCAAACGATGGTAGGAAATGTTTTCTAGATTTCGTCAAACCCAAACCTTTCCAACCGATTGTCACACTATGTAACGTGACTCGTTACTCCAAATCACTCGTTTCCAGTGATCCACTGTCCAGTGGCGTCACTATTTCCACCACCTCGAGCATCGCTTGGCACTGAGTACAGCAATGTGTGGCTCACATGAGAAGCTGCTTGACCGTTGTACCCTATTCTTTTTAACTTCCTTCACACTGTCATTGTGCTAGCTGGACTGCTAGTAGCACTTTTGAACTCACAAGTCATTCATTCCTCTGCTTTCATGCGAGTTGTTACAATCACCCTTAACAGTAATGGTTTCAATGTCGCTGTTCCTTCGGGTTTCCACTTCAGAATCACGCCAACAACAATCGACTTGGACATCTTTAGAAGGGTCGAAATGTCGCTTACGAATTTGTTACTCAGATGACTTCCAATGACATTCGAAGTTACTGAGCTCTTCTAACCGACCCATCCTGCCGCTACTGCGCCCTATTGACTACACAATACTCCCCATCTCCTTTTATACTGGCGGGTACCCGTCTCTTAACATACAAGGGACGTTCAATAAGTAAGACAACACATTTTTTTCTGAAACCAGGTTGGTTTTATTCAGGGTTCCAACAAACCATATTATTCCCCACTCTTTTGATTCATTTGACTCCTATGGGGGCAAAAAGCATTCAGGAGAGCTTGCCATTCATGTCTGTGTTTGGCCATTTCCTTTAATTCCTCCCAGATCTTGACAACTCTCCTCGTTTCCCCTTCCACTGTCTATTTCTCAACATAATTCCTGTTCTGCGCGACGGCTTATGCCACCTTACTGGGAGGGCTTGTATGCCCTCATGGTACCATTCTACCGGTCGATTTTGGAGCCAACGTCTTGCTGCATCAGTGACCACCTCGTCGCTCACGCATTGCTTCCCGCGGAGCGCATCCTTCATTGGGTGAATCAGATGGAAATCGGAAGGTGCGAGATGCAGGCTGTAGGGCGGATGAAGATGAACAGTCCAATGAAATTTTGTGAGCTCCTATCGGGTGCGCAGACTTGTATGAGGCCTTGCGTTGTCATGGAGAAGTAAAATTCGTTTGCATTTTTGTGGCGACGAACACGAGGAAGTCCCCAACACTGTAGGAGTCACACCTCTGTGCGGCCGGTCGGGGTGTAGGAGATCGGACAGGTTCGGGCGACCTAGTTGCGAAAATGACAGGTGCCTCGCTGAACGACTCACCGTGCTTTTGGTCACTCCCAGTTCTCCACAGACATTCTGCAAGCGCCTATGAATATCTGCGAAGCTCTGGTCTTCTGCCAAAAGAAACTCAGTGACATATCGCTGCGTGGAACGCACCTCCGTTACAGCCGCTATTTTGAAGGCTACGTATAATAGCGCCATTGCCTATCGGAACTTCATTAAATCACAGGAGCTGAAGCGAGAATGTTCCCCCATTCCCACAAGAAATTCTGCATTTTTTCAACCGTAATTGGCCGAAAAAAAATATGTCGCGGTACTTATTGAAGGTCCCTCGTACAATGGTCACTTCCGTGTTTCACAGGAGTATCCGTATACGTTTGATCAGATTGTGTGTAACTTCCCATTTAGACCAAAGCTGACAAAACAAATAAATGGATGCGTGAAAATGTGAATAACCGCTCCTCCCCTCTTTTCTATATCCCCTCCCTCCATCAGCTCCACCTTTTTTTCCTTTTCCTCTCCTCCCCCCCTTTTCCCCCTTACAGACCTTCCCCCCCATCTGCCGCCGTGTCACCTGTCTAGTACTGTTGTAAGTGAGTGTTCAGTGTTGTGCGTCCCCTGTGAATGTTGCGAACAGCCGTCATACTGTCGCTAGTTGTGTTTTTTTATAACGCGCGAACAGAAACCAGACTGTCACCGTGTTTTTTTAATTGTGCCTGTCTGCTACTTGTGTGTCTTCATCCGCATCATCACCGCAGTGTTTTTATATTTTAAATTCCACAACTTTCCGCCATTGTACAGTTTTTTACAATGTCACCGTTTTATCGCCTGTTCTTCCCGTTTGTTTCTATTCTCATTATGTTTTTTAACTTTTCTGTAGGCTGTAGAGCATCATATTACGCTGCTGCCAGCCACCTCCCCCCCCCCCCCCCACCTTGTGTGTGTTCAGTGTCGTCGTCTCATACTGTGAACGCCGTTTTTAATTGTGCTGCTCGTGCCGCCAGTGTTAAAGTGCTACATCTTCATCGAGTACCAATTTAACTTGATGTGGATTTTATGTAAACGTGCCTCATCCAACTGCCCCTTCTTTTGAATATTTTAACTCCAATTGCTTTGTCCTTCTCATGAGTACATTTAATCTTTGATCCCAGTATTTTGCTTATGTAATGTTTTGCTATGGTATTTTATGTACTCTCTTCGATGAAGAGCGGCGAATTGTGCCGCTGCCAGCCTACCTCTGCCCCCATGGGGCATCAAAAAAGTGAATAACTGTATCTCATGGATATTACAATAGATCAAAGTGCAGACATAAAAGCTAGTGGTTAAGTGGGGCAATGGCAATCAGCAAACCTCGTGGTCTCGAAGTACGGTGGCGAGTTCTCGGGTGGCGAAAGCAACAGCGCTATCTCTGCGGTGGCGGACAGCGCCGGCGGCTCCTGGATGTCGGTCTTCACCTCCTCGGCAACCACGGTCAGCACGATGGGCTGGTGAGCGTGCGTCACCGACAACAGCTCCCGCAGTGGCTTCTGCAGGCGGACCTCACCTGGCGGCATGCAAAATTCTCCATGTCAGTGGTCGTCAAGCACAAGGTGAGTCAAAAAGGACTTTACAACTCTGGAACGATATAAAATTTTTTTGAGATAACTTACAGAATCGGTAGGTATGTCATTTTATAGCCAACAACCTCAAGTTGGATTCACGTATTGCGTCAGTTCTAGCGATGGGACAATCGACTGCAAATTTTGGAAATTTGCGGTAAGGACTATGGGACCAAACTGCTGAGGGTCATCGGTCCCTAGGCTTACGCACTACTAACTTACGCTAAGGACAACAAACACACCCATGCCCGAGGGAGGACTCGAGCCCCCGACGGGGGTAGCCGCGCGAACGGTGACAAGAGCAAACGGCTACACCGCGCGGCGACAATCGACTGCTTTTGGCATTCAATTGGTCAGTCGTTGGTTTTTTTTTCTCGTTCAGTTGTTTTTTTTTTTTTTAGTCGAATGAAACACCCGAATGAAACTGGTCTCAGCGGCCATGTCAGCTACATGAATGTTTTCACTGACTCACCGTGTTGGAGTGGTTTCATTCAGTGTGAGACAACCGATTGAAACGTGTCTCCGTCGGTTACGGACGTTATATGATGTTTTCATTCATTCACCGGGTTTGAGAGATTTTATTTACATATTTTTTCAGCCTTTTCGGTTATACATGAAACATGACTAGGGCTGACAACTCTTTTAGAGACAAATAAAGTATCTTATTATCAAGGAGACGTGAATAAAAAGTATACTTCTAAAAATAACGTGCGGTCAATATGTGTATCTTTTCGTACTGAAATACGAACTTTCGTACTTGCGACATTAAATATCAATTTTTGGTTGGTTTTAAAAGTTTAATATTTGGTGCTGCACCGTACATTTGTGTATATATAAATGAACAATCACTTTTTAACACGTTTTCATTAGGTCGGTTTCTTATTTGTTTTTTCGATACAAAATTTTCAATTGATTTTAAACTAGTTTCCGTTAAGCTAGAGACTTTAAGCTTTCAACATAGCTCAGAAATGAATAATACTGTATAATATTAACTCGCTTTCGAGTCTGATGTGTGGCGGAGGGTACTGTCTGTTCGGCACAAATTTTGCAATTAATTTTAAACTAACTTCCCGATAAGCTAAAGACTTGAAATTTTCAACGTTAACTCGGAACTGGATGACAATGCAATATTACCTCGCTTTCTTTTCTGGTGTGTGGCGGAGAGTAAGTATTTGGTGCAATAACTGGATGACACTGCAATATTAATTCTCCTTCGAGTCTGTTGTGTGGCGGAGGGTACTTTGTTTTTCGGTCGGTCTGTCTGTTCGGTACAAACTTTGCAACTGATTTTAAACTAACTTCCCGATAAGCTATAGACTTGAAACTTTCAACTTAGCTCAGAACTGGATAACAATGTGATATTAACTCATTCTCTTTTCTTGTGTGTGACGGAGAGTAGGCACTTGGTGTACCACTACTGTTTCCCTGTTTCCTTGTTCCAGTCACCAATATTTCGCACTGAAGGACGATTGCTGCTAAGCTTCCCTGTGAGCTCGATTCTTTCTAGTTTTTACACTAGTCGTTTTCTCGAAAGGTATGTCTACGAGGTAGCAATATATTGGTTGACTCATTTGAAGAGAAACTGAAATAATTCTGAAGTTTACAACTCTTGTTGTAATCTCATCAAAATGTTTGAAATCAACTGAAAAATTTCACACACACAAGACTAAAAAATAGAAAATAGATATTTAAATAAAAAACTTTTTCATATAATACGATTTTAAAGTGGAGTAATAAATATTAAATAATCTTTCATAGCCCCATACAGATTCCTTGAGGCCATACAGATAGTCCTCAAAATTTGTGCTTGTGAATTTTTAATAGCTATGACACTACCTGTAAAAGCGAAAATGTCGGGCGTACGTATGTAACTGGTGACGTGTTTTTCTGTCCAAAATATTTAGCTTTCACACAAATAAGTGGCTGAATATTCAAATGATTTTGCATTTGTGCACATCTGGTCCTAGTTTTGAGGGCCTACAAAGGCATGCTGGAGGGATTTTTATACAACTGTCCGGGATAAACCTGAACATTTCTTCATGCCTTTGGAAATTCGATTGACTGGAAATATATTGTAATAAACCTTAATTAAAAATCATTAAAAGAAGACCTAACCATATACAGTTTCTTCATTTTCGCCTATTAAAAACGCAGCGGTAAGTGCTTTTAGCCGCTCTCCTATACGCATACAGTATGTTCCAAGTTTGTCCTTACACCTCTGATCACGTATATTTTAAAAAAGAGAATACGTAGAAACGTCTGGGTTGCGGCATAATGTTCACACACACCTAGAGCTGTTTTTTTGCTTATTTACCCATGGTAGTTATTCACTGAGCAACCTCCAGCAGTTGGCACAGTGTGTGGAATGGTTTGTAAACACCAGATCTGACACCCGGTCCTGCGGAACTCCATTACAATTTTTTCTTCGGGCAGGACTTCCACGAACTGTGAGCTCGCATCAGAGCAGCAATAGCACACTTTAATAAGGACATCCTAGGCCGGACATGGAACTGGAATATCGCTTAGATAACCTGTGTGCTACAGACGATGCACTCATTAAAGGCCGGCCGGTGTGGCCGTGCGGTTAAAGGCGCTTCAGTCTGGAACCGCGTGACCGCTACGGTCGCAGGTTCGAATCCTGCCTCGGGCATGGATGTGTGTGATGTCCTTAGGTTAGTTAGGTTTAATTAGTTCTAAGTTCTAGGCGACTGATGACCTCAGCAGTTAAGTCGCATAGTGCTCAGAGCCATTTGAACTCATTTAAGGTGACATCCCGACTCCCCCCCCCCCCCCCCCCCCCCCGCTCCCCCCTCCTCCTTTTTCGCGACAATCACGATTTTTCTGTCTCTGTTCCGAACATTTTCAAAAGTAATTCGGACACCTATATGTGAATTTCACCTGTAACGGTATGCTGTTACTGGAAGGGCATTTTTCCAAATGTGTAATGTACGGAGCAGTGACTAAACAATATTTTTTATAGAAACTACGAGAGCAATGTTAGTGACTAGAGTGAATTATGATGAAACTAGAGTTGCTTATTTTCATAATTCTGTTGAATAATATTGCTGAAGAAATTTACAGCACTGATAAATACTCTATGCCTGCTCACATTCCTTCATCTTAGAAGGTAGGAGACGAGATACTGGCAGAAGTAAAGCTGTGAGTACCGGGCGTGAGTCGTGCTTCGGTAGCTCAGTTGGTAGAGCACTTGCCCGCGAAAGGCAAAGGTCCCGAGTTCGAGTCTCGGTCGGGCACACAGTTTTAATCTGCCAGGAAGTTTCATATCAGCGCACACTCCGCTGCAGAGTGAAAATCTCATTCTGGAAACATCCCCCAGGCTGTGGCTAAGCCATGTCTCCGCTGTATCCTTTCTTTCAGGAGTGCTAGTTCTGCAAGGTTCGCAGGAGAACTTCTGTAAAGTTTGGAAGGTAGGAGACGAGATACTGGCAGAAGTAAAGCTGTGAGTACCGGGCGTGAGTCGTGCTTCGGTAGCTCAGTTGGTAGAGCACTTGCCCGCGAAAGGCAAAGGTCCCGAGTTCGAGTCTCGGTCGGGCACACAGTTTTAATCTGCCAGGAAGTTTCAAAATATAAATAATGTACTTTTTATAACCAATTAAAGTGATGGTTTGCATTTATTACGTTCAGTTTGTACTGTTTTTGTAATATCAAAATTTTTTAATGTGTCCCGAATTTGGCTATAGAAAATATGGTCGCCTTAACTCACTCAACTGTGTTAAGAAGCTACTAGTACCTTAGTGTATATGACCATTATGCCGCAAGCCACACTTTTCTGCCTATCCCCATTTCTGAAAAACATGTGATCAAAGTTGTAAAGACAATTTTGGAACAACTTGTATTTTTCCATACTTCTTTATTTAGACAATGAGAAGCCACCGACAATGGACTACCGCATACTCCGCGACGCTGCCCCGCCCGCCAGACAACTGAATGTCTTAAATGTCATTTGCCTTCTACTCATTGAACTGTATAACACTGATTTCATTTCCGTTCATTTTCCTTACTGCAGATTAGTACTACATCTGAATATGAACAGCTCTATAATGCGCTTCCACAGATCCTTCTTACTCTCATGTGTAATTTATATCTTTTGACCGGTAGGAGGCGCGCTCCCGCTAGCATTGTTAACATTGAAACGCAAATAGAGAAACATTCCCCCTCTCACGTCCCGGCTCCCAGCAGAACATAATGGCCATCGGCCAACTTATCGTCTACAGACTGTTTGTGTCCGGGAAAATCCGGTTTCACCCACACGTCCGGAATTTTCAAAGTTTATGTCTGCGGTCGACAATTTAAGTGATGGAAGGCCTACCCCTGTGATAGTCAGGTTAACTCGTTACACGTTAATGGCATCTGGAACAATTTAATCCACAACAGTGTATGAATCAGTTTTAAATAATGAAAAGAAAAATTACTACATTCACTTCATAAGTAAATAAATATGTGTACTGTTAATGTTAACTTTGGCATACCTCTGACATACGTCTTCACCTAGGACCACCATCTGTCAGTATAATGTAGCAGTGCTTTATTTCAGTGATTAAAGTATTGCAGGCTGATTTCACTCAGAAGAATGAATGGATAGCTCGGTCAGCTAAAACACTAAAGAGCGGTTTCAGTTAAAAGAATGGGTACATGGTTCAAATGGCAGAACTTCTGATTGTTTTCACTCGAAAAAATAAATGAATAATAATCCAACAGAGAGGTAAAAGTACAACTGATTGACACGATTGATTTCATTCAGTTGCTCCCACATACGCGTTTCATTCAAAACAATGAATGAGCAGTCGGACCAACTGAACGATTTTTTTTTTCATTCGGTTGCTCCTACAGACTGGGGAAACAATGAATGAGTAGTCCAGCCGACTGAATCGATTGTTTTTATTTGATTGCTCCCACAGACCAGTTTCACTCAAAAGAATGAATGAATAATTCAGCCGGTAGGTACAACTACAGCCAGATGATCGATTGTTTTGCAACTGACTGAATCGATTGTTTACATTCGGTTGTTCCCATCACTAACCAGTACCCTATTCTGCCACCAGGAGCGCCAGCTTAGCGTACAGTTATAATGGCGCTACTTTCACTGGTCCGGTGTGTGTTCACTGCGTGTTTCGGTTTCATGGCACGAACTCTGCAACTGTTTGGCGTAAATTTCGCACCAGATACACTAAAGAACCTGCAAGCAGGCCCACAATTTACTCTTGCTTTGTGCGCGTACCAGACTGAAAGTGTACGGCCCTTTCTTGTTCATGGAGAAAACTTCTCACTGGTATTGTGTATCTGGATATGGCTGATAACTATTGAGTTCCACAAATCAGTTTCACGGCGCTGGCACCGAAACCCCGTTCCGCTCACCATCCTGGAGAACTCGGATTCAGGCTATGATGACGATAGAGCCAATACGACCACGTTTTTATGTCCGTTAAAGTTCCATCGCCACGCCTTCAAAGTGCTTTGCTCGGCTGTTATTCAGCCGTTGCTTTGAGTCTCCTCGCACTTGTCCACAGAGACAGTTGGACCGAACCTGAACCGGTGACGCTGTGTAATAGTAAACTGCCACAAACAACAATTTTTAAAAAAATCCCACAAATCGATGAAGATGACCGAGGTGGGATGGTTTCACCGAAGTTTGAGGTTTCTTCGATAATCGTTTCCCTGGTCGGTGGATTGGCCGTGAAGGGTCAATTGCATGGCCATCTCGTTCCAGAGACTTGATACGGCTGGATTTCTTACTCTGGAGTTTCATTAAAGACCGTGTGTATGTTCCTCCCGTACCAAACAATTTAGTCGACTTGAAAAATCGAATCTACGCTGCCGTTTCGTACGTTACGTCTAATTTGCTGCAACGAGTTTGGGAAAAAATGATTACCTGTGGGATATTCAAAAAGATTTCGGGCTTGCAACGGGTCGTCGTTAGCTTGTATCCACGATATTTCGACTGGACAACTGCCAGCCATCCTCAGGTGAGTCATCGAAGACTGACGAAGACGCCCTCCGTTCCGCAATATATAGCGTGCTGCGAGTATTCCGCGCATGCGTCAAAATCATATTGACAGACGAACCACACCGCCCGCCGGCAGCGCCCTCGCTGGTGGAACTGCAGAACTCGGCTGCTTTCAGCGTTGTCAATTGCCGCGGCCATCGGAGTACGATGACGTCTTCGTCTGGAGCAGATCTGACAAATGACGGGGTTCAACGCATTATCTAGTTGGTAGCCATTGTCACGGTTCATAAGATTGTCTGTCATGCGAAGTTCCACCCAAAAGGATGTTGCTGTGGCCAAAATTGTTGTCTTATCATACTCCATTGAGTGTCCAGTGGAAATGCAATGCTCAACAATTGCAGATTTGCTAGGTCGCAAAAGGCGAGTACAACCTGTGGGATGTTTGCCGTATCACATATGGTAATCACATCGAACCAAAATGACACTTGACACTTCAATGTGAAACTTGAAGTCGTTTGCTACAAAACGACGTCTACCGATGCTGTAAGTTATCTCAATAAATTTATATATCATTCGAAAGTTGTAAAGTCCTTTTTGATTCACCCTGTATCGATGAGGCCCGCGGTTCACAGACGTATTTCATAATAATGTGCAACCACGATCTAACAGCGAACGCGAAAACATGAACTAATATTAAGAGCTTCATGACAATGTAGCTTTCCCGCTCAGTAACAAACAAAAATACGCACTTAATTTTAACTGACTTTTCGAACTCGTCCTTGAGCTAAGTAAAGTTGGCCGCGTACGTCAGGGATAGAGAGATAACTGCGGGGTTAGAGGATGTGAACGGGAAATATTTTGTCGATTGTGTCCCAGTGCAGAGAACTCATGAATGTGTATGGCTCGTGTCGATCAGCTTCTATGATACAAATTTTGACACAGAAACAACATGGACTCCAGAATGCGCATTACAGAGATGGCCATCTCCAGATGTGGTACTTATTTTTAGCAAGGAAAATTAAACAAGTTAAGGATGCTATGATACAACGCAATGAGTTGAAGAAAAATGACATTCGAAACATTTGTGGCCGTGTCTCGTATTGCATAATGCATTTAAATATAAGCACATCGCGACCGCTACGGTCGCAGGTTCGAATCCTGCCTCGGGCATGGATGTGTGTGATGTCCTTAGGTTAGTTAGGTTTAAGTAGTTCTAAGTTCTAGGGGACTGATGATCTCAGAAGTTAAGTCCCATAGTGCTCAGAGTCATTTGAACCATAAGCACATCATCCGTTGAAGCAGACAACACAAAATCACTTAGTCAGGCAGTTACAGTGTCCAATGTCGCAGAAATCTGAAACATTCGACACGAAGTGTTCCGAATTGATCCCTCTTTTAACGATCAGTGCTTAGTGGCTAGCGGCCAACTTATTGCGCCCTTACTATAGCTGGTTTACTGAGGGCTCGCAACGTGCTAATTTGCGTAAGTTATCAATTAATAATTATTCGGCTCGAGGTGGTTCCTCGCAATGTCAGTATTGGCTCTTGAGCAGAAACGTTTGTAGTGATAAAGTGACAACGTGAGAATGAAGACGCAGCTGGAGAACGCAAATGTGCGTACTGAAGAGAATTCGTGATGTCTTGTACAGACATAGCAGGCCAAGTAACTTTTTCTGAATGCTGCACTAGGTCACTTGGCTGTGTGAAAAATTTGAAGTTTAACTCAGTGCAGTCAAAAGATACGGCGATTAATGCCACATATTGTCATACTCACAAACACACTCATCAAAGCCTATAAGGTATTTTCCGTTGACCTAGTATCATGAAATTTGCCCAGGAGTAAGGTTTCAAAGTACAAATAAAAGAAAAAATCATAAAATTGTGAATTTTTAATTACATCTCATAAAAATACTTTTTTGCCAGTTGTCATCCCTCTGCCTGTCCGACAGTCCGTTAAGACTCCTTTTTCACAGGGACGGCCGTGGTAACAAGTTGAAATTTATGTCAAATATAAGGTCCATGGTCCGTTTGAAGTGTAAAAAGTTTTAAGCTTCTAAGTCAAAGAAATCAAATGATACGGCCATCTGTTAGGATTTCTTTTCTCTGGAACGGGTACATGTATCAATTTAAACCGCATATCACTTACTAAGCTCCATGGCCCCTTGACAGTGTCAAAAATATAAGCTTCTAAGTCTATACAATCAAAAGATACCGTCATTTATGTCTCATACTTTGATACCCACAGACTCTCTCATCAAAACATGTAGATTAACTATTTTACACGCTACGGTCGCAGGTTCGAATCCTGCCTCGGGCATGAATGTGTGTGATGTCCTTAGTTTAGTTAGGTTTAAGTAGTTCTAAGTTCTAGGGGACTGATGACCTCAGATGTTAAGTCCCATAGTGCTCAGAGCCATTTTTTTAAAACTATTTTACTCATAATTTATTTCGTACAGAACCTTCTAAGTGCGATTCCTATTCGCACTCGTCCGGTTCCTTCAACGTAAGTCACTGAAATGTCTGTAAGCAACGACCGGAACTATCTACGATCCGTTCGGTTTGTTGACGATAAAAATCCGCATCTTGGTCACGGAGCCATTCCAGAACCACTGTGTAAACGTCTTCATCTTCGGAAAATATTTTGCAACGCAAATGTTTCTTCAGCTTTCCGGAAAGGTGCAAATCGCATGGAACAAGATGTAGACTTCCCGATCAACACCACCCACTTTTGTAGGCGTTGGTCAAATTGCTGCCACTATTTCACTGCGGCTGGATGCAGCATTGCATTTGGTCCATATACCACCCAAAATTAACGGTGGATCCGCGTGTGTGTGCAGTTTAGACGTTTTGCCCATAAGACTCGCACAAATCCGCGTGCTTCAACTTTGGGGTACGTGCATGGGAAGACATGGATCAGTTACTTTCTGAAGTCCATTCGTAAGGATGAATAGATTTTTGTTACATAGGTACGTAGTGAGAACCTCCAAACAAGAATACATAATAAACAAGAGTACATACATATTTACTAAAAACAGAGGTATGTCAGTGTTCTTTCCACTGATCATAATCGAAATGGCCTTCATGGATGCGGAATAAGTAAAGTAAAAAGTTTGACATACATTTTCATTTAAAATGTAGTATCATACTTACCAGAAACTTGTATATTCCCACACAATGAGGTGCATAGATCTTATTTGTTGTAGCTATGCGTCATGGAACAGTTTCAAAGACTTATTTACGTTTCTCACATTATTGCGCTGAAGATGGGCAAATCAGATTTGATGTAACGCTATTTAATATGTATCGGTTATGAGTTGCTGAATGTTGGACACTTTTGTGGATCAAAGTAAATGATTGTAAACCTTTATGTAGAGTATTGTATTTCGAGTACTGATTCCATGAACGGAGCTGTTGGTTTGAAAAAGTCAAACTTCGTTACGGAATAAATATAGTGGCAAACAATAGTAAATATCGCCATTTCCTTGAACAGGGTTCTGCGGGACGTTCTTGAGTCCATACCACAAATAATTCGTGTTACGCACTTTTTAACTCGTAAAAATTTAGCATTGCATAAGAAACAAGCAAGGAATGAGGTTATAATGACGAGTAAAATCACATCTGTAAAGTGACTGCGTAGACTTTTCCGGCGTTGTAGTTCATTGTATGTTTATAAGTTTTGCATTCATATCCTAAAATCAAATTGGTATGATATTTCGACGTTCCATTTCGCTGCTATCTTCCAGATGCTGCGCTGAACGGCTGAGACGCCAGAGCCTTCGTCCCTATATATGTCACAGAGAGTCAATGTGGAGAGTGCATATGGAGCGCCAGTGCACTGGGAGGAGGGACATATTGCAACAAGACAATCGCCATTAAATATGCTGACCACGTCAAAGTGTTGTGAGGGCATACATGCCTAAACGCATCGCTGTCAGTCTCTCCAGTTGTGGCTTTCAATCTTTAGACTATCTACAGTTATTCTGCACCATAGAGTTTCAGTATATCCTCAATATTTGGAGCAAGCACACTCGAAGGGCGGAGATCTTTTCCTGATAAAGTAAATTTAAGATTCAGATAGACCCTGTGCTGGCACGGGATTTTAGCCTCGCCAGTGGCTGTCAATACAAATTCGCAGAAAATATTTGAACTATAATTGTGTAATTTCTGAGCAATTCTGAGGCCGAATGGTAGTTCAAAGACTGGAGACACAGAGCCTCTCTTCGCCTTATAGAGAGTCCTGAAGATGTCTAGAAGATGGAGGGCAAAGTTTTTGAAAGATGTGTATAAAATTTATGAACTGTCCCCCAGAAATTATTACTGTAAAGTGGGACACTACAGTCTCTTCTCTACACAACTAAACAAGTTCATCACGTTTGAGTGTCTTGACGAGTTAGCAAACAGTATTTTGTCCTGGTATGACCGTTATCCCAGCGAGAAAGCAGCTCTCTGAGCAAAACGACAGTATTACTGAGAGAGGACAGGTTACTCTCTCAGCAATTTGTCGCGTACGGAAAAATATTAAAGATTTCATTAGAACCTGTCGCACCTTGAGCGAGACTCTAGAAAGTTAACAGCCTGAGCAGATGTTGATGGAGCCTGGTAGGGCGCTAAAAGCGTGAGGTATTTTTATGGTTCTTAGCTTGTAGAAACGGCATGTTGGGAATTGAAAGCAACTGGCGGCGAGCCTGTCCCTTAGTAAATCTTGCTGGACATGTCAACAGCCATACAGGGCAGACAGGTCAGCCCCTCATTGAGACAGGACTCCAGCAGAACAATGCCGAGCTACCTGTTGTGGTGTCAGCGGAAGCCTGGTCTGAGGATGACACTCTGAAGGAAGGCGTGTACACAGTGGAGTCATACACCGGGCATTGTGTGCAGAGCCATCTGTAATAAAAATTCACCTGTTTTTGTGTTTGCTGATAGTGCAAATAGGTTACTGGACCACTGCCATCGGTCGCCTCTGTCGTATAAGAAAAAATCCAGTGTCTGAGAAACGTTTGGAGATAGTATCTTTATTATACCTCATAGTTAGAACTAACAAGCTCTAAGACATAGGCGATTTAGATAAAGATCTTTAAGATTGTATCTGTTCGCTTGTTGCAGTGGGAAGCGACACGACTTCAGAGAAAATCATCTTCCTCCTCTGCAAAAACTTAAAAATGCCAGTAATTGGCAGTTTCTTTTTTTTTCAGGTATGCAGGTTTTGTAACTCTTGCCCTGGTTCGACATGAGTTTGTGCTGTCGTTGGGAGGGAAGAGTTACCGCCTCTAGAGCCCTGTGATTGGCTCAAGATGGGGTGAAGGCGGTGTCATTCCTGCATTTTGCAGGAAAACGGTTTTTTTTTTAATTTGGTCTGAAAAACATCTTCTGGTTGAAGCTCTGGCATGCTGGCATGTGTGGTTGGTACTTAGGACCTGTCCTGAGGCTGACTTCACTTGCGAGTAGTTCTTGCTGTACTGACAGTGTGACTTCAAATGTCTCAGACTATTTGTTTGCCGAGGGCACACTTATTCGTTTTTCATTTACCAGTCTTGACGTTTGGTATCCTTGTGTGCTCTGTTGTATAAGCGAGCCAAACTGGTCCTTGGTACGACCAGCGAAAAGGTGTGTCACACACTGAAATCTATCATGATTTCAGGGCTCTGGTAAAGAGTAAATTGCGATCCGTCTGCCTGATCGCTAGTCCGTGAGATTTTTGCATTTCTTTCGTGGCCGCGATCGATTCACAGCAGCTGCCTCCAAGTCTCACCTCTGCCGCACACATCTCGCCAGCTGCAAGTTACATCGCCGCACGAAGCAAACTAGGCCACGTACGGCCGCTCCGGCATTGTCAGGGCATACAGATCTCAATCGCCACTTGCTCTCAGCTTCACCTATGTAGAGAAGCTACACTGGATATCATCAATCAAAGTCTGCTCAGCGTTAGATCAATTCAGATTGCGTTATCCACATTTTAGGGCCAGAGTACTTGACTCACTTCTGCCACGCAGGACCCTTGTCCACTGTAGTCTTAAGCCACTTGTTAGTTGTTTACGGTATTCAATCAATAACTTGTTTAGCAATAAATGTTGTTAGGAAACTAAAAAATTATGCTCACACAGTCAATCATTTAAACAGCCCCAACCAGCATTACCTTTCTTTAGGAATTACTTTAACTGACCAATACCATTCCTTTTCCTCTCTCCCCTTTTCCCTACTTGCATGAGGAAAGAAAGGAGAGGAGGTTAGTCTTTAGCAGCTCTGCGAGATCACAGAAATAGATAGGACAGAGACGGAACGCGATCATGGCCTGTTCAAATATCATCCTGGTATTCACATGATATTATGCAGAACACAAATGGAAAACCTAAGCCTTCACATCGAGAATAGCATTTAAATGTTACTCTTGAACTACTCGATGGTTGCTATTGCTACTCATATTTCCTGCTACCAACCATGTCTACCAGTCGTGGACTGGACTACCCCGGAAGAAGACATTCCACGATACTTTTAAAACTATTTCTGCAATGACCACCAGGTTTCTAACGTTGTTGTCTGATTTGTACTTGACACACTTTAAGAAGGTGAATAACTACTGTATGAGGAGTGCAGATTAAAATTTGTTTCACTACTGGCATTCCAACCAGCCTCTTCTAGCACGTAAACCATTGCGTCATCGCTATTTGGCAAACTCGGAGACGAAGGCTTTTGGTGGAATGATCGGTCTCAACGTACTGAAAATAATAACAAATGTTGAGATTACCTGACATGAACAATCGGTGCAGGAGGCGATAATTTGTACTGTAGTCTCTTATGAAAACTTTTATTTATTTGCCAAGATCACCACGTTAACATGTTAGTGGCTTACCACACGCATGCTCATAAATTAAGGATAATTGCACAATGTGGAGCCACACAAAACTGGCGCTAATAGCATAGGCACATAGGGAACACACACGACACAGATCTGTAAGTCCACGGTATTGAGAAAACCATCCTGAAACACATGTGCTACAAAACGCCACTGTTTCCTGAGCACGTATCCCGACATCAATATCAGATACGATCGCCATGCACACGTACACAGGCCGAACAACGGGTTGGCATACTCTGGATCAGGTGGTCGAGCAGCTGCTGGGGTATAGCCTCCCATTCTCTCACCAGTGCTTGTTGGAGCTCCTGAAGTCTCTTAGGGGTTTGAAGAAATGTAGCGATACATCGACCGAGAACATCCCAGACGTGTTCGATGGGGTTTAGGTCTGGAGAACAGGCAGGCCACTCCATTCGCCTGATATGTTCTGTTTAAAGGTACAATTCCACGATGGCAGCTCGATGGGGCCGTGTGTTATCATCCATCAGGAGGAAGGTGGGACCCACTGCACCCCTGAAAAGGCAGACTTACTGATGCAAAACGATGTCCTGATACACCTGACCCGTTACAGTTCCTCTGTCAAGGAAATGGAGGGGTGTAAGTGCACCAATCATAATCCCACCCTACGTCATCAAACCACGGCCTCCATACAGGTCCCTTTCAAGGACATTAAGCCTCCAGTCGCCCTAGTATTCTACCACTCATAACGCCATCAATATGTGTTCTTTGAGCCATTTTCAACACACAGTCACTATTAGCACGTCTGAAAACGTCTGCACACTTACTCGCTGCACTATACTCTGACATGCACCAACACACCTCTGCATATGTGGACTGCTGCCAGCGCCACCGCGCGACGACCGCAGGTGAAATACACCACATAGTCATACCCCGAGGTGATTTAAACCCATTAACCGCCCACCATAGCGTCGTTTCACCATGTATGAGCATTATCCTTAATCTATGAGCATGAGTGTAGTTTTGGCAATGTAAATTGCCATGTTCAGATCCGTAAACGGGGGCAGTGATATGTTGTCCAGTCATATTAAAGTGACCACCTATCAGAAGCCTGAATAATCACTTTTTGCAGCGCGGACCGCTGCGAGACGTGTAGTAAGAGAGTCAAAGAAGTTGTGGAAGGTACTGGCAGGGATGTGGAACCATGACGACTTCATCATCGTGGCCTGCTGCGTTAGGTTTATCGGTTGAGCAACCACGGCGCGAACAGCACGAGCGAGGTAGTCCCACAGATTGTCGAAGCAAATGCGTCTAGGGGAGGACATAGCCCCAAGGATAGATGCATAATTGCGTTGACTGTGCCTTCCAAAATGACGAGATCATCTAGGCAATGGCACCGAAATATTCCCCAGACCGTAATGCTCCTTCCTCCGGCCTGGACCCTTCCAACGATTGTTGCAGGGTGTTCGCTTTAGACGTTTCATGCCGCACACGGCAACAGTCATGTGTTCGATGGAGCACAAAACGTGATTCATCGGAAAAGGCCACCTATCACAACTCAGGAGGCCTCCAGTTGACGTATCGGCGTGCAAATTCCAGCCTACGTCGCCGATGAGCTGCATTCAGTACGGTTGACAAACCAGGCGCCTGCTTCGGAGACCCACAAGCTGCGACGTTCGCTGAATGGTCGTTGAAGACACTGTTGGTAACCCCTTGGTTCATCTGGGCGTCAGTTGCTCAAGAACTGCTCGTCTAATTGCGCACATCTTCGCAACCGTCGTTCACCCCTGTCATCTATGGCCTGTGGTGCACCAAAGTTGCCTCGGGGTCAGTTTTGACGCCGGCCGCGGGGGCCGAGCGGTTCTACGCACTTAAGTCCGGAACCGCGCGACTGCTGCCGTCGCAGGTTCGAATCCTGCCTCAAGCATGGATGTGTGTTATGTTCTTATGGCGACACGTGGACAGTTTACAGACTTAGCCGTTTTGGGAAAGATTCCACCCCTGGACCGAAAAGCAGCGTGTCCTTTTGGACGTTAGATAAATCGCTCCATTTCTGCATTATAACGACTGCAATGTTTTCTGCTCCCCCCTCCCTCGCGCCCGACTCTTTATATACGCCCCGCTGCCACCTGCTACCTGTGAGTTGTTATTATACAGGATGTTCATAAATGAATATCAGGGTTGTAACGCTTTATAATATTTATTACATTAAACTTATGGTTACAAATGATATGTCAAAAGAAAGGGCAACTCTTAGCAGTTGTGTTTGGCAGCAGTGCGCATGCGAAGCGCAATGTTTCCGCCGCAATCCGCTAGACAGCGGTAGTAGCGAAGATGGCCAAGCGCTGGATTGGCTGCAATGGGCCCAATGACAGGGCTTGATTTGCATGGCCTCCATGTTCACCCGACCTAACGCCATGCGATTTTTTCCTTTGGGGTTTCATCAAGGTTCGTGTGTACGTGCATCCGCTACAAGCAGATCTCCCTGAATTAAGAAACTGGATTGAAGCAGCTGTTGCTACAAGCACTGAAGACACACTTATCAACGTTTCGGAAGAACTCGGCTGTAGACTTAATGTGTGCTGTTTGACAAATGGTCCTCACATTGAACATTTATAAGATTCTTGGTAAAACTGTTTGAGTTGCTCTTTCATTTGACATATCATTTATAACTGTATGTTTAATATAGAAAATATTATAAAGCGTTAAAACCCCAATATTCATTTACAAACACCCTGTACATCGTCGTCGAACACAGGCAATGGTCACATTAATGTGAATGGACCGTGTCATTACATCTTAGAGTGATTTAAACCACTCTGTCACAAGAAGAACTTTTTTAAGAGGGCTATTTTTTGATGATGTTATAGGATGTGTTAATAATTGTAAAACAAAATTATATTTTTGTAGAATTACGGTCAGAGAAACAATTGTTAGGGAACAGTAGCTGTGTCTGTGATGTCAGCATCGTGAAGTCATAGAATCTTTGACAGTCAGTAGTGGAAAGCTGCGGTGTGCAGTAGGTAGGGATTCGTTGAGTGGACAGTGTATGCATGGACTCACTTTTGGAACTATGAGACTTGCAGATTTATTATGAAGAGGAATGATGACTTGGATAGCTTACAGACTTAAAAAAAGGTTTTGTAATGAAGAACAAGGTATTATTTGATGAGGTAAAAGATTTTTCATTTTTGTAGACTTGTATTGTTGGTTCACTTCACCCTCTACACAGCCGAGTTTTTGATAATTATTCTGTTGATTGATCTGAGTTAATTTACTGGACCATGGGGGTTATTAGATTAAATGAATATTCATATTAGAGTCTATAATTCTTTTATAAGTTCCTTTCCAACTGAAATTTCAGAACTTAAAGGTTGAGTCGTGTGTTTCATTGGCATTGTGCATCAAGATTATGAACCCAACTTCCCTGAACGAACTGTAGTTAGTTTTCAGCAGTATTTTTTCGCTGTTACGGAGTCTTGGTGTGTTGCTGTTTCTGCCAGTGCTTCATTTTGCAGGTGAGATTCATAATAAGTAATTGTTTTGTTTTCTTTGCGTAATGTAGGTTCTGTTAGTTTCTTTACTTTGCCAGAGCCATAGGACAGTGCAGAAATTTTCATGAATCTCAGGTCAGTGTGCTCCCTGCCACCGTTGGATAAGCAGCTGCAGCAGCAAGTCGTATACTCCTAGCTCAATCATTTGTTACATAGTTTAATTCTTAATTTCTTTGCGTGTTTTTGGTACTTGCATTGTTTAATTCATAAATTTCGGTCGTATTATAGTATTTCAGAGTTGTAGCATCGCGTTTTAGTACCTGAATAGTGTAAAATCGCGTAGTCTCCTTCCGCCGCCGAGCAGTGTGTCAGTAGTGCGCAAGTAGCAGCATTACTGCATTTACTAGGCAACCTTGTATTTTAATAACCGTTTAAATTTTGTGTCGATTTGTTTGCGCTCTCTGTAGATTAGTTCAGACGTTCTTTGCACAACAGTTTTTAGCATGGGTAGGGACTGCAACTGCTGTGTTCGGATGCAGGCTGAGTTGGCATCCCTTCCCTCCCAGCTTCAGGCAGTTTCGGCTTCGGTCACACAGCTTGAGGCTGTTGCCAATGGGCAACACTGTGGGGGTCCGGATGGGGGTTTGTCGGAGACAGCCACCTGGTCCCACGCATCCCCCGATCGGACTACGACTGTGGTTGCCCGGGATACTGCCCGCATTGTGGCTGATCCCTCACCTGTGGTAGAGTGGGAGGTCGTCTCAAGGTGTGGCAGGGGGTGAAAGACATTCCGGAGGGCTGAACGGAAGGCCTCTCCAGTTTGTCTGGCGAACCGGTTTCAGGCTCTGTCTCAGGCTGATACTGATCTTCAGCCTGACATGGCTGCTTGTCCTGTTCCAGAGGTAACCCCTCAGTCTGCAAGATCTGGGCGGTCGCAGAGGGTGGGCTTACTGGTAGTTGGGAGCTCCAACGTCAGGTGCGTAATGGGGCCCCTTAGGGATATGGCAGCAAGAGAGGGGAAGAAAACCAATGTGCACTCCGTGTGCATACCGGGGGGAGTCATTCCAGATGTGGAAAGGGTCCTTCCAGATGCCATGAAGGGTACAGGGTGCACCTATCTGCAGGTGGTCGCTCATGTCGGCACCAATGATGTGTGTCGCTATGGATCAGAGGAAATCCTCTCTGGCTTCCGGTGGCTATCTGATTTGGCGAAGACTGCCAGTCTCGCTAGCGGGATGAAAGCACAGCTCACCATCTGCAGCATCGTCGACAAGACTGACTGCGGACCTTTGGTACAGAGCCGAGTGGAGGGTCTGAATCAGAGGCTGAGACGGTTCTGCGACCGTGTGGGCTGCAGATTCCTCGACTTGCGCCATAGGGTGGTGGGGTTTCGGGTTCCGCTGGATAGGTCAGGAGTCCACTACACGCAACAAGCGGCTACACGGGTAGCAGGGGTTGATTGGCGTGGGCTGAGCGGTTTTTTTAGGTTAGATGGCCTTGGGCAAGTACAGAAAGGGTAACAGCCTCAACGGGTGCGGGGCAAAGGCAGGACATGCGGGGACCAAGCAGCAATTGGTATTGTAATTGTAAACTGTCGAAGCTGCGTTGGTAAAGTACCGGAAAGCACCGAAGCTGAAATCGTTATAGGTACAGAAAGCTGGCTGAAGCCAGAGATAAATTCTGCCGAAATTTTTACAAAGGTACAGACGGTGTTTAGAAAGGATAGATTGCATGCAACCGGTGGTTGAGTGTTCGTCGCTGTTAGTAGTAGTTTATCCTGTAGTGAAGTAGAAGTGGATAGTTCCTGTGAATTATTATGCTTGGAGGTTACACTCAACAACCGAGCTAGGATAATAATTGGCTCCTTTTACCGACCTCCCGACTCAGCAGCATTAGTGGCAGAACAACTGAGAGAAAATTTGGAATACATTTCACATAAATTTTCTCAGCATGTTATAGTCTTAGGTGGAGATTTCAATTTACCAGATATAGACTGGGACACTCAGATGTTTAGGACGGGTGGTAGGGACAGAGCATCGAGTGGCATTATACTGAGTGCACTATCCGAAAATTACCTCGAGCAATTAAACAGAGAACCGACTCGTGGAGATAACATCTTGGACCCACTGATAACAAACAGACCCAAACTTTTCGACTCTGTATGTGCAGAACAGGGAATCAGAGATCATAAGGCCGTTGCAGCATCCCTGAATATGGAAGTTAATAGGAATATAAAAAAGGGAGGAAGGTTTATCTGTTTAGCAAGAGTAATAGAAGGCAGATTTCAGACTACCTAACAGATCAAAACGAAAATTTCTGTTCCGACACTGACAATGTTGAGTGTTTATGGAAAAAGTTTAAGGCAATCGTAAAATGCGTTTTAGACAGGTACGTGCCGAGTAAAACTGTGAGAGACGGGAAAAACCCACCGTGGTACAACAACAAAGTTAGGAAACTACTGCGAAAGCAAAGAGAGCTCCACTCCAAGTTTAAACGCAGCCAAAACCTCTCAGACAAACAGAAGCTAAAGATGTCAAAGCTAGCGTAAGGAGGGCTATGCGTGAAGCGTTCAGTGAATTCGAAAGTAAAATTCTATGTACCGACTTGACAGAAAATCCTAGGAAGTTCTGGTCTTACGTTAAATCAGTAAGTGGCTCGAAACAGCATATCCAGACACTCCGGGATGATGAAGGCATTGAAACAGAGGATGACACGCGTAAAGCTTAAATACTAAACACCTTTTTCCAAAGCTGTTTCACAGAGGAAGACCGCACTGCAGTTCCTTCTCTAAATCCTCGCACAAACGAAAAAATGGCTGACATCGAAATAAGTGTCCAAGGAATAGAAAAACAACTGGAATCACTCAACAGAGGAAAGTCCACTGGGCCTGACGGGATACCAATTCGATTCTACACAGAGTACGCGAAAGAACTTGCCCCCCTTCTAACAGCCGTGTACCGCAAGTCTCTAGAGGAACGGAAGGTTCCAAATGATTGGAAAAGAGCACAGGTAGTCCCAGTCTTCAAGAAGGGTCGTCGAGCAGATGCGCAAAACTATAGACCTATATCTCTGACGTCGATCTGTTGTAGAATTTTAGAACATGTTTTTTGCTCGAGTATCATGTCGTTTTTGGAAACCCAGAATCTACTATGTAGGAATCAACATGGATTCCGGAAACAGCGATCGTGTGAGACCCAACTCGCTTATTTGTTCATGAGACCCAGAAAATATTAGATACAGGCTCCCAGGTAGATGCTATTTTTCTTGACTTCCGGAAGGCGTTCGATACAGTTCCGCACTGTCGCCTGATAAACAAAGTAAGAGCCTACGGAATATCAGACCAACTGTGTGGCTGGATTGAAGAGTTTTTAGCAAACAGAACACAGCATGTTGTTATCAATGGAGAGACGTCTATAGACGTTAAAGTAACCTCTGGCGTGCCACAGGGGAGTGTTATGGGACCATTGCTTTTCACAATATATATAAATGACCTAGTAGATAGTGTCGGAAGTTCCATGCGGCTTTTCGCGGATGATGCTGTAGTATACAGAGAAGTTGCAGCATTAGAAAATTGTAGCGAAAAGCAGGAAGATCTGCAGCGGATAGGCACTTGGTGCAGGGAGTGGCAACTGACCCTTAACATAGACAAATGTAATGTATTGCGAATACATAGAAAGAAGGATCCTTTATTGTATGATTATATGATAGCGGAACAAACACTGGTAGCAGCTACTTCTGTAAAATATCTAGGAGTATGCGCGCGGAACGATTTGAAGTGGAATGATCATATAAAATTAATTGTTGGTAAGGCGGGTACCAGGTTGAGATTCATTGGGAGAGTCCTTAGAAAATGTAGTCCATCAACAAAGGAGGTGGCTTACAAAACACTCGTTCGACCTATACTTGAGTATTGCTCATCAGTGTGCAATCCGTACCAGATCGGGTTGACGGAGGAGATAGAGGAGATCCAAAGAAGAGCGGCGCGTTTCGTCACAGGGTTATTTGGTAAGCGTGATAGTGTTACGGAGATGTTTAACAAACTCAAGTGGCAGACTCTGCAAGAGAGGCGCTCTGCATCGCGGTGTAGCTTGCTCGCCAGGTTTCGAGAGGGTGCGTTTCTGGATGAGGTATCGAATATATTGCTTCCCCCTAGTTATACCTCCCGAGGAGATCACGAATGTAAAATTAGAGAGATTAGGGGCGCACGGAGGCTTTCAGACAGTCGTTCTTCCCGCGAACCATACGCGACTGGAACAGGAAAGGGAGGTAATGACAGTGGCACGTAAAATGCCCTCCGCCACACACCGTTGGGTGGCTTGCGGAGTATAAATGTGGATGTAGATGTTACATTCTTACACAGGTCGACATTACAGTTTTTTTTTCAAACAATTCGCACTGGCCAAGTCTACTGAGCGTAAAATTATTGGTTTGCTTATTTATTTCCTCATGAATAAGATCGGTTTTCACACACAGGATTCTTTTCAATCTCATGTAAGTGATGTGGCTTTGAGCTCAGTAGAACATTTAGGTTGTCAGTTCACATTCCCAAGTTTGTATTTACCATAACACACACACAAGTGAAGGCTGTTTACTTACATTTTCTTAGCCACGTTGTATATTCTTCTTGTGACAGAGTGGTTTAAAGAATTGTGTGATGTAGCTACCACTGTCCGGTTTTACGAGTCTGAAGATGTCAGTTTTTATTGCTGGAAGTAGTAATCGTCTACTGTAATAACATAGCAATCTTGGTAAATAAATATAAGTTTTCATAAGAAGACTACAGCACAACAACAAATGTACCAGAAGAGATGAGGATCTCTTCTTATACTTTCGTATTAGTCAATATGAAAGTGATATTTCACATTTTCTGAACCGACTATAGCCTGTGAGCGTTGTTAGTAGCTGGCTCGCTCCCACCAGTGACTCCCTTAAAGGGCTGGCATGTTCGTGGTTTTCCCACGTACATTACGCTATCGGTCTGACGTGGCAGGGGTCGCTGCCCTCTGACGACCGCCGGACTGCGTGCAGAAGGAGCTGAGGTTGCGGCCAATGACCCGACACACTCAGTATGCATAGATTCCTCCCATTACACCAGCGGCGAGCATTACTTACCTTTCAGAGGTTTTGTTTGCGGCCAGTCATCTATTTCACCGTGATATGTTCAATTTTTAATCTCTCAGGCATAACGAGCAATTCTTTTTCGCCACCAATAACACTCCGGTGTGTTGTTAAAACTTCCCATCACCAGAATAAAAAACAAAAGAACTTAATACAGACTATTGCGTCACTTGATGCATCAATCAGCATCAGTGTTACGATAGATATCGTTTGACACTACATTCTGTGTTAAATCCTTTTATCTGACGTGCTGATGATAGACTGTGCTAGAAACCATAAAAATGAAGTTTTAACATGAAGCTGAGTGTTATTACTAGCGGCGAAAAAGACGTGCTCAGTAACTCACACTGTACTCGTAGGTCTCGTGCGCCACTTTATGTCGCAACTTAAAACTGTTTCATGTATTTCATTAATTACGTTTGCACAACTGGATAAGTACATCTACATACATATTCTGCAAGCCATTATAAGGTGCATGGCTGAGGGTACTTAGTGCCAGTCATTCCTTTTCCTGTCACACTCGTAAATGAAGCGGGGAAAAGACGACTGTCTGTATGCTTCCTTACGAGCCATAAATTTCTTTCATTTATCTTCGCAGTACTTACGTGACTTGTAGATTGCTGGCAATAAAACCGTTCTGTAGTCCCTCGCAAATGCCTGTTCTCTAAACTTTCTCAGTACGTTTTCGCAAAAATAACGCCGACTTTCCTCCAGGGATTCCCATTTGAGTACAAGGAGCATTTTCGTAATAGTCGCAATTTTTGCACGCTTCTGAATTGCTTCGATGTCTTCCTTTAATCCGACCTGATGGGGTTCCCAAACTCTTGGGCAGTACTCATTGACATTAACTTAGATTTTTCCATACTTAGAAATTCTGTCTAGTCGTATATCATCGCACAGTCACCCAACTGCGACACTTCCGTACGCTACAGCGTCTGCAGCGAAGAGTCGCAGATTGCTGCTCGCCTTACCCCTGAGATCGTTTATGTATGGTATAAATTGAGACGGCTGCACGAGTATTTGCACCCTGGTTTATGTAATGCAAGTCCAGTCTCTTAATTATAGTGCCACCTCGCTTGGTTATTTGTAATTCTATATGCGTTAGGGCAAGAGATTAACATGAGGAAGAAATTAATTTGTGTATCAGTATCTGAGCAAACAGCCGTCTTTATTCATATCTCTGCAGCTTTCCAGTGTATCTCGACACAGTTTCATTCCACTAATTTTAAATTAGACATTCTTATGTATGTCTCTCGTGTGAATTTAGCTGGTACCTTAAATACCAGCCCAGAGGCGATTTATTGCTACGGCTTTACAATGTAGAAATAAATGTGATACCATGACAGGGCATTGCTCCTTCATCCTACTACTGCTAATCGTTCCGTTTCCTGTTTCACTCGCAAAACGACTGTCTATATGCTTCAATACGAGCCTTAATTTCTTTCAGCTTACCTTCGCGGTCCCTCCAAATTTGATGCGATATGAAACAGAATATGCGTTTCAGATGTTGTGCCCCAAAAGGATGCTGAAAATTACGTTGAGGAATGAGGAGATTCTCCACAGAATCGACGAGGAAAGAATGATGTGAAAATAATAAGAATAACGGAAAAAATAACGGCGCATGTGCTAAGACATCAGAGAATCACTTCAGATGCGCCAGAGGGAAACAGAAGGGGCAAACATTTTAAAACAAGAAAGAGACTGAAATATATAGGACAAATAATTGACAACGGTGAATGTAAGTACTATACTGACAAGAGGAGATTGGCACAGAAGAGGAAACAGTGGTGTTCAACATCAGATCAGTCAATATACTGGTGGGAAAAAAAGAGAAAAAAAGAAACACGAAAATACAGAAGAGCTGCTGGGGATGCGAGAGACGCTGTTGGATTATCGTGTGGATAGAATCTGGAAAGGTGCCAGTTTCAAAAGCATTCGGAAATAACAGACTGTGATTTCCTGGCGCCTGCGAGAGGAAATTTCTTAAAAGCTTAAGGTCGACGAATGTTCGTATGCAGCAATCAGTAGTATAATGTACTAATGACAGCAGCATGCGACCTTGGCACTGATATAATATACTAATGATAGCAGCTTGCGAACGTCCGACGATCCTTTGCTTTTAAGAAATTCCTCTCCCAGGCAATCACAGTCTTGTATATTACGCCGAAAGTAGATGAAGCACGACGTAATGAGCAGTAAACGATACGGTGTTCGAAGGCGACTACTTCTGCTACAACCTGCATGTCGGCAACCTGCCAGCTCCGAGGTCATAAAGGCGGAAATTATTGGACGGAGAATGCACATATATTTCGCAATGCACCACTCACCTCACAGTATTGCAACTGGGGCTCGACGACAAACAGTTCAAAAGTACTCTTGTGACCCAAAAACTGCAGCAGAAATGGGAAGTTTAACCCTTCCTTAGCTGGCCGGTTGTATCATGTTTCTGGGACAACTCGCTACTATGTGCAACAAATGGTTCAAATGGCTCTGAGCACTATGGGACTCAACTGCTGTGGTCATAAGTCCCCTAGAACTTAGAACTACTTAAACCTAACTAACCTAAGGACAGCACACAACACCCAGCCATCACGTGGCAGAGAAAATCCCTGACCCCGCCGGGAATCGAACCCGGGAACCCGGGCGTGGGAAGCGAGAACGCTACCGCACGACCACGAGATGCGGGCCTATGTGCAACATGCCAACAGGATTACATTTCCAGAGCACTTGCCCGCGAAAGGCAAAGGTCCCGAGTTCGAGTCTCGATCGGGCACACAGTTTTAATCTGCCAGGAAGTTTCAGGATTACATTTGCTATACATTCTCTCATTGAAAATGTGAGAACGTGCCGACTGTTTACATAACTGAATTTCTACTTTAATCTTAATCTACAATAAAATTTATTACGTTCAATTCAACCACACATTGAAATTATACGTTCGGAAATTCATCTATGGAGCGGAAGTTGTTACGCAGAAATACTTTTTTCAATTGTGTTCATTACTTACAGCACTTAAAGACACAAGGGAGGTGGTCAAATATTTTTATAGCTGCATACTTGCCTTCCGTTCTATGCAAGAGTAAAACTAAATTGTGGTTAGTGGAACCACTGTTATTCCTAATGTTGTATTTATGGATGCTACTGTTATTTTTTGAATTGTGACTTGTTTTTCACAACAAATATCATAAGACAGTATATATTCGAGTTTAGGCATTAGATACTACCGTTTCAGTCCCTTATTCAAACTTTCATTTCTTTGAGAACGGCAGTAAACGAAACCTCTGCCTTAACCATGCTCGGGTAAAAGGTTTTTGCTGTATCTGGAGCACGAAAATAGCAGTTACTTCACATCTTCATCTTTATTGCATAAATCGCATAATGAGGAAACCTTCCGACCTGTGCAATGAATACCCTGTGTCTATTTGTGTTATTGTTACATCGGGTCTATAGTAATGTGCGGATACTTCGTCTTCTTCCAGAGAACGACTGCTCAGCTCAATCGAACGAGTAGTGCTGCTGATGTTATGCTGTCAGGGCCTATTACTTAAGCCTCTTAGGAATATTTGATGCCGCAAAAGGCACAACGAAAGCTACGTATGTAATTAATAGTATTGCTCACCGGCTGTCTTTACTCATAGGCGATGTCTTACACACAGGATATAAGGTTTTCCAGCAACCGCATGAAAAGATATTCAGCAGTCCACTTCTCAATCTTTATAACCAAAAGGAGAGATTTTTTTCTTTTCTTTATTGACATTTGGCCAACACGATCAAATTTTCTTAGTATCATTCTTAAAGGGCACTCTGCTTCTCATTTCGTTCAAAAATGGTTCAAATGGCTCTAAGCACAATGGGACTTAACATCTGAGGTCATCAGTCCCCTAGACTTAGAACTACTCAAACCTAACTAACCTAAGGACATCACACACATCCATGCCCGAGGCAGGATTCTAACCTGCGACCGTAGCAGCAGCGCGGTTCCGGACTGAAGCGCCTAGAACCGCTGGGCCACAGCGGCCGGCGCCGCATTTCGTTTATTGTCGTTTACAAAGAAATGCAAGTTTGAATAAATGATTGAAACACGACACAACTATAAACTACGAATAGAGGAATGTGTTGTTCTTCTTCATTCATAAATCGTATCACAGAGATTTCCTCAAACCTATTCAGAACAGGCGAGTGAAAATCTGCCTTGATTTAAACGCATACACTTAATCTTTGTTATGAATCGTATGCCGTTTTTCTGATCAATAAACTATGGAGGTTCGCCGATGACATTGTAATTCTATCAGAGACAGCAAAGGACCTGGAAGAGCAGTTGAAGAGAATGGACAGTGTCTTGAAAGAAAGATATAAGATGAACACCAACAAAAGCAAAACGGTGATAACGGAATGTAGTCGAATTAAATCGGGTGATGCAGATGGAATTAGGTAAGAAATGAGACACTTAAAGTAATAAATGAGTTTTGCTATTTTGGGAGCAAAATAACTAATGATGGTCGAAGTAGAGAAGATATAAATGTAGACTGGCAATGGCAAGGAATGGGTTTCTGAAGAAGAGAAGTTTGCTAACATCGAGTATATATTTAGGTGTCAGGAAGTCTTTCCTGAAAGTATTTGTGTGGAGTGTAGCCATGTATGGAAGTGAAACATGGACGATGAATAGTTTGCACAAGAAGAGAATATAAGCTTTCGAACTGTGGTGCTACAGAAGAATGCTGAAGATTAGATGGGTAGATCACGTAACTAATGAGGAGGTATGAATAGAATTGGGAAGAAGAGAAATTTGTGGCACAACTTGAGTAGAAGAAGGGATCGGTTGGTTGGACATGTTCTGAGGCAGCAAGGGATCACCAATTTAGTATTCGAGGGCAGCGTGGAGGGTAAAAATCGTAGAGGGAGACCAAGATATGAATACACTAAGCAGATTCAGAAGGATGTAGGTTGCAGTAAGTACTGGGAGATGAAGAAGCTTGCACAGGATAGAGTAGCATGGAGAGCTGCATCAAACCAGTCTCTGGACTGAAGACCACAACAACAACAACAAAACCATGGAGATTATGATATTTTAGTAGCCAGAAATAATGCACACCATTTGAGATCTTAGTCCAAACCCATTTCGTCTGCCAGTCGTTTCTTGTTTTTTCGTTGATTAAGGTCATCATTTATCGGTAAGGAAGTGTATCATTTAGGATTTCACCTAAGTGGGCAGAGGTTAAGATACTCGACTCGCATTCGGGACGGTGGTAGTTCTAGCCCAGTCCGATCAGCCAGCTTTACATCTGCCATTGTTTCTCCATATCGATTAAGGCGAATGGTTTGATGGTCATTTCGAGAATGACACTGCTGATTTCCTTGTCCATCCTTCCCAATTCGAATTTGTGGCCCGTCTCTAATGGCCTCATCGACAACAAGGCTTTAAACCGTAACCTTTCTGGCACTCTCATGCAGCTGAGTTAGACTCTGGCACTTACTTTGTATTACACGTGGCAAGGGCCTTATCGACCTTACATTTGCTCTGCGAACCTCTTCTATTCCTTTCTGTCAATTGCGCTGTTTATGCACTTGGCGTTTATGTTCATCCTAGCTGTGTCCTCCTGCGTGTTATCTCGCCGCCAAATTTTGGGCCTTCGTATTCGTCTTGTTCCATTTATTGTCTTGCAGAGTGCTATTCTAGGTAGCCTGTTCATCACCATTCTTGTTATGCGGCCTGCCCAGTTCACCCTTCTCTTCGAAGATGTTACAGTGTTTGTACAGCTTTCTTAATTCTTCAGTTTTTCTTTTTCTCCACTCCCTGCCATTTTCATCATATAGCGGTCCAAAGATTTTTCTCAATTCTTTTCTTTCAAATATTAACAGTTTTTTAAGTCCCCATGAACCATACACCTTGCCGTTGGTGGGGAGGCTAGCGTGCCTCAACGACACAGATAGCCGTACCGTAGGTGCAACCACAACGGAGGGGTATCTGTTGAGAGGTCAGACAAACGTATGGTTCCTGAAGAGGGGCAGCAGCCTTTTCAGTAGTTGCAGGGGCAACAGTCTGGATGATTGACTGATCTGGCCTTGTAACACTAACCAAAACGGCCTTGCTGTGCTGGTACTGCGAACGGCTGAAAGCAAGGGGAAACTACGGCCGTAATTTTTCCTGAGGGCATGCAGCTTTACTGTATGGATAAATGATAATGGTGTCCTCTTGGGTAAAATATTCCGGAGGTAAAATAGTCCCCCATTCGGATCTCCGGGCGGGGACTACTCAGGAGGACGTTGTTATCAGGAGAAAGAAAACTGGCGTTCTACGGATCGGAGCGTGGAATGTCAGATCCCTTAATCGGGCAGGTAGGTTAGAAAATTTAAAAAGGGAAATGGATAGGTTAAAGTTAGATATAGTGGGAATTAGTAAAGTTCGGTGGCAGGAGGATCAAGACTTTTGGTCAGGTGAATACAAGGTTATAAATACAAAATCAAATAGGGGTAATGCAGGAGTAGGTTTAATAATGAATAAAAAAATAGGAGTAAGGGTAAGCTACTACAAACAGCATAGCGAACGCATTATTGTGGCCAAGATAGGCACGAAGTCCACGCCTACTACAGTGGTGCAAGTTTATATGCCAACTAGCACTGCAGATGATGAAGAAGTTGATGAAATGTATGATGAGATAAAAGAAATTATTTAGGTAGTGAAGGGAGGCGAAAATTTAATAGTCATGGGTGACTGGAATTCGACAGTAGGAAAAGGAAGAGAAGGAAACGTAGTAGGTGAATATGGATTGGGGGTAAGAAATGAAAGAGGAAGCCGCCTGGTGGAATTTTGCACAGAGCACAACTTAATCATAGTTAACACTTGGTTCAAGTGTCATAAAAGAAGGCTGTATGCATGGAAGAAGCCTGGAGATACTCACAGGTTTCAGGTAGATTATATAATGGTAAGACAGAGATTTAGGAACCACGTTTTAAATTGTAAGACATTTCCAGGGGCAGATGTGGACTCTGACCACAACCTATTGGTTAAGAACTGTAGATTAAAACTGGAGAAGCTGCAAAAAGATGGGAATTTAAGGAGATGGGACCTGGATAAACTGAAAGAAACAGAGGTTGTACAGAGGTTCAGGGAGAGCATAAGGGAACAATTGACAGGAATGGGGGAAAGAAATACAGTAGAAGAAGAATGGGTAGCTTTGAGGGATGAAGTAGTGAAGGCAGCAGACGATCAAGTAGGTAAAAAGACGAGGGCTAGTAGAAATTCTCGGGTGACAGAAGAAATACTGAATTTAATTGACGAAAGGAGAAAATATAAAAATGTAGTAAATGAAGCAGGCAAAAAGGAACACAATCGTCTCAAACATGAGATCGACAGGAAGTGCAAAATGGCTAAGCAGGCATGGCTAGAGGACAAATGTAAGGATGTAGAGGCTTATCTCACTAGAGGTAAGATAGATACTGCCTACAGGAAAATTAAAGAGACCTTTGGAGATAAGAGAACCACTTGTATGAATATCAGGAGCTCAGATGGAAACTCAGTTCTAAGCAAAGAAGGGAAAGCAGAAAGGTGAAAGGAGTATATAGAGGGTCTATACAAGGGCGATGTACTTGAGAACAATATTATGGAAATGGAAGAAGATGTAGATGAAGATGAAATGGGAGATATGATACTGCGTGAAGAGTTTGACGGAGCACTGAAAGACCTGAGTCGAAACAAGGCCCCGGGAGTAGACAACATTCCATTAGAACTACTGACAGCCTTGGGAGAGCCAGTCCTGACAAAATTCTACCATCTGGTGAGGAAAATGTATGAGACAGGCGAAATACCCTCAGACTTCAAGAAGAATATAATAATTCCAATCCCAAAGAAAGCAAGTGTTGACAGATGTGAAAATTACCAAACTATCAGTTTAATAAGTCACGGCTGCAAAATGCTAACGCGAATTCTTTATAGACGAATGGAAAAACTGGTAGAAGTTGACCTTAGGGAAGATCAGTTTGGACCCCGTAGAAATATGGGAACACGTGAGGCAATACTGACTCTACGACTTATCTTAGAAGCTAGATTAAGAAAAGGCAAACCTACGTTTCTAGCATTTATAGACTTAGAGAAAGCTTTTGACAATGTTGACTGGAATACTCTCTTTCAAATTCTAAAGGTGGCATGGGTAAAATACAGGGAGCGAAAGGCTATTTACAATTTGTACAGAAACCAGATGGCAGTTATAAAAGTCGAGGGGTATGAAAGGGAGGCAGTGGTTGGGAAGGGAGTGAGACAGGTTGTAGCCTCTCCCCGATGTTGTTCAATCTGTATATTGAGCAAGCAGTAAAGGAAACAAAAGAAAAATTCGGATTAGGTACTAAAATCCATGGAGAAGAAATAAAAACTTTAAGGTTCGCCGATGATATTGTAATTCTGTTAGAGACAGCAAAGGACTTGGAAGAGCAGTTGAACGGAATGGACAGTGTCTTGAAAGGAGGATAATGGAATGTAGTCGAATTAAGTCGGGTGACGCTGAGGGAATTAGATTAGGAAATGAGACACTTAAAGTAGTAAAGGAGTTTTGCTATTTGGGGAGCAAAATAACTGATGATGGTCGAAGTAGAGAGGATATAAAATGTAGACTAGCAATGGCAAGGAAAGCGTTTCTGAAGAAGAGAAATTTGTTAACAACGAGTATAGATTTAAGTGTTAGGAAGTCGTTTCTGAAAGTATATGTATGGAGTGTAGCCATGTAGGGAAGTGAAACATGGACGATAACTAGTTTGGACAAGAAGAGAATAGAAGCTTTCGAAATGTGGTGCTACAGAAGAATGCTGAAGATTAGATGGGTAGATCACATAACTAATGAGGAGGTACTGAATAGGATTGGAGAGAAGAGGAGTTTGTGGCACAACTTGACTAGAAGAAGGGATCGGTTGGTAGGACATGTTCTGAGGCATCAAGGGATCACCATTTTAGTATTGGAGGGCAGCGTGGAGGGTAAAAATCGTAGAGGGAGACCAAGAGGTGAATACACTAAGCAGATTCAGAAGGATGTAGGCTGCAGTAGGTACTGGGAGATGAAGAAGCTTGCACAGGATAGAGTAGCGTGGAGAGCTGCATCAAACCAGTCTCAGGACTGAAGACCATAACAACAACAATGCGTCACAGCAGAATAGTCTTACTGGTATAACAGTCGACTGATACACGCGGATTTTGCAGTTAGTCCTGTCATATTTTCTTTAAGATTTTGATAAAACTAAAAAATGTTTTATTCGCTGTTGTTAGACGGGCATCTATTTCTGTGTTGCGTAAGTACTTGAAACGGTTAGCTGCTTTGAAAATGAATCCATCTACAGCCAAATGATTCAAATAGTTCAAATGGCTC
This sequence comes from Schistocerca americana, assembly GCF_021461395.2. NCBI lineage: Eukaryota > Metazoa > Arthropoda > Insecta > Orthoptera > Acrididae > Schistocerca > Schistocerca americana. Next base: position 1,055,067,163 of record NC_060119.1, read on the forward strand.
TGAGCACTATGGGACTTAACTGCTGAGGTCATCAGTCCCCTAGAACTTAGAACTACTTAAACCGAACTAACCTAAGGACATCACACACACCCATGCCCGAGGCAGGATTCGATCCTGCGACCGTAGCGGTCGCGCGGTTCTAGACTGTAGCGCCTAGAACCGCTCGACCACCTCGGCCGGCTACAGCCAAAGGTATTTTGTTACTTATGACCAGATATTCTGTCTTTTCTTCATTAAACATAATCCTGTTTTCTCAGCGATTTTGTAATAATTGCCGGCCAGGGTGACCGAGCGGTTCTAGGCGCTACAGTCTGGAACCGTGCGACCGCTACCGTCGCAGGTTCGAATCCTGCCTCGGGCATGGATGTGTGTGATGTCCTTAGGTTAGTTAGGTTTAAGTAGTTTCAATTTCTAGGGGGCTGTTGACCTAAGAAGTTAAGTCCCATAGAGCTCAGAACCATTTGAACCATTTTTTGTAATAATTGTCTATCATTCTGATTAATTTTGTTTTGAAAATACTTGTTAATGCTACATCATCTGCGTAGGCATGTCTAGTGCATTTGTATCCCTTGTGGATTAGTTTTACTAAAGTATTGATCTTCTCTGAGACGAAGTTAACTAAAATAGCTTCTGCGGTAACAGCATTGATAACCCTAATCAGTTCTTCAGTTATTAGGATCAACCTGTTCAATAGGCACATCGATGGGATTTTGTAAATGACATCCAGTAAAGCAATTCTTCTGTACTTATCGCACACAAGGGGATCATTTTTCTTAAATGTAGAGCACACAACTGCGCTTTTCCAGTTTGGAGGTGGGGTTGTACGATGTCATATTGGTGCGTTATATTCTTATACTCAACCACAGTGTCACAGTTGTTGAAAAAGCCGTTTTCAGCGTGCTGAGTGCTTTTCCAGAGCGGTGCGCTTCCAGGCGGACGATCGACACGTAGTACTTTGCTTGCTGGCCAATGGCCGGCGGTATTGAGCGGCCAGGCCGTTTCTAAGGAGAGCCAGGTCCTTGGTTGGCTGGCAATAAGGGCTGGCCGGACCCTTATCGCTCAGCACGACTTCGCCGCCGCCTATCGCGATGGAATACATTAGCCGCTGCACGCCACACCGCCCACGTGCTGCCCGACACAAATGGCGTGTGTTCAGCTTTCGCTAGCTTCTCGCAGGTTCGCACACACGCTTATTTTGATGTCTAATATCGACGTTTACAGTAAATTGTGCCACCTTACCTTAAACAGCTGCAGACAGCGGATCGAATAACGTTAATGATATTTTTCAAGTGGTTCGAATGGCTCTGAGCACTATGGGACTTAACATCTAAGGTCATCAGTCCCCTAGAACTTAGATCTACTTAAACTTAACTAACCTAAGGACATCACACACATCCATGCCCGAGGCAGGATTCGAACCTGCGACTGTAGCGGTCGAGCGGTTTCAGACTTAAGCGCCTAGAACCGCTCGGCCACAGGGGCCGGCGAAATGATGATGGTTAGGATAACACAACACCCATTCCCTGGGCGGAGATATTTTTCAGTGAATTACTAAATGGGTCTCTGAAAATGGATTCTTCCTAAATTTTGAGAAAATGCAGGACATTCAGTTGTGAGTAAGAAATAGATTCACTTTAAATGCGAACATTTTAGGTTAGACTTTACCGTGACCTCTGCCTCCAGCCTCTCACATCTGTCTATTAATCCCAATCAAATAGTGGCATCTACGTTTGATTTTACCGCTGTATCTGTAGCCAATATGATTATTGTACTTCAAGTTTGTAACATTTCACCTGATTATTATTAACAAGTATGAACTTTAAGCCATTTTAACATTTCACCTGATTGTATAAACGAGTACGAATGTTAACCTGTATTAATTTGTCAAAATTGGATTTATATGCCACCTGAAGTACACACACATATATTCGACACCTCAAAACAAACACCTCCAAATTCTTTAAACAATCATTCTGTAATAATGTTGTTACGATGTATATTCTTTGCACTTTACGATTATGTATTCTCTTCTGCTATACGAACCTTGCACCCAACAGATTCCAGACGCCACATTTGTTTACAAATTGTGACAGTATACATGTGATGTGTTACGACAGCGAAAGGAACCTTTGACCACTGGAGGTGTTTACCATTAGATATCAGTTTAATTTTTTGGCGGAAGAAATCCAAAACCATGTTGTGAAATAGTGTTTTGTTTCTCTACTAGGCAGTGCGACAAATTCCTCCAAAAAATCGTAGCAGAACACACACACAAATATCATATTAACTAATGTAAATCCACCCGATGATGGAGGTTTAAACCTTTGAAACGCGTCGTGGAAATAAATAAAACGGTGACTGGTAACAGTAAACTTGTTTCATTTAATAAAATAGAATCACATCAACAACTAACGCAGAACATTAACAGGAGTCAGTAAATCGGCTAGAATGCTCCAAATTTTTTGGTGTACATTTTAATGAAAACTGGAAATGAAAGAAGCATATTACTGAGGTTCTCAAACATTTAAATTCAACTACTTTTACTCTCCGTGTAACAGTTACTCTTTGACACAAACGAATCAGCCTCCTGACATATTTTACATGTTTCCACTCAATAATGTCTTATGGAATAAGAAAGTATCGATTGCACAAAGGCGAGCAGTAACAATGGTGTTTGACCACAACGTCATTTAGGTACCTCATCCAGGAGCTAGGCTTTTTCTGCGCGTGTCATGTAGGTACCTATTCGAGGAGTTAGGCGTTTTAACTGACCATCGCAGTTTATACATTCGCTAGTGAAATTCGTCATAAAGAATCGTTCACAATGTGAGGGGAATAGTGGTGTCCATACTAAGAACACGAACGAAAAGATGGCCTTTATTACCCATTATTAAAGCTTTGAGTGGCTTAGGAAGGAGTTCAATATCCATGAACAAAAATTTTTGATCATTTGCCCAATAACAGAAAAGTCTGACTGGTAGCAAAGCAAGTTTTAAATTTAACCTAAATCATTTCTGCTCGACAACTCCTTCCATTCAATTAACGAATTGTACTTAAACACCGGTAGCCCGAAAAAAAGCCTAGTTTTTAGCGAAGTTGCATTAGTAGGGCTGAAAAACAGTACGTTTATTAATGTTAGCGCTGGCCATGTCTACATATCCTGTAAATGCACTCGGAATCACCACGAGAGGTCAGCGCTAGCGCAGCGAGTTGTTCACGTGATATTTGTTGGACTGTTGCCTGTAAACACGCGCCACATCAGTGCTCTTGGAAGAGAGCTGTGGCGGTGACTTGGTTCTGTTGTTGTTCCCGCGTTGTGATTTGCAAAGATGGAAGATGGAAAAAATCGAGATTCGAGCATTGATTAAGTACTTCGTAAAGAAAGGCATCAAAGCAAAGGACGTTCATGCCGCTTTCCAGAATACACTGGGGGACTCTGCTCCTTCGTATTCAACCGTTGCCAAGTGGACAAATGGATTTAAATTTGGTCGGGAGAGCTTAGATGATGATCCGCGTAGTGGTTGGCCAAGGAGCAGCACTACTCCAGTAATCATTGCAAAAGTGCACAAAATGGTGATGGAGGATCGCCGATTGAAAGTGCATGAAATTGCTCACGCTTGCTAGACGTCATCTGAAATGGTGTATCACATTTTAGCTGAAGAATTAGAAACGAAAAAATTGTCTGAAAGATGGGTGCCGCGACTCTTGACGTTCGCCCGCACACATGTGCCGTCACCGCGGCAAAATTACCCGCCTAATTCACCTGTTACGGCTCCGTCAGACTTCTATCTCTTCCCAAAACTGAAAATTTTTCTTGGTGGACGAAGATTCTCTTCAAACGAAGAATTGATAGCAGTAGTTGATGGTTCAAATGGCTCTGAGCACTATGGGACTTAACTTCTGATGTTATCAGTGCCCTAGAACTTAGAACTACTTAAACCTAACTAACCTAAGGACATCACACACAGCCATGCCCGAGGCAGGATTCGAACCTGCGACCGTATCGGTCGCGCGGTCCCAGACTGTAGCGCCTAGAACCGCTCGGCCACACTGGCCGGCGCCGGAGTTGACAACTATTTTGCAGGCCTGGATGAAACTCATTTTCGAGGTGGGATCAAGGCACTGGTACATCGTTGGACCAATTGCATTAATCTACAAGGAGACTACATTGAAAAATAAAAAGGTTTCAGTGATGTAAGTACCTTTTTTTCTATTTTGTTCTGAGGACTTTTAAAATGAACCTCATAACTAATTAACTATGAAAATTAAGGCTCTAAGTAGGCGAAAGGCAAAAGTCCCGAGTTCGAGTCTCGGTCCGGCACACAGTTTTAATCTGCCAGGAAGTTTCATATCAGCACACACTCTGCTGCAGAGTGAAAATCTCATTCTGGATTCAAATAGCATATCTCTCTCTTTCCAAGCATTTATCCCGACTTGCGGGGTCTGTTGGTTATTAGGTTGTGGTATGTTAATTGGAAGGAACTAGTGTACCCCAACTGTCTGCGTCTAGTGTAATCCATGGAATAGTGCGAATGTATTCAGATGTCTGTGAGCCGTGTAACTGAGGCGGAACGTGGAGACCAGCCCGGTATTCACCTAGCAGGATGTGGAAAACAGCCTAAAAACCACATACAAGATGGACGGGACACCGGCCCTCCTCGTTAATCCGCCGGGTGGATTCGATCTGGGGGCGGCGCGCCTACCCGAGTCCAGGACGCAGCGCGTTAGCGCTCTCGGCTACCCTGGCTGGTCGTTTCAAATAGCATATGATTCTTAAAAGCTGAAATACGCTGTTTTAACGTCTCACCTCCTCCATACTTCAGTGTTGGTAATACGCATGATGGCAGGTAATGCCCTCCAAGCTTCGCCAAATGCAAACCCTTCCATCGGATTGCCACAGGGTATTCCAGGGTTCATCATTCCAAATCACTCTTTTCCAATCTTATTCTGTACAATGGCACCGTATGGGCTATGCGGAGCTCCTCGAGCACTGTAATCCATTATTTTTAACTTCATACACGTAGTCGCCGGGTTATCTCTTTGCTGATAGCTCTTTGGAACTCTGGAGTGAGTCCTTTCGCTGCTTTCATGTGATTTTTTTTTTGTAACGGGCCGCCACAGTGCTACACGCCCCCTGTCCGTCAGTATATGATGTCTGCCTGGTTTTGGTTAAGCTGTAGTTGTTTGTTGGTGTTTCCAATTCCAGCCAGTTTTGGCAGGTTTAGGACTGAAACATCAATGGTGGATTTGTTACTCAGGTGACATCCAATGACTAGTAACTGAACTTCCGGTTCCTTCGCGTATCGCTTCGCAGTCACATCACCAACAGCCGATGTGGGCAGCTTTAGAAGCGTTGAAATGTAACTGACGTATTTGTTACTCAAGTTACATCCATCCAATGACTGGTCCACGATCGAGCTATTCTGCCTTTACTGCTTCTCTCCTTTCACACTGGCGTGTCCCTCTCTCGCGACATCTACTTGTCACAGAATTGGAAGGAAAATCAGTATTGGCCGTATTTTGTTGTTTTATTGTCAGCAAAATCGATTTTCAGTCACTTAGTGACCATCCTCAGTGCTGTAATATACAATTCAAATTGGTAGGCACTGGTATCAAGCTATAACCACAGGCTTAGAGTGATCACATAAACTTTATGTGGTCGCTCTAAGCTTGTCGTTATTTACTGGTTTGTGATCTTTGGAAGCCAATGCAATGGGCTTGCATGCCACTAGTTCAGCGCTCAGTAGACGGCGTTGAACCGTCAACGTAAACATGCCGACACCCACTGCACTGATACAACTTTGAGCCATCACTGTGGACTAAGTTGTAATGTAAGTTACAGCTACGCAGACGAGATGGGTGTCATCCCGCACTGTGATCACATTGAATGGTCTAGTACCCATTCATCGTTGTGTACCAACCCCTCCTATCCAGTGTTTCCACACATACATCACTGACATAGCAGCATGCCCTGCTGAGCCCCAATGAAATAAAATGAAATGTTCGTATGGCATTGTCGGCCAAGGAGACCCCACCTGGGGAAGTTCGGCCGCTGAGTTGCAAATCTTTTCAGTTGACGCCATACGGGGTGACTTACGTATCGATGATGATGACGTGGACAACACAACACCCAGCCCCGAGTGTACAAAATCGCCGATCCACCTGGGAATTGAACCCGCGCCTGCAGCATGGTAGTCAGACGCACCGACCACTCAGCTAAGGTGGCGGACGCCGCAATGTATTGGTATGGTAAGCGTGTTTTAAAAAGACCAGTCACTCTGCCTCCCCCCCCCCCCCCCTCCTCAAGCTCAATCATGCCTTGACATTAAAGAGACATACCAGCACATATTTTCATGTTTGCTGGACCTGTACGGACTGAACTTGGCATTACACCGACCTATCCAGTCACACAAAAGAAGGCAATGCTGGGCCTCATACATGCCATCTCTCCGCAATCTTAAGCACTTGTAAGGTTTCGCTGTTCTACACGTACTCTGGTTTTGGATTGATTCAGACCATTCCTTCTGCGTGTTGCAGTTGTCACAAACAGTAGTGTAATTCAAAATAATGTCTCCTGGACAACTCCTTTCATCCCACTGACGAATTTCTGCTTAAAAACCGGTAACAAGTAAAAAAAAGCGCAGTTGCTTGAGTAGGATCTCTAATATTCTAAAATAATAATGTGTTCTGTGCAATTTTGTCATATGATGACATGATAGAGACCGTGGCTGTTGTTTGAAGCAAATGTTAATGGTTTTGGGACAGCAACCAGCCACAAATTTACTTTCAGTTCCTTTATTCAAAGGGTACCGTTACCGGTTTAAAATCGTTGTGATTCATCCTCTGACGGTTTATACGCTTTATTTATGACATGTGGTGTGTTTTTTTTACAGATTAATAGTCGTGGAATGTCCGTTTGGAATGTTTGTTTTCATAACATTCGTCCGACAGATGTGAATACATTCCCACTGCATTCTTATTGCAGCACACGTAAATTTTTCTCACTGAACACTTTAGATTTGTCACTGAGAAGATATCTATCAAACACCACATGTTTTGATACATACAAATATGTACCAAAACATACAAATATGTATCAAAACATACAAATATGTATCAAAACATACAAATATGTATCAAAACATACAAATATGTATCAAAACATGTGGTGCGTGGTAGAAATCTTCTCAGTGACAAATATAAAGTGTTCAGTGAGAAAAATTTACGTGTGCTACAATAAGAATGCAGTGGGAATGTATTAACAAATGTCCGACGAATATTATGAAAACAAACACTCCAAATAGACATTCCACAACAATTAATCTGTAAAAAACACACCACATGTCATAAAGAAACCGTGTAAACCGTCTGAGGATGAATCACAACGATTCGAAACCGGTAACGGCACCCTTTGAATAAAGGAACTGAAAGTAAATTTGTGGCTGGTTGCTGTCCCAAAACCATCAGTAATGTGTTCATTAATGTTAATACTAATCACTTATACATATCCTCTAAACTGAGTCGTTCTACATAATTTCGATAAAAGAATCGTTGAAATAACCTGCGGAAGTTTTAAGTAAATAACTAACTAAATGTGGTATTACAGAAGTATGGTAATCTACATGGGGAGACGGGATGTGAATGGAATAATGCTATAGGAAGCAGAGCCGGGAAAGAGGTGCACGAGAAAATATCGTAAATGTGGTGAACAGGCTGAGTGTCGGGCGCACAGCTGACCTGATCGCTCGTCGACGGAGAAGAAGGAGACCAGCGGCGTCCCCTCCGAGACGAGGCCGTAGCGCATCTCCCGCGGCTGCCCGCGGTCGCCGTCTTCCGCCTGCACGCTGACCACGGCGTCTCCCTGCAGAGAGGACGGGAAAGCATGTGACCCAAGTTGTGAGCTAGCTGTGGAATCGCGTCACTTGATTCACGCATTACAGCGGGTGTAAAACTGGTACACCTGCGTATTATCGTGTGGTGCCCCCGTGAGTACGCAGATGTGCCGAAACACGGCGTGGCATGGGCGCGACTAATGTCTGAAGTAGTGCTGGAGGGAACTGACACCATGAATCTTGCAGGGCTGTCCATAAATGCGTAAGAGCACGATACAAGGTATCCTAGATATGTTCAACAGTGTTTATGTCATAAATGCGTAAGAGCACGGTACAAGGTATCCCAGATATGTTCAACAGTGTTTATGTCTGGGGAAGTTGGTGGCCAGCGAAGTGTTTAAACTCAGAAGAGTGTTCCTAGAGCCACGCTGTGGTAATTCTGGAATTCCGTCGGAATGCACAATGGACTTCAATGGTTGCAGGTGATAGACAGGATGCTTACGTACGTATCACTTGTCAGTCGTATCTAGACGTATGAGGGGTCCCATATTACTCCAACTGCACATGCCCCACACCATTACAGAGCCTCCACCAGCTTGAACAGTCCGCTGCCGACATGCAGGGTCTACGGATTATGAGGTTGTCCCAGTACCCGTAAACGTCCATCCGCTCGATACAATTTGAAACGAGATTCGCCCCACCAGGCAACATGTTTCCAATCACCAACAGTCCAATGCCGGTGTCGACGGGCTCAGGCAAGGCGTAAAGCTTTGTATCATGGATCATCATATCGGCTGCTAAAGCCCATATCGATGTTATGTTCGCACGCTGACACTTGTTGATGACTCAGCATTGAAATCTGCAGCAATGTGCTGATATCTTGCACTGCTGTCACGTTGACTTTATTTCCGGACACAATTTGCAATGAACCTTTTTATTGTCTACATATGATAAATATATAACTGCAAAAAGGTGGGAATTTAAGGAGGTGGGACTTGGATAAACTGACAGAAACAGAGGTTGTAGAGAGTTTCAGGGAGAGCATTAGGGAACGATTGACAAGAACGGGGAAAAGAAATACAGTAGAAGAAGAATGGGTAGCTTTGAGGGATGAAATAGTGAAGTAAGCAGAGGATCAAGCAGGTAAAAAGACGAGGGCTAATAGAAATCCTTGGGTAACAGAAGAAATACCGAATTTAATTGATGAAAGGAGAAAATACAAAAATGCAGTAAATGAAGCAGGCAAAAAGGAATACAAACGTCTCAAAAATGAGATCGACAAGAAGTGCAAAATGTCTAAGCACGGATGGCTAAAGGACAAATGTAAGGATGTAGAGGCATATATCACTAGGGGGAAGATAGATACTGCGTACATGAAAATTAAAGAGACCTTTGGAGAAAAGATAACCACTTGTATGAATATCAAGAACGCAGATGGAAACCCAGTTCTAAGCAAAGAAGGGAAAGCAGAAAGGTGGAAAGAGTATATAGAGGGTCTATACAAGGGAGATGTTCTTGAGGACAATTTTATGGAAATAGAAGAGGATGTAGATGAAGATGAAATTGGAGATATGATACTGCGTGAAGAGTTTGACAGAGCACTGAAAGATCTAAGTCGAAACAAGGCCCCAGGAGTAGACAACATTCCATTAGAACTATTGACAGCCTTGGGGGAACCAGCCCTGACAAAATTCTACCATCTGGAGAGCAAGATGTATGAGACAGGCGAAATGCCCTCAGCCTTCAAGAAGAATATAATAATTCCAATCCCAAAGAAAGCAGGTGTTGACAGATGTGAAATTAAAATCAGGTTAATAAGCCACGGCTGCAAAGTACTAACACGAATTCTTTACAGACGAATGGAAAAACTGGTAGAAGCCGACCTCGGGGAAGATCAGTTTGGATTATGTAGAAATGTTGGAACACGGGAGGCAATACTGACCCTTCGACTTATCTTAGAAAATAGAGTAAGGGAAAACAAACATACGTTTCTAGCATTTGTAGACTTGGAGAAAGCTTTTGACAATGTTGACTGGAATACTTGGTTCAAATGGCTTTGAGTACTATGAGACTTAACTGCTGAGGTCATCAGTCCTCTAGAACTTAGAACTACTTAAACCTAACTAACCTAAGGACATCGTACACATCCATGCCCGAGGCAGGATTCGAACCTGCGACCGTAGCGGTCTCGCGGTTCCAGACTGTAGCGCCTAGAACCGCTAGGCCACTCCGAACTGGAATACTTTCAGAAACGACTTCCTGACACTTAAATCTATACTCGATGTTAACAAATTTCTCTTCTTCAGAAACGCTTTCCTTGCCATTGCCAGTCTACATTTTATATCCTCTCTACTTCGACCATCATCAGTTATTTTGCTCCCCAAATAGCAAATCCCCTTTAATACTTTAAGTGTCTCATTTCCTAATCTAATTCCCTCAGCATCACCCGACTTAATTCGAGTACATTCCATTATCCTCGTTTTGCTTTTGTTGATGTTCATCTTATATCCTCCTTTCAAGACACTACCCATTGCATTCAACTGCTCTTCCAAGTCCTTTGCTGTCTCTGACAGAATTACAATGTCATCGGCCACCCTCAAAGTTTTTATTTCTTCTCAATGGATTTTAATACCTACTCCGAATTTTTCTTTTGTTTCCTTTACTGCTTGCTCAGTGTACAGATTGAATAAGATCGGGGAGAGGCTACAACCCTGTCTCACTCCCTTCCCAACCACTGCTTCCATTTTATGCCCCTCGACTCTGGTTTCTGTACAAATTGTAAATAGCCTTTCGCTCCCCGTATTGTACCCCTGCCACCTTTAGAATTTGAAAGAGAGTATTCCAGTCAGCATTGTCAAAAGCTTTCTCCAAGTCTACAAATGCTAGAAATGTAGGTTTGCCTTTTCGTAATCTAGCTTCTAAGATAAGTCGTAGAGTCAGTATTGCCTCACGTGTTCCCATATTTCTACGGAATCCAAACTGATCTTCCCCGAGGTCATCTACCAGTTTTTCCATTCATCTGTAAAGAATTGGCGTTAGTATTTTGCAGCCGTGACTTATTAAACTGATAGTTCGGTAATTTTCACATCTGTCAACACCTGCTTTTTTTGAGATTGGAATTATAATATTCTTCTTGAAGTCTGAGGGTATTTCGCCAGTCTCATACATTTTGCTCACCTGATGGTAGAGTTTTGTCAGGACTGGCTCTCCCAAGGCCGTCAGTAGTTCTAATGGAATGTTGTCTACACGGGGGGCCTTGTTTCGACTCAGGTCTTTCAGTGCTCTGACAAACTCTTCACGCAGTATCGTATCTCCCATTTCATCTTCATCTACATCCTGTTCCATTTCCAGAATATTGTCCTCAAGTACATCGCCCTTGTGTAGACCCTCTATATACTCCTTGCACCTTTCTGCTTTCCCTTCTTTGCTTAGAACTGGGCTTCCATCTGAGCTCTTGATGTTCATGGAAGTGGTTCTCTTATCTCCAAAGGTCTCTTTAATTTTCCTGTTGGCAGTATCTATCTTACCCCTAGTGAGATCAACCTCTGCAGCCTTACACTTGTCCTCTAGCCATACCTGCTTAGCCATTTTGCACTTCCTGTCGATCTCATTTTTGAGACGTTTGTATTCATTTTTGCCTGCTTCATTTACTGCATTTTTATGTTTTCTCCTTTCATCAATGAAATTCTATTCAATGAGGAGGTATTGAATAGAATTGGGGAGAAGAGGAGTTTGTGGCACAGCTTGGCTAGAAGAAGGGATCGTTTGGTAGGACATATTCTGAGGCATCAAGGGATCACCAATTTAGTATTGGAGGATGGGGCGGAGGGTAAAAATTGTAGAGGGAGACCAAGAGATGAATATACTAAGCAGATTGAGAAGGATGTAGGTTGCAGTAGGTACTGAGAAACTTGCACAGGATAGAGTAGTATGGAGAGCTGCATCAAACCAGTCTCTGGACTGAAGGCCACAACAACAACATGGTGAATACAGTTATGTCCTGGGAGTGAATGACAGCATGCAGTGTGGACGAGAGGGCGACGTACCTGCTTGACGGCGCTGCTGAGCCTGGTGAGGGGCGGCGCGTGCGTGAAGTAGGGCGGCGAGTCCTGCACGTCGAGCACGGCCACGGCGACGCTCGCCGTCGCCACGTTGCGCGTGTCCAGCTCAGGGTCCGCGTAGGCGTTCTGTCAACACGCACACAGTGGCGTTACGCCTCACCAGCTGAGCGGCCACGGCGTCGGAAAAAGTTCGCTCCCAGCAGCTACGTAACACGACTCAAGTTACGGCTCACCTCCCGGGTTGTTCAACGTGGCGTAGGTATCCTCAAGGATGAAGAGGGAGGGGGGAAGATGGAGTGGGCCTTACAGGATACACTTGTCCCCGCCTGGAATCAGGGATACAGACTTCTTTTTCTTTTCGGAAGGGGTAACTAAGGACCGTCGGCTAATTTCAATTCCTTATTCGTTGTTCTTTTCTTTTCTTCCACTGTTCTTTCATCTGTTCACTACGTTTTTTTCTTCCTATCTTCTGACCCCTTCAGTCCACTTTTTTCAATTTCCCACCCTTCAATTCTACCACGTTCAATGCTTTTCCGCTAAATTCGTCTCTGTTAGTTGCTTCTTCGGCTTTTACGAGAGTGAGTCAAATGAAAACTTTAAATTTGTAATAACAAACCGAAATTTCGCGCCGTTATCCTTTAAGGGGGGTAGGACGTCAAACGGGCCGACTTGGAGCAGGAGAGTCATCACAGGATATTTTAATTTCCAGTGTCTATACTTTTACAAATAAATTCATAAAACTTTGTCAGCATCACTAGGAATGATTCAGGATTCACACTCATTGCAGTGGAATTTCGAAAACATAACGAAGTATTTTTTTTACATGTCAAATTTCATCATTTTTTTCACTTACTAATGGCAGCATTTGTTGCTATAGGTACACTTTTCTTCATATGTTAGAGACATTCTTTGATGAATTTTTGTGCAGCATACATACCATACTTACAGGCACACGAAACTCTAGAATTTATTTAATTTATGAAAAAACGATTGAACTGTTATATTTTAAACTTCAAGTTTACAAAAAACATAAATTTCATAGTTAATTACCTCACTTTTTACCACAGTTTTTAATAGATTTCGAAAATTCTAGAGTTTCATACACCTTTAAGTGTGGTTTGTATGCTGTGCAAAATTCATCGAAGAATCTCTCTTACTTATGAAGATAAGTGTACCTACAGCAACAAATACTGCCATGAGTAAGTGAAAAAAATGATGAAATTTCACATGTAAAAAAAAAACCATTTCGTTATGTTTTTGTTGTGTACATAGTTCCGCGTAGTAGTCAGCGTGTACACAACTTTCCCACTATAGAACGCCCCGCTAAGCACAACAGCGCAGGTGCAGCGCTCGTCCGTCTCCGCACTACGAGATGGCGCTGTCTTAGAGACGGACCAAATTCTGCTTCCGCCGATCCGCATATTAATATGTAACGCAGCCAATGAGATTGCTGCTAACGTAGAACCTTTTCTCCTCGCGGATCACACTCGCACAGTGATACCTGAATGCTCGAGGTATTATAACGAGTGTACAGACCTCCGATTAGTCAGTCTGTACCAGTCTGCATTCGTCTGTAGTCAAGTTTCAGTCTGCGCATAATAAGTTATCATATTCCTGTACATAGCCACGAAGAGAAATGTATAGCCACTTTGTCAAGTATCAGAGATATGTGAGAATAAGATTAACGTGCCAACACCAAAGGAACTTCAGATTGTCAATTGTAAACAGCATCCAGAATCAAGTTACGTAATATCTATGATTTTTATTATTTTAATAAATGTGTGTGAAAATTAATCAAGTTCTGTTTAAAGCTGGTCATCGTCAATCTGCTACTCTAAGCGTGCAAGTGGCGTTTCTATGGTCTGACCTAATGGCAGAAGATAAACACGCCACAATAAGAGCACGAGACATTTCTGACACTCGCCTACTTCATTAGAGCGACAAGTCAAATAATCTGATGATGTGTGTACCGAAGGTCTTACAGTACGCACACCACAGTTTTCGAACTTCCACTGCTATGAGTGTGAATTGTGAATCCTTCCTGCTCATGCTGAAACAGTTTTATGAATTTATTTGTAAAAGTATAGACAGTGGAAATTAAAATGTCCTGTGGTGCCTCTCCTGCTCCAAGTCGGCCCGTTTGACGTCCTACCCCCCTTAAGTTGGTAAGCGTGCTACAAACAGCGTGCAGAATGGCCTGTAGGTGGCAGATGCACACATACCGTCGCAGTATCAGTATAAAGATGGCCGCCCCACTTGCGACTTGACCCGGGAAGAACAGCGTTCTGTTATTCGGTTTTTGCGTAGTGAAGGTATGAAACCTATTGAAATTCATCGACGAATGAAGGTTCAGTACAATGGTGCATGTTTGTCACAGCAGTAAGTCTACGAATGGAGTAGGAAGTTCGCAAATGGTGTGACTTCAGTGGAAGGTGCTCCTCGTCCAGGTCAGGCACAACGAGTTGTGACGCCACAGAACATTGCAGCAGTTGAAGCCATAGTGAAGGAAAACCGCCGAGTGACACTGAATGACATTGCAGCATGTTTACAGATTAGTCGTGGGTCAGCACACCACATTGTGCATGATGTGCTCCAGTTTCACAAAGTGTCTGCAAGATGGACGCCACGGCAGCTGACTCCTGAAATGAAAGAACGACGTGTTGATGCTTGTGAAGAACTTCTTTGGCGCTTTGAACGAGAAAGTGATGGCTTCCCTGCAAAAATCGTTACTTGGGAAGAAACCTGGGTTCGCTTCCACCAACCGGAAACGAAGAGAGCGAGCAAAGAATGGCGCCATTCCTCATCACCAAGTGATTTCCATATGTTTGAACCACTCAAAGACGCAATGGGAGGAAAGAAGTTCCTTTCTGGTGAAGAGGTACGCCATGCGGTGCATGAGTGGTTGTGCGGACTACCAAAAGAATTTTTTGCTAAACGGATTTATCCACTTTGTAAGCGCTGGAGAACTTGCATTGAGCGTGGGGGAGATTATGTTGAAAAGTGATACAGCTTTGTACTACTTCTGCACAATTAATAATATTAAAAAAAATTTAAGGTTTTCATTTGACTCACCCTCGTATATTAAACTGTAAGACAGAAAAGAGAAGGACTTATACAAACTAGACAGCAGCCGGTAGACGTGATATACACGTACAAACAAATAAATGATTAAAATTTCAGAAAGATTGGATGATTTATTGAAGAGAACGAGTTTCAAAAATTGATTAAGTCAATAACGTATTGGTCCACATCTGGCCCTTATGCAAGCAGTTACTCGGCTTGACATCGATTGATAGATTTGTTGGATGTCCTCCCGAGTGATATCGTACCAAATTCTGGCCAGTTGGTGCGTCAGGTCGCCAAAATTCCGAGCTGGTTGGAAATCTCTGCCAGTAATGCTCCAAACGTTCTCAACGGGGGAGGCATCTGGCGACCAACCTGTCCAAGGTAGTGTTTGGCAAGCACTGAGACAAGCAGTAGATCCTCGCACAAACGAAAAAATGGCTGACATCGAAATAAATGTCCAAGGAATAGAAAAGCAACTGGAATCACTCAACAGAGGAAAGTCCACTGGACCTGACGGGATACCAATTTGATTCTACACAGAGTACGCGAGAGAACTTGCCCCCCTTCTAATAGCTGTGTACCACAAGTCTCTAGAGGAACGGAACGTTCCCAATGATTGGAAAAGAGCACAGGTAGTCCCAGTCTTCAAGAAGGGTCGTCGAGCAGATGTGCAAAACTATAGACCTATATCTCTGACGTCGATCTGTTGTAGAATTTTAGAACATGTTTTTTGCTCACGTATCATGTCGTTTCTGGAAACCCAGAATCTAATCTGTAGCAATCAACATGGATTCCGGAAACAGCGATCGTGTGAGACCCAACTCGCATTATTTGTTCATGCGACAGAAAATATTACATACAGGCTCCCACGTAGATGCTATTTTCCTTGACTTCCGGAAGGCGTTCGATACAGTTCCGCACTGTCGCCTGATAAACAAAGTAAGAGCCTACGGAATATCAGACCAGCTGTGTGGCTGGATTGAAGAGTTTTTAGGAAACAGAACACAGCATGTTGTTCTCAATGGAGAGACTACAGACGTTAAAGTAACCTCTGGTGTGCCACAGGGGAGTGTTATGGGACCATTTCTTTTCACAATATATGTAAATGCCCTAGTAGATAGTGTCGGAAGTTCCATGCGGTTTTTCGCGGATGATGCTGTAGTATACAGAGAAGTTGCAGCATTAGAAAATTGTAGCGAAATGCAGGAAAATCTGCAGCGGATAGGCACTTGGTGTAGGGAGTGGCAACTGACCCTTAACATAGACAGACGTAACGTATTGCGAATACATAGAAAGAAGGATCCTTTATTCTATGATTATATGATAGCGGAACAAACACTGGTAGCAGCTACTTCTGTAAAATATCTAGGAGTATGCGCGCGGAACGATTTAAAGTGGAATGATCATATAAAATTAATTGTTGGTAAGGCGGGTACCAGGTTGAGGTTCATTGGGAGAGTCCTTAGAAAATGTAGTCCATCAACAAAGGAGGTGGCTTACAAAACCCTCGTTCGACCTATACTTGAGTATTGCTCATCAGTGTGTGATTCATACCAGGTCGGGTTGACGGAGGAGATAGAGGATCCAAAGAAGAGCGGCGCGTTTCGTTACAGGGTTATTTGGTAAGCGTGATAGCGTTACGGAGATGTTTAGCAAACTCAAGTGGCAGACTCTGCAAGAGAGGAACTCTGCATCGCGGTGTAGCTTGCTGTTCAGGTTTCGAGAGGGTGCGTTTCTGGATGAGGTATCGAATATATTGCTTCCCCCTACTTATACCTCCCGAGGAGATCACGAATTTAAAATTAGAGACATTGGAGCGCGCACGGAGGCTTTCCGGCAGTCGTTCTTCCCGCTAACCATAAACGACTGGAACCGGAAAGGGAGGTAATGACAGTGGCACGTAAAGTGCCCTCCGCCACACACCGTTGGGTGGCTTGCGAAGTATAAATGTAGATGTAGATGTAGAAATTCTCGCCGTGTGCGGGCGATCATTGTCTTGCTGCAATGTAAGCCCAGGATGGCTTGCCATGAAGAGCAACAAAACAAGATGTAGAATATTGTCTACGTACCACTGTGCTGTAAGTGTGCCGCGGGATCCTGTTATGAGTAGAAATGGCATCCTAGACCATTACTCCTGCGTATCGGGCTGTATCTCGGCGATAGTTTGTTTTCCCACCCCTGTCTGGGGCATTTCCAGACTAGTTTTCGCGGCTCATTGAGGCTCGGTTCGAAGTGGGACTCTTCATTGAAGACAGTTCTACTCCAGTCAATGAGATTCCAGGCAGAAGACGTGTCTGGAGAAGCACCGGACAGTGGTGGGGTAACCACCTGACTGTCGCCTGCCATACAACCGGATAATCAGGATTGATGGTCTGGAGTGCCGTTTCTTTTCGCAGCAGCAACCCTTTGGTTGTCATCCATGGGACCCTTATAGCATAGCGTAACGTCATGGCGATCCATTGTGGACTTACACTTTAGCAAGATAAAGATTATTAACACTAACAGTAACAATTATTAACATTAACAGCAGTAATTATTCGAAGCAGGCCGCATTAAGAAGAGAATGGTTTGCAAACTACTCTCTTGAAGATCTGTACAGTGGCAATATTTCAAAATTCAAACATTTGTGAATGCGGAGCACTGCTGCGACGTTTTAAATAGATGAATATTGAATAAAGAATTCAGCTTCTTGATTTGTGTAGCCTCCCCTTCTGTCAACAATATCCCTAAAAAAAAAGAATCGGCCACTAAATCTACGTGAGAAGTGTTTTACTACGACTCCACTGGAAGTGGTGTAACGCCGGAAATGCATATACTCCTATTTCCATCTATTGTACTATTATTTTTTTTCCTTGTTTTGTTACCTCAAGATATGACATTTCTGTCTCTTTATATATTGTAATTGTTTTACTGTTTGTATATATATATTTATGCACTCATGTCGATGTATAATTGGTTTGTTTCGTAAATATTATTTGTATTTTTACGCTGGGTCTTGCCTAGGGAAAACTGCTATCGAACGATTACGTCGATAGGTCGTGTGACGAATCAAAGTGTGTAGGATCTTTGGTAGTGTGAACTCTGCCGCGTGGGGCGCGGGCAGTGAGAGTCTGGCTGGAGTAGCGAGTGGAGCAGGTGTGTTGTGTGACGCTCCCGCGAGTTGCCGCGCTTTCGGGGTTTGGCAGCATGTAATTGCGCTCGACTCGCGATGATAGTTTCTGACATGGTGTCGCGGACGGGAAGCATTAGCTGGCGCACATCAAGAGCCCGTTTCGCCTGGTGACCGTGTCGAGAAGAAGGCGCGCCAACATCCAGCTTCTGCAACAGCGACGGCCGACAATGAGTGACTGTCGCCACCTCCTCGATCGACGGCTTCAAACCTTCAACCAACCAACAAGGAAGACTAAAAGCACGTAAAGTTTCAGAACTGTATGGCAGACCTCAGCTTTTCAAATTGTTCCATTTGCCTCGCAAAATTACAGCAACTTAGCATGAACCTTTGTTGCTCATTGTCCCAATTGCATTGCCAAGCAGGGTCCCTTCCTTTTCCGAAATGAACCCGAGTGTCGTTGAAATTCAAACGCCAGCATTAAAATAATATAATTAGATTTCACTGCTTTAATTTCAAAGTTCAGTAGCTGGCTACAATATTCAGATTACACAAGCACGAATTAAGAGTGCGAGCTTTGTTACCGTATTTTAGCTTACCTGTGACTGCAGCTCAGCTTGGTACGTACTAAATTTTACTATTGTTAATTGTTCAGAATCATTTAATTCAAGTTCAAAGTTAAATCTCTTCTTTCTAAATTGAGTAGATTCAAGTAGCTTTTGAAATGATTGTTGAGGTAGTCCAAGACTAACCGTATTTTACTGAATTTCGATGTGCTTCAGAAAGAAAGCTCACTATTAACTTCAGTCACTAAATTAACTTTCGATTTTCCAGTTTCATTAATTCTTTTGCTAAATTAAGTGTAGCGAAATTTATTACTTCTGACAAACTTTCAGATTTCACACTACACGTGTCAACCTTCAGTTGCCACGCTTCTAGTGTTAATTATATGTGTAACAACCTTTCATTTTCAGTTACTATAGTAATTGTCCTTAGGACTGGCGACCGTGATTTCCCCCAAATCTCAAATATCTAATTACCGCTAGTTAATTGTTAACGTAACGGCCGCACATTTACTTTCTTTATTAACTTTACCCCTTTTCAAAATTAATTTCCACCAGTTTCATTTGCATTTTTCCTTTCATTTAGATGTAACCCTTTCCTCCCTCTTTACCGACAGGTTAACTTCGGTGACGATTGCTTTTCCAAAACTCCCATTAGGTACACGCGGTTTCATTTTTCACTGGCATTAAGGTCGGTAAGTGAGGGGGGAGGTTACACGTGGCGACCTGGTGACAGGACAATCTTCAATTTTGAGGTTGTTCTGGACACGAATTTTCTTTGGTGCAAATGTCGTAACAAAGTACTGGTTACGTACAGGCCGTTACGTCAGCGAGAATAAGTAGTGGGAGTAATCCTAATTACATTTGAGATTTGTCATTTATATTGAAAATTATTGAAATGAGTGAAGGCAACAATTACCAAAATTTGGTAGACTTGGATACGGAACAATCGGTCGAACAGTGGGAAACGCGCACGGCGGTTCCCATTGTTCAGGGGCAGGCGGCTAGCATGAAAGACGCGACCGCCGAAACGCAACAAAGAGCAGAAATGGAATTCCAAACTTTAGAAAATGTTTCGGAATCGGAAGCGAAAATCAAATCTGTACCCTTTGATGATGAATACGGGGGAACATATATAGAGGAACCAGCTACGGAAGTAAAACCGGTAGTCTCCGGGAATTTAACTGATTTATTGAATGTTTTGATTAATGAAATCAAGAGTCAATCGGCCAAGCAAGAAGATCAGGCTGCCAAACAAGAAGCTCAGGCTGCCAAGCAAGAAGCTCAGTCTGAAAAATTTGAACGGATGCTAGACAATCAGAACAAAGCTATTAACGTTGTTATCAACAATGTTGGAGTTGTTAACACAAAAGTTGATAAAATCAAAGAAGATATTGTTGTAATTAATACCGAAATCGGTAATCTTAAACAGGAAATGATAGGCGTTCAGGCGGAAATTGCGAGCATAAATACTCGTTTTGATTCCGAAATTAGCAGAATCGAGAAAAGTGTAGGAGACGCAGTTGCTCCGATCATCGAGAATAAGGTGACGGAACAAATTCAATTAGTGAGAAAAGAGGATCATCAGAAGGTGGAAACTTTAAAGGCTTTAGTGTCCGAAGTAGACACTAAAGTGAGGGAGCAGGCTAATACCTGCGAAGAGAAAAAGAGGGAAGTGGAAACGCTTGCGACAACCACTTGCCAAGTAATTACGAGAGTGTCGGAATTAGAAAAGAAACTTGACGAAAAACAGAGCTATGTGCCAATCTGTGCACATAGTTCGGAATTGTTGACGAAAGAGGAGCGGTTCGACCCCTTGAAAAAAGGCGGTATTCACGCGACGGATTTCATTAAAAATTGTGAAAGAGTTTTACCCAGATCATGGACTAATGAGAGAAAAATTAATGCGGTTATTGATGTGCTGGCTGGTGATGCCAAGCGTTGGGGCTTAAACCTCAACATTACGAACCTGACTTTTGACGAGTTTAAAAATTTGTTTCTGGCTGAATACTGGTCAGAGCAAAAACAGCAAAGTGTCTGGCGCGAATTTGTCGTATCGAGGCCTTTCGATGCGAATTCGCGCGGTTCGATGAGGGAGTTTTGTGAGGGCTGGATCCGCAAGTTGGAATATTTGCGTGATCGCCGCACGGAATCCGAAATAGTCTGGGAACTCTACAAGAAGCTTCCAGATGATGCAAAACGCTACGTAGGAAGCAATTATAGGACAGTCAATGATTTCCTGGAAAGAGTTGAGGACGAGGACAATTGGCGCAATAATCGCGACAGTGGTAGAGGCAGTGGTAACAACAATGGGTACCACCCCAACCATAACAACGATAACCATGGGAATAATGCATACCGCAGCAATAACAATAATGGTTCGGGCCGTAATAACAATCGGTACAATGCAAATGATGACAGGAATGACAGAAACCAGTATCATACTAACGTGATACGGGCTTCACAGAATAGTAATAACGCCAGAGGGTGTGATCAGCCGCCTCAGCAGCATCCGGGGAGCGTATCTGCTGGGACGAGACAGGGAAACCATTAGCCGCGCCGGTGAGGGGCCGAGCGGGCGTGGAGAAATTTTGGCGGCCCAATAACAGGAGAAAACCCAGGTATCGTCATTATGAAAATTCCGTATGGAATAATCAACGGCGGGAGAGTGTGCCAGTGTTAGGAGAAAGGAGTGCGCCCACAAGTAGTAAATCAGCTGTATACATGGCAGCAGAAAATACATTCACTGTCAGTGAGAACAATTTAAGTAGTGTTCCGGAAATCGATTATAAAGTGGCAGCTGTAATACCCACAGCGGAACTGGAGATTGGGTTTAAGAATGATTCGCAATTGTTGAGAGAAGATCAGATGTCGGATAAAACGTCCGTCATCGAGCGAGGGGATGCAGAGACGGATGAGGTCTGGTTAAGGCAGTTCGGTCGCTTATACGACGAACTAAGAGATTATAGGGGCCTGTACGGGAGGAGTGTTTATAGGGAGCGCGGGCAGGATTTGCCGCGTCTCGTCCCACAGGAAGATAGTATTTGTGAAGTGATGGAAAGTTCTGGCCCTAACCGGCAGACTTTACCAGAAATAGTTGATGTTAATGGGGAGCACGAGCAAGATTCGTCGTGTTTCGTCCCGCAGGAGTTAGATGTTGAAGGAGTAACGGAAAGTTCTGGCCCTAACCGGCAGACTTTACCGAAAGTTATAGTGGTAGAAGTAGCCGACCCATCCGACGCAAACCTCCAGTTTAAACATTGCGAGAGTATTAAGGGGAAAGATTACGAAAATTTTAGTGATAGCCGGACACAATTGGTAGAAAAGCACATAGATTTCAGCGTGTATGAGATTAGAGCTGACGTTATGCGGTCAGACGGTAGCAGTGTGGGTTGCGCAGATCCAGAGGAAGTAATTTCAGATGCGACTGGGCACATTCCTCCAGGTAGATTGGCAGATGAGATCGATCTGACCAAAGAGGAATCAACGAAGGTGACAATTAGTGAATCGATAGCAAAGCAACACTCACTAGTTGACGAGTTACAGGAAAAGGTTTCGGTATTGGAGGCGAAGCTACAGACTAAGCCTCAGGACAGACGTGTTGAAATTAAAACTGTGTGTAAACAGAGGCTGAAAAAGCCGCCAGATAAACCGGATTTAGGATCAAAGCCGGATGGTTTTTTCTGGAATGACCTGGATACAGACGAGGATTTACTGTGGGAAAATAAAGAAACAGTCGAGGACAAGTGTAGACAGATAGTAGTGTCCGTTAATATGCACGACCTACAACTAAACGTGTTGATTGACACCGGTGCAGAATTGAGTGCTGTATCTGGGAAAATATTTGAGTTACTGAAAGACAGACCTGGCATCGTAGTTATGCCAGTAACAGGAGTGAAAATTATCGGTGCTACTGGGAAGGCCAGTAAACCGGTCACAAAACAGATTTTCGTCAACTTCGAGATATGTGGGGCACGATTTGAACAAGAGTTTGTCGTCGTGCCAGACTTAACTACGGAAGTAATTATCGGGTTAGATTGGCTATTAAAGTACCGTGCAGTGATTAACTGCGAAAGCAAAACGTTGACATGTACGTCCCAAGATAAAACAATAGTAGTTAGTTTTGACGAGGCAGGAGACGGTGTGCATAGGCAATACCAGCCTATACACATTGTTAACTGGCCGGATGGTATTGACATAGGTATGAATCTGAACTGCTGTAATGTGAAGAATCTCGCATTGACAATAATGTAGAAAGTGAATTGGAAAGTATTGTAGATGGTGTGTCAAACGTAACACACGAACAAAGACGAGGCCGACTTTCCCGTACCTATTGCCATCACAACCATAGGGCATGGGGCAAATATGTAGCAGTATTTGAGAGAATTATGAACACCTTGAGACATGAATCTACGGGATTTTCTCCAGAGGAAATCCTGTTGGGTGACAGAAGTACAAGTTTAGTGGAAGAGATAATCAAATTCCCTCCACGGATTGACATTAGTATTGGTGTGAAAAAGGATCGTTTGCGAGAAGTAATGAAGCTAAAAGCCGATGCTCGCATACGTCGTCATGACACTAAAGCGCGTTTTGATTAATCAATTTAATTTTAATCAATTTAATCATGATCTAATCAACTGAAAAATCCAAGCTGCTAGTTTAAGTTTTCAGCTGAGTCACAGTAGATTAAGCAATGTAAATATGATTTTGTAACTAGCTGTAAGATTTCATGAATATGTGTTTTACTAGTCATTGCCGATGTACTTAGACGGTGTTTTAAGTTTCAGGCTAGTACATGCGTGTGATGATGGACAGTGTTGAGTTATCCACTGTGATAGTGTTTATGGACTCCTTGAGATTACTCGGGAGTGAGTTTTTCCGAAAGAATTCAGTGGAACGGACGTTCTGGAAACGCCGTCACAAGGGCGAGTGAGATCAAGCGTGCCGCACACGCGGGCGCAACAATACTGGCGAGGCGAGCCGCTGTCGGCTCTTGTGCCGCTGTTGGCTCTTGGGCCGCTGTCGGCATTCTTTGTACTTGCGAGTACGGAAGGCGGAATTGTTTTTCTTCCTGGACAGCTGAAAGAATTCTACTGTCAATATTTATGTTTTTTTCGATCTGATGTGTATTATTTTCTTGTTTAGCGTTTAATGGACTCCCATGACGAGAATATTAATTATGAAAGGGTTATGTAAAAATGTGTATTCTATGTAATTAATTATTAATTTGCGTATTTTGATCTACCTGTTTTTATGACCATGTACTCCGATTAATTTTGTAAATAGTATTCCATTTCTTGATACTGTTGGGAATTTTGACAATTTTAGAATAGCTAAACCATTTTCTATGTTTTCTATGAATTTTAATATGTTGTCAACCTGTTTTATTTTGTTCAAGATGACAGAGTGGAATAAGATTAGGAGTGTCTCCACTCAATTATTACGGTCTAAAAAAATTTATTTATGCTTAATTAGACGAATGCTAAATTTTGTTGATGTTTTGAGCATATGCATTTCCGCTGTTTCTTTTTTGGGACATTTTCTGAGTCTGTTTACGTTACACGAACATCCTCAGACAATGTGGGGCACGTGTAACGCCGGAAATGCATATACTCCTATTTCCATCTATTGTACTATTATTTTTTTTCCTTGTTTTGTTACCTCAAGATATGACATTTCTGTCTCTTTATATATTGTAATTGTTTTACTGTTTGTATATATATATTTATGCACTCATGTCGATGTATAATTGGTTTGTTTCGTAAATATTATTTGTATTTTTACGCTGGGTCTTGCCTAGGGAAAACTGCTATCGAACGATTACGTCGATAGGTCGTGTGACGAATCAAAGTGTGTAGGATCTTTGGTAGTGTGAACTCTGCCGCGTGGGGCGCGGGCAGTGAGAGTCTGGCTGGAGTAGCGAGTGGAGCAGGTGTGTTGTGTGACGCTCCCGCGAGTTGCCGCGCTTTCGGGGTTTGGCAGCATGTAATTGCGCTCGACTCGCGATGATAGTTTCTGACATGGTGTCGCGGACGGGAAGCATTAGCTGGCGCACATCAAGAGCCCGTTTCGCCTGGTGACCGTGTCGAGAAGAAGGCGCGCCAACATCCAGCTTCTGCAACAGCGACGGCCGACAATGAGTGACTGTCGCCACCTCCTCGATCGACGGCTTCAAACCTTCAACCAACCAACAAGGAAGACTAAAAGCACGTAAAGTTTCAGAACTGTATGGCAGACCTCAGCTTTTCAAATTGTTCCATTTGCCTCGCAAAATTACAGCAACTTAGCATGAACCTTTGTTGCTCATTGTCCCAATTGCATTGCCAAGCAGGGTCCCTTCCTTTTCCGAAATGAACCCGAGTGTCGTTGAAATTCAAACGCCAGCATTAAAATAATATAATTAGATTTCACTGCTTTAATTTCAAAGTTCAGTAGCTGGCTACAATATTCAGATTACACAAGCACGAATTAAGAGTGCGAGCTTTGTTACCGTATTTTAGCTTACCTGTGACTGCAGCTCAGCTTGGTACGTACTAAATTTTACTATTGTTAATTGTTCAGAATCATTTAATTCAAGTTCAAAGTTAAATCTCTTCTTTCTAAATTGAGTAGATTCAAGTAGCTTTTGAAATGATTGTTGAGGTAGTCCAAGACTAACCGTATTTTACTGAATTTCGATGTGCTTCAGAAAGAAAGCTCACTATTAACTTCAGTCACTAAATTAACTTTCGATTTTCCAGTTTCATTAATTCTTTTGCTAAATTAAGTGTAGCGAAATTTATTACTTCTGACAAACTTTCAGATTTCACACTACACGTGTCAACCTTCAGTTGCCACGCTTCTAGTGTTAATTATATGTGTAACAACCTTTCATTTTCAGTTACTATAGTAATTGTCCTTAGGACTGGCGACCGTGATTTCCCCCAAATCTCAAATATCTAATTACCGCTAGTTAATTGTTAACGTAACGGCCGCACATTTACTTTCTTTATTAACTTTACCCCTTTTCAAAATTAATTTCCACCAGTTTCATTTGCATTTTTCCTTTCATTTAGATGTAACCCTTTCCTCCCTCTTTACCGACAGGTTAACTTCGGTGACGATTGCTTTTCCAAAACTCCCATTAGGTACACGCGGTTTCATTTTTCACTGGCATTAAGGTCGGTAAGTGAGGGGGGAGGTTACACGTGGCGACCTGGTGACAGGACAATCTTCAATTTTGAGGTTGTTCTGGACACGAATTTTCTTTGGTGCAAATGTCGTAACAAAGTACTGGTTACGTACAGGCCGTTACGTCAGCGAGAATAAGTAGTGGGAGTAATCCTAATTACATTTGAGATTTGTCATTTATATTGAAAATTATTGAAATGAGTGAAGGCAACAATTACCAAAATTTGGTAGACTTGGATACGGAACAATCGGTCGAACAGTGGGAAACGCGCACGGCGGTTCCCATTGGTGATCTCTTGATGCCTCAGAATATGTCCTACCAACCGATCCCTTCTTCTAGTCAAGTTGTGCCACAAACTCCTCTTCTCCCCAATTCTCTTCAATACCTCCTCATTAGTTATGTGATCTACCCATCTAATCTTCAGCATTCTTCTGTAGCACCACATTTCGAAAGCTTCTATTCTCTTCTTGTCTAAACTATTTATCATCCATGTTTCACTTCCATACATGGCTACACTCCATACAAATACTTTCAGAAACGACTTCCTGACACTTAAATCTATACTCGATGTTAACAAATTTCTCTTCTTCAGAAACACTTTCCTTGCCATTGCCAGTCTACATTTTATATCCTCTCTACTTCGAACATCATCAGTTATTTTGCTTCCCAAATAGCAAAACTCCTTTACTACTTTAAGTGTCTCATTTCCTAATTTAATTCCCTCAGCATCACCCGACTTAATTCGACTACATTCCATTATCCTTGTTTTGCTTTTGTTGATGTTCATCTTATACCCACCTTTCAAGATACTGTCCATTCCGTTCAACTGCTCTTCCAAGTCATTTGCTGTCTCTGACAGAATTACAATGTCATCAGCGAACCTCAAAGTTTTTATTTCTTCTCCATGGATTTTAATACCTACTCCGAACTTTTCTTTTGTTTCCTTTACTGCTTGCTCAATATACAGATTGAATAGCATCGGGGAGAGGCTACAACCCTGTCTCACTCCCTTCCCAACCACTGCTTCCCTTTCATGCCCCTCGACTCTTATAACTGCCATCTGGTTTCTGTACAAATTGTAAATAGCCTTTCTCTCCCTGTATTTTACCCCTGCCACCTTCAGAATTTGAAAGAGAGTATTCCAGTCAACATTATCAAACGCTTTCTCTAAGTCTACAAATGCTAGAAATGTAGGTTTGCCTTTCCTTAATCTAGCTTCTAAGATAAGTCGTAGGGTCAGTATTGCCTCACGTGTTTCAACATTTCTACGGAATCCAAACTGATCTTCCCCGAGGCCAGCTTCTACCAGTTTTTCCATTCGTCTGTAAAGAATTCGTCTTAGTATTTTGCAGATGTGACTTATTAAACTGACAGTTCGGTAATTTTCACATCTGTCAGCACCTGCTTTCTTTGGGATTGGAATTACTACATTCTTCTTGAAGTCTGAGGGAATGTCGCCTGTCTCATACATCTTACTCACCAGATGGTAGAGTTTTGTTAGGCCTGGCTCCCCCAAGGCTGTCAGTAGTTCTAATGGGATGTTGTCTACTCCCGGGGCCTTGTTTCGACTTAGGTCTTTCAGTGCTCTATCAAACTCTTCACGCAGTATCATATCTTCCATTTCATCTTCATCTACCTCCTCTTCCATTTCCATAATAGTGTCTTCAAGAACATCGCCCCTGTATGGACCATCTATATACTCCTTCCACCTTTCTGCTTTCCCTTCTTTGCTTAGAACTGGGTTTCCATCTGAGCTCTTGATATTCATGCAAGTGGTTCTCTTTTCTTCAAAGGTCTCTTTAATTTTCCTGTAGGCAGTATCTATCTTACCCCTCTTGAGATAAGCCCCTACATCCTTACATTTGTCCTGTAGCCATCGCTGCTTAGCCATTTTGAACTTCCCGTCGATCTCATTTTTGAGACGTTTGTATTTATTTTTTGCCTGCTTCACTTACTGAATTTTTATATTTTCTCCTTTCGTCAATTAAATTCAGTATGTATTCTGTCACCCAAGAATTTCTTCTAGCCCTCGTCTTTTTACCTACTTGATCGTCTGCTGCCTTCATTACTTCATCCCTCAAAGCTACACATTCTTCTTCTACTGTATTTCTTTCCCCCATTCCTGTCAATTGTTCCCTTATGCTCTCCCTGAAACCTTGTACAACCTGTGGTTCTTTCAGTTTATCCAGGTCCCATCTCCTTAAATTCCCACCTTTTTGCAGTTTCTTCAGTTTTAATCTACAGTTCATAACCAATAGATTGTGGTCAGAGTCCACATCTGCCCCTGGAAATGTCTTACATTTTAAAATCTGGTTCCTAAATCTCTGTCTTACCATTATATAATCTATCTGATACCGTTTAGTATCTCCAGGGTTCTTCCATGTATACAACCTTCTTTGCTGATTTTTGAACCAAGTGTTAGCTATGATTAAGTTATGCTGTGTGTAAAATTGTACCAGGCGGCTTCCTCTTTCATTTCTTAGCCCCAATCCATATTCACCTACTACGTTTTCTTCTCTTCCTTTTCCTACTGTCGAATTCCAGTCACCCATGACTATTAAATTTTCGTCTCCCTTCACTACCTGAATAATTTCTTTTATTTCATCATACATTTCCTCAATTTCTTCATCATCTGCAGAGCTAGTTGGCATATAAACTTGTACTACTGTAGTAGGCGTGGGCTTCGTGTCTATCTTGGCCACAACAATGCGTTCACTATGCTGTTTGTAGTAGCTTACCAGCACTCGCTATCAAGAGTTTATATGCAAACACCGAAATAACGTCACCGTCACCAACATAATCACTATAATGTCAATGAACACAAATAAAGGGGTAAGGACGCTGTACTTCCCCGATACGCTTTTATATGTAGGTGAAGTGTTCAGTAAAGGGAATATAGTAAATAAAAATGTTTTTTTTAGGTTGTGACGCTATATTAAATGTACTCCTATATGCAGATGAGCAAACCGTGGTTCCAGAGAATGAAAATGGACTTGAGTTGGGGGCCAATAAGTTGCAGCAGATGGACTCAGAATACAACATAAAACTGTCTGTAGATAAAACGAAAGTGATGGAATTTCAAAGCGCACAGCCTGTAAGATCGAAAGTAGCCTTGAATAACGAATACCTGGAGCAAGTTGAACATTTTCAACGTTAAAGGTGTGACGACACATGTGAATATAATCATGATGTAGTCCAAAAATGAAGTAAAGTTATTTCCAAGTGTGGAACTATTCTAAAAAATTTGCAGAAGAAAGTCAGGAAAGAAACCCGCTGAAGATTTACAAAAACATAGCAGTACCAACCCTTATTTATGGAAGTGCAGCATAGTTGACAACACAACACCAAGAAAGTTGAATGCAGGCTCAAGAAATGACGTTCCTAAGAAGAGTGCAAGGATGTACAAGAGAAGATAGTAAAAGAAAGAAAGAACATGTGGATCGTAGGGGCGGGGGGGGGGGGGATTTCCGGTAAAGGTATTCAATTATATGTCCACTGGAAGAAGAAATGTAGGAAGGACCACATAAAATAAACAAGAATTGCTAATTTTGTCGTACTATCACCCTTGTCTCCACAGGAAGTCTCTATTTCTCCCTTATAAACTTAAACTGTAGCCTTTGATGTTTTACTTTAATTATTTATTATTAATTTACACTAATTTGTCTTTGATTTTCTGGGACGTTATTGGTCGCGCACTCTAGGCTGACCACCCCCGGCTGCACAGTTAGGCGTCACTGCCGCTCGCTGATGCCCAATAGAGTTAATATTGTGACCTCTGGGGGGTGACTTGAGAGAACGAGCGCAAGGTTTTGAGACACAGCGGCACTATACGCACAAACTAAGCTGGCGCTCGTAATTTTTCAAAGCAACCCTCTGTTGCTATTCGAATTCCAAAAGGTGGAAAACGAAAGATGACGACAATTCAGAGACGAGATGAAGTTGGTATATTCTCACATCACATAGCGGTGTAGTAGAGAAATTCCCTTCTTCCACTCTCTTAGTACCGTTGACGAGCATCTCATTGCAGAAAGTGATATGTGTCCAGTATAAACGACAGAGAAGAATCTACCCAGCACGTTATAGATATGCTAGCCCCACCGAAGGGCCGCTGAGGCCGCGGGTGTTTTGACACCTGTAGCACTCGATGTGAGTCTGGCGAGTGTTATATCGACCAAGCGCACTGGGTGGAGATTTTCAGAAGGTTTCGCCCAACTCACACAAGTACATCCGCAGTGGCGGATTACAGCATTAGCGAATGACATGCAAAGATCATAAGTAGTGCCGATGGCTCTGAGAATCTGCGGTGAATGAGGCAGTGGAAGCAAGAGTGCATGTCGATTTAGTCATTCGGTTCAGAAGGTCCGCCCTGCATTCTGTGTGAAAAGATGCGTTAAAGCAAATTTATTACCAGTGTTCTTGGCTGGGAAGAATTGAAGGTGGATTGGACATTGACAGCTGAGCGGAAATTTTCAAATGTCTCGCCACCATCAAGAATGCTTTAGCACAACACATATAGATGTTAGGACACTATTTCGTGGACCAATGATAATTGGAAGACGCTAATACGGTCTAATGTCACATCCTGTATGCAGATAAAGATTGAGTAGCCATTTGCCAGACGGACATAGATGCTTATGCTTAAAATTTTCTTACTGATGTGACCTTAAAAATTGCATGACTCAAGGTTTCATAGTATTTTTTGGTGTTATTGTTGCTCACCTATCACGATTTTCTGACGAGCATTATGTAAACGGTTTAAATTTGAATTTATCGCACATAAATTGTTCAGTAGCAAGGACGGAATAGTCTAAAATTATAACTCAGTTTCCTTTGCTAGTATTGTTAAAGCATTGTTTACCGAACATTTTAGCAGCTGTCCTGGATTGCTGACTCATCCAGCTTGAACATGATCGAATAACTGCAGTCGTTTCTATAGCGTTAAATCTTGTGTATATTTCATCCTCCATCACCACTGACGAAATTAACCGCCCTACTGCACCAGACAAAACTGAAAAGTCTCATGGAAGCAATTCATCAGAAGTATACATTCACTCTGTGAGGCATTGCCGACAGTTCAACGCTGTATTAACTGTTTTCGTTCAACTTTTCTATTATTTGTATAGCTGTATGTTGTGACTTGATACCTTATAAAAGAGAAAACAAACACACACTGCACTCACCATTGCCATCACGGTTAGCATGTACATCGTTTGCTTCTCGAAGTCGAGTTCCCCAGCGAGTAAGATATCCGCCTTGATGGTCGACGCAGACTCCAGAGAGGTATTCCCCAGGCTGAACAGTGGAGAGCCCTGCGGTAAAACAGGAATCCGTAGCTCTTGGTGCAAGTTACACTTCAAAAAACGTTCAACACTAACTCAATCAATTGGTTAGGTAGTGTGAAAAATTACTGACAACTTAGGACGAATAAATACATGTTTTACCAACTGACAATAAATTTGGAAATTCGTGGTAAGGTATTATGGGACAAAAGAGCTGAGGTCATCGGTCCCTAAGCTTGTGCACTACTTAATCCAACTTACGCTAAGGACGACTCACACACCCATGCCCGAGGGAGGACTCGCACCTCCGATGGGGGGAGCTGCGCGGTCCGTGACAAGGCGCCTGAGACCGCGCGGCTACCCCGCACGGCAACTAGCAATAACAAAATGCCTCTGCATATATATTATTTGAATAATTACCGACCCGGAATCCCACCCTTACTAACGAAAACGTAGTAATTTTCAACTTATTTGTCAGCCTTTCCAAGTTAGTTGTAATTGGCCAGTCACAAATAGGACATACGCAGTACATATCTTTAGTTTAAACATTGCGCATCGAAATACTCTCGACTGCAAGTGTAAGTGACGATCATTGGCGATAAGGAAGTGTTTGAAGCAAAGAAAATCAATATTTTCTTCTAACAGAACAGCATAGTAATACGATCACAGTGAGAAGCCGAAACGTTACGAGCACTGGGTACCTCGAGATTAGATGCCTCCTGGTGGCTTTAGGGGCACGCATTGTGGTCGTTATAATTAAACTGCCCGTGTTCCGAGCGCTACAGTGCGGGCAGTCGTTGAGCTAGTGGAGTATGCTGAAAATATAATAGTTTCACTTTCTGCCACCAGGTGAATATACAGCGCTGCAAGCAGTCTGAATGTGAAATGTTTCTTGTTTTTGACGTCAGTATGTTGTTTATCGCTTTTCCAAAAACCGCTACGGTCGCAGGTTCGAATCCTGGCTCGGGAATGGATGTGTGTGATGTCCTTAGGTTACTTTAAGTAGTTCTAAGTTCTAGGGGATGATGACCTCAGCTGTTAAGGGGACCCGGAATGCCCTATACTTGCAATGTTAAAATAACGCTTATAAATTACATCTTTCCTCACAAAGTATTTGAGGTAGGAAGTTGAACTTTTTTTACAGATTATTTATTGGAATATGGGCTACAACTTAACGCAGGGATTTTACAAAATTTTAGTTCAGTTATTAAAGATGATTTTTTTTCAATTGTAATGAAAATTCACAACATTTTTTTGCAATTTTTTATTTATATATTCAAAAATATACAGTTTTTTGGAAAAAGGCTGTGTTAAATTATGCAGAAGGTACTGTGTAACATTTACTGAAAGTTTGAAACAAATATGTTTGGAAGATCCTTAGAAAACATGTAATTAGTATGAGAAAATAAAAGTTTTGGGAATCGAGCGACAAAGATTGGATTAACTTTTTAGTGCATTCCAGGTCCATAGGATGGATTATCTTCATCCTCTGCAAACTCCTCCTCCAGCTTCCTCTTGTTCCTCCTCCTGTTTACTCTTGCTTGTATTTCTAGACTCCTTACAGCCCTGTCTGCAGCCCGAAGGCGTTCCTTGTCTAAGGCAAGCATCGCTCGTTGTTGTGTTCGTAGATTTTGCTACCAACTTCTTCAGTTGCAATTACTGCAACACTGTTCCAAAAGGTGGTCATGTATGAACACTTATCACATTTCAGTTGTATTTCACTAGCAAGTCCTACGTGCTTTATTATGGAGAGTTCCAGACCAACTTCACTACAATGAATACATCTTACACAGTTTGAAAAAGTTCCTTTGAGAACCGACATATCAAATATTTCATTCACATCCGATTCGCCCATAAAACATTCATAGTTTTCACTCATTGAACCAAGCTTCTTCTGTGAAGTTTTTTCTTTCCCACTTTGACTGCTATGGGCAGGTGTACTTGAGAGGTTAGGTTCACTCACTTGGTTATCGTCTTTATTGTTTACAGTAATAACACATACCTTTGGCTTTCCAACATTTCTCCTTTTCTTAAAAGCCTTCAGAGTATTTCTAATAACTTTACTTTTACTCATTATTATACTTCAACAAAACAGAGACTCAAGAAACAGAATTAATTACGAATATTTTCGAGATAACGACAGAGTAAATAAACATGAAACAATCGACAATCACACCAGCGATATATATTGAACCATCACAGGTTAGCCACAACACATACTTTATCTCACATCACTAAAATGTACCTGATGAACACGGACGTTAATAATAACACCATTTGACAGCAGTTTAACAGCGCCACAGTGGGTCACGCCCATGTAGAACACATTTCAAAAAAAATTTAAAAATAGTTGTAGTCTTCGGAATTGAATAAATTATATATCTATTAAAAGCTAATAGTCTGCAGATTCAGAAAACGCAAAAAAGTAAAAATTGAACTTTTCATGATTTTGAGCCTTTCCGGAGCCCCTTAAGTCCCATAGTGCTCAGAGCCATTTGAACACAAGGCCAAAATTGCGCTATAGTGGTTTGTGGACCATCAAAGTGAACTCGCGTTGCCGTCTTGGGCACCAAATTCTCCTGATGTGAGTACGAATAACACATCTGGAATGCTATCGGGCTGCAGCTCCACGCTCGCACACCACCTGCTCGTAATTTGCGGGAATTGCATCACCTGCGCCTAGACATCTGGTGTTGTCGAATGCATGCCACGCAGAATCGCTGCTGTATTGCGTTTCAAAAGTGCATCAGCACGCCATTAACGAGATAGTCATAATGTCTAGGCTCCTCAGTACAAATTTCGTCATGCAGCGAATTACAGTCGACTGTTGAGCTTTGCAGCGACTGGTCTGAAAATCGGAAGTTGTTGGAGATACACTCGCCGTCTACGTCAGGATTCCCTTTCATGTTCTATCAGCATCGTGATTCCTTTGCTGTGAAAAATTGCGAGCTGTGCAACGACAACGCGATATCAATATATCGAGTTTCACTTGCCTAGAAGAGGGTGCTCTTCAAGGGGTCCAAGCAAACCGTAATCGTGCAGGGAAATATCTGGTTCAAAAAAAAATGGTTCAAATGGCTCTGAGCACGATGGGACTCAACTGCTGAGGTCATTAATCCCCTAGAACTTAGAACTAGTTAAACCGAACTAACCTAAGGACATCACAAACATCCATGCCCGAGGCAGGATTCGAACCTGCGACCGTAGCGGTCTTGCGGTTCCAGACTGCAGCGCCTTTAACCGCACGACCACTTCGGCCGGCGGAAATATCTGGACTGAGTGAAAGTTACAAGAAGAGTTCTCATTGGTGCCTACTAGAAGTTTCAGTCCCAAGCAGCGAATGATGATGAACATGTGCGTAAATATCGCCATTATAATCAGTTTTTTTTGTTTACTGCTGGATAAATGGGTATTTCATACTTCTCCATCCATTGCAGTCTTCAAATATAAGTTTTCCTGCGTATTTTATATCAAGTAATTCTCATATTCAAATACGTTGTTGCCTAGAGTTTCATATCTTGAGCCACTGAGCAAGAAAACTTATTTAGGAAGTCATTTGTTGTAAATGACTTTCATGTTATGTATCAGTTCGTGAGTTGGACGCATTCGTATGACTCAAAGACTCTGTAGTCCATGGTATCATCTGCTAAAATAGCGTTATCTTCGGTTGAGTAGTGAAAAGCTTGTCTCTAAGCTATATTTTGAACGTTACGCATAGTCAGCCTATCAGGTTAGTTGCCGTCGAGTTTCGAGTTCGATAGGGCCATGTGAGCAGTCACTACTACTCGTGGTCTCCACCTGAAGCGGTTAACATCGTTCTGCCTACCGACGATCTGTGAGGTTTATACATTTTCCCTGTGTATTACTGACTTGAGCATTTCGATTTCGAAACTACGGTGTCCAGCATTATTGGTGACATCACTTTTTTGCCTGCTATGCACTGGCGTAATTCTGTGTTACGTGATTTTTCAGGTACATCTGCGAGAAATGGTTTGCAATTGTATGTCCGTGAGCAAGGCTGGTCTTTGAGTGGTTCGAGTCTTTGTTTGAACATGCGAAGATCAACATCTATATTTCATCGAGTCATCTGCAACTATCGGTCGTCTTTCACATTATTTTCTCAGTTTCTAAACTGTATTACGGGGATTGACATTTTGTGAATGTGTGGTACTGAACATGACCCGTTAGGGGAAATTCATGTATATTATATATTATTCAAGAGGTTTCGTCTCTACTTTCTGAATAATAACTGCAGTCAGTTGAAATTCTCTGGCAAGTATTTTCCTCCCGAAGTCGTTTCTCAATCCTACGATCTCTAATAATAACGTGCGAGCTACGTTTGTTGATGTTAGTACAATGTGCGTAGACAAAATATTTAAATTGAACTGCCTTCGGCAGAATTAATGTTACTATAATCTTCTTTCAGCAGACACAGTATTTTGGAATTTATGTACGATTTTCAGACAAATAACGTGGTGACAGGTCATAGAGAACTTCGACACCTGTTGCAGCAGTGAATATTTCGAGATATTGCTTTCAAAAGTACTTCCTATGAGGAGAGACACATTTACATTGATTAGTTGTATTAGAACAGTTGAGGATGTTCGTTGCTGTTTATCTTCATTTACTTTACGTTAAAGTTCCCTTTGTTGTTCCATTGCGCTCTGGAAGTTTGCTCATTACTTCACAGTTCATTAAAATCTAACAGACCTCATTGTTGTTCATTCGTGGGTCAAATTTCTTGCTAAGGGGAATGTTTTCATGGCGTTAATACCGGATTTATAACTTGATATGCAATCACAGGTAAAAGCGTTAGAGGTAGAGGGCACCATTCAACTTTAGTCCACCTCCCGTTAGTCTGACTGTATGTCAAACACAGCCACGAGAAACTGTCGCAACAGTCGCAATGATGTTCCCAACACTCGTCGTACTTCTTGTATCTTTGTTTTGCCTGTCTTCTCTAATCACCCTCAACACATTCACTATCCTTTGGATAACTCCCAGTTTATTTAATAGTTTGCGCGTTTAACGTCCATGCCTGACCATAGGATAGAACTGGTGCAGCGGACCAGTGCAGCTCTCCTTGCCATATACACACATCAAAAAAAGTTTTGCATCACCCCGGTTCCCAGAACTCCTGAAGATAGGCATTGATTATGGATATTGTATCACAGACACAGTCCCTTTGACTGCTCAGAGATATCACTAAGCCGACCGAAGTGGCCGTGCGGTTAAAGGCGCTGCAGTCTGGAACCGCAAGACCGCTACGGTCGCAGGTTCGAATCCTGCCTCGGGCATGGATGTTTGTGATATCCTTAGGTTAGTTAGGTTTAGCTAGTTCTAAGTTCTAGGGGACTAATGACCTCAGCAGTTGAGTCCCATAGTGCTCAGAGCCATTTGAACCATTTAGCCATTAGATGTCACTAAACCAGCCCAAAGATGTAAGCAACCGTGCATGAGCAGCACCTATTAGCTGTAAGGGGTCCGACAGTCGATCAGTTCTAGTCATTCCACCAGGAAGGAGGTACACTGCTCGTGTTGTCTGTAGTTCAACCATGCCTGGACGGTCAATACCGCGGTTCGATCGCGTCCGCATTGTTACTTTGTGCCAGGAAGGGCTCTCAACAAGGAAAGTGTCCAGGCGTTTCGGAGTGAACCAAAGCGATGTTGTTCGGACATGGAGGAAATAGAGAGAGACAGGAACTGTAAATGACATGCCTCACTCAGGCCGCCCAAGGACTACTACTGCTGTGGATGACGGCTACCTACGGATTATGGCTCGGAGGAGCCCCGACAGCAACGCCATCATTTTGAATAATGCTTTTTGTACAGCCACAGGACGTCGTGTTACCACTAAAACTGTATGCAGTAGGCTGCATGATGCGCAACTTCACTCCAGACATCCATGGTAGGTCCATGTTTGCAACCACGACACCATGCAACGCGTACAGCCGGGCCCAGCGACACGCTGAATAGAGCGATCAGGACTGGCATCACGTTCTCTTCACCGATGAGTGTCGCATATGCCTTCAACCAGACAATCGTCGGAGACGTGTTTGGAGGCAACCCGGTCAGGCTGAACGCCTTAGACACACTATCCAGCGAGTGCAGCAAGGTGGAGATTCACTGCTGTTTTGGGGTGGCATTATGTGGGGCCGAAATACGTCGCTGGTGGTCATGGAAAGCACCGTAACGGCTGTACGATACGTGAATGCCATCCTCCGACTGATAGTGCAACCATATCGGCAGCATATTGGCGAGGCATTCACCTCCATGGACGACAATTTGCGCCCCCATCGTGCACATCTTGTGAACGACTTCCTTCGGCATAACAACATCGCCAGCCAGCATGTTCTCCAGACATGAAACCTATGCCTGGGATAATAAATGAAAAGCACCAGTTTGCTTTTGTTCTACAATATTACTTTTATTGTTAACCGGTTTTCGGCTTACAAGGCCATCTTCAGACATCTGAAGATGGCCTTGTAAGCCGAAAACCGGTTAACAATAAAAGTAATACTATAGAACAAAAGCAAACTGGTGCTTTTCATTTATTATAATGTTGTTCTACCAAGAACCGATGGAAGATTCTGTTAATATGAGGCCTGGGATAGATTGAAAAGGGCTGTTTATGGACGACGTGACACACCAACCACTTTGAGGGATCTACGCCGAATCGCCGTTGAGGAGTGGGACAATCTGGACCAACTGTGCCTTGATGAACTTGTGGTTAGTATGCCACGATGAATAGAGGCATGCATCAATGCAAGAGGACGTGCTACTGGGTATTAGAGGTACCGATGTGTACAGCAATCTGGACCACCACCTCTGAAGGTCTCGCTGTGTGGTGGTACAACATGCAATGTGTGGTTCCCATGAGCAGTAAGAAGGGTGAAAATGGTGTTAATGTTGATCTATATTCCAATTTTCTGTACAGGTGATGTTTTTAAAACTTTTTTTGATATGTGTAAGTTCCCACATATTTACCATTTCTCCTTCAATTTCCAGTCACTGATTGTTTGATTGTAACACAGAAACATCCACTGATTTTTTGCAGTTATCTGTGAAGTCTATACTCGTACTTGTTTAAGTGAGGTTTTCCATCCTACATACATATCTACAGTGATAACTATGCATATACAATATGTGGTATCTGATATTTACCCATATCTCCAGCACCGGATGGATTTTCCATTTAGGGTGATTCGTTACGAGGACGTATTCGATCGCCGTTCCTGGCTTGGTGTCCTGCAACACACAACAATACAAAGAAAACCAGCGAAAGTGAATTATATTCTACTATATAAAAATAAAATAATTTACATCCTAAGAAATGATGAAACACGAGCCCATCATCCAATTCCAGAACTCACTCCCCTCTACAAGTCCTAAAAGCTTGTAACGGGGATTTCCGAAACACTCTGTAGGTGCTCCAAGACCTGTCTTACTTTTATAACGGTAAAGCCTTAAATGCTGACGCCCCTCAAAAACCATTCGAGCAATACAAAACAGGTATCAGGTAACTGCTGTATCACTAGTTCGAAAAATGCCTTCTTTTGATTTTCTTATGATTTCCAATCGTTCAGCAATGAGTAAGAAGAGTCGGTCTTACGAGTATATAAATTCACGAGACAGAAGTCTGGGATAAGTTAGACTGAGAGAGATAGTTTGATATAGTTAAATTTTTTG
Organism: Schistocerca americana; assembly: GCF_021461395.2. Lineage (NCBI taxonomy): Eukaryota > Metazoa > Arthropoda > Insecta > Orthoptera > Acrididae > Schistocerca > Schistocerca americana. Next base: position 1,055,105,933 of record NC_060119.1, read on the forward strand.
CATGTTTTGTGGAAAAATTTATAACACGACATACGAGGGTTGCAACTTAAATAGCAGCAACTATTTATTCACAACCGATACAAGAGAATTACATGTTTGCACCTGTTACCGTCCTCCAAAGTAGTCACCAGAGTTGTATAGAACCCGTTGCCAGCGATGTCGAAGGCGTAGTATACCGTTAGCAGAGCCCGTTCTGTTGATGGTGCGAATGGAGCGGTCTAAAGTTACGATGATTCTCGTGTACGACTGTGATGGTGTTATGCTAACGCATTACGTTCCTCCACGGCAGACCGTCAGTGCACAGTATTACTGTTCGCTTTTGGAGCATCACCTGCGACTAGCTTTGCGAAAGAAGCGGCGACCCTTTCTGCGCAACCCAGCCATCATTTTGCACGACAATGCGCGGGCGCATACAGCGCAAGCTGTGGCTCCTCTGTTCGGTCGATGGGACTGGGAAGTACTGTACCATCCACCATACTCCCCATACTTTGATTTGATTCCGAAGATGAAGTAACGACTTCGTGGCATTCGCTTCAGAACTGTTCCAGAGATTCGACAGGCAGTAGACCGCTCCATTCACACCATCAACAGAACAGGCTCTGCTAACGGTAGACTACGCCTTCCACATCGCTGGGAACGGGTTCTACACAACGCTGGTGACTACTTTGAAGGACAGTAAAAGGTGCAAACTTGTAACTCTTTTGCCGGCCGTAGTGGCCGAGCGGTTCTAGGCGCTACAGTCTGTAACCGCGCGACCGCTACGGTCGCAGGTTCGAGTCCTGCCTCGGGCATGGATGTGTGTGATGTCTTTCGGTTAGTTAGGTTTAAGTAGTTCAGAGTTCTAGGGGACTGATGACCTCAGAAGTTAAGTCCCATAGTGATCAAAGCCATTTTTGTAACTCTTTTGTATCGATTGTGAATAAATAGTTGCCACTATTTAAGTTGCAACCCTCGTATATACCGTCTACTCTGAAATTTCATCTATGGATTAGAAGACTTTGTCACGCAGAAATGATTACGTTTTTAAACTGCCAGCATCTACAATTCAATTTTTTTTGGGCTGGTATATTTTGCCCCTTTCTGTAAAAGAGAAAGGTAAAGTTGTGAATAATTTTCTCGCCTCCACACCCACCCTCACTCCTCGGGGGTAAAAGCAGCCACAGACGAGGGATGTCCAGAAAGTAAGTTCCGATCGGTCGCGAAATGGAAACGACTATGAAAATCCGATAAAGCTTTAAACAGATGTGTTGGGCAGTGTCTCTAGTATGATCCTAGATAGAATCACGTCGCTCTTCTCATTTCTGTGCTCACAGTGAGCGCGTAAAGATGTCTAGAAAATAGTGTCTCCCGCCAAGTACGAGGGCCTGGTGAGAAATTTCGCCTTAAGCTATGCACTCAGTATTACATAACTGTCGTGCGGGTTCTTCTTCAGGACAAGCCGCATTCTGCAGGGGAAATGAAGATGCTGCTGCATCGTTTTCAGTTGGAAATGTTTGATTACCCACAATACAGCCCGTAATTGTCTCCGTCATCTCTGCTCACATGAACCGCTGGCTATGAAGACAACATTTTGGCACAGACAACGAGCTGTAGGCCAGCGCAGAGAATTGGCGGAAGGTACTCGCGGCTGCCTTTTATCCCGAAGGTAATGGAAAGCTGGTACAACGCTACGACAAATGTCTACGTCCGAAGAGCGACTACGTAGAGAAATAGCTGGAAGGTGTAGGTAACTGTTACAAATAAAACATTTCTGATTTTCACTGTGATTTCCATTTCGCTATCAATCGGAATTTACTTTCTGGACAGCCTTCGTACACCTCTTAGGTAGACTGTACAGGAGTGACCGGCACTCTTTTATTTGTGGTATGGACAGCATATTTCTGAACGCCTGAAGGCACTTCTACCAAAATTGGCACACGTATCTACATCTACATCTATACTCCGCAAGTAACCTTACAGTATGTGGAGGAGTGTACTTTACAGTCGCAAATAGTTCGTGGGAAGAACGACTGCTGGTAAGCCTCTGTGTTCGTTCGAATCTCTCTAATTTTATGTTCATGGTCTTTTCTCGAGATGAAGAAACATTCTTGGCTGCAGGGTTTTAATTATTGTTTATTTTCCAATATTGGTGAATAAATAATACAACTCCGCAACCAAGACTGTTTCTTCATCGTATATAACTGATTACTGCACCGTCCCTGCCATGAGTTGGAAAAAGTTTTCCCGAGATATATGTAAGATGAAGCAATATGTGAGTTATCAATTCTAGGAACGTTCGCTGCCGGAACTTTAGTACACTACTGGCCATTAAAGTTGCTACACCACGAAGATGACGTGCTACAAACGCGAAATTTAACCGACAGGAAGAAGATGCTGTGATATGCAAATAATTAACATTTCAGAACATTCACACAAGGTTGGCGCCGGTGGTGACACCTACAACGTGCTGACTTGAGGAAAGTTTCCTATCGATTTCTCATACACAAACAGCAGTTGACCGGCGTTGCCTGGTGAAACGTTGTTGTGATGGCTCGTGTAAGGAAGAGGAATGCTTACCATCACGTTTCCGACTTTGATAAAGGTCGGATTGTAGCCTATCACGATTGCGGTTTATCGTATCGCGACATTGCTCCTCGCGTTGGTCGAGATCCGATGACTGTTAGCAGAATATGAAATCGATGGGTTCAGGAGGGTAATACGGGACGCCGTGCTGGATCTCAACGGCCTCGTATCATTAGCAGTCGTGATGACAGGCATCTTATCCGCATGGCTGTAACGGATCGTGCAGCCACGTCTCGATCCCTGAGTCAACAGATGGGGACGTTTGCAAGACAACAACCATCTACACGAACAGTTCGACGACGTTTGCAACAGCATGGACTATCAGCTCGGAGACCATGGCTGCGGTTACGCTTGACGCTGCAACACAGAAAGGAGCGCCTGCGATAGTGTACTCAACGACGAACCTGGGTGCAAGAATGGCAAAACGTCATTTTTTCGGATGAATCCAGGTTCTGTTTACAGCATAATGATGGTCGCATCCATGTTTGGCGACATCGTGGTAAACGCACTTTGGAAGCGTGTATTCGTCATCGCCATACTGGCGTATCACCCGGCGTGATGGTATGGGGTGCCATTGGTTACACGTCTCGGTCATCTCTTGTTCGCATTGACGGCACTTTGAACAGTGGACGTTACATTTCAAATGTGTTACGACCCGTGGCTCTACCCTTCATTCGATCCCTGAGAAACCCTACATTTCAGAAGGATAATGCAGGTCCTGTACGGTCCTTTCTGGATACAGAAAATGTTGGACTGCTGCCCTGGCCAGCACATTCTCCAAACCTCTCACCAACTGAAAACGTCTGGTCAATGGTGGCCGAGCAACTGGCTCGTCACAATACACCAGTCACTACTCTTGATGAACTGTGGTATCGTGTTGAAGCTGCATGGGCTGCTGTACCTGTACACGCCATGCAAGCTCTGTTTGACTCAATGCCCAGGCGCTTCAAGGCCTTTATTACGGCCGGAGGTGGTTGTTCTGGGTACTGATTTCTCAGGACCTATGCACCCAAATTGGATGAAAATGTAATCACATGTCAGTTCTAGTATAATATATTTGTCCAATGAATACCCGTTTATCATGTGCATTTCTTCTTGGTGTAGTAATTTTAATGGCCAGTAGTGTAATTACAACTCTGCAACCAAGACTGTTTCTTCATCGTATATTACTGGTTACTGTACCGTCCCTGCCATGAGTTGGAAAAAGTTTTCCCGAGATATATGTAGGAGGAAGAAATACGTTAGTTAACTCTTGTAGGAACGTCCGCTCTCGGAATCTTAATAGCAAATCCCACCGTGATGCAGTGCGCCTCTCTTGCAGCGTCTGCCACTGGATTTGGCTGAGCATCTCCGTGACACTTTCGCGCTTGTTAAATGAATCTGTAACGAGACGCGCTGTTCTTCACTTTTATCTGGAAAAAATTACTTACATATACATACTTACACACACACACACACACACACACACACATACACACACAATCGCACGCATGCACACGTGAATTCAGTCCACAACTGTTCTTAGAGCCACTTATGTTTTCTTGTATCAGCGCTTCAACTTATACAAACACGATCTGTGAACCATTTCTAATATGATAGCGGCAACCATGCAATTAGGTTTTATGTGTGTCATCAAATGGTGTAGTGAAAAATTATGATGTAAATGGATTATATATTAATACAACCAGAAAGGGAAAATATATTAACACAAAAAACATAGACACCAACATCAAGGACCATTGAAAGAAAACATATAACACTGAATGTGAATCTGACCGACATCTAGAATTACTCTATACCACGACATAAAAACTGTGGGTTATTCAATTTGATTCATGAGTGTGGTGAGGGATTCATTGACACAGAATGTTCAGGGGTGAGTGCAGTAGATCAGTTTAACCCCTATGGTTAAAGGTTTGACGGTGAAAAGGCATAACATAGAAGCATAAGTCAGGAGCGCCTGGGACAAATTCAACCACATTTAGTATAATTAGGTGAACTGCACAAACAAAATAGTGGAGGCTATTTTTGCTCCTCGTGTTATAGCTATTAACGGAACTATTGTGCCACACAATGAAAGGAATAAAATCGAAATTTTGCTTATTATAATGCAGATTTTAAAAAAAACAACAGAAAGATATCACCAGCTGAGTTTCTCCAAAACTGAGATAAAAAATGTGCAACAGCTCTGGCCAGAAGAATGCAAGGCTATTTACAGTACTTTTATTGCTAGCGGTTCAATTATGAAATGAAAACTAGTAACTTCGCTAGGCTGCTTGGACTTCACTCACGGACTCTACTTGTTTTATTGCCGATTGTGCTGTTGACAAATCTCGGTTGCTAAATGTGTCTCGAAGTGAGTAGACTTTCGTTACTCCACCGACTGACAATAAGTTTTAATTCTTGTGAATTACAGTGACGGAAATGGAAAGTGTTACACCACGAACACCTTGACTGAATGCTGTCCGTGCCCGTCAAATTCAATGATAAAAGTTCATCCTTAAGCGAGTATTTTCATTACATAAAACCATTCCCAGAGATGAAGAACAGTGGGTGTGTCTAAAATTAGTGGATCTTTTCAGGTGGAGCTCGCAGCACAACACGCCCAGATGACGTGCACTTCTAGCTTATAGCCATCTTTCAGATTTCGAATAACTGTCACGAGGTACATGGCAGAGTGACTATCAACAATAAGTGTAGCGACCAGAAAACTATGGATTTAATTCTAATATCGATCATCGAATATTTTTATATATCACATGACATGGGAGCGTTATATCGATAGATCGCACAGGTAGTTGACTTTAGGGGAATAAGTGCAGACCGAGTGATGGTGAGATGTACGGAGGACGTAAAATTTCGATAAAAGGACATCCGCAACTGAGTCATATCTCGGTTTCACGCACGGCTGTCACCTGCCCGCAGACTGTGTTCAGTGTGCGGCGGCCATGCGCCTCACGATTCTTGTACACCTGAAGATGGGCTTATAATCGTCCGATCAGGTCTTTATTGAACGAATAAAACTATTTACAACTGAAGCAGTTTGTTATCTGATTCAACGACTCAGGACAGATGTGTGGCAAGAAGTGTAAATACCGGGCTTCCAGAAGGACCACACCACGAGGAGATCGTAGGATTGTTGACGAAGCGACGGATGACAACAGCTGAAATCTGGTCAGAAATTACAGGCAGAGTGTTACCAGTGTGCGGCTGGTCCCGGCGGAGGTTCGAGTCCTCCCGCGGGCATGGGAGTGTGTGTTTGTCCTTAGGATAATTTAGGTTAAGTAGTGTGTAAGGTTGACTGATGACCTTAGGAGTTAAGCCCCATGAGATCTCACACACATTTGAACATTTTGTTACGAGCAATCGGCGGGAGCGCGATACTGTAAGCTGGGTCGAGTTCCCATGCATCGTTTGGATGTGACACCATACCGGAGAAAACAGAGTTGCATGATGCAGAGCCAGAGTCAGCTGGGACATTATATGGGATTCTGTGGTGTTCAGTGATGAGTTTCGCTTCTGTTTGGTCAGTTGGACGCCAACGTGTTCGTAGACGACCTGCTGGAAGGTCACAGGAACCAACGATTATCAAGACCCACACCATTCCAATTCCTGCAAAGCTAGTGTGGGATATGACAACTGGACTGATCCGTTAATATCGCACACGCATGTGGCCGGAGTGGTAAGCTCTGTTGTCATACCACTTATGAGCAGGGTACGAAATGCTGTATTCCAGCTGGACGCCACCGTGGATGCCAACGTGTCTGCGTGTCCGTAGACGACTTGCTGGAAGATCACAGAAAGCAGCGATCATCAGCTCTGTTGTCATACCATTTATAAGAAGGGTACGAAGTTGTGTATTCCAACTGGATCATAAAAGCTTCCATGCTGCAGTTCAGAACGCATATGTCTTGATCGACCTTCCAGATTTGTCACTCATAGGATATGTCTGCCATGTGAAGGCATATATACTATCAGATCAAAAGTATCCGGACACTTAAATGTTAATTAGTATTGGGTGTGCCCACTGTTAGCCTTTATGACGGCTTGACTGCTTGGGATACTTTCAGTGAGGTGTCTGAATGTCTGTGGAGGAACGGCAGCCCGCTGTTGCTCAAGAGACGGATCCAGACAAGGTAATAATGTTGGACGCTGGGGTATAGAGCGAAGCCGATGTTCTAACTCATCCGAGATGTGTTCAATTGGGTTTAGGTCGGGAGTCTGGGCAGGCAAGTCAATTTCAGAAATTTTATTATCTATGAATCGTTTCCTCACAGGGTGGATCTTCATATTGATACAATCATCGTCTCTGCACTGTTCCTTTACTATATGCCACGCACAGTGCAGTCAAATGTGTTCAGAACCGTCCACAGTTAGCATTTCCTGAAGCGCAGTAAGGAAACCACATACTAACTACGAGGAACACAATCTCCTCTGTATTTCACTGTTGACACTACACATGACGGCAGGTTTCATTCTCCAACTTCTCGTCTAACCCAAAACCTTATGTCGGATTGCTTGATTCATGACTCCAAATCAGACTTTTACACTCATCCACTGTCCAGTGGCATCGGTCTTTGCACTACCTAAAGTGTTAATTGCTTCCAACTGACAATACAATACTCTTTGCTTTCTCTAGTACTGGCAGGTCCGCTTAACGTGACGTCTAGCGGTCAATTCCGCATTACTTTTGTTCTGATAGTGTATCCTTTCATGCCAGCCTCCAGTCTGCAACCTCCATGAAATGACGCAGCACGTGTTTTGGCATGACAAGAAATTCCAGAAGGTGAGATTCAGAGGATGTTTGCTCTCATGCGGCGACGAATACAAGAGTATATTTAAGTGTGTGGGAGTCCTACCTTGAATTTATGTTGGAGTTCCGAATAGAATAAAAGTGTGGGATTCTTACCTTGTATTTACACTGAAGCGCCAAAGAAACTGGTACAGGCACACGTATTCAAATACAGAGATAGGTAAAAGGCAGAATATGCCGCTGCAGTTGGCAACCCCTATATAAGACAACAAGTGTCTGGCGCAGTTGTTAGATCAGGTACTGCTGCTACAATGGCAGGTTGTCAAGACTTCAGTGAGTTTGAACGTGGTGTTGCAGTCGGGGCAAGAGCGTTGGGACACAGCATCTCCAAAGTAGCGACGAAGTGGGGATTTTTCTGTACGACTTTCTCACGAGTGTACTGTGAATATCAGGAAGACGACAACTGAAGAGAATCGTTCAACGTGACAGAAGTGCAACCCTCCCGCAAACTACTGCAGATTTGAATGCTGGGCCATCAGCATGTGTCAGCATCTGAACCATTCAACGAAACATCATCGATATGGGCTTTCGGAGCCGAAGGTCCACTTGTGTACCCTTGATGACTGCACGAAACATAGCTTTACGCCTCACCTGGGGCCGTCAGTACTGACATTGGACTGTTGATGACTGGGATCATGTTGACTGGTCTGACCAGTCTCGTTTCAAATTGTGTCGCGTTGATGGATGTGAATCCTGCATGTCAGCGGGGGACTGTTCAAGCTAATGGAGGCTCTTAATGGTGAGGGGTGTGTGCTGTTGGAGTAATATGGGACTTCTGATACGTCTAGATACGACTCTGACAGGTGACACGTACGTTAGCATCCTGTTTGATCACCTGCATCCATCCATGCCCATTATGCGTTCCGACGGAGTTGGGCAATTGCAGCAGGACAATGCGACGCTCCACGCGCCCAGAATTGCTACAGAGTGGCTCCAGGAACACTCTTCCAAGTTTAAAGACTTCCCTTGACCACGAAACTCCCAAGACATGAACATTGTTGAGAATATCTGGGATGCCTTGCAACGTGCTGTTCAGAAGAGATCTGCAGCCCCTCGTACTCTTACGGGTTTATGGACAGCACTGCAGGATTCATGGCGTCAATTCCCTCGAGCACAGCTTCAGACATTAGTCGAGTCCATGCCACATTGTGTTGCGGCACTTCTGCTTGCTTGCGGTGGTCCTACACGATATTAAGCAGGAGTACCAGTTTCTTTGGCTCTTCAGTGTATGTTGGTCTTCCGAATGGAGTAAAGCCGTCGGCACACGGACCGTGCTGTCGAACGCTAATGGTGAGCGTGCCAAGTTCAACGTGCTGCTGAACGCTCAGGAACGATGCGACTTGTGCATAAGGTACGTGGGCCCCAACGTGGTATACGCGATCGCAACGCACTCCAGCTGCAGTTGAGGGATGTGTCTAGTTCGTAAATCACACTGTTTACTCAACGGCCGCACGTAAAATTCCCACGTTAGCTCTATTAAAACACACATTTCCTCCATCGTCCACGAAAAGGAAAGTACCATGTCCAATCAGTAAGGACACAGGCTTATAAAAGTTCCATTACAAACAGTGCGGTACAAATTTGGAGTACTTCTCCGCATAAGATAAACATTATTTCATTATTCCCACTTTTTAGTAAAACCCCAACGTCAGTCTTACTTGATCACTGTTCCTACCCAGAAGCAGAATCTTTGCAACATGTGAATTAGCAAGCGTAAAAGAAAAGGGAGCAAAATATCTTTATACAAGTAGTGTAAGCTGTCCTGTAGATTAAGTCTCTACTCTAAAAAAGGTGAACTTATATTTACATAACATCAAATATTATAGCATATACTTATATTAAACTAATAATAAAGTATCAGGACCTAATAAAAACGCGAATGTTAGGAAAAAAAATTTCGTAGTGTTGGGTCGCGAACCACCGCCTCATCAAAGACCTCCGTAGTGGACAGCGACGCTACTCATCACACTTTTTTGGTCGTTATTGATCGTTGTGTCTGGTCGTTGCGGACGTCGCAAGACATTTCGGTGGTTGATCCTTCCACTCAGTTTTTTATTACAGAGGCCAACCGACTCTCTGACCGAACATGCTGCGCTACCGTGACGGCAAGTAAACCAAACCTGTGCAGTTACTTTACTCGTTACGCTAAACCAACAACACTCGCCTTGTATCTAATCATATCATGTTACCCCCTGCTGAAAACATTAATCGTAGATAATTATATTACTAATTGAAATTTAATTATAATAAATTGTACCAAGAACAATGCGTTTTGGGTGGATCTTCAGTGTGTCGCTACCTTCAAATAACCTACTCTCATAATACGTCAGTTGCAATAATTCTTTTGCCACGAATATGATGTTTCTCATTATTTTAATGGAATGAATCACACAGTTAACAACGGGTTTCCAGTGATTCTCAATTTGCTGGTGCTTAGAAAGAAAAGGCATATATATATAAAGGTACGGCCAAACTCTCAGGAAACATTCCTCACACACAAAGAAAGAAAATGTGGTATGTGGACATGTGTCCGGAAACGCTTACATCCATGTTAGAGCTCATTTTATTACTTCTCTTCAAATCACATTAATCATGGAATGGAAACACACAGCAACAGAACGTACTAGCGTGACTTCAAACACTTTGTTACAGGAAATGTTCAAAATGTCCTCCGTTAGCGAGGATACATGCATCCACCCTCCGTCGCATGGAATCCCTGATGCGCTGATACAGCCCTGGAGAATGGCGTATTGTATCACAGCCGTCCACAATACGAGCACGAAGAGTCTCTACATTTGGTACCGGGGTTGCGTAGACAAGAGCTTTCAAATGCCCCCATAAATGAAAGTCAAGAGGGTTGAGGTCAGGAGAGCATGGAGGCCATGGAATTGGTCCGCCTCTACCAATCCATCGGTCACCGAATCTGTTGTTGAGAAGCGTACGAACACTTCGATTGAAATGTGCAGGAGCTCTATCGTGCATGAACCACATGTTGTGTCGTACTTGTAAAGGCACACGTTGTAGCAGCACAGGTAGAGTATCCCGTATGAAATCATGATAACGTGTTCCATTGAGCGTAGGTGGAAGAAACTAAAATGAGCTCTAACATGGAAATTAAGCGTTTCCGGACACCTGTCCACATAACATCTTTATTTCTGTGTGAGGAATGTTTCCTGAAAGTTTGGCCGTACCTTTTTGTAACACCCTGTATATCGGCTGGAATCGAATGCCAATATGGCGCCTCACAACTCTGTACCGTGTGACGTAGGTGGCGTTGTGACATCTCATTGGTCGACGCTCAGACGCACGCTCCGAATATCTGACAAGCCAGATATTGCTCTGCACGTTCGGAAAGACTCCCGAACGTGCTGTTCCACGCTATAACGTCAGAAACTCAGAACGCTCAACGCTCAACGTTCGGATGCACGGTCCGTGTGCCGACGGCTTAAGAGTACAATCGTTTGATATCCGGTACGTGGTGAACATCTCTACAAATTTTGCCAAATATAGTATTGGTGCTTGATGGTGTATAACTGTCAGTTTTCTAGGCTCGTGCAGCTCAGTATGGCTGAAGGTGAATAGAGAAGTAGGCATGCGGTGGGGCGTACGCACCTCGGGCACCATGACGAGCGTGGGCACGTGCGGGAAGATGGTTTGGAGCGGCGTGGTGGCGTTGGTGGCGCGCACGCTGGTTGGCACGGTGGTGGCGTCTCCCGTGGTGTCGCGCACGCGCAGTCGCAGCTCGTAGACGCGCCCCGCCTCCAGCGGCCGCGCCAGCACCACGTTGGCGCGGCACGCCTTGTCGGCGCACGTGCACGGCACGTCCTCGGCGCGCAGCACTGGCTCACTGCCCTCCGCGGGCGCTGCAACACACCACATCATCTTCTGACCAGTATATAAGAAAACAAGAGTAGTGCAAGTAGGAGAAATGCAGATTTGTCCATTAGCTGCTTTACTGAAAACCTTAAGCATCAACCGGTTTCAATCATTAACCATCATCAACAGATATCTCTCCAAAGGTACAAACACAGATAAATACGAGTCTCCGGCAGCTCACTGAGAAACTGGGTGAATATGGTAAAAATTTGCATATTTTATTCGTTGATTTTAAGAAGGCCTATGATTGCCTACATCGCAAGAGCTCAACTGTTTAAGGGAGTTTGGCATAGCAGAGAAACTCATCAATCTGATAAAGATCTGTCTGAACGAAATGCGTGCAAAGGTGAAGATGGGAAATCGCGTAACTGAGGAGTTTGAAATTGTGACAGGACTCAGGCAAGGAGATGGGTTGTCCCCTATTCTGTTCAACTTTGCCCTCGAGAAGACGTACGTGACACCTTCCAAGAGAATGAAGGGATTGAAATCGAAGGAAAGAAACTAGCGTACTTAGCCTATGCAGACGACATCTGTTTACTCTCTAGGTCGGAAGAGGAGTTTGAGCAAATGACCAAAGCACTAAAGGAGCCTGCCAGCAAATTGGGGCTAAACATAAACGAAGCCAAGACAGAGTACCTCGTTATGACGCGTGGCCATTGTCAGACTGCTGATCATCTACAATCACTGCAGGTCGGGGACCAGTCCTACAAGAGAGTGCAAGACTTCAAATACCTAGGGGCACTTTTAACTGAGAATTCGTCATGTGAAGCAGAGATCAATGCCAGAATATAAGCTGGAAACCGATCTTACCACAGCCTAGCACAACTGCTTCGGTCCAGGTATCTCTCCAGACAGTTCAAGATTCGACTTTACAAAACGCTGATCCAGCCTATTGTTCTATATGGCTGTGAGACATGGAGTAGTCGGAAACAGGACTTCCATAAGCTCCTTGTTTTTGAGAGAAAAGTGCTTCGGAAGATCTTCGGGCCGGTTCTGGATGCAGATACAGGGGAATGGAGGATCAGATACAACCAAGAGCTTGAGAAAATATACCAACAGCCCAACATAACAGGAACTGTCAAAGCCAAACGAATGCAGTAGGCCGGCCATGTGGCCTGGATGGAAGATCACACATGGCTTCGGAAGCTCCTGGATTTCACACCTGCAGGAAAGAGACCGCCAGGGAGACCCAAGAAGCGTTGGACGGATGGACACCATGAAAATTTAAACCAAGTGTCAATAGATTTGAACGGATGGGGGATAGCAGCAATGGACAGAATACAGTGGAGGAGGAAACTTGTGGATGCGTGCGGTCCACTGGGCCTGATCACGTAGTAGTAGTAGTAGTAGTTTGAAAAGTCCGTGCAAAAATAAAAACTACTTACGTCTTTGGGGTAAACCTTTTTTCATTTTTCGTCATAGTCTCCTTTTAGACTTATACACTTCGTCCAACGCTGTTCTAATTTGTTGATCCATTCCGAATAATAGGAATTTTCCAAGTCTGCAAAGTAAGTATTAGTTTCTGCAATCACCTCCTCGTTTGAATAAAATATTTGTCCCGCCAGCCATTTCTTCAAATTGGGAAACAAATAGTAGTCCGAGGGAGCCAGGTCTGGAGAATAGGGGGGGATTTGAAACGAGTTGGAATCCTATTTCCACTAATTTTGCGACCACAACTGCTGAGGTGTCTGCTGGTGCATTGTCGTGATGGAAGAGGACTTTTTGCGGTCCGATCGCCAGCATTTTTCTTGCAGCTCGGTTTTCAAACGCTCCAATAACGATGAATAATATACACCTGTAATAGTTTTACCCTTTTCCAGATAGTTCGATGAGGATTATCCCTTGCGAATCCCCAAAGACAGTCGCCATAACCTTTCCGGCCGAAGGACTGGTCTCCGCCTTTTTTGGTGCAGATTCTCCCTTGGTAACCCATTGTTTAGATTGTTGTTTGGTCTCAGGAGTATAGTAATGTATCCATGTTTCATCTACAGTCACAACACGATGCTTAAAGTCCTGCGGATTCTTCCTGAAGAGCTGCAAACCATCCTTGCAACACTTCACACGATTCCGTTTTTAGTCAAGCGTGAGTAATCGCGGAATCGATCTTGCGGATAGCTTTCCCATGTCCAAATGTTTATGCAAAATGTTATGTACCCGTTCATTCGAGATGCCCACAGCACTAGCAGTGTTACGCACCTTAACTATTCTGTCATCCATCACCATATCAAGGATTTTATCAATGATTTCTGGAGTTGTAACCTCCACAGGGCGTCCAGAACGTCCAGCATCACTTGTGCCCATATGGTCACTCCAAAAATTTTGAAACCACTTGTAAACAGCTCTAATCGAAGGTGCAGAGACACCGTAATGTTCACCCTGCTTCTCTTTAGTCGCCTAAGGCGTTTTGCCTTTCATAAAGTAATGTTTAATCACCACACGAAATTCTTCTTCGTTCGTTTCTTGACAGTTACTCGACTTCCTTGATTCACACGAACGCCAAACACAAAGAAATAGGCCAATATGGCTGAAACTTGGTGTGCGTTCTTTCCAAAGATGCTACTAACTAAACATGACCTCGATACGCGCCGGTGGTGCCATCTCTCGGAGTTTGCACGGACTTTTCAAACGCCCCTCGTACAATGCACGGAAATATATCAAGAAGCTATAAAGAGGTAAAAAACGAAAGTGAATATTTACAAGGATAAAAACAGTTCAGGTAAATAAATCTCTCGAAATTATTTGACACTGGATAAATTCTAGTGTATTAAGTTCTACACAGAATATTTAGGTCGCACTCAGTTAACACAACAATATTCACACTAATGAGAAGTCTGTAGAAGTAAGGACCATCATGTAAAAACACTGAAGAGTCAGTATAAGACGATAAACCGAGCAAGGTGGCGTAGTTGTAGCACACCGGACTCACACTCGGGAGGACGACAGTTCGTACACGCATACAATGGGCTTTGAGTGATTTCCCTACATCGCTTCAGACAATTGCCGAGATGGTTCCTTTGAACGAGTACGGCCGATTTCCTTCCACATCCTTCCCTAATCCAAGCTTATGCTCCGTCTCTAATCACCTCGATGTCGACAGGTATTAAACACCAATCTCCTCATTTACTAAACCTTTTCGTCATTTGATACCAAGTGTATTGATGATGAGTTAACTGATGATGGCAGGAGACTATATTGTCTTTGGCGAATTTTTTTTTGGTAGTTTCTCGTGTAAACAAAAAGTGAAATCGAAACTGCCAGTTGATGCTTACCCATCGAGCTGCAGGTCGATTTTGCACGCATCGATTTCACTTGTCTCGAACCAGGGGCCGTGTGTATGTAAGGGGAGCGACGGCGGCAGTGTGGACGTGGTGGCCTGGAGGAAGTCTGTGAACACCGTGCGGTCTGAGGCGCTGCAGTCATGGACTGTGCGGCTGGTCCCGGCGGAGGTTCGAGTCGTCCCTCGGGCATGGGTGTCTGTGGTTGTCCTTAGGATAATTTAGGTTAAGTAGTGTGTAAGCTTAGGGACCGAGGACCTTAGCAGTTAAGTCTCATAAGATTCCACACACATTTGAGATTTTTTTTTTTTTTTTTTTTTTTTTTAAAAGTCTGTGAACACTTGAACGAGCGCGGAGCCGTCGGCGTGGAGACTCTGACAGGCACCACGGCTGAATCGAGCTGCGCGGCCAGCTGTTTGTGAACCACGGTTTGTTTGGCGGCTTGATGGCCAACGTGAGGGGGGGGGGGGGGAGGTTCGCTTCTTCACTTTACTTCCAAGGAACGTCAAAAACAAAAATATGGTGAAATTTTCTGTCTGTTTATTCATCACTGTGTTAATGTATAAATCTTGAGGTACCCTCGTGTGTCTAAAATTGTCACGGTTCTGTGAGGCGCTTTGGAGAGCGTAAGGTACGTAGTGGCGCAATTATTTCTAGTGCTGTGTTTGTTCTTGAGCCTTGTGATGACAAGTTATCAACGAATTTAATGGCAAAATGTACATGTTAAGAAATTGTTTTTGGCAAGTCCCCTAATCATATATTTCCGGTATGTTGTAGACAAGGACCAAATTGCTTTCTGGCGAAGTGGCGTGTGTGTGCGGCCAGTGCCACCCCTATCTGTGGACTAGACAGGCAAACAGTTGTCTGGTAGTACTTTAAGAACGACAGCATTCGGTAACTCAAAATGGTTCAAATGGCTCTAAGCACTATGGGACTTAACATCTGAGGTCATCAGTCCTCTAGACTCAGAACTACTTAAACCTAACTAACCTAAGGACATCACACACATCCATGCTCGAGGCAGGATTTGAAACTGCGACCGTAGCAGCCGCGAGGTTCCGGACGGAAGCGCCTAGAACAGCTCGGCCACAGCGACCGGCCATTCAGTAACTGTATTGTGATTCAGCATTCTGCTTAATCTTGCGTGTTACCCATCACGCACGCCATCCTACCTAATTATTAACTGGTGGAGTTAGTGTTCTTGTAATCGGTGGGTCGCTTAACTGCTTGGAAAATAACAAATATTTAACGTAGTTAGGCTGCTAATAAGAAGTTTCTGTTGAAAGTTTTGGTATATTAACCTGTACCTTAAATCATTGTCTACGGCTACGGCCGTGCTGGTTTCAATTGTAAATTCAATTGTAAATATCTTGTTATTGTCTAGCAAGAATACTGGGGGAGCTCGGCCATAGTTGTCAGAGGTTGGAAATTAAGCTCTAATACTTAGATTTTGGTGTGCTAACTCTGTTCAGTATTAGATTTTAAATTTTCTGAAGTTGTTCTTGTGAACCTAATTTAATTCTGCAAGAGGGTTAATTCTTATAATGGCATTTTGCTGGCCTCGTTCTGTTTATGCTTATACTTGTATTTTGGTGTGCTCCTCTGTTCTTATTAAATTCAAATTTTCTGAAGTTATTCTTGAGGACCTGGAGCAAGTAGTAATTTAATTCCGCAAGAGGCTTAAATTTTTTTTGCCTGTTTTAAGTTTTTCTATATTTTGGAATGTAAATTTTAAATTTTAATTTAAAGAATTAGCTGGACACTAAGAGTGTTGTACGGCTAGTGCCGTATGTTGGTGGAAGATATTTTCCTTAATCGTTGTGACCAGTGCTAAAGTAGTTGCACGTGCAACAAATAAAAAAGGATTTTGTCAAAACATTTTGCCACTTCCAATCCAGGAACCTCGTATCCTAGCTTCACCGGCTCTGTCAATTTTCTTTCGTCTTGCGGAAAGGGATCCCACCATTACATATATAGACAAACAACCTCACTGGGGCGCATTATTCAATACCTTATAGCGACATTAAGTTTTTAAAGGAAAACTGTGTGATCATTTCTGTTATGTACACTTTATATTAATAGTCTATAAATCTAAATTTAGTCACTCGTTTGATTATGCTGTGGCTGGGTACAATTTCTTGATAGTAATATTAGTGCTAGATCTGGTTTTTAAAATAATCAATCTAATATGACAATCACGTATGATGTGGCCCTTCATATGTTATCTTTACCCTGTGGTAATGATTGATTAATGAACTAGGGTGTAAATGAATGCTAGCTGACAATTCGTATCTATTTTTAACCAATTTCAACCAATTTTATGTTGTGAATACCACGTACATTACTTTTATGTTGTGACTGATGTTCGCTTTTACACACATCATGGATTATTATGCAAAATTATGCAGCTGCTTAGCGTCTAGGTATTGCAGATGTTTGTACCTTCTTATCGAGGGATAGGGGTTTTTCTATATTTGTAATGGCAACGTTGTTTTTCACTTTCTGTTCACATGAGTAACTTCCAGAGTTGTTCGACAAAGGTAATCTAGTCTCCTGCAACCAGCAGTTATCATCGATATCCTTTGTATCATATGATGAAAAAGTTTAGCGAAGTTCTTTGACTAACTCTTCAGTGTTTGTACTTTGACAGTACTTAGTACTCTAGCCTTCTCTTTAGTGTATATACTGTCCTGTTAACTAATGTCGCTACTGAGAACACCTTATGTGTAGAACTTCCTGCACTGGAATATATTGCATTTTATAACACCTGAGATGTATCCACTGTCAGATAATGTCATGAGAGATGTATTTGCTTTAATTCTTTTAAATCTTGTAAGTATTGAGTTCGTTTTTTACCTTTTATAATTTCTTAACTTTTTTGTGCACTGTATTTATCTGTGTTTCAACCTTTGGATGACTGTCTAAGACCGAAACCGGTTGATGCTTAAGGTTTTCAATAAAACAGCTCATGGTCAAATATGTATTTCATGAATTACTTGACGGTTCTTAACAGTCACATAACAAAAACTTTTAAAATTTAATTATGTTTTAGGTTTTGATGAGTGAGTTTGCGAGTATCGAAGTTGTAACTAAACGGCCGTATCTTTCGACTGAATTGGCTCAGAAGCTTAAATGTTTTACACCGCCAAGGGGCCGTACACCTTAGTATTTGACATAAATTTCAACTTGATATCTCTACTCGTTCCTGAGAAAAGGAGTCTCACCAGACAGAAGGACGGACGGACGGACAGACAGACAACAAAGTCATCCTCTAAAGGTCTCATTTTTAAAAAAAAGTGAGGCACGGAACCGCAAAAATTAATATTTGTTTGTCTGTTCGTATTTGATGTAATCAGAAATGTTAATCATCTCAAGATGGCCATGGTTCCCCCGAACAGGTTATGGCATTGAAATAATGTATTTTAAAATTAACTGTGCCCATTCATAAAATATGTTTATGAAGTGTTGCCCCGTAGCTCGTATAAGTTTGAAAAATTCCATTTACCACCTTCAGTTACTGATAAAATTCTCTATTTACATAACTGGTTTCCGTCGACTGACCATCATCAGGTTCATATAAATATTCACAGAAGTATGTTAGGCAAAGCATAAAATCATTAATATCAGATGATAAAGCCGTGAATTAGATAGCGTTATCGCCGTTTGAAGTTATAATATGAATGAGCGCACTACCTAGCACAGTTTTTATAGACTCACGAAGTAATTTATGTCAGATGTGATAACGGTGTTTAATTAGTTGTTTTATCATGTGACTTCAATGATTTTATATTTCACCTAACATGATGCTGTGAATACTTCCATAAACATGATGATGGTCAATCAACAAAAACTAGTTGTGTAAATAAAGAATTTTATCAGGAGCTGCCGGCCGAAGTGGCCGTGCGGTTAAAGGCGCTGCAGTCTGGAACCGCAGGACCTCTACGGTCGCAGGTTCGAATCCTGCCTCGGGCATGGATGTTTGTGATGTACTTAGGTTAGTTAGGTTTAACTAGTTCTAAGTTCTAGGGGACTAATGATCTCAGCAAATGAGTCCCATAGTGCTCAGAGCCATTTGAGCCATTTTTTTTTATCAGGAGCTCCAGGTGATAACACGACATTTTTCAGACGGGTAAAATAAGTGCCTTAATTTCCGCGTGAATTATTCACTTCGGACCACATCTAAATTTCAGGTTGTTAATCATTACAAAATTACTTAATATCTCATTATCAGATCTGTAGAACAAACATATAGGATTTTTCACCGTAAACTAGGATTTTCAAACAGTAATGTCTTTAGTCCGTCCACGACGTCCCAGGGCTTTATTCCAGAGTGTTACTGATTGCTTTGAGCCAGCTGAAACTTTGATAGATCTCTCTTACTGGTGTACGTTAGTGTACCACATTACCAGTTTCCCCCCACGGGTCTTGGGGTTAGAATAGGCTCGAGGTATTCTTGCCTGGCGCAAGTAGCGACTAAAAGGGGTCTCACACGTTTCGGCGTTGATGTGGTGGTACCCTGTCGAGTTTGACCTCCATTTCTCCAAATTTTCCCGAAGAGTGAGCCAATTGGGGAAGAGTGCCTTACATGGTGCATCGTGTCCATCATGCGCTGAGACATTTAGCATCCTTCGTCGACGTGGATCTGCACTTCCACTCATTCTCCTGCTGTTGGGCGAGGTCACCCTCCTGCGTGCGTTTTCCTCCATCCACTGTACAGTATCCTTTTCTGTGCTGACAATGATTATGGACCTGTTTGCTTGGTTGTACCTGATATCCAGCACAGTACCCAGTTCGTTGTGGTGGATCCGCCATGTAACCTGTTGGTTGTAGCCCCCTGATCACATAGGGATCGCTCTGCTGATGCCTGCGCCGTTAACTCTCCACATATGCCAAGGAGTAGATGCCCGTCACCCTGGGGCATTGAGACTCCCGGCAATGGCCATCCTGCCAGATGGCCTTTGCTGCGGCTGGGTGGCGCCCTTGGGGAGGACCCCTGGTTGGAGCAGGTGGCATCAGGGTGGATAACACGTAGTGAAGCGTACCACATCATCACTTGCTGGTAATCTCACACCAGCAGTCCTTAAGTGTTCCAAGTCTCAGTACAACGCTAGGAAGTACGACCCTAAACTATTCCCCTCCCTGGCCACACCATGGGAGGAACACCAGGCTAAGTATGGCAGTGAACCTTATTCGCCTTGGTACCTTGTATGTAGAAGAGCTGATGGGGACTGCTTTGTTTCAATGAAGCCTCAGTTTTTTGTTGAGCATTTAGAGGACAAGTTTGGGGAGATGGATGGCTTGTCCAAAATGCGATCAGGGTCAGTCTTGATAAAAACGGCATCAGCATTATTTGCTTGTGACACGCTCGGGGACGTTAACGTTACCATCACACTGCATAAGAACTTAAGTATGGTCCAGGGTATTATATTCCACAGGGACTTTCTTCTGCAGTCTGACGACGAGTGCCGAGGTGTTCATTTCGTCCGGCGCGTCCATAGGGGTCCGAGGGATAATCAGGTTGCCACCGGTGCGCAGTGAGAGTGACACATTGCCTGAGGACGTCAAGGTGATGGTCTACTGCTGTGATGCCAACCATATATCCCTTCCCCGAGGCGATGCTTTAAGTGCTGGAAGTTTGGCCATATGTCGTCCTGCTGTACTTCCAGTGTCACATGTTGAGATTGTGGATGTCCTTTGCATCCCAATACTCCATGTGCCCCAGCTCCCACGTGTGTCAACTGCAGAAATCATCATTCCCCTTGCTTGCCAGACTGCAGGATTTTACAGCAAGAAAGGAAAATCATGGAATATAAGACCCTGGACCGACTGATCTACACTGAGGCTAAAAGACAATTTGAGCGCCTTCATGCTGTGGCTATGACCTCCTCTTATGGCGCCACTAAGAGAAAAGTTGTAGCCCTATCAGTTCCACGAATTCCAGTCGGCTAGCCGGCCGGAGTGGCCGTGCGGTTCTAGGCGCTACAGCCAGGAACCGAGCGACCGCTATGGTCACAGGTTCGAATCCTGCCTCAGGCATGGATGTGTGTGATGTCCTTAGGTTAGTTAGGTTTAATTAGTTCTAAGTTCTAGGCGACTGATGGCCTCAGAAGTTAAATCGCATAGTGCTCAGAGCCATTTGAACCATTTTCCAGTCAGCTCTCAGAGCCGGGAGACTGCACCTGCCCCCTTGGTGGTGGGGTACACTTCCCTCTCTGTTGCTCCCACACCACCTACCTTGGGAACACTGCCCTCCATCCCAACCATTGGGGACACCAGTCTCCACTTATAAGCCAGAGAATAGTAAGTCTTCTTCAGCTCCTTTCGCTAGGAAAGGATCCGTTGGGTCACTGCCTTCCCTGGTTTCTGCTAGTGAAAAAAAATGACACCCACCAGTGGCTGAAGTGCCAAAAAGTAGCTGGTCATAGGGCTTCACGATTATCCTCAGTCCCTGAGACTGAATCAGTGAAGCCCTCCCAGCCAGAGAAACCCATGGAGCAGCGAGAGAAACCCAAAAAGAAGACCCCCAAGACCAATGGAATAGCCGTGGCAACCACACCAACGCTACCTACAAGCTCTGCGTCTGAGGATGGGGTGGAGATTGTGGCGTCCACTGAGGACCTAGATCAAGCTGGACCCTCAGGAAATAAGTCGGTGGCGGCAGGCGACCCTGAGGCGTAAACTACCTTATTGAATGTTCCATACCTTCCCAGAATCACGATCACAGTATCCTCCAGTGGCATTGCAACGGTTTTTACCTCCACCTGGCTGAGATATGGCAATTGTTAAGCTTTACACCTGTTTTCTGCGTTGCCCTCCAGGAAACCTGGTTCTCAGCAATGTGGACCCCTGCCCTTCGTGGCTACAGGGGATATTACAAATGTGTCTATGTCCTGAACTTGGTATGTAGTGAGCCTGTGCCCCTTCATATCCGTCTTGAAGCTGTGGCTGTCAGGATAGGGACGATGCAGGAAATAACTGTCTGCAGCGTATATCTTCCTCCAGATGGTGCAGTAACCCTGAATGCATTGGCTCAACTCCCTAAACCTTTCCTACTTTTGGGAGATTTTAACGCTTATAACTCCTTGTGGGGTGGCACCGTTCTTACTGGCCAAGGCAGAGATGTCGAAACTTTACTGTCTCGGTTCGACCTCTACCTCTTAAATACTGGGGCTGCCACACATTTCAGTGTGGCTCATGGTAGTTACTCGGCTGTTGATTTATACTTTGCAGCCCAGGACTTCTCCCATATATCTACTGGAGGGCACTTGACGACCTGTTAGGTAGTGACCACTTCCCCTTCTTCCTGTCACTTCCCCAGCGTCATGACCACGGACGCCTACCCAGATGGGCTTTCAACAAGGCAGTCTGGGAAGCCTTCGCCTCTGCTATCACCGCTGAATCTCCCCCACATGGTGCTTTCGATGTTGTGGTTGAGCAGGTAACTACAACGATCGTTTCTGCGGCGGAAAATGCGATCCCTCGTTCTTTGGGGTGCCCTAGCGAAAGTCGGTACCTTGGTGGTTACCGGACATCGCTGAGGCAATTAAAGAGCGTCGGCGAACTATACAGCGACATAAGCGGCACCCTTCCCTAGAGCACCTAATAGCCTTGAAACGGCTCCGCGCCCGCGTTCACCAGCTTAACAAAAGGTGGAAACAGGAGTGTTGGGAGAGATATATCTCGACCATTGGGTGCCATACGTCACCTTCTCAAGTCTGGAAGAAGATCAGACGTGTTTTGGGGTACCAGACCACAACAAGTGTCCCTGGCGTTACCATCGATGGCGTGTTATCTACCGATGCAAACACGACTGCCGAGCACTTTGCTGAGCACTATGCTCGAGCCTCTGTGTCGGAGAATTACCCCCCCCCCCCCCCCAGCCTTTCGAATTCTCAAATGGCGGATGGAAGGGAAGTACTCTTGTTCACTACACGCCATAGTGAACCCTATAACGCCCCATTTACAGAATGGGAGGTCATAAGTGCCCTTGCACATCGCCCCAACACAGCTCCTGGGCCAGATCGGATCCACAGTCAGATGCTGAAACATCTCTCGTCTGGCGACAAGCAACATCTCCTCGTCATCTTCAACCGGATCAGGTGCGATGGCGTCTTTCGATCGCAATGGTGGGAGGGCACCATCATACTAGTGCTCAAATCTGGCAAAATCCTGCTTGATGTGGGAAACTATCGGCCTATCAGCCTCACTAACGTACTTTGTAAGCTTCTAGAACGTATGGTGTGTCGTCGGTTAGGTTGGGTCCTGGAGTTACGTGGCCTACTGGCTCCACGCCATAGCAGTTTCCACCAGGGTTGCTCTACCACTGATAATCTTGGGTCCCTCGAGCCTGCCATCCGAACAGCTTTTTCCAGAGGCCAACACCTTGTTGCCACCTTTTTTTATTTACGAAAACGTATGACGCTACCTGGTGACTCATATCCTTGCACCTTGGAGTCTCCGAGGCCCGCTCCCGATTTTTATCCAAAACTTCCTGTCGCTTCGTATTTTCAGTGTCCAAGTTAGTTCCTCCCATAGCTCCCCCTCCACCCCCCCCCCCCCAATATCCAGGAGAATGGAGTCCCACAGGGCTCTGTATTGAGTGTATCTCTATTTTTAGTGGCCATTGACAGTCTAGCAGCAGCTGCAGGGCCGTCCGTCGTACCTTCTCTGTATGTAGTCGACTTCTGCATTTCGTACTGCTCCACCAGTACTGGTGTTGCTGAGCGGCGCCTACAGGGAGCCACCCACAAGGCGCAGTCATGGGCTCTAGCCCATGGTTCCAGTTTTCGGTCGCAAAGTTATGCAACTCTGTCGGCATCGTACCGTTCATCTGGAACCAGAACTTTACCTTAATGACGATCCACTCACTGTAGTGGAGACATATCGATTCTTGGGATTGGTTTTCGATTCCCAATTGACTTGGCTTCCTCACCTTCGTCAGCTTAAGCGGAAGTGCTGGCAGCACCTCAACACCCTCCACTGCCTGAGCAACACCAACTGGGGTGCAGATCACTTTGTGCTGCTGCAGCTCTACAGAGCCCTTGTTTAGTCCCGCCGTGACTATGGGAGTGTGGTTTATGGTTTGGCGGCGCCGTCAGGGTTGCGTTAACTCGACCCAGTGCACCACTTTGGCGTTCGACTAGCGACGAGAGCTTTTAGGACGAGACCGGTGACCAGCGTCCTGGTGGAGGCTGAGGTCCCTCCATTGAAGGTTAGGCGTGCATAACTGCTCGCCAGTTACGTTGCACACGTTCGTAGTTCTCTTGCGAATCCGAATTACCTCCTCCTTTTCCCACCCACTGTGGTTCATCTCCTGCATCGGCAGCCTTGGTCAGGGCTTACAACTGCAGTTCGCATCCGAGCCCTTCTATCCCAACTGGAGTCCTTGACTTTACCACCTATACTTGAGGTCCATTCACGTACACCTCCATGGTGTACACCCAGGCCGTGGCTCCGCCTGGACCTTTCATATGGCCTAAGGACTCAGTTAACCCCGCGGCTCCTCGCTGGCACTTCCTGTCCATTGTTGACACATACTGAGGCTATGAAGTAATTTACACTGACGGCTCGATGGCTGATGGTCACGTCAGCTTTGCGTATGTCCATGGAGGACATATTAAACAGCATTCCTTGCCCGATGGCTTCAGTGTTTTCACTGCAGAGCTGGTGGCTACATCTCGTGCTCTTGAGCGCATCTGCTCATGCCCTGGGGAGTCGTTTCTTCTGTGTACTGACCCCTTGAGTAGCCTACAAGCTATCGACCAGTGCTACCCCCGTCATTCTCTGGTAGTGACCATCCAGGAGCTCATTTATGCCCTGGAACGGTCCAGTCGTTCAGTGGTGTGTGTGTGGACCACAGGTCACGTCGGAATCCCAGGAACGAACTTGCCGACAGGCTGGCTAAACAGACTCCGCGTAAACCACTATGGAGATCAGCTTCTCTGAACCTGACCTGAGTTCTGTCTTACGCCGCAGGGTTTTTCAGCTTTGGGAGACAGAATGACATAATGGAGTGTCATTAAGAAGACTATGAATGTGTGGAAGTCTTCCATGCGGGCCTCTCACAAGGAATCAGTTGTCCTCTGCCGGCTCCGCATTGGCCATAGGAGGCTAACGCATGGTTACCTCCTTCGTCGCGACGACCCACCTCGGTGTCGTCCATCTGTTGCTGGACTGCCCACTTTTAGCCACTCTGCTGTTAACACCACAAAACAAACTGTTGTGTTTGGAGTGGTACCCTGAGCAGGAAGCTTTGAAATTTGGTGAATTGGATCACAATGCGTTCAGGAATGGAAGTGCTTCTGTACCGTCAGCGAGTATGTCATGAACCTCGGGAGAGGTCCCACTCTTCCAATGTTTTGGAGGGGCACAGCAGTGTTACCCCTGGCGTCTGATGTCTGCAGCCATCGCATATGACCTCAGGTCACAGCTGGAAGTGACAGACGGCACAACGGTATATCCACTTAAATCTTATGAAAAAATATTCTTGCATTATTTTCCAAGAGGACAATGCTCGCCCATCCATACATTTCACGTTTCTCTATGAACTGTCTGCGTGATGTTGAGATGCTGCTGTGGCCAGCAATGTCCTCTGATCTATCACTGATAAACCTGTGTGGAGTAAGCCCGGACGTCATCTCTGTCCCAGTGCTAGAAACTGGGATATCAAAGACCGGTTGCAACAGTTGTGGGGGACCTTGGCTCAGGAAAAGATACAATAGCTTTATGACACCATCGCCAACTGAATCAGTGCAAGTTTCAAGGCCAGAGGGGTGCAACGTCATACTCATACGTGCGTCCATTCTGCCAAGTTAATTTTAAATTTGATTTGATTTTGTAATCACTGAAGTAACATAACACACCCTCTCAACCCGTGAAGATTCATTTTGTTTTGTTCTTCCCTTCTGGGGATTTCACTTTTTTTTCAGACATTGTAGTTAGAATAGAAAATTACACTACTGCCCATTAAAATTGCTACACCAAGAAGAAATGCTGATAGTAAACAGGTATTCATTGGACAAATATATTATACTAGAACTGACATGTGATTACATTTTCACGCAATTTGAGTGCATAGATCCTGAGAAATCAGTACCCAGAACAACCACCTCTGGCCGTAATAACGGCCTTGATACGCCTGGGCATAGAGTCAAACAGAGCTTGGATGGCGTGTACAGGTATAGCTGCCCATGCAGCTTCAACACGATACCACAGTTCATCAAGAGTAGTGACTAGCGAATTGTGGCGAGCCAGTTGCTCGGCCACCATTGACCAGACGTTTTCAATTGGTGATACGCCAGTATGGCGATGACGAATACACGCTTCCAATGTGCGTTCACCGCGATGTCGCCAAACACGGATGCGATCATCATGATGCTGTAAACAGAACCTGGATTCACCCGAAAAAATGACGTTTTGCCATTCGTGCACCCAGGTACATCGTTGAGTCCACCATCGCAGGCGCTCCTGTCTGTGATGCAGCGTGAGGGTAACCGCAGCCATGGTCTCCGAGCTGTTAGTCCCTGCTGCTGCAAACGTCGTCGAACTGTTCGTGCAGATGGTTGTTGTATTGCAAACGTCCCCATCTGTTGACTCAGGGATCGCGACGTGCCTGCACGATCCGTCACAGCCATGTGGATAAGATGCCTGTCATCTCGACTGCTAGTGATGCGAGGCCGTTGGGATCCAGCACGGCGTCCCGTATTATCCTCCTAAACCCAACGATTCCATATTCCGCTAACAGTCATTGGATCTCGACCAACGCGAACAGTAATGTCGCGATACGATAAACCGCAATCGCATAGGCTAAAACCCGACCTTTATCAAAGTCGGAAACGTGATGGTACGCATTTCTGCTCCTTACACGAGGCATCACAACAACGTTTCACCAGGCAACGCCGGTCAACTGCTGTTTGTGCATGAGAAATCAGTTGGAAACTTTCCTCATGTCAGCACGTTGTAGGTGTCGCCACCGGCGCCAACCTTGTGTGAATGCTCTGAAAAGCTAATCATTTTCATATCACAGCATCTTCTTCCTGTCGGTTAAATTTCGCGTCTGTAGCACGTCATCTTCGTGGTGTAGCAATTTTAATGGCCAGTAGTGTATGTTTCCTTGAATCAAGTTGGAAGGACGTGAGTCATTTGAGACGGTACTCACCGCTGGTGATGTCGAAGTGCAGGGGGTAGTCGCAGCGCGTGTCGGAGTCAGTGGCGAGCACGCGGTACACGACGGAGCCGACGGCCGCGTCGCTGGGCACCAGCAGGGCGCGCATCTGCGTCGAGAGGTCGATCAGCGGCAGGTTGCTCTGGGAGGGCGTGGCCAGCAGCAGCGCCACCAGCAGACCCACAAGCAGCCGCGGCGCCCGTCTACATTCCCAAAGAGACAGCTCTGAACATGTTGTTGCAAATTAAAATGGTGATCCGCTCGAAGCATGCAGTTGTTGGTTACCTGTCGGTTCGATTAAATCCTCTGGGACCTGCTTAGCTTGGAGGGCAAACAGTGTACGCACATGAACTAGAAATCCTCCTCGTGTGTTCAAGTTCACACTTCTAGCTGCTAGTCCATACACGCTGTCATATAGCAATGACCAGTGGTAGAAAGTACACCGTTGTTGCTGCGTAAACAAACTAGGAAGGAGACAACAAGCAGTTTCCTTTGAACGAGTTCAGGAGTACAGAGGTCAGCTTGAATCAATGATATCGCTTACAGCAAAAAGGCGGCGTATCATTCAGTTTCAACTTGTGTTTCCTACCAGATGAAGATCTGGGACTTATTAATTGTGTTACTGTCGCTCCTTGTCATATTGAAACTGAAAGACTTGTATGCTTTTTGTACGTTGTTTAGTTGGTTGGGTGTTAAGGGACGAAATACCGAGGTCATCACTCCCTCAATCCAGGTTTAGTTTATCCTGAATTAATGGCATCGGTCAAGGACACGTTTTGATGCTGAAAGTATGTACGACTGGTAAGATTTTGGCATTGAACGCAGTACTGACCCCACAGCTGAGAAAGAATTTACGGAGAAGTCTATGGATTGGGATGAGACTTAGGTCAGAGCAGACGAGGGGTCTCCCAGAGTCCATCCAATGGCGGGGGAGGCTCCACCCCACATCCAATCACTGCTAGCCTGATGAAAGGGGACGACAGTGACAGAGCAAAGAATGCCCTCAGGTCAGCAGGTTCAGAACAGTAAAACTGAGAAGGCTAAAAATAATGGTCAGTAATAAAAAAAGAGGAGAGAAATAGGTAAAACAGCAGGTGGGCGTCATCTGGGCCCTGCATGTCATGGGAGTTGACCCACCCAAAGCTGTCCCACCCCTGCAGCAGTCGGGTCCAGGCGTAAAGAGTACCCATTATTAAGAGAGTGCTTTGTATACAATAGAAAACATCGTGCAGCAGAAAAGGAGGCAAACTGCGCGTAAAACAATTAACACAGAGTAAGAGAGCTATGAAAGAGTAAGCCGGTCAAGGACGGGGTCTCTAGACTCAGCATGCAGCAGGAGGTGCTCCAATATGAGCTATCCCGCCCCTGCATCAAAAGTAGCTTCAAACCTTATATCTCAAATTAAAAAAAAACTTTCACAGAGAGAAAGGTGAACCAGTTCAACCGTTCGTGCACTGTCCGTCAGTATCTGAGGCAAAGAATTCAGAGCGCCATGCTTACCATGGAGAGCCAGAAGAATGGAGCATACCACCAGGATATGAGCTACAGTCTGTAAGGCTTCATAACTACAATGTGGGGGTCACATAAAATAAAGCTGTGGGTTAGTCTGGTATGATCAATGCAGAAGCGACGTAGGACGGTGGAGTCCTTCTGGGGGGAATGGAAGGAAGAGCGCCATGCATCTGTAGTCTCGTTGATGGTGCTGAGTTTATTAGAGGGGACAGTAGCCTACCAGATATAACTCCATCTCTGAGTGATCGACATCTTATTTGCACCTGCAAATTCGAACCTGGGACCAACAAAACTAATGGGGTGCAAGCAATGGTTTCTCTAGCCAAATGGTCAGCCAGTTCATTCCCTGGGATACCCACATGACTTGGGACTCAGAGAAAGACAACTGAGCAGTCAGTATGACCAAGTACAGTGAGAAAGCCGTGAATAGTACAGACCACAGGGTTATAATAGGAACATGGGTCAATGGCCTGAAGACTGATCATTGAAACACTACATATTACTAAAATGTAGTTAAGGGAAGCTCTATCAATTAAGTTTAGGGCTCTGTTACGGCTGTCAACTTCACTGTAAAAAAACTACACGTCCCTGGCAACGAACAGTTTTCCTGACCAGTAGGGAATGTAAAAGTGTCCCATATTATCCATGGTTATAGAGCTGCCAGTGTAAAAGACGACACCTCATGAACAACTGAACATAACAAATGCCGAAAGGTCATGGGGTCGATTGAGACTTTAGGAACTTGGAATAAATCGGTCCTAATTCGTGGCTTGTGCACCAACTGAGAGAGGGTGCACCAGAAAACACAGGGAGAACATTACAGGGAGGGGACGCTGAGATCCTGGCAGAAGGCTGTGGGTTGCATTCCATTTGGTAATCCCACCAGAGGGCAGGTATCAGCAGATTAATCCCACTTGAAAGCAAAAAGAATGGGGTACATTGGATGATCAGGGAATTTTCGATTGCTGATTCCACTGGAGACCAAAAGTTGGTATTGTCAGAACTGAAGAGGTAAGATCCCCACTACAGCTGGGAGACTGTCTAAGAAGCTAGTCCAGAAGGTGCCAGTGGCCAGACAAATTTCATTATGATGGATTCGGTCGAACAATTTCAAATCCGAAGGTGTCGCCGAGCCATACCCTGGCAACCACAGCCCAGTTGGGATGAGATCAGTGCCCTGTAAATACGGAGAAGTGTGGCATAAACCGCATCCCAAGAGATGTGGGCAAGGAAGCAGAGAGCAATAAGCTTCCATATGCAACTAGTCTTTAGTTGAATGATATGGAGCAGCCAAGTCAGCGTTTTATCAAAAAGATGTTGCAAGCGCTGGGTACCCAAGTAGAGTTCTGGGTGAGGACTGACTACAGTATAATGACAGAAATGTATGATCCACGTTTTTGCAGGAGAGGATTGGAAACCATGGGAAAGGATCCACACAGTAGCCCACCAGATGGCGCCTTGGGGCTGGCTTTCAATGAAGGCTACTAAGTGGCAGCTGTACCAAATGCAAAAGTCATAGACTTACAGTACAGTCCATTGAGGCTGAATAGGAAGAGTGTGACACTCAGGACAGAGTCCTGTGGGACACCATTCTCTTGGACTCATGGAGAGCTGAGTGAAGTACCAATTCGAACCCAGAATAATCAGTGGGGTAAAAACCGACTAATAAAAATCTGTAAGGAGCTTCGAAAACCCCTGTCATTGAGGGTAAGTAAAATGTGATGGCACCAAGTGTTGTGTATACATTCTGTAGGTCAAAAAAGACTGCAGTGCGGTTTAGGCGTTTAGAAAAAGCCTGTCAGTCTGCTGTTTTCAAAGGAACCAGACGGTTGGTTGTGAATAATACCTCCCAGAAACCACACTGATTAGTGGACAAAAGGCTTGGAGACTCGAGAACCCAGCATAAACTGTGGGGAACCATCTTTTCACGTAAATTGCAGAGTACACTGGTGAGGCTATTCGTTCGAGAGATGTTGGGTTTTTACCTAAGTCAAGGATTGGGTCGACGATACTGCATCTTATTGTGAAGGGAAGACACCTTTAAGCCAAATATAGATGAAGACCCTGAGTAGATGTAGCCTTTGTGTAATATTCAGGAGTTGAATCACTTGATTAGGAATTGAATCGTGGACTGGTGTTGTATCATGAGAGATGGCAAGAGCCTGAAACAGTTCCCAGTCAACTTGCTTACATGGTAGAACGATAGCTACATAAGAAGAGGACATCGATGGTGTCGCACAGTGGATCACACGGTGTTCTGCAAGAACTGACGCATTGGTTCAAAGTCTACCTTGAAGGACAAAACCGGAAACAGTTGCTGAGTGTTGGCAGTCCAGAAGACTGTGGAGCTTGGCCCACACCTGGGATGAGGAGGCATACACTCCCAGGAAGGAGATGTAATGCTTCCAGTTATCGTTCTTACTTGTATAATTAGATAGCGATACTTAGCACGAAGTCTCTTAAAAGTGATAAGATTTGTCTGTGAGTGATGTCGTTTAAAATGTCCAGGGCAGTTCCGGCATCACAGCAGATATGTCTTGCATAGCCTCGTCGATGCAGTTTGACAGAGAGGAGTCGAAGGTAACAAATAGGCATACAACTGCCAGAAGGCTCTTCAAAACACCCAAACTGGCAGTCAGTCCACTGCAAGGGAGGACTGCCTTACTGTGCACCAAGCACATCTTAGCCCCTTTAGATCTGTGGCTGCCATCCGAGAACTAGCAATGGACATCCTGAAACATTCTGTGTCATCGCGCACCGTTGGCCAGACACCGGGAACAGTCGGACTAGGGAATTACCATACCCTGCACAGGCTGCCATTAACAGCGCAACACATGTTGCTGCATTTGGAATGGTGAACGGTGCCGTGTCAGGAAAACTCGAAATGGTGATTAAGGCAGCACATTGTGTTCAGTGATGAATCACAGCTCTGCCGTACCCCAGATGACCATCGTTGATGAGCATAGCGGTGGCTGAGGGAGAGGGTCCATTCTTCAGATGTTCTGGAGAGGCATTGGCGTCATTGTGTGGGGGGACATTTTGGGTATGGCTTCAAATCACGATGTTATGATTGAGGGGAATCTGATAGCACAACGGTAAGCTACAGTCATCCTGCGTCTCATGTGGCAATATCGTGGTATCATTTTTCAACAGCACAATGCTCATCCACGTATGGCACGTATCTCTTCGACTATCTGCATGACATTCAGGTGCTCCCACGACCAGCAAGATCCACAGATCTGTACTCGACCAAATGAATGGCGCCAGCTCAGACGTCAACTCCATCCCAGCGTTAGTATCCGAGACATCAAGGACCAGTTACAGCAGTTGTGGGCCATATTGCCTCAGAAGAGAATAGAACGCTTTATGACGGCCTTCTTAACCGGATTAGCGCATGCATACAGGCCAGAAGGGATAGAACGTCATACTGATAAGTAGTCTTTTACTGCCAAGTTATCTGCAAGTTTGACTCGGTTTTGTAATCACTGAGGCACATTACATACCCTCTCAACCTGTGAAGTTTCATTTCGTTTCGTCCTTCCATTCTGGGTGCTTCCTTTTTTCGTTAGGCAGTGAATAAATTTTATTGGTATGAAATAACAATTAATTCTTGACTGATGACATTTATTGGAGTTGTTTCTTTTGTATGTACGTGATTTTTTTTATGTGAGTGGGGGCTCTGGTAATATTAAGTAGGGGTAGGAAGGTGGGGTAAGGCTGTGGGATTGGACAGGACATTACAGGGAAGGTATTGTTGGTAATGGTAAAGATCTGATGTATGAGTGCTAGGAGGCTGGAGAAAAAATGGGCATATGCTGTGGTCGATTGGAGGGGTTAATCTCGGGGATATATTCAAGGTTTAAGAGGGGGCGACGATTTAAGTTGTGCTGGGAACAGATATGATGTATCTGGGAGAAGGAAGAAGGGAACAGATATGATGTATCTGGGAGAAGGAAGAAGGTGGGATGAGTTGATAGAGCAGCAGCAGCAGACGACCTTGGTTATCGAAGACTGAAATCTAAGGGAAATGTAGGACAGTTGCAATTGTTACACGCCTGCAATGAGGCATAAGAAATTTACGAGGTGGTGCAGGATAGGGGTGTGGAAGCTAGTCATATATGGAAAGTGGAGCAGAGTATATGTAGTTCTAGGATTTTCTCCGATTCAGTAAATTTACTTGAAAAGGAAAGCCATAATTTATGGCTAATTTGTGCAGCATGTATCTATTTCTACTTAATAACCAACAAACTCGATCATCGCGCATGATTTTTATATGTTCTGCTAATATTCTACTGAAAATATACGAGGTCTTGCTGAAAAGCAATGCCTCCGAATTTTTTATGTGGAAACTCTGAATGATTTTTGAATAACGCAAACGTTAACATTCTACGTGTTTATTCTTCATTTTTAGAAATGTATTTCTCGTCATAGTCCCTGCGAGGGACCAGTTTGTGGATACTGTCACTGTAGAATATTTGTCGGAGCCACAACCTCACCTCTGCTTGCGCTGCTTCGTCGCGGTCAGAGTGAAGTCCTCGAGGGCGTTCTTTAAAATTTGGATGAGAATTGGATGGGCCGTAGACGGGGCTGTATAGAGGATGATCGATGATAGTATACCCAAGGCGTCGGCTTGTTGCAGATGTCGTAGCGCTCGTGTGTGGTCTGGCAGAATCATGCTGAAGCGAGGGTGCTTCATGTGTGGACGAAATCCTCGACAGTCGAAGGTCGATTACAGCACGCTGTTACTCACGCACCCACATTGTTACGTTACACACCGCCATGTTACACGCTACAATTCGGAACCCTCTAGCGGCAAACGCTGCAAATATATAAACATGAAGAATAAAGATTTAGAATGTTAGTAACATTTGCTTTATTTAAAGAGCTTTAAGAATATTCACATAAAAAATTCGGAGGTATTACTTTTCAGCCCGCCCTCGTAAAATGATGCAACTTTCTAGCTCACAGAGATTACACATTTCACAAGGATGCAATTTTAATATTATAATAATAGTGCCACAGGTAGTCAGGGCTCTTCCGATCGGGAGGACTGCGTTTTGAGCCAAGTTCGTTCATTCCGCTTCTGATCTTCCACTGTTTCCGTAAATTGTTTTAGACGTTATTAGACAGCGAGCTGTTGGCTGTGATCATAGGTATACTTCATCTTATTTATTAAGATGAAACTGCGGAAGATAGAATATATCTTGGCAGTGCATACGTTACCGGTTAGCATTTTATGTTGTCTGTACAAAATTAAGACGTAATTCCCACATTCACTTGGATTACAGTGTTAGATTAATTAAACCGCTATAGAACTTTCTCTACCGAGTGCAGCTTCGTCCTCTGCCTAAGGTTTGGTTGGACTGTTACCATGGAAGCGTATGGAGTCAGCACGTAATTCGCTGTCACCAATGTGGGCTTTAGAAGCTAGAGCGTCTAACGTCCGAACACAAATGCATCATTGTAACTGGTAAGATCTTCTCAGCTTTTTGGAAGCATATAGTTTAGTTACAGAGTAATAGTTTGGTTTGGTACAACCAACGGTGGGAATCATTTTCCACCAAAAATACCACTAAATGGCGTACAGATCAAAAAAAGAAAAGGGAAAAGATAAAAGATAGCAGAAAACTAAGCTACAAGGCTGATTAAACATAGTATAATAAATAGTATTTGTATGAAATACGGCTGTAACAGGCCCCTTTCAATGTATGGGACTACCACAGACGTCAACTCTGCCAGTAGCCGGGATATAAGGGAAGAAATTACAACAGTCTCTTAGGTCAAGAGAGGGTACAACGGGTTTATGCGACCCTTCTCAACCGAATCACTACATGGATCCAGGCCGGACAGGGCGCATCGTCATAGTGATAAGTAGGCTGAAACTGCCAAGTTATTTGTAAATTTGACTCTATTTTGTAATCACTGCAATGACATCACACACTCTCTCAAACTATAAGTTTCATTTTGTTTCCTCCTACACTTCTCGACGCTCTACTCTTTTTGCCAGGTTGTGTACTGTAGTTAGCATGCTTCGCCACAGCTGCTAGACAGCTAGGAAAACATATTATGGCAAATACACTCCTGGAAATGGAAAAAAGAACACATTGACACCGGTGTGTCAGACACACCATACTTGCTCCGGACACTGCGAGAGGGCTGTACAAGCAATGATCACACGCACGGCACAGCGGACACACCAGGAACCGCGGTGTTGGCCGTCGAATGGCGCTAGCTGCGCAGCATTTGTGCACCGCCGCCGTCAGTGTCAGCCAGTTTGCCGTGGCATACGGAGCTCCATCGCAGTCTTTAACACTGGTAGCATGCCGCGACAGCGTGGACGTGAAACGTATGTGCAGTTGACGGACTTTGAGCGAGGGCGTATAGTGGGCATGCGGGAGGCCGGGTGGACGTACCGCCGAATTGCTCAACACGTGGGGCGTGAGGTCTCCACAGTACATCGATGTTGTCGCCAGTGGTCGGCGGAAGGTGCACGTGCCCGTCGACCTGGGACCGGACCGCAGCGACGCACGGATGCACGCCAAGACCGTAGGATCCTACGCAGTGCCGTAGGGGACCGCACCGCCACTTCCCAGCAAATTAGGGACACTGTTGCTCCTGGGGTATCGGCGAGGACCATTTGCAACCGTCTCCATGAAGCTGGGCTACGGTCCCGCACACCGTTAGGCCGTCTTCCGCTCACGCCCCAACATCGTGCAGCCCGCCTCCAGTGGTGTCGCGACAGGCGTGAATGGAGGGACGAATGGAGACGTGTCGTCTTCAGCGATGAGAGTCGTTTCTGCCTTGGTGCCAATGATGGTCGTATGCGTGTTTGGCGCCGTGCAGGTGAGCGCCACAATCAGGACTGCATACGACCGAGGCACACAGGGCCAACACCCGGCATCATGGTGTGGGGAGCGATCTCCTACACTGGCCGTACACCACTGGTGATCGTCGAGGGGACACTGAATAGTGCACGGTACATCCAAACCGTCATCGAAACCATCGTTCTACCATTCCTAGACCGGCAAGGGAACTTGCTGTTCCAACAGGACAATGCACGTCCGCATGTATCCCGTGCCACCCAACGTGCTCTACAAGGTGTAAGTCAACTACCCTGGCCAGCAAGATCTCCGGATCTGTCCCCCATTGAGCATGTTTGGGACTGGATGAAGCGTCGTCTCACGCGGTCTGCACGTCCAGCACGAACGCTGGTCCAACTGAGGCGCCAGGTGGAAATGGCATGTCAAGCCGTTCCACAGGACTACATCCAGCATCTCTACGATCGTCTCCATGGGAGAATAGCAGCCTGCATTGCTGCGAAAGGTGGATATACACTGTACTAGTGCCGACATTGTGCATGCTCTGTTGCCTGTGTCTATGTGCCTGTGGCTCTGTCAGTGTGATCATGTGATGTATCTCACCCCAGGAATGTGTGGCTAAAAAATTTCCCCTTCCTGGGACAATGAATTCACGGTGTTCTTATTTCAATTTCCAGGAGTGTAAGTAAATCATATACTAATTATTATTATTAAGAACTAAAGTAGGACTAGGCTATGGTTGGAGAAGAAAGAGTAGGTTAAGACTATCTCGTTGTATCCCACTTTGCTACTGGATATCGCAAGTTAGAGAACTGTGTAACGCTAGCCTGATGTCGTTGTTACGTGAACAGCAGACTGAGTTATAACATGCATTAGTAACGTATGCACGGTACAGTTGAGAGCCACTGCTCCTCAGCTGTCAGACGTGACGCTACACTTGCTTTACCGAAATATTATTGTTGCCCCTTTAAGGGTTGGTATGGGATGAAGTATACATAGAAGGAGACGCTAATGTCAAATTCAATTCATTCCATAGTAAATTTGTCTCAATATTTCGAAGTTGCTTTGCTAAAAAATTATACAGAAGATCTGTTAAAAAACACGCAATCCATGCATAACTAAGGGAATTAAAATTTCATGTAAGAGGAAGACGGAAGATTATATAAAGGCCGGAATAAGTCAAGATCCGATATTACTTGCATACTACAAAAATAATTCAATATTTTGAGGAAAATCATTAAAATGTCCAGAACTATGCACATCCTAACAGAAATAAATAATGCAGGTAATAAGATTAAAACTATACGGGAAATTGTCGAAAGCGAGACAGGACAGCCAGTCAGTGTACAAGACGCCATTACATTTAAACAACATGAAAATATTGTGACTCATAACTCACAAGTTGCAACTACGTTTAATAATCACTTTCTAAATGCGGCAACAAAAATAGGATTACGTGGTTGAGTTGAAGAAGAAAAAGAATATTTTAGAAATGCCATGGCACAATATTTTTAACTAGAAGTATCACCACTATCCATATATATTAAAAAAAGTGGATGGATGCGTGTGTGTGTGTGTGTGTGTACGTATGTTCCATATCTCCTTCTAAACCACTGGACCCATTTCAACCAAACTTGGTACACATACACCTTACTGTTAGGCAACAATCTGTGTGGGGGTAAGAGCTGCCTACCTATCAAAGGAATAGGACGGGGATGAAAAAGAAGCCTAGTCCGTAATGCGTCAGTTCCCAGACATTATTCATTCACTATTTCTGAATGAGTGCACTTATCGACTTGCAACAAACGATACAGATAATTTCAAGACTGTATGAAATATTTTTTCGCTGACAACCCCTACAAAATGATGAAAAGAAAAATGTTTATCGCTTACTACTTTTCCGCTGTTCACGCAGTAGAAATACCGCATGGGGCATGACGTAATAATTTATTTCTTCTTTACTACTGACTGTATTCGCAACACATGTTACAGACGGTATGCATATATACCACTGAATGTAAGTTCAAAATTATGTCAGTCTACGACCAATAGTTTCGGCCATATGATGCCATAAACGAGATGCGTGAAAAACTGTCGCATCATGCATGACGTTTAAATTTATTACTTCTTTGCTACTAACTCTATTAGCAATATATTTCGCAGGCTGTATCCACATATGCCGTCGAATGTACCTACAGTATTAAATGATTGTACATCATATAGTTCGGGAGATATGACCTCATAAACTTCAAGCACAAAGGCCAGACGCTGCGTTGTGCTGGCGCGGACGCACAGCTATAAACAAATACCTGGGCAGCGCCGTGTTCCTTCGCTAGTAGAATTATAAAAGTACGTACAACCAAAAGCGCATGTTGCGTTGGCACAATTTCAAACAGAATTCTGAGAAGCAGTTGCAACTTTATCAATAATGTCCTTAGGGGTATATGCTATGCATCAATGGCACAAGGAATTTTTCCAGACAGGTTAAAATATGCAGTGTTAAATTTCTTCAGAAGGAAGGTGACAAGGCAGGCTTAAACAATTATCGTCCAGTTTCCTTACTGACATTTTTCTCCAAAATATTCTAAAAAGTAATGTGCTCAAGAGTAGTCTCTTACTTAAGGGGAAACAATTTATTTAGCATATCACAGTTTGGATTCCAGAAGGGTTGCTCGACTGGGAATGATATTTACACATTCAATCATCAAATAGTACAAGCCTTAAAGAATAAAATATCGTCAGTTGGTACTTTCCGTGATCTTTCCAAGTTGTTTAATTGTGTAGACCACGTTGCTCTCTAAGAAAAACCCATTTTATGGAACTGATGGCTTTACACATAGCTAGTTTGAATCATACTTAACAAACAGAATGCAAAAGGCTATGCTAAAGAATGCAGACAATGTCGGAGGGTTGAGGGTTTTAATGACTGGGGAGAAATCACAAAGGAAGTCCCATAGGGTTCAATGTTGGATCCGCTCCTATTCCTTATACATGTGAATGACCTCTCCTAACATTCAACAAGCAGAGTTGTTACTTTTTGCAGTCGATACTTGTGTTATAATAAATTCCATCAGAGAGAAAGCAACGTAAGAGATAGTAAATGATATTTTCCAAAGAATCATTAAGCAGTCCTCTGAAAATGGACTCTCCCTAAATTTTGAAAAAAAGACCACACTATATTCAGTTCTGTACAACTAAGATAATCAGATGCAGCAGATGGGCAGGAGTCAATAAATAAGGTATAATGTTCTACATTGATGAAGACTACAACTGGAAGAAGCATATTACTGAGGTTCTCAAACAATTAAGTTCAGCCATTTTTGGTCTTGGTATGATTACTAGTCTTGGAAACAAACGAATTAACCTCCAGATATATTTTGCATATTCAGTAATGTCCAATGGAATAATTTTCTGGGTAACTCGTCACTGAGAAACAAAGTATTGATTACGGAAAAGCGAGCAATAAGAATAATATGTGGTTTTCGGCCGCGGACGTCAGGTAGGTATCTCTTCAAGGACCTAGGCATTTTCTATGGAGGTCATGTAGGTACCTCTTCAAAGAGCTAAGCATTTCAAATGCGACGTATAATACATATATTCGCTAATGAAGTTCTTTATAAATAATCGATGGAATATGAGAACAGTGATATCCATATCTACAATAGTAGAGGAAAAAAATGACGTTTGTTACCCATTAATGAAACTCTTATTGGCTCTCTTTCAAATTCTGAAGGTGGCAGGGGTAAAATACAAGGAGCGAAAGGCTATTTACAATTTCTACAGAAAGCATATGGCAGTTATAAGAGTCGAGGGACATGGAAGGGAAGCAGTGGTTGGGAAGGGAATGAGACAGGGCTGTAGCCTCTCCCCGATGCTATTCAATCTGTATATTGAGCAGGCAGTAAAGGAAACAAAAGAAAAGTTCGGAGTAGGAATTAAAATCCATGGAGAAGAAATAAAAACTTTGAGGGTCGCCGATGACATTATAATTCTGTCAGAGCCAGCAAAGAACTTGGAAGAGCAGTTGAATGGAACGGACAGTGTCTTGAAAGGAGGATATAAGATGAACATCAACAAAAGCAAAACGAGGATAATGGAATGTAGTCGAATTAAGTCGGGTGATGCCGAGGAAATTAGATTAGGAAATGAGACACTTAAAGTAGTAAAGGAGTTTTGCTATTTGGGGAGCAAAATAACTGATGATGGTCGAAGTAGAGAGGATATAAAATGTAGACTGGCAATGGCATGAAAGCGTTTCTGAAGAAGAAAAAATTGTTAACATCGAGTATAGATTTAAGTGTCAGGAAGTCGTTTCTGAAAGTATTTGTATGGAGTGTAGCCGTGTATGAAAGTGAAACATGGATGATAAATAGTTTAGACAAGAAGAGAATAGAAGCTCTTGAAATGTGGTGCTACAGAAGAATGCTGAAGATTAGATGGGTACATCACATAACTCATGAGGAGGTATTGAATAGAATTGGGGAGAAAAGGAGTTTGTGGCACAACTTGACTAGAAGAAGAGATCACTTGGTAGGACATGTTCTGAGGGATAAAGGGATGACCAATTTAGTATTGGAGGGCAGCGTGGAGGGTAAAAATCGTAGAGGGAGACCTAGAGATGAATACACTAAGCAGATTCAGAAGGATGTAGACTGCATTAGGTACTGGAAGATGAAGAAGCTTGCACAGGATAGAGTAGCATGGAGAGCTGCATCAAACCAGTCTGAGGACTGAAGACCTCAACAACAACAACAGTGGCTCACAAAGAATTTCAAAATGCAGCAAAAATTTTTTTTATCATTTTTCCAATAACATAAAATGTCTGACAGATAACAAAGCAAGTCTTAAATCTAACATAAAATCGTTTCTCCTGGACAACTACTTCTGTTCCAGTGACGAATTTCTATTTAAAAACTGTTAGCTTGGGAAAGCAAGGAAGAAAAAAACGAAAAAAGAAAAACGAAAAAAACTGTTATTAAGTATATTTGCATGAGTAGGCGTAAAATAATAACGTATTCATTAATGTTAAAACCAATCATGTATACATATCCTGTAAACGGATTCGTCCACATCATTTCTACAAAAGAACTGTTCAACCGATCTATGTAACATGTAACTAATAAACTAAGTGACTATCATGTTCTCGTGCATCACCTGACCCTATCATACTTACCAAACGACGTTTTAGTGGTTATCAGAGAGGACCCCCTTGTGTCAGAATGTCGCATGTATTAGGGAGTATTCGGTAGACGATTGACGACTCCGGTAAAGTGTGTTTGTTGTTAAATTGGAAGACTACTGCCGCCGAAACACAAGTTTCTATATTTAAGTCTCAGACTTTTAAACGTATCACAAATGAACACAGACATTACGCTCATGGCCGCATGGAACTACCTCGTAAATCGCGTTTAAAATGTCTCTGCGATGTATCAACGTTAAGCACCGGTCAGCAAACCGTCGCCAGCCATCCGTGCCTTAGACCGCTGCTAAGCCCTTGCATAACAATGGAAGGCGCCGTTGAGAGGAAAAGATGTTAATAGAGATACGAATTTGCACACGGCCTCCCTTTAGAAATAAGTTTTCTAGGCAATTGTGGTGATTAACGTCATTGTCACATGCTCTCACTTTCGTTAAGAAACAAAAGTGTGTTTAAACCTTGCTGGTAGTCTCTTCGTTTATGTTTGGCTAAATGGTAAACAAAAGAGGAACACGAGATTTTTCGAAGCACGAGATGGATATTCTTCTCGAACTGGTCGATGCGGATGCTTCCGTTCTGGAAAATAAAAGAAATGATGGCTGCCGTATAAAAGGAGAAATGTACAGTGTCACGTTTCGGTTATTATTATTTTTGTTTTTTCCTTTCTTTCGAAGACCTACGTCATTTAAATATAAAATTCATTAAATATATGCTAATCAACATATTTAATTTCCATTTTTATGAAAAATTCACATGTTTCTATTTCTTACTACAATACATACTGCATAAAGGAAACGTTTTCATTATAAACAGTCTTGAATTACCAGACTTTTATAAAAGACTGTTAATCATAACTTAATAATTAAAAAACTAAAAATTAATTTTTTTGTATCTTTTTGTATGTTACGCTGAAGGTAAATGCTCATGGAGCATGCAACTATGTTTAAAAAAAGTTGTATCCACCTGGAATCGAATCTAGGACCCTCATGCAGCAGACAGTCACACTACACCCGAGCCACACTGATTGTTGAATAACTTTAACTTTGTTTTAGCATATTAACCGTGGTCGTTAAACTTAGACAGAAGGAGGTTTCCTCGAGAATTTTTTGAGAACTGCAGCGAACTGCTTCGGAAGGCTCATATTTAAGATCTAAGCTTCACGTATCATAAAAATAAAAAAAGACCGATTGCCGTTTGATTCTCTTCCTAGAAAAAAAACAATGGGGTCTTACGTGGAGGAACAATTTAGTTATACTCTGATTTATAATTTAATAAACCTTCTGGGTTCATCTTACGTTTAGGATACGGTATACGATGCCTTGAGTCTTTCTCAGTACATCGAAACGCGCCGCCATCATACAACCGTATTCTCACAAAACGCTGGTCATCTAGAGAGAACCGTGCGTGAGCAACGGTAAAACTTAACCGCAGTCACGACCAGCGTTTAAGTTTGAACGAGGTCGGTGCACTACAATTTTGCGTTGAACAGTGTTAAATGCTGACTTTACAACGGTTGCATTTGGCCGTCGTGTTGACCGTTGGAAGCACAACTTACTCTTCATTGCATAAAAGCGTATAGTTCAGATGAGCATGTAGTCTACTAAAATCCATCTCCCTGTTCACACGAGTTTTGAGACACCTAGCTGTTAGTTACCGCTGCGAAACACTTTGCTGTAGGACACTGACATTTGCTACTGTCAACCGCTCCATTTCTGGCCGATGACCTCTCATCGATGAATGACGTCTGACTCTGTTATTCAAGCGGCCGAGCTCGCGTGCAGTTCTGTCAGAAGATTTACGCAAGATAATGTTCCTTGCGTAATGGAGTTTAGTCGCTTCTATCGCGACGGGTGATCGTTTGATCTTCACTCAGATACGAAAAGTGAGTGTACAGTTGTATCATTCAAGAAGCCTACACTTTTCATACTTGAAATATAAGTACTATTCAACAACAAAGTTAAATCAGAAGACCCCTGTACCTAGTGAATTTTAGAGTGACCTCACAGCACTGTAATCTGAATATTAGAGATGTCGATTTGTGCTCACCCCAACTCCGCGCCCCATACATCAAGGTATTCGGCACAACCAACAGACCCTTCTCTGTACGCGACTCGATGGGAAGCGATAGATGGTTTGAGTAGCTGTAGTGTAAGAAATTATACATCGTGAATTGGGTAGAAAAATGGGAAGACAAATGACGACTCCCAGCTCTTGGTCATCACCCTATGCACCTGAATTTGTTCAGATACCCGACCCCTCCCAATCCCCCTCCCCCGCACCCCAAGCTCTTCCATTTTTTCGTGGCATGAGACTTGGCAGGACGCTGTCGATATTTGTTCTTTGATCAGACAGGGATGTCCAAATTTGCAGCTCGTTATTATTTACTAGAGATTGTGACCACTTCGTTTCGACTTCTACCTCGTCATGGACGACAGAAACACAACACTAAACGCTACACACACATTCGTCTATAACGGGTATCTCCAAGCAACACTAATCCCAGAATGTTACGCATAGTTCAGGAAAGCTATTCCACTTGAGACATTTGAAGTACAGCGAGTGTAAAAAGTTTTCGGAAGCTTAAATATTTTGGGTAGAGCGCTGAAATTTCATTCAATACACACCTAAAGCGCATTTTTTAACTTGATGTGTTTTTTTTTGAAACGTGTAGCATACATATGGGAGGAAAAAGTGTAGCGAATGTACGGTCAATATATTTAACACCATGATAAGACGCGGAATTGATTCAGTTATTGCCAGACACGTGCGGGCACACACTGAACTTAAGACTTGATCTCGTTAAAATAATGGTGGAGGTTAGCAAAATATGTGTGAAAGTGTACGTAGGTACAGGAATAACAGAGTTAGGAAATTATTTTGCTTTCAAACGTAATAATAATAAGAAAGGCACAGTCTTCGAAATTTACCGAGCGTGTTGGTGCAGCGGATAGGACACTGGACATGCATTCGGGAGAAAGACGGTTTAAATCCCCGCCCGGCCATCCATATTTAGGTTTTCTGTGATTTTCCTAAATCTTTTAAGACAAATGCCAGAATAGTTCCCTTGAAAATAGCAAGGCTGACTTTCTTCCACGTCCTTCCGTAATCCGAGCTCATGCTCCCTCTCTAACTCTCTAATGACCTCATTGTCGCCGGAGGTTAAACTCTGATCTTCCTTTCATCTTCCACATTAAGATGAATGGTTCAAATGGCTCTGAGCACTATGGGACTTAACTTCTGAGGTTATCAGCCCCCTAGAACTTACGACTACCCAAACCCAACTAACCTAAGGACATCACACACATCCATGCCCGAGGCGGGATTCGAACCTGCGACCGTAGCGGTCGCGCGGTTCCAGACTGAAGCGCCTAGAACCGCTCGGCCACACCGGCCGGCTTCGCAAATTAAGTTGCGCATCATGCAGCCTATTGCGCTCAGTTTGAGTCGTAACACGACGTCCTGTGGCTGCACGAAAAGCATTATTCGACTTGGTGGCGTTGCTGTCAGGGTTCTTCCTAGGCATAATCCATAGGTAGCGGTCATC
Organism: Schistocerca americana; assembly: GCF_021461395.2. Classification (NCBI taxonomy): domain Eukaryota; kingdom Metazoa; phylum Arthropoda; class Insecta; order Orthoptera; family Acrididae; genus Schistocerca; species Schistocerca americana. The sequence goes on from NC_060119.1 coordinate 1,055,149,693, forward strand.
CACTGCAGTAGTAGCACTTGGCGGCCTGAGCGAGGCATATCATCGACAGTTCCTGTCTCTCTGTATCTCCTCCACGTCCGAACAACATGGCTTTGATTCACCCCGTGATGCCTGGACACTTCCCTTGTTGAGAGCCCTTCCTGGCACAGAGTAACAATGTGGACGCGATTGAACCGCGGTATTGACCGTCTAGGCATGGTGGAACTACACATCACACGAGCCGTGTTCCTGGTGGAATGACTGAAACTGATCGACTGTCGGACCCCCTCCGTCTAATAGGCGCTGCTCATGCACGTTTGTTTACATCTTTTGGCGGGTTTACTAACATCTCTGAACAGTCAAAGGGACTGTGTCTGTGATACAATATCCATAGTCAACGTCTATCTTCAGGAGTTCTGGGAGCCGGGATGATGGAAAACTTTTTTTGATGTGTGTACATGCATTTTAATTGACTTGAATAACAGTAAGATGATGATAATAATGAGAATGGCGACGACGATCTTAGTGAAAAAATTATACAGTATAGAATCTGAGGATCACGTTGTTGTGATAAAAGCTGAAGCTTGGTATAAGTGAATGCCCACTTTGGAACTGTGGGAAATATGGTGCGTCTATCATCTGTCATAGAAGAACGAACTATTCGGTAACCGAATCGTGTGTATAAACCTGAGTGACATCTATTTGCTCAGCAAGACGAATGTGCATTTCGTCTCTGCCCACTTGATCAGAGGCTTTCAATGAAAAGTTCACCGTCAAGAGGGCCTTCGTGTGGCCTCCAGTGTCAAGTGATGCCAGTCCTATTGCACACATCTGAGGCACTGTGTAGAGAAGTGTTAGGATCTTGGCGTCTGAGTATCTCCATAAATTATAGTTCTCTTTCTCAGAGAAGTTACACGGTCATGGGTCAGCATGGTTCGCGAATGCTCCTAATGCGTCACGGTGAATCGCTTCTGTCACTGGGACACTAAATAGGCACTATAACTGGATATGAAGTCGTGGTGGTAATTTAGTTAGTGAATGTTAAATTTTGACGTTACCATGTATAATTCGTGATAAGCCACGTGTCAAACGACGCTTTTGGAAAAGCAAGTTATCATTCTCACGTTCAGTACACAAGAATCTTCACATATTACGACGGGCGTTCAATAAGTAAAGCAACACATTTTTTTCTCGGCCAATTTCGGTTGAAAAAATGCTGAGTTTCTTGTGGGACATCCTGGAATAATTTCACTTCAGCCAATATAGTTTCATGAAGTTCCAATATGTGGCGGCGCTATGCGTTGGCTTCAAAATGGCGTATGGAACGGAGGTGCGAACCAAGCAGCGAGCTGTCATTGAGTTCCTTTTGGCGGAAAACCAGAGCATCGTGGATATCCATAGGCGCTTGCAGAATGTCTACGGAGACCTGGCACAGAACAAAAAGCCCGGAGAGTCATTGGGTGAGGTGTCTTGTCATCATCGCAGCGAGGTCGCGCAAAGCTGTCTGACCTCACGCGTGCTGGCATGTCGCGCATAGCTGTGACTCCCACCCTGTTGGGGGGTGCGGACACTCTCATTTGAGGTGGTCGGCGGATCGCAAACAGACGCCTCGTTGCTCAGTTGGACGTCTCTATTGGTAGTGCTGCCACACTCTTCCACCAGTTGGGGTACTCAAAGGTGCGTGCCAGCTGGCTTCCTCGTTACCTAACAAAAGACTATAAAGAGCAAAGAAGAACTGTCGGTGAAGAACTGGTTGCGCGCGAGGCTGACCGTGACAGATGATGGGGAAATTATTGATGCAGCTAGACGTTGGTTACGACGTCGAGCAGCAGAGAGGTACCATGCAGGCGTACAGGTTTTCCCAGTAAGGTGGCGTAAACATAGGGTTTTATAACCAAAGGACTGGGACATAATGTGGTGTATTGAAATCCTGAATAAAACCATTTTCTTTCAGTTAGGTTGTAAAACGTCGGAATAAACAGTGTCTGCCCTGCGTTAAAACCAGCCCTCTTCATTACACACCGGCTCCGTCGAATCCGCCCATCTTTCTCTTACCGTACAGTACCCTCCCTAACTAGCGAGCATAGCAGTCTGTTGTCATTGTACCCGCGACGTGTCTAGTGCGAGTGTAATATTTGAATGCTGAAGGATGAGAACTTGCTACTCGAACTGCGCCTTTTGACTTGTGATTTATCAGTACTTTATGTCGTTAAGACAAAGTGTAACATACAACTGAACGATGCTCTATAGAGACGAAAATAAGAGCAAGGCAGCGTAAAAGGACACCTAACAGTCTCAGTATAATAAACGATATGTCAAATAGGGTCAGCAGCGCTATAAGATTTTTCGCGGATGATGTTATTATCTACACTGAGGTGCCGTCGTAAGAGGATTGTAACGAAATACAGAAAGGCTTGAACTTAATTTATAAAAATGACAACTCTCAATAAATGTGGATAACTGTAACATAAGGCCTATGACGAAGGACCTATAGTATTTGATTGTGAGATAAGTAGTAAATATCTTAAATGCGTAACATCGTGTAAGTGTTTAGGAACAATACTAAAAAGTGAATTGAAATGAGATTATCGCGTAAAATGAGCAATTGGAAACACGGCGAATTCTATCGTTCCAGTGTTTCGTGTTCTTACCAAGTGAGGATTGTAACAGGTGTCGAAGATATTCAGAGACGCTTTGTAAGTTTCGTGAATGGGCGATGTAATTGAAACGAAAGTGTAACAGGATTGCTCGAGGGATATAAATGGGAATCCTTGGGAGAAAGACGACGACAGTTCTCGCGAAACCCAGTTGCGTAAATATAGAGCACCCACATTCAAAGAAGACTGTGTGACCTTCCTGTTGCAACTGTTGCATATTTCCTGAAGGTTTAATAGAAAAACGTAAGAGATTACCGCATGTTCCCTCTAAACACGAATGGAACTGGAAAGAAAACCGTTAAGAGTAGTCGGAAGCATCCTCCACGGTGCACTGTACAGTGGTTTGTGGAGTGTGTATTTAGATTTAGAAGTCAGCAGTTCAGCGTCCTGCCAGGATCTACATTGCCTGAGAAAAAGGTGGGCAACCACAAGGGGAGGAGGAACCGAAAAAAAAGTCACTGGTTGAGACGGTATGTGAAGTTATCCAGTGATTACAAAACCGAGTTAAATTTACGAACTTGAGAGTACCAGCAAACTTATCTGCATGAGGCTGCACACCCTTGGCCTTGATATATTCACTGATTGGCTTGGGAAGGGTCTCATAAAGTCGTTCCATCCTCGCACTAGGCAAGTTGGACCAAAACCGTCGTAACTGGTCCTTGATGTCTTCAACACTGGCACTGACATGAAGGTGATGTCGGATCTGATCCTACAAATGTTCCGTAGGGGACAAAACTGGAGATCTTTCTTGCCTCGGGAGTACCTCAACACCACGGAGACAGTTCATAGAGAGATGTACCGTGTGCACGACCATTGCTCTGATGAAATGTGGCACCAGGATACTGTCGCACAAGAGGATTTGGATGACGCACTTTTATGCCGTCATAATGTCCTCAGTCATTACCAACCATGACATGAAGTCATACCTGATGGTCCCCCATACCATGCCGCCAGGAGTAACACTGTCGTGCCTCTCCATGGCATTGCAAGGATGGAACCTTTCCCCAGATCACTGCCTAACCGCCGGCGGCGGTCATCCGGGGTAATGTAGAACCGCGATTCATCGTTGGACACAGTTCAGCGCTATTCATTTGCAGTCCATGCTTCCTGGTCAGGCACCACTCCAAACGCAGCCATCTGTATTAACGGCAGACTATGCAAAAAGGTGGGAATTTAAGGAGATGGAACCTGGATAAACTGATAGAACCAGAGGCTGTAGAGAGTTTCAGGGAGAGTATTAGGGAACGACTGACAAGAATGGGGGAAAGACATACAGTAGAAGAAGAATGGGTAGCTTTGAGAGATGAAGTAGTGAAGGCAGCAGAGGATCAAGTAGGAAAAAAGACGAGGGCTAGTAGAAATCCTTGGGTAACAGAAGAAATATTGAATTTAATTGATGAAAGGAGAAAATATAAAAATGCAGTAAATGAAGCAGACAAAAAGGAATACAAACGTCTCATAAATGAGATCGACAGGAAGTGCAAAATGGCTAAGCAGGGATGGCTAGAGGACAAATGTAAGGATGTAGAGGCTTATCTCACTAGGGGTCAGATAGATACTTCCTGCAGGAAAATTAAAGAGACCTTTGGAGAAAAGAGAACCACTTGTATGAATATCAAGAGCTCTGATGGAAACCCAGTTCTAAGCAAAGAAGGGAAAGCAGAAAGGTGGAAGGAGTATATAGAGGGTCTATACAAGGGCGATGTACTTGAGGACAATATTTTGGAAATGGAAGAGGATGTAGATGAAGATGAAATAGGAGATATGATACTGCGTGAAGAGTTTGACAGATCAATGAAAGACCTGAGTCGAAACAAGGCTCCGGGAGCAGATAACATTCCATTAGAACTACTTACAGCCTTGGGAGAGCCAGTCCTGACAAAACTCTACTATCTGGTGAGCAAGATGTATGAAACAGGCGAAATACCCTCAGACTTCAAGACGAATATAATAATTCCAATCCCAAAGAAAGCAGGTGTTGACAGATGTGAAAATTACCGAACAATCAGTTTAATAAGTCACGGCTGCAAAATACTAAAGCGAATTCTTTACAGAGGAATGGAAAAACTAGTAGAAGCCGACCTCGGGGAAGATCAGTTCGGATTCCGCAGAAATATCGGAACACGTGAGGCAATACTGACACTACGACTTATCTTAGAAGCTAGATTAAGGAAAGGCAAACCTACGTCTCTAGCATTTGTAGACTTAGAGAAAGCTTTTGACAATGTTGACTGGAATACTCTCTTTCAAATTCTGTAGGTGGCAGGGGTAAAATACAGGGAGCGAAAGGCTATTTACAATTTGTACAGAAACCAGATTGCAGCTATAAGAGTCGAGGGACATGAAAGGGAAGCAGTGGTTGGGAAGGGAGTGAGACAGGGTTGTAGCCTCTCCCCGATGTTATTCAATCTGTATATTGAGCAAGCAGTGAAGGAAACAAAAGAAAAATTCGGAGTAGGTATTAGAATCCATTGAGAAGAAATAAAAACTTTGAGGGTGGCCGATGACATTGTAATTCTGTCAGAGACAACAACGGACTTGGAAGAGCAGTTGAACGGAATGGATAGTGTCTTGAAAGGAGGATAGAAGATAAACATCAACAAAAGCAAAACGAGGATAATGGATTGTAGTCGAATTAAGTCGGGTGATGCTGAGGGAATTAGATTAGGAAATGAGACACTTAAAGTAGTAAAGGAGTTTTGCTATTTGGGGAGCAAAATAACTGATGATGTTTGAAGTAGAGAGGATATAAAATGTAGACTGGCAATGGCAAGGAAAGCGTTTCTGAAGAAGAGAAATTTGTTAACATCGAGTATAGATTTAAGTGTCAGGAAGTCGTTTCTGAAAGTATTTGTGTGGAGTGTAGCCATGTATGGAAGTGAAACATGGACGATAAGTATTTTGGATAAGAAGAGAATAGAATCTTTCGAAATGTGTTGCTACAGAAGAATGTTGAAGATTAGATGGGTAGATCACATAACTAATGAGGAAGTATTGAATAGGATTGGGGAGAAGAGAAGTTTGTGGCACAGCTTGACTAGAAGAAGGGATTGGTTGGTAGGACATGTTCTGAGGCATCAAGGGATCACCAGTTTAGTATTGGAGGGCAGTGTGGAGGGTAAAAATCGTAGGGGGAGACCAAGAGACGAATACACTAAGCAGATTCAGAAGGATGTAGGTTGCAGTAGATACTGGGAGATGAAGAGGCTTGCACAGGATAGAGTAGCATGGAGAGCTGCATCAAACCAGTCTCAGGACTGAAGACCACAACAACACATGCAAGGGACGGCATTTCCCTAGACTGGAAGCTGCTATTCTTCGAACAATGGCGCAGGATGACATAGGTTGTTTTAGGGAGTCCATTACTTGTTCTCGGAAGGCAGGCGAAGATGCGAAGGGATTCCGATGTGCTTCGTGCACAATACGGTGATTCTACCTTATGGTGGTCAGACGTGGTCGATTGGAACCTTGACGACAAGTATTCCCGTCCTCACGTTTCCATTCATTCAAACATCGGGCCACTGTCACATCCGAATATTCTAAAAATCTGAATATTGCACGATTCGGCTAAATTGAGACCCAACATGAGTCCCTTTTCAAACTCTTGTCAGTTACTGATAACGCTTTCTCATGTGACTCTACGGCATCACCAGGTCTTTCAGTCATCATTCAACATCTGACGCTGTTCACGCCCCACATATACCCTGCCAGGCCTGATAGCAACACTAATCACGGCCAACGTTATACATAACACTAAAAACAAACAATGCTGAGGCAGCCCTTGAATCTGTGAACGGTAGCCGCTTACGCACCTGCTGATGGTGTGTATGTGTACGAAGTTATATTGACATCAAACCACGTCTTCTGGTTGATTCATTCCTTTTGTCAGGTAATGTGTTATAACTTGGAGAACGGGAAGGTGTGAAAGATGAAAAATACAGAGTTAGAGTGTCAAGCTATTCAGAATTGGGTGCGAAAATTTCGTTGGTAGAATGTCTATTCAAAATCTGGTACAGAGGTGGAACTCTTCGTACACGTCGGTCGCAGGTTCTGAATATGTTCTGATGCAGCGCTGAAACTGGTGGCTCAAATAAAGTATCAATCGGAAATGTAGACGGCTGAAAGTTGCTGTAATTCGACATTCTACAGGGCTATTGAAAAACAAGGAGCAGATATCAAACATTTATTGGTTCCAAACTGCAAAAGATTGAAACACAATCTGTGTTACACGACAGATATCAAAACGATGTCTCATTTCCTGCCACATACAAAGCGGCTGGTCTCTCATTATGGAATACACAGCTTCAACAATGCGATGTAGCAGACTTTCAAAAGCGTCAGGCACAGGGGGAATAAAAACGCGGTCTTTTTCGTAACCCCACAGATACAAGTCATAAGATGTGGGTCATGGAGACCTGGGAGGCCACAGGCGATGAAGTTCATCTTCTGCTCCTTCTTTTCCAAGTCAACGTCCTAGAATAGTATCAAGTAAAGTTGGCTGTGCTTAGAGAAATAGGAAATATACAAGAAGTATCCTTTCTGGAAGGAAGTTGGTTTTACTCAGGATTCCAGTATGCCGTATTATTTCCAATTGTTTTGGATACAAAACCTCATTTTTAATATAATCTCCGTTCAATGTGATGACCTTATGCCACCATACTAGGTCTGCCTATATGCCCACTTGGTACCACTCTACTGGTTGAAGGCGGAGCCAAGGTTTGCTGCATCAGTAACCTCCACATCATCAATGTACTGTTACCCGCGCAGTGCACCCTTCGGTGGACCAGACAGATGGAGCTCTTTATGTTTCTCTGTTAGATGGCGAGGTACCCAGCGGGCACACATCTTTGAGTATCCCAACTGGTGACCGACAAAGACGTCCAGCTGAGCAGCGTGGTGTTCCATCGTGATCCGTCGATCATCTCGACTGAGAGTATCAGCGAGTTCCGACCTGCAGGAGCCACAGCTATATGCGCGCGTCTGGCACACGGGAGATCGGACAGGTCTGCGTGATCTTGTTGTGGTGATGACAGATGCCTCGCTCAACGACTCATCGCGCTTTTACTCAAGGCCAGGTTTCCGTAGACATTCTGTAAGCGCCCATGAATCCAGCGCTGCTCAGGTTTTCCGCCAAAAGAGACTCAATGGCAGCTCAATACTTGGAACGCACCTCCGTTACATACCTCATTTTGAAGAATACATATAATGCCGCCACTTACTGGAATTTCATGAAAGCATAGCGGCTGAAGCAGGAATAATTCACGATGTCCTACATCAAATTCTGCGTTTTTTTCAACTGAATGCTCCTCGTAATCCACAAAATGGTGACGTACCTCAAAACGAGTTCGTGTATGGCACTAACAGCTTGTGACGGCTGCTGGGCGGGCGGTCGCTAGAAATACCTGCGCTCCCATTCTGTCACCGTGCCTAAAGCGGGTGACGTGCGGGGCGATTGCTCTGCCCGGCCTCGGGGCGATCGAAACTAGCGGCCGCAGCGCAGCACGGTGGCCGGACACTGACCACCATCGACCCATCATGCTAAGCTAAGCACGCCTGCCCCGCTGGCTTCCGGGGCAACCGCAGGGTGCCGTGTTGCCCTGCAGGCGGCTGCAGCACAACACCACAACTGCCACCTTACTGTACAAGCACACTGGACGAATACCAGGAGACACCGAGCTGATACGTCTACATCTACATACATACTTAACTCCGAAAGCCATCATACGGTGTGTGACCACTGCCAGTCGCTTCCTTTCCCGTTTCATTTGCAAGTGAAGCGAGGGAAAAACGACTATCTACACACATCAAAAAAAAGTTTTGCGTCCCCCGGTTTCCAGAACTCCTGAAGATAGACGTTGACGGGGGATATAGTGTCACACATACAGTCCCTTTGACTGTTCAGAGACGTCACTAAATCCGCTCAAAGATGTAAACAACCATGCATGAGCAGCGCTTATTAAACGGAGGGAGTTCGACAGCGATCAGTTCCAGTCATTCCACCAGGGAGAAGGGACACGGCTCGTGCTTGTAGTTCAGCCATGCCTAGACGGTCAATAACGCGGTCCGATCAAGTCCGCATTGTTACTTTGTGCCAGGAAGGGCTCCCAACAAGGGGAGTGTCCAGGTGTCTCGGAGTGAACCAAAACGATATTGTTCGGACGTGGAGGCCATACAGAGACACAAGAACTATCGATGACATGCCTCGCTGAGACTGCCCAAGGGCAACTACTGCAGTGGATGACGGCTACCTACGGATTATGGTTCGGAGAAACCCTGATAGCAACGCCACCATGTTGAATAATGCTTTCGTGCAGCCACAGGATGTCGTGTTACGACTCAAACTGTGCGGAGTAGGCTGCATGATGCGCAACTTCACTCCCGACGCCCATGGCGAGGTGCATCTTTGCAACCACGATACCATGCAGCGCGGCACAGATGGGTCCGACGACATTGCGAATGGACCGCTAAGGATTGGGATCACGTTCTCTTCACCGGTGAGTTTGCATGTACCTTAAAAAAAACGGCTCTGAGCACTATGGGACTTAACATCTGAGGTCATCAGTCCCCTAGAACTTAGAGCTACTTAAACCTAACTAATCTAAGCACATCACGCACATCCATGCCCGCGGCAGGATTCGAACCTGCGACCGTAGCGGTCGCGCGGTTCCAGACTGAAGCGCCTAGAACCGCTCGTCCACACCAACCGGCATGTACCTTCAACCAGGCAACTGTCGGAGACGTGTTTGGAGGCAATCAGGTCAGGCTGAAGGCCTTAGACACACTGTCCAGCGAGTGCAGCAAGGTGGAGGTTCCCTGCCTTTTGGGGTGGCATTATGTGGGGACGACGTACGCCACTGGTGCTCGATACATGAGTGCCACCCTCCGACCGATAGTGCAACCATATCGGAAGCATATTGGCGAGGAATTCTTCTTCATGGCCGACAATTCGCGCCCCCATCGTGCACATCTTGTGAATGACTTCCTTCAGGAAAAAGACATCGCTCCACTAGAGTGGTCAGCATGTTTTCCAGACGTGAACCCTATCAAACATGCCCGGCAGATTGAAAAGGGCTGTTGTTTATGGACGACGTGACCCACCAACCACTCTCAGGGCTCTACACCGAATCGCCGTTGAGAAATGGGACAATCTGAACCAACAGTGCCTTGATGAACTTGAGGATAGTATGCCACGACGAATACAGGCATGTATCAATGCAGGAGGACTAGCTACTTGATATTAGAGGTACTGGTGTGTACAGCAGTCTGGACCAGCACCTCTGTATGGTGGTACAACATGCAATGTATGGTTTTCATGAGCAATAAAAAGGGCGGAAATGGTGTTTATGTTGATCTCTATTCCAATTTGCTGTACAGGTTCCGGAACTCTCGGAACCGAGGTGATGCAAAACTTCTTTTGAAAGAGTGTATATGCCTCCGTTTGAGCCCTAATTACACGTATCTTATCTTCGTGTTCCTTACGTTAAATGTATGTCGGCAGCAGTAGAATCATTCTGCAGTTAGCTTCAAACGTAGTTTTTCTAAATTTTCTCAATAGTTCCCCTCGTAAAGAACGTCGCCTTCCCTCCAGTGATTCGCAACTGAGTTCCTGAAGCGTATGTAATACTTGCGCGTTGTTCCAACTTTTATATTTTATTTATATATTTACTTTTTTTGTTTTGAGTCGTCGATCTTCTGATTGGTTTGATGCGGCCGGTCACGAATTCCTCTGCTGTGCCAACCTCTTCATGTCAGAGTAGCGCTTGTAATTTACGTCCTCAATCATTTGATGATTGTATTCCAATATGTTTTCCTCTACGGTTTTTACCCTCTACAGCTCCCTCTAGTGACACGGTAGTTATTCTCCGATATCTTAACGGATGTCCTATTACCCTGTCCCTTCTTCTCATCAGTGTTTTCCATATATTATTTTCCTCTCCGATTCTGCACAGAACCTTTTCAATCCTTACTTTATCAGTCCACCTACTTTTCAACATTCTTTTGTAGCACCACATCTCAAATGCTTCGATTCTCTTCAGTTCCGTTTTTTCCTGCAGTCCATATTTTACTACCATACAATGCTGTGCTCAGAACGTATATTCTCAGAAATTTCTTCCTCAAATTAAATCTACATTTAAATCCATACTCCGCAAGCCACCTGACGGTGTGTGGCGGAGGGTACCCTGAGTACCTCTATCGGTTCTCCCTTCTATTCCAGTCTCGTATTGTTCGTGGAAAGAAGGATTGTCGGCATGCTTCTGTGTGGGCTCTAATCTATCTGATTATATCCTCATGGTCTCTTCGCGAGATATACGTAGGAGGGAGCAATATACTGCTTGACTCTTCGGTGAAGGTATGTTCTCGAAACTTTAACAAAACCCCGTACCGAGCTACTGAGCGTCTCTCCTGCAGAGTCTTCCACTGAAGTTTATCTATCATCTCCGTAACGCTTTCGCGATTACTAAATGATCCTGTAACGAAGCGCGCTGCTCTCCGTTGGATCTTCTCTATCTCTTCTATCAACCCTGTCTGGTACGGATCCCACACTACTGAGCAGTATTCAAGCAGTGGGCGAACAAGCGTACTGTAACCTACTTCCTTTGTTTTCGGATTGCATTTCCTTAGGATTCTTCCAATGAATCTCAGTCTGACATCTGCTTTACCGACGATCAACTTTATATGATCATTCCATTTTAAATCACTCCTAATGCGTACTCCCAGATAATTTATGGAATTAACTGCTTCCAGTTGCTGACCTGCTATTTTGTAGCTAAAGGATAAGGGATCTATCTTTCTATGTATTCGCAGCACATTACACTTGTCCTATGTTTCGTACCAGTAGACTTCTCTTGGCCAGGGATGCCCATTCTGACAGTGCTAGTCTGCTTTTGATGTCCTCCTTGTTCCGTCCGTCATTAATTATTTTGCTGCCTAGGCAGCAAAATTTGTTAACTTTATCTACTTCGTGACCATCAATCCTGATGTTAAGTTTCTCGCTGTTCTCATTTCTTCTACTTCTCATTATTTTCGTCTTTCTTCGATCTATTCTCAGTCCATGTTCTGTACTCATTAGACTGTCTATTCTAATCAGCAGATCATGTAATTCTTCTTCACTTTCACTGAGTATAGCAATGTCATCAGCATATCGTATCACTGATATTCTTTCACCTTGAGTTTTAATTCCACACCTGTACTTTTATTTCTATCACTGCTTCTTCAATTTACTGATTGAACAGTAGGGGCGAAAGACTACATCCCTCTACACTCTTTTTAAACCGAGCACTTCGTTCTTGGTTTTCCACTCTTATTATTCTTGTACCTGTTGTGTATTACCCGTCTCTCTTAATAGCTTACCCATATTTTCCTTGAATGTCGAACATTTTGCACCATTTGACATTATCGAACACTTTTCCCAGGTCGACAAATCCTATGAACGTGTCTTGATTTTTCTTTAGTCTTGCTTCCATTATCAACCGCAACGTCAGAACTGGTTCTCTGGTGCCTTTACCTTTCCTAAAGCCAAACTGAACGTCATCTAACACATCCTCAATTTTATTTTCCATTCTTCTGTATATTATTATTATCAGCAACTTGCATACATGACCTGTTAAGCTGATTGTGCGGAAATTCTTACACTTCCCGGCTCTTACAGTCTTCGGAACTGTATGGACGAAATTTTTCCGAAAGTCAGATGATATATCGCCAGACTCATAAATAGTCGTTATGTTGCCACTTCCCCCAATGACTTTAGATATTCTGGTAGAATGTTATCTATTCCTTCTGCCTGATTTGATCTTAAGTCCTCCAAAGCTCTTTTAAATTTTGATTCTAATACTGGATCACCTACCTCTTAAAAATCGACTCATGTTTCTTCTTCTGTCACACCACACGAATCTTCACCCTCATAGAGGCCTTCAATGTACTCTTTCCACCTATCCGCTCTCTCCTCTGCATTTAACAGTGGAATTCGCATTGCAGTCATAATGAAATGTTCAATTCGAAACAACGTCACGGAAGTAGACAACATTCCGTTAGTTCTACAGGTAGCCTTGGGAGAGCCAGCCATGACAAAACTCTTCCATCTGGTGAGCAAAATGTATGAGACAGTCGAAATACCCTTTGACTTCAAGAAGAATATATTAATCCCAATTCCAAGAAATCGGATGTTGACAGGTGTGAAAATTACCGAACTATCAGTTTAATAAGTCACGACTGCAAAATACTAACAAGAATCATTTACAGAAGAATGGGGAAAAACTTGTAGAAATCGACTTCTGGGAAGATCAGTTTGGATTCCGGAGAAATGTTGGAACACGTGAAGCAATATTGACCCTACAACGTATCTTAGAAGATAGAAACTTTTGAAACATGGTGCTACAGGGGAATGCTGAAGATTAGATAGGTAGATCACATAATCAATGAGAAGGTACTGAGTATAATTGGAGAGAAGAGAAATTTGTGGTACAGCCTGACCAAAAGAAGGAATCGGTTTGTCGGACACATCCTGAGGCATCAAGAGATCACCAACTTAGTATTGGAGGGAAGCGTGTGGGAGACCAAGAGACGAGTACAGTAAGCAGATTCAGAGGGATGTTGGTTGTGATAGTTACTGGGAGATGAAGAGGCTTGTACAGCATAGAGTAGCATGGAGAGCTGCATCAAACCAGTCTCAGGACTGAAGATCACAACAACAACATCATACCGTGATATGAAGGGTTTATTTTAATAGTGGCACAAGTCCATTTTTGTTCATTCTGAGATAAAGAGTCCTAAAGTTAAATGAGCGCTGAAAATTCTGCAGTTGAGATACGGGAAATATTCAAATATATACGTGAATATTTCTAGTTTCTCAACTGCAGATTTTGAGCGCTCATTTAACTTTAGGACGCTGTATCTCAGCGAAATAAATGCTTTATTGACACGAGTTACTCTCAAGGAGAGACTCGCAGAAAATTAGTCTTTTATCAGCATAGTTCACGTGTAGATTAAGTGACCTATTTTCATTCCCTCAGAAACCTTCAAGGTCCCGTTAGTCACTCTACTCGATATCGTGTGACCCCATTACTCAGACGAATTAATCACCTTAAATAGGGGATAAAATGTTTCTCTAGCCACGCTACTTATTAGGAAAGCACTTTATCGTGGTATTTTGCTACAGAAATAAATGACAGAGATAAGAGGCATGGCTTGTTGCTTATTCACGACGTATGTTGAAATTCGATTAAAACTCTCCGAAGATGAAAGCACTCTTCTGTCGCACTCCTATGTGAAGTTCTCTGAAACTTTTTAAATTAAAAAAAAAATACAGGAGTACAGGTCCAGTCTTACATTATATATAGTTCACGACCATATGCAAATACTGCAACTATTAAAGATTTTTTCTTAAGAAAAATATAAACTATTTGTGTTGTGTTTCAACTACAGCAAAAAACGCTAGAGGAAATAAAATTACCCAATGTGCCACGAAATTGTAGGGTATCCTATACGTCAGATGAGTGATGATACTCAATTTTTTCTTGTTTTCGTTCTTATTTTGACTGGCAAGAAATACTGCTCTTTTTTTCGTTGCCCACCAGAGTAATTTTCGTGAGTGATTGACAACATGCAGTGTACGCCTCTGAATGTACAGGAGGCATACTTCGTGAGAAAACATCTGGGGATTGTGACATTCATTTTTCTGAATCATCTTTCCCTCTTCTGTATAGGCAGTATTCAGATGTGTTTTAAGAAGCTGGTGAAAATACTGAAATATAGTGGTTTTGATCGAAGAATGAGTGTTTATTTTAATTTAATTCAACACAAGCTCGTATTATAAATTCCGGAGGAGAAGTCTGATACCACAGAGGAGACAACTGCAAGTAAATAAGACACTGTTTCTTAACGACGACTGTTAGTGTTTGGATGGTAAAGTATAATAAAAATTGTCCAAAGGGCTGCTCTATCTTGGAAATGTACGTCTATATTTCACAAAAGGAGATATAATATCTGCTACGAACACCTGGCGAACTTTCCAACGGCTGTCAATCGTACTGTCTTTTGGAAAAGGAAAACGTCACAAAAGTTAATCTCCCTCTTTAAGTAGGCTGTTTAGGTTTTTATGTTGGTAACAACACGCAGTGCTTTGTATGAAAATCGCTGACTGTGCTGTGTGCAGTCTATGGCTGGTTGGACTCCATTGTTGGAATATTTGCTAGTGTAGTGTTGGGCAGTTAGACGTGAACAGCGCATAGCGTTGGGCTGTTGGAGGTGAGCCGCCAGCAGTGGTGGATGTGGGGAGAGAGATGCCAGAGTTTTGAGAGGTTAGTATGAGCGGACGATCTGGATGTGTGTACGTCAGAAAAAGGAAATTTGTAAAACTAGATGCCAATGATCTGATATATATATATTATGACTTTTGAACACTATTAAGGTAAATACATAGTTTGTTCTCTATCAAAATCTTTCATTTGCTAACTATCTCTATCAGTAGTTAGTGCCTTCAGTAGTTACAATCTTTTATTTAGCTGGCAGTATTGGCGCTCGCTGTATTGCAGTAATTCGAGTTTTGAGGTACGTAATTCATGAAAGCTATAGGTTATTGTTAGTCAGGACCATTCTTTTGTAGGGATTATTGAAAGTCAGACTGCGTTGCGCTAAAAATATTGTGTGTCAGTTTAGTGATGATCAGAATAAGTAAAGAGAGAACTGTCTGAGTACGTTCAGTTTTACTCAGCTGTTTCTGTATCAAATAACGTAGAAGTTTACCAGCACAGTCATTCTTTACATTCAAATGGGAAGTTTCACCTCTTTCCAGTCTATTATAACCGAATAAAAACACTCATCACATCTACACACACACGAGTCACCTAATTTCCGTAAATTCGAGGGAGGGGGGCGATGGGCTCTGACGCCACATTGAGTCACATCCCAGATGTGTTCGACAGGGTTCAGGTATGGTCAGTTGGGGCGCAGCACATCAACTGGAACTCGCCACTGTGTTCGACGAACCACTCCATTACGATCGTGGTCTTGCAACACGGTGCATTATCTTGTTGAAAAATGCCACTGCTGTGGGGAAACATGATCGTCATGAAGGTATGTACGTGGTCTGTAAAAAGTGTACGATACTCCTTGGCCATCGTGAACCCATGGATACCCACGTGAATGTTCCCCAGAGTGTAATGGAGCCCCACCAGCTTGTCTCCGTCCCGCAGCACAGGTATCACAGAGTTGTTCCCCTGGAAGACGACGAATACGCGCCCTCCCATCTCCATAATGAAGAAGGTATCGGCATTCATCAGACCATGCAAAGCTCTGCCACTGTACCAATGTCCAGTGCTGAAGGTCACATGCTCATTTCAATCCTTGTTGCCGATGTTGTGCTATCGACATTGACACATGCATGGATCGTCGGTTGCGGAGGCCCGTCGTTATAGTGTTCCGTGCACTGTGTATTCAAATACAATTGTACTCTGCCCAGCATTAAAGTCTAATGTTAGTTCCGCCACAGTTCGCCGCCTGTCCTGTTTTACCAGTCTGTCCAGCCTACGATGTCCGACACCTATAACGAGGGGTGGCCGCCCAACCCCACGACATCCGGTCGTGGTTTCACCTTGGTTTCGTCACGTGTTGAGGACACTCACCACAGCACTCCTCGAATGCCCGACAAGTCATGCAGTTTCCGAAATGCTCGTGCTGAGCATCCGGGTCATCGCAATCTGCACTCCGTCAAACCTCAGGTAGATGGCGCGCCTTCCCCATTCCACACACGGACAGAACGCTCACCGATTCTACGTGCAACGTGCGTGTGTCTGAATGAAGTCATTTCTCGTCAGGTAGCGCTGCTATCGCCTGGACGGTTTATATCGACAGTAAGTCAAACGTTCTGGCTGTTCAGTGTATTATCAATGTATGTAAACATATAGCGTCGTAAGAGTGGAACTGTCAAACTAGTCTCACATCGCAATTAACATTTTATTTTCACATACTGACATCATTTACTATCTTCTGAAAACAGTGACAGTAAAAAGACGGTTCCCTTACGACGTAATATGGACGTCACATCAATCAAGGAATACTTGAAATGGTGATAAAGCCGAAACCGTCTGTCGTGAACAAATATTACTTGCTATAAGCAGCTATTTGGTGAAGCTTCTCTAATAATCGTGTCGTTATCAGACGTATATTATGCTGCTGGGACTGAAGAAGATAAATTACTATCGATTGTTTTTTTTATTGGGAAACAACCAGATAATTTATCAGCCTACATTTTAAAAGCAATAAGATTTTTGGATACGTGTTCCCACAGTACTATCGCCATTTAATTCGCATCCCCTTAGCAGTGTTAATGACGGGTACTAAATTGTATCTTTCTCCCAGTATGCGTGCTTTGTCGGTATCTATACACCGCAACTTTCAATCTTGTGGTAACTACAAACAATATTGTCCAATACAAATTCATCCATGTTTTAATATACTAAAAGTCTATAAATCCACACTGCTGGTGTTGACAATTTGCAACCAATACATTTTGTGGAGCTGGCGCCCTTTAGCTCGTAAGTATTCATGGAACGCCACAGTACAACCACCAAGAGTTGATAATTACTACTTCTGTATTCACAACCTGTTTCAATGTTTACATCGTCACCAGGTCTCCTAAAATGATTTGTAACAGCATACTTGTGAATATTAAAACTGTGGTGATATTAGATCCATCCTATGTCACTGCTATCAAGTTGTGACATTCACTGCCTGGCAAAAAAGGTGAAACACCCAGAAGGGGCAGAGAAAACGAAATAAAACTTCACCGGTTCAGAGGCTATGTGATGTTATTGTTGTGATAACAAAAACGGAGCAGTAAGAGCCCTCTTATCAGCATAACGTTGCACCACGTCTGACGTGGATGCATCCGCTGATTCGGTGATGAAAGGTTTCTATAGATATTCATCATTTGGATTTGCAGCTCCGTATGTTTACCGTGTTTACAGTTGAAATTGTTAGATGTAAGGTCCGCCAGTTATGCAAAACACCGTTTTTTTCCAAGTTCCCAAACATGTTTCAGAACCTCTGTGCCGACTGACTGGGCTGGAGACACAACAACCACTCCTACAGTACGTTTTCGTGAAGTGCAAAGTGCTTTTACGACCTTATTTTGTGAAAGTAAGTGTTCTATTTACGTGCGCTTCACAACACCTCACCACGATGTTGAGAATAAAAGGACTTGTCACACAAAAACATGACAAGCTACCTGTAATAAATAATATACAAGTGGCCCTGAAAAACCATGCGAACCGAGTGTGAAGATTAGATGAAACAGAAACTCACTGATGATGGCACAAAAGTGCTGAAACATGTTTGGGAACTTCGAAAAAACGGTGTTTTGCATAACTGGCGAACCTTACATCCAACAATTTTTGGTAACCATAGAGCCGTTCTGTCCCCTCCTTAGACGGGCTGGTCCACAACAGTTGTAACTAATCCTTGGTATTCTGGCTACTGCCCCCTTCCTCCGTCCCTGGGACGGAGATGACTTCGGAGGTGGTCTCAGACATGTTCTATCTGGGACAGATCTGGGAACTAGCTGATCACGGGAGTACTCAGCATCACACAGACGGTTCATAAGAAACGTTCCCTGTGTGGACGAGCGTTGTCCTGTTCAAAAATGGCACCATGATACTGTCTGTTAAGAGGTAACACATGAGGACGCAGGATGTGCCTGTGTGCCATTGTGTCCTCAAACGCTACTAGCCGTGACCTGAAGTCACTCGCTCCCTACGCCATCACGTCAGTATCAACACCACTGTTCCCTCCAAAACATGGGAAGAATGCGTCCTGTCCCCGGATGGCTGCCACACTCGCCAACGACGATCATCCGGGATAGTGGAGAAATCACAATTCATTGCTGAACCCAATGCAACACCATGAATAGTAGTCCATGCTTGGCGGTCACGGCACAACTCCAAAAGCAGCCGTTTGCGTTGTGGTGCACGGGGCAGTAATTCGTTATCCGGCAGCTGCTAGTCTCCGACCGTTGGTGCAGAATGACACATACTGTTGCAGGGAGCCCATTAGTTGTCCTCGGATGGCAGGCGTAAATATGAAGGGTTTGTAATGTTCTTGGCGATCCTCCCTTACGGTGGAGCGTGCCTGTTCTCACATTCCCACGTAGTCCAACAGTGGGCCACTGTGAGATCTGAAAGCACCGCTTATCTGCTTATTGCACGATTCTACTAGCCGGCTATTTGAGACCCACATTGGAGCTGCATTCAGATTGTGCCAGGTGCTGACAACGCTGTCTCACACGAGTACGTGGCATCTTTGATTCCTTCGTATTGACATTCCACTTCTGACGCCGTTCACGTCCCTTTATACATACGTCAAAAAAGGTTTTGCATCACATCGGTTCCGAGAGTTCCGGAACCTGTACAGAAAATTGGAATAGAGATCGACATAAACATCATTTCCGCCCTTTTTGTTGCTCATGCAAACCACACATTGCATGTTGAACAGCCATACAGCGAGACCTTCAGAAGTGGAGGTCCAGATTGCTGTACACACTGGTACGTCTAATACCTAGTAGCACGTTCTTTTGCATTGATATATGCCTGTATTCGTCGTGGCATACTATTCAACGCACTGTTGGTCCAGATTGTCCAACTTCTCAACAGCGATTCGGCGTAGACCCATCAGAGTGGATGGTGGGTCACGTCGTCCATAAACAGCCCTTTTTAGTCTATCTCAGGCATGTTCGACAGTGTTCATGTCTGGAGAACATGCTGGCCACTCTAGTTGAGCGATGTTGTTATCCTGAGGGAAGTCATTCACAAGATGTGCACGATGCGGGTGCAAATTGTCGTCCATGAAGACGAATGCCTCGCCAATATGCTGCCGATAGGGTTGCACTATCGGTCGGAGGATGGCATTCAAGTATCGTACAGCCGTTTCAGCGCCTTCCATGACCACCAGCGGCTGCACTCGCTGAACAGTGTGTCTAAGGCATTCAGCCTGACCGGGTTGCCTCCAAACACGTCTCCGACGAGTCTCTCGTTGAAGGCATACACGACACTCATCGATGAAGAGAACGTGATACCAATCCTGAGCGGTCCATTCGGCATGTTGCTGGGCTCATGGTGTCATGGTTGCAAAGATGGACCTCGCCATGGACGTCGGGAGTGAAGTTGCGCATCATGCAGCCTATTGCGCACAGTCATCCACTGCAGTAACAGCCCTTGGGCGGTCTGAGCGAGGCACGTCATCGACAGTTCCTGTCTCTCTGTATCTCCTCCACGTCCGAACAACATCGTTTTGGTTCACTGCAAGGCGCCTGGACACTTCCCTTGTTGAGAGCCCTTTCTGGCACAAAATAACAATGCGGACGCCATCGAACCGCGGTATTGACCGTCTAGGCATAGGTGAACTACAGACAACACGAGCCATGTACCTCCTACCTGGTGGAATGACTGTAACCGATAGCCTGTCGGGCTCCCTCCGTCTAATAGGCGCTGCTCATGCATGGTTGCTTACATCTTTGGGCGGGTTTAGTGACATCTCTGAACATTCAAAGGGACTGCTTCTGTGATACAGTATCCACAGTCAACGTCTATCTTCCGGAGTTCTGAGAACTGGGCTTATGCAAACCTTTTTTTGATTATGTGTATGTCCTGCCCTTTACGTATCCTGGTAACAACACTAAAGAAGAACAATACAAATACAGTCTCAAGGTCGTTCTACCTGTCTTCTGGGTACTTCATTTTTTTAAAAAACTTTGGCGTCAAATTACATAAAACCGATCTTGTGCCACTGCTGTTAAGAGGGAGTTATGTAATTCTGAAACCGATAACATTTTGTACAAAAATAGAAAAATAAAGATACCTGACTGGAAAGTGTTTTTAACCCCCGAACACTAAAGGGGGTGAAAATGCTCCATTGTTACTAAACCACTGTAAATTTTACTACTTCATATTTTATTGAACGGAGGTCATAATTTATAGTTTATGCACTAGTTAATTAAAACTATAAGGTCACCAATGATATGACGCATACAAAATAAGTACGAAATGTCGTGTTTCACACCTTAATGACAATATCAGATCGACGCGAACCGCGAATTGGTACCAGCTTCCACCATAAATTTTACGAGGATTAAGTAATATAGGGTTAATAAATAGTCACACGTGATAGAACTGTCCTTTAAACGAGACTAACTAATATTGTTGAGAAAACTCAAGACGAGAAATTCCGTCATACACGCACAAACACAAGAAAAAAGTCATTTTGTCGGTATCTTCTGCTGTCACGCTTCGATCTTGTACCGTGAGAGTGGTTTACGCTACCACAGAATATTATGCTCCTTAATGGCCGTACAGCACACATGTACAAATGGTTGACATCTAACTGAGTCACACTCTGTCAACATAAATCACTGGCTACCAACTATAGGCCACGTTCCACGGAGATCCAGTGCGCTTCTCAGAGAGTATAGCACGCTTCTTCAAAACTCACCACTATCAATAAATGTGGATATCAGTGACACATGAAGGAACAGGCTGCACCGCTGATTTCAACTCAGTAATGAGTGGAGGAGGTATTGTTCCTAGCAGTCCAATAAGAAATCCCAGCTAGCCCAGCCGGCTTCGAACTTCCGCTTGACACATGGTCAACCCGTAACCAAACCAGGACCAACATATCAGGTGTACTGGTAAGTAGAACAAAAAAAATGGTTCAAATGGCTCTGAGCACTATCAGACTTAACATCTGAGGTTAACAGTCCCCGAGAACTTAGAACTACTTAAACCTAACTAACCTAAGGACAACACATACATCCATGCCCGTAGCGGTCGCGCGGTTCCAGACTGAAGTGCCTAGAACCGCTCGGCCACACTGACCGGCCGTAAGTAGAACATAGCCTAGTACCTTCCCCACCTGTGAATGAGGCGCCGAAAGACAGACAGTCCGCCACATCACACAACACTATACCATGTAGCTTATAGTGGGACATCGAAAAGATTTTCTGATGATGACATAGGCTGCAACTGATTATTTAACAACTTACGTGTCCACAGGATAAGGCATATGTGTCAAAATATTTTTAAAAAATCTTTTGGGAAATTCACAAATAGAAACAATTTGGAAGACGGAAACCGTATCTGCAAACTGGGAAACCGGAATTATATTCCCCATATTCAAGAAGACTGGTTCCGTTGTGTCCAATAGCTACAGAGGAATTGCTTTACTGGATGCCACATAAAATCATATCGATTTGCCTATGAAACAGACTGTTCCCCATAACTGAATACCAATAAAAGGCAGTCAAATAAAAACGAGTACGATGGGAAAAATCAAGTTCAAAATGGTTCAAATGGCTCTGAGCACTATGGGACTCAACTGCTGAGGTCATTAGTCCCCTAGAACTTAGAACTAGTTAAACCTAACTAACCTAAGGACATCACAAACATCCATGCCCGAGGCAGGATTCGAACCTGCGACCGTAGCGGTCTTGCGGTTCCAGACTGCAGCGCCTTTAACCGCACGGCCACTTCGGCCGGCGAAAAATCAAGTAAACTGTTTATTTTTCCTAAAGTAATCGTCATAACACATAATACATTTGCCTCACTGTGAGCTGAGTCGGTCAATGCCTTCATGGAAAAGGGTTTGCGGTTGTCTTCGTTACAGTGATTGTATCCAGGTGTGCATCTCTTCATCTGGAGCAAATCAGCGGCCACGATTTTCTTTCTTCAGGACTCCAAAAATGTGGCAATCTCATGGGGAGAGATCGGGACTATATGGAAGATGTGCAAGGGCTTCCCAGCGAACCTTCTGCACCGTAGTCGAAACAACTTTGGTAGCATGTGGGCAGGAATTTTGTTAGTACTAACTTTTGTTAGTACTAATTCGCTTATTCATGGGGAGAGATCGGGACTGTACGGAAGATGGGCAAGGGCTTCCCAGCGAACCTCCTGCACCGTAGTCGAAACAACTTTGGCAGCATGTGGGCAGGAATTTTGTTAGTACTAACTTTTGTTAGTACTAATTCGCTTGCACCTATGTGTCATCAGGGACCACTGGGAAGCGTCTGTTTGCATCTGTGTTACCAATATGTGTGCCTCTGTCCGGTCTACCACTGACACCACGCCACCACCAAGAATGGCTACTCTGGTATTGTGGCAGAGTTGCGTAGAGAGTGGAATGATACTCTGTTGCATTCAGCGATGTGACTAGGTTCCATCTCTACGCGTGTGGTGGAGGAAAAAGTGCCTCGCGGACAGATGACGAGCTACCTATTCTGGAGTGCATTCGCCCACGACATACAGGTCCCATAACAGGCTTCACGGTGTAGGGGGGCCATCATTACAACTCGCGGTCACATCTGATATTCTCGCTGAGTAAATTAACCAGTGTCCGCTACATTGAACAGCTTGTTATCCCCCTGTTACTGTAGTTCCTTTGTTACGAAGGCGAAGTGTATTTTCAGCAGGACAATGCACATCCACATACGGCTGTTGCGATTCAAGGTGCCCTTCATGCTCTGTACTGATGCAACTGTTTGGGCACCCTTTATTATGACATATGTGTTTCATTTGGTCTGAATTTGTTATCATGTACTCCTATGGTGATGAACTAGCTGTCACTTCACTTGTCAAGCAAATGAGCTTGTTCTGAAGGGCGTTGCATTTTTCTGCGGCAGTACATTTCTGATTTGTGGCATGCGATAAATAAACATTAATAACTGGACACCCGACATTTACATTTGGCAAAATGGATCTCACAAAAGATACCCTGTCAACTTTGTGACAGTTGACACAATATAGGGGTACAAAATATTCCGAAACACCGGCGGGTGGGACTTTCCATCCCTCCGCTGGCTTAACACAGAACGTCAATATGGGTTGTGGGACCTCGCGTGGCAACGTTATATGCACGACTGTTTCACCAAAAACGGATGAAGGCCTCCATAATTGTTTGCCGTAACACCTTTCACTGGTGGACAAGCGTCTTTTAAATATGGACAATAGTGCGTGGTGGGCACTGAGGCTATGAAACTTCAGCCAACAGGCTCCCATACATTATGTTCAATCGGATTTGTCTGGGGCTTAGTGGATACTCCTAGCACCTGATGTCTAAATCGATATTATTAGCGCTGAAGCACTGGCTCAGTTGAGAACCATCCATGGGTAAAGCAAAAATGGTTCAAATGGCTCTGAGCACTATGGGACTTAACATCTGAGGTCATCAGTCCCCTAGACTTAGAACTACTTAAACCTAACTAACCTAAGGACATCACACACATCCGTGCCCGAGGCAGGATTCGAATCTGCGACCGTAGCAGCAGCACGGTTCCGGACTGAAGCGCCTAGAACCGCTCGGCCGCAGGGGCCGGCTTCGTAAAGCAGTTGCACGTCTTCGTTTCAGATCATTTAAGGCCTGCATGCTAAGTATGACTGGCCCTGTTTAATCGGCAGCGCCCCTCAATACGAAGCCCCTGTGCCAGCAAACTGCGGCTGTTTAGGATTCTGATGGCAGTGTTGTGGTCTGTTGCGCAAGTAGCAATTAGAAAAGGTGTTTAAGTCACAAACTGACGTAGTTTGACGTTTATGGAAAAGATTTCATTAGCAGACGTTTAAGGACACCTACAGAACAACCAATCGCAACCGATTTCGAAGGGCAAATGTCTGAATGTATTTATATACAAAGCAGTAGTAGAAAGTGTATGTATGTATGAATAAGAGATCTGGAAAATAGGGAATGGACAAAAAGATCGACTGAAATCGGTGGAAATGGGTTATTATAGACGACGTCCGTTAGTCTCAAGATTAAACCAAATCAGATATTAAAAAATCAGAAAAAATGTGGTAGAGGTAGGGGACATCATAAAACTTATTGAACTGAAAAGGTTACTACTGCATGGCCATTTAAAATCAATGGATGATTATATAGGATCAGAAAAGGTATGGAGGTCGATCCCAGAAGGAAAAAGGGAACGAGGTCGATCGCCTAGAAGGGTGACAGATGTGTGGGAAACCGCGGAATTCAGGATTTCCAAAAGAGTGATCTGGAACTATAGGCTATAAAAAAACTACGTATTCACAACTGCGGAGATTTTAGAGGAGATAAAAAGAAACTTGTGTATGTGAGAAAAATATCACTCGTTCTCAGTTTCCCCGTTTGAGTTCATGAAGATTCTGACTCGAGTGATGTTCAGAAATGTTGTTAAAACTGCCGTGTGATGAATATTGTTTCAGTACTGTTGCTGAAAACGCCGTCCGTTTACATCAATGCACATTTGCTTAATTATGATTATCTAACCCGCTCACAACAACCAGGTGTTTCACGAATGGTGGCTTCAGCTCCTGCCAAAGGGGCAGCTGTAGATGTCTCATACATCAAACTCTTCATCTCCTCCCTGCAAAAATAAATCCATATGAGTAAGTGGGAGAACGTGGTAGTTACAGTACTGGCCCACCCCTCCCAATCCAGCAACTGGGAGCAAGCTTTTTTAAATGTTCTTGACATCAACGACGAAGTGTGGTGGGGCCGTGTCATGCTGGAACCATAATCGTCGCGTGACTGCTTGCGGGACATTCTCCAACGTTTCCGGTACTGCCCCAAGGAGCTAGATACGGTAATTTCCTTCACCGAGAATATTTGGCAGAAGATAGACCTACGGCCCAAGAAATGGTCGTGAGCAATATTAGCTCACACATTTATGATAACTCCCTATTGGTCGTGGAACACACGAGTTGCCCTAGGATTTTCCAGCTCCCAGATGTTCTATTGTGACTGCCTAATATTCGTTCCCTTGTGGAGACAGACTCGTCAGTAAGCAAAACAGACCTTTGCAAGTCACGGTGTTTACAGTTTTGTGCAGATACTATTGGCAGAATTCTACACGCTAGGAAAAGTCATCATCTGATAGGTTTTGTACCATTTGATACTTGAATGGATGCATGTCCGTCTCGTGCAGGACGTTCCAAATATTGACGTTGGAGGTATTTAGTTCCTTGGGTATGGCCCTTGTGATGGTGTTTGGACTGTCCTCAAAAAGAGAACTATTCGTTCATTGCGGGGTCTACCAGTTTCGCGTCGGTCTGGTCTAAGGGATGGAGTATCGCGAAAATGGCCATCAAATCTCTGAAATGTGTCACGATTTGGTGACCCCTTCCCTGGCAATGATTCTGCATACAGACACCCTGCCGCTCGACTGTGACGTCGTGCCTGTTCATACATGAGATGCATGTAAGCCAACTCAGAGTGTAATTATCGATCAACAACCTATAAACATCAGCAGAAACTTTCATGTAAACACAACATAATATAAACAATAATAACGCAGCTTATTGTCTAGGCCTTAACATTTGAGGAAGAAATTTCTGAGAACATATGTTTCTAGCGCATCATGATACAGAGTGAGTCACTAAGTATTGCCACCTAGAAAACTCCGAAAGTATGATAGTAGTTGAAAAGTTTGTGGGACAAATATTGCATGGGACAACGGGGTCATAATATGACGTTGGTTTTTCGTTGGGTCGCGTCAGAGATATGAAGGCCAACTTTGTTTTTTTTTAAATGGGATGCTGTAGTTTGGTACTTATTTTCTAATAGCGCCTATCGAGACGAATCCAATGATGTGTAACAGTAAGGTCTTTGAAGGTCAACGAAGGTCAAAAAGGTGGCATGAACGTCCATTTACAGAAGGTATTGGAAGTGATGACCATTGGTATCAATGCAGTGCTGCAATCTTCTTATCATGGAGTGAATGGTATTCCTTATCACATCGGAACTTATCGAAGTACATGTTCTGACAATTCTCTATCGTATATCGAGCAACTAGAAAATATTCGCCGGATAGGGCGTATCCATCTAACGCGCCATTGACTTGTAAACACCATTCGACGGTTTTGCAATACAGCACTAATAGGGACGGTAAGACTAGTATCGTCGAATCAAGCGAATATGAATGATGTACTCCTTCGAAGAACGAGCCGATATGCATCTCATTTACGGAGAATGCCAACGAAATTCAGTGGGAGCTAGAGACTTATACACTGAAAGATATCCTCAACGTACTCACCCTACACGTCGTACATTTAAATAAGTGTATAATGAAATGAGAACAACTGGATCTCAACGCATCAGAAACATATCAGGCATAGGAAAGTTACTAACGCGGAAACAGAAATTGGTACTCTTGCCACTGTGATTCAAGATCCTTGTGTTGGTTCGCGTCAAATGGCAAGGGACTCTGGCATGAGCCAGAGTAGTGTTGGTCGTGTTCTGCATCGCCATAAATATCATCCTTTCCAAATCAGTCTCCACCAAGAATTAACTGGTACGGTTTGTATGCGTCGCATTGAATTCTGCCGATGGGCTCGACTACATATTCGGAGGGCTGACACATTTATTAATTTGATTTTATTTACCGACGAGGCTACATTCACGAACCATGGAAATGTTAATTTGCACAGCATGCATTATTGGGCAACTGAAAATCCATGTTGGCTGTGGAAAGTGGCGCATCAAAAACCGTAGTCGGTGAATGTATGGTGTGGGATTCGGGAGGACAGAATTATAGGCCCCTATTTCATCGAAGGAAATCTTAATGGTAGGAAGTACACCACATTCCTGCAAGAAACATTAGGTCTGTTATTGGAAGGAATACCTTTAGGAACAAGGATCAAAATGTGGTATCAACATGGTGGGTGTCTGGCACATTTTTCGCTGTTGGCTAGAAATGAGTGTCAGAGACAATTCCCAAATCGTTGCATTGGACGTGGAGGAGATGTGTCGTGGCCGGCTTGACGCCCCTGGATTTTTTCTTGTGGGGATTCGTAAATGACATTGTTTATAAAGGCATTCCAACTACACCTGAAGATATGCGAGAGAGGACTGTCAAAGCATGTGCTACGATAAGTGCCGATGTGATAAGCAATACCACTCAATCCATGATAAGAAGATTGCAGCACTGCATTGACACCAATGGTCATCACTTCGAACACCTTCTGTAAATGGACGTTCATGCTATCTTTTTGACCTTCGTTGACCTTCAAAGACCTTACTGTTACACATCATTGGATTCGTCTCGATAGGCGCTATTAGAAAATAAGTACCAAACTATAGCATCCCATTTAAAAAAAGAAAGTTTACCTTCATATCTCTGACGCGACCCCAACTAGCAACAAAAAACCAGCGTCATATTATGGTCCCCTTTGTCCCATAAGCTTTTCAGCTCCCATCATACTTTCAGAGTTATTCTTGGTGGCAATAGTTAGTCACTCACCCTGTATAGCAGTGAATCATGGACAGTGGGAAAATTGAAACAGAATCGAAGTGTTTGAGACATGGTATTACAGAAGAATGTTGAAAATTAAGCGGTCTCATAAAATAAGGACTGTCGAGGTTCTCTGCAGAATAGGCGAAGAAAGGAAAATCTGGAAAACATGAACAAGAAGGACAGGTTTGGGACGTGTGTTAAGGCATCAGGTAATAAACTGCTGGTACTAGAGAGAACTGTAGAAGGTAAAAATCTCTGTAGGGGAAGAATTATATTGCTATACATCCAGCAAATAATTATGGATGTAGGGTGTGAGTGCTGCTCTGAGATGAAGAGTTTCGCGCAAAGAAGGGACTCGTAGTGGACCACCTCAATCCAGTCAGAAGACTGAGGGGAAAAAACCCCTCGGGGTGTGAACCCTGCAATCAGTAATGAAAACTTGCTCTTACTAGCAGTAAGATCTAACTGCTGGAAATCAGACTGAAGTATTAACGTGTTACTTACAAATCAGTCGAAACAATTGCGAACATTGGCCTAACGAAGTTTACCACCAAACCCTTCAAGGGCCCTCGTGAGAAAAGTTGCGTCTGTGAAATCTGTGTCACATAACAAAATTATATCTATTTATCTCCTCTAACAACTCTACAAATTTTTACAGTAGTTCTTTTACACGCTGTGCGTGAGTCACCTAAGACATAAAACTCCTTTTACTTCGTGTATGGATCAAGACATCAAACCGAGGTTTTATGGAAATGACGGCGCACACAGGAGCACAAATTTTTGTAGTAGACTATTTTAATTTTCCCAACTCTCACACCAAACGAAATATTGAGGTAAAGGAGATGTATATTAGAGGGAGCCAAGTCCGGGCTGTATGGTGGGTGATTAAACACTTCCCATCGAAAACGCTGCAGGAAGTTTTTCGTTGCACCTGCTGTATGCGGCCGAGAATTGTCATGAAGAAGGAAACACATTACAGTTGCGTTATGTGTCCTGCATGAAATCAGGCGAAACCCCTCAGTAAGACTTCGCACTTGATGGGGGACACTATTTTCGAGGGATCTTTACATGGTCACTGTGCGCTCGGAACTCTAAAGATTCGAAGTGATGCGACAGACAGGCACATCAGAGACACTGCGCAACACGTGTGCGCAAACCTTCACCGGACTTTGACTTAGGTTTTAATTTCACGACCGATCGGAGGTCGGGAAAAAAAACAGCCCTGTGGTGCTCCACGGACGTGCCAGACTCTCGAGTTTGAAGACGGCTTCTTTCGTCACTAACAAAACAACTCAATGGTGAGTACTCCTAGCATTCCCCATACCATAAGGTTCCCGTAGAGCAAACAAGTTAGAACTAATTGTCTCTGCCACGTGCGTAGATGGAAGCGCGAGATTTGAAAGTGATCCAGTCTTCAAACTTACATTACATTTAAACGCTACGTTTGCGGGTATCGGTTTCTTATCAAAACTTTATCTTCTAAGTCCCCTCTACAGCCCTGGAAGACTGTAACGTCAATGGCGAAACAGCTTGTACATACGAGAATCATTCCAAAAGTAATGCACACTATTTTTTTAAAATCCATCTTTTGTTCTACATATTTGAAAGTTTTGCAGTGTATAGATACATCCTTTAGGAACAATATTTTCATTTCTCCACATAATTTCCATCCCTCTCAACTGCCTTACGCCATCTTGGAACCAGCGCCTGTATACCCGCACGGTAAAATTCTGGACCAACCTCTTGGAGCCACTGTTTGGCAGCGTGCACAAGGGAGTCATCATCTTCAAACCTTGTTCCACGAAGAGAGTCTTTCAGTTTCCCAAGGTGATGATAGTCACATGGAGCCAGGTCAGGACTGTAAGGTGGGTGTTTCATTGTTGTCCATCCGAATTTTGTGATCGCTTCCATGGATTTTTGACTGACATGTGGCCGTGCATTGTCGTGCAATAGCAAAACATCCTGCTTTTGCTGATGTGGCCGAACACTACTCATTCGAGCTTGAAGTTTCTTCAGTGTCGTCATATATGCATCAGAATTTATGGTGGTTCCACTTGGCATGATGTCCACAAGCAAGAGTCCTTCGGAATCGAAAAACACTGTAGCCATAATTTTTCCAGCAGAAGGTGTGGTTTTGAATTTTTTTTCTTGAGTGAATTTGCATGATGCCACTCCATTGATTGCCTCTTCGTCTCTGTTGAAAAATGATGGAGCCATGTTTCATCACCTGTCACAGTTCTTCCAAGAAATTCATCTCCACCATTCTCGTACTGTTCCAAAAGTTCGCTGCATACCGTTTTTCTTGTTTCTTTGTGAGCCACTGTCAACATCTTGGGAACCCACCTGGCACAAACCTTTTTTAACGCCAACACTTGTAGTATACTGCAAACACTTCCTTCCCCTATCCCAACGTAGCGTGAAAATTCGTTCACTGTGATGCGTCTGTCAGCAAATTCGTCAACTCTCTGCACATTGTGTGGAGTGTGTGCAGTACGAGGCCTACCGCTGCGAGGACAATCCTCAATACTGCCGTGCCCGCTTTCGTCACGTAACCTGCTTGCCCACCGACTAACTGTACTGCGATCGACAGCAGCATCTCCATACACCTTTTTCAAACTCTTGTGGATGTTTCCCACTGTCTCGTTTTCACAGCACACGAATTATATGACAGCACGTTGCTTCTGATAAACGTCAAGTGTAGCAGCCATCTTGAAGACATGCTGTGACTGCGCCACTCACGGGAACAGGTTAAACTAAGTTTGAAAACAAGCAGGAAGGATGTATCTACACAATGTAAAACTTTTACACATACAGAATGAAATCTGTATTTTTACAAAAATTGTGTGCATTTCTCTTGGAGTGACCCTCGTACAATGTGTCCCTCCTAAGATTTCTCACTCGCGTTCTCTCTGATATTTCGGCAGATATCTGCAATTTCGTTTTTGCAATGTGTTGCTGAAGTCAGTGTCAGTGTCCACTGAGATCCAAGAAATGACTCAATCTTGGGCTCGGCATTCACTCATTTCATGACACTTGTACATTACGACATACATATTTCATATTCGTCTTTCTATTCACTGTCATTCACCTAATGTTGTAAACATAGTTTGTTAATGTTTTCATCAAACAAGCTTTCCCATCAATTCATTATAAACACCCTCTTCTAACTGTAATACCTCGAAAGTATAGAGCCAAAGTGAGACAGACAGGTGGGAATGGTCGTTTTACTGTGGGGAGCAAAAGGCATTTTACGTAATTTTCGATATGCTTGCTCGCTGCCCCTCACCCCCTTTTAAGAGAAAATTGAATGTTGCAGACGTCCATCAAAGGAATTTTAATGTATTTTCGCGTGGTGTGGGGCTTTTCCGAGTTGTGGGGGTGGGGGGAGGGTGGGGGTGGGAATGGGTGTATGAGACGTTTTCAGGGAAGGGTCAAAAACTGGCTGCTTTCAAATGGTTCAAATGGCTCTGAGCACTATGGGACTTACCATATGAGGTCATCAGTCCCCTAGAACTTAGAACTACTTAAACCTAACTAACCTAAGGACATCACATACATCCATACCCGAAGTAGGATTCGAACCTGCGACCGTAGCGGTCGCGCTGTTCCAGACTGAAGCGCCTAGAACCGCTCGTCCACACAGCCGGCCTGGATGCTTTCCAGCGCGCTCTAGCGCGTGTAGTGTTCGTCAGAAAATCAGACCTGACTAGTGCATTTTGTAGAAAATTTTGTCTCCTTTAACTTTTCATGGAACAGTCATCTTCAAAAAACGCGTGGTTTTCAAGATATAAGAGAAGAACTGAAAACTGTGCGAAATTTTTGAAGTTTTTTGCAGTTTTCGTCGTGAAGTCCATCTTCCACAAGCCAGCAAACATGAAATACGGATTGAGCACCGCTGATGACAAAAAGAACCGTTGAGAGAAGAACTTTTACAATTTTGTTACGAAAACGGCTGTTTTGAACACCAGTTGACTGGAATATACTGGTTCTTCTTCGTGTTTTAATGTTCCTGTTAATATATATCGATAAAACCAATAACGCACTAGATTAAATTTGGAATGTTCTAGCGAATGGGCGCTCATAATTCTGCTTTAAAAATATTTTGCTCGTAATGGGAAACAAATCACTGGGTAAAAGACGTGATGAGCAGTATTTCATTGGGCTGGCTCCAGCTACACTTTCAGAAACGAAATAGCAAATATATGCTGAAACACCAAAGAACATGCGTCTGGCGACTCTTAGGAGGGACATACTGGGTAACTTCTGAATGTACAGGGTGAAAATT
Organism: Schistocerca americana; assembly: GCF_021461395.2. Classification (NCBI taxonomy): domain Eukaryota; kingdom Metazoa; phylum Arthropoda; class Insecta; order Orthoptera; family Acrididae; genus Schistocerca; species Schistocerca americana. The sequence continues at coordinate 1,055,181,857 of NC_060119.1, forward strand.
ATTGAACTATATGAAATAAAATTGTCATAACTTCTGAAGGGTTTGCGTTTAGGACGTTCAAACAACACGGTTGGCTGCGGGGCATGATGGGAACTAGTATGCGCATGCATGGTTTGTTTTAGCGACGAAGCCCTCTTTCATTTGGATGGGGTCGTCAATAAGCAAAATTGGCGCAACTGGGGGACTGAGAATCCGAATTTCGCTATCGGGAAGTCTCTTCGCCCTCAACGGGTGCCTGTGTGGTGTGCAGTGACCAGTCACGGAATAATCGGTGCGATATTCCGTGATGGAACGGTTATTACCGAACGGTACCTGAAGGTTTTGAAAGTTGATTTCATCCCCGTTATCCAAAGTGACCCTGATTTCGACGATTTGTGGTTCATGCAAGGTGGAGTTTGACCCCATCGAAGCAGGAGAGTGTTTAATGTCTTGGAGGAGTAATTTTGGGACGCATTATGGCTCTGGGGTACCCAGAAGCCACTGGCATGGGCCTCGATTGGCCGCCTTATTCTTCGGATCTGAACACACGCGACTCCTCGTCGTGGGGCTATATTAAAGACAAAGTGTACCGCAATAACCCCAAAACCATTGCTGAGCTGAAAACAAAAAAAAAATGGCTCTGAGCACTATGGGACTTAACATCTATGGTCATCAGTCCCCAAGAACTTAGAACTACTTAAACCTAACTAACCTAAGGACAGCACACAACACCCAGCCATCACGAGGCAGAGAAAATCCCTGACCCCGCCGGGAATCGAACCCGGGAACCCTGGCGTGGGAAGCGAGAACGCTACCGCACGACCACGAGATGCAGGCAGCTGAAAACAGCAATTCATCAAGTCATCAACAGCATCGATGTACCGACACTCCAGGGGTCATGCAGAATTTCGCTATTCGTCTGCGCCATATCTTTGCCAGTGATTGCAGGCATATCGAACATGTCATAACCTAAACCCGAATATCTGTAGCGACGTTTATATGTTGAATAAAGTGTGTGCACGCCGTAGTTTAACTAATTTCATTTTTTTTTCGTATAGTTCAATAACTGTCACCCCATACAAGCAGCAGCTAGAATATTTTACCAGTGGAGGTTGTTGAACCACAACAGCTATACAGCGTTGAACATACTCCGCCGTTTTAGTTACCATAATTTGTCTTCGTTCAATAGATGAGTTTATTAAAACTTACAGCCAAGGTAGGGTGGTCCATCGGGACGCTTCTCGTCAGAACAGGGAATTCGGGATAATGTTTTTCAATGCCAAAGCGATTACGAACTAATAAGGAGACCTATGCGATATGTTAAGTCACTATATCATTTTCTAACCGTCATACAGGGTGTTACACAAAGGTACGGCCAAACTTTCAGAAAACATTTCTCACACACAAAGAAAGAAAATATGTTATGTGGACATGTGTCCGGAAACGCTTACTTTCCATGTTAGAGCTCATTTTACTACTTCTCTTCAAATCACATTAATCATGGAATGGAAACACACAGCAACAGAACGTACCAGCGTGACTTCAAACACTTTGTTACAGGAAATGTTCAAAATGTCCTCCGTTAGCGAGGATACATGCATCCACCCTCCGTCGCATGGAATCCCTGATGCGCTGATGCAGCCCTGGAGAATGGCGTATTGTATCACAGCTGTCCACAATACGAGCACGAAGAGTCTCTACATTTGGTACCGGGGTTGCGTAGACAAGAGCTTTCAAATGCCCCCATAAATGAAAGTCAAGAGGGTTGAGGTCAGGAGAGCGTGGAGGCCATGGAATTGGTCCGCCTCTACCAATCCATCGGCCACCGAATCTGTTGTTGAGAAGCGTACGAACACTTCGATTGAAATGTGCAGGAACTCCATCGTGCATGAACCACATGTTGTGTCGTACTTGTAAAGGCACATGTTCTAGCAGCACAGGTAGAGTATCCCGTATGAAATCATGATAACATGCTCCATTGAGCGTAGGTGGAAGAACATGGGACCCAATCAAGACATCACCAACAATGCCTGCCCAAACGTTCACAGAAAATCTGTGTTGATGACGTGATTGCACAATTGCGTGCGGATTCTCGTCAGCCCACACATATTGATTGTGAAAATTTACGATTTGATCACGTTGGAATGAAGCCTCATCCGTAAAGAGAACATTTGCACTGAAATGAGGATTGACACATTGTTGGATGAATCATTCGCAGAAGTGTACCCGTAGAGGCCAATCAGCTGCTGATAGTGCCTACACACGCTGTACATGGTAGAGATACAACTGGTTCTCCCGTAGCACTCTCCATACAGTGACGTGGTCAACGTTACCTTGTACAGCAGCAACTTCTCTGACGCTGACATTAGGGTTATCGTCAACTGCACGAAGAATTGCCTCGTCCATTGCAGGTGTCCTCGTCGTTCTAAGTCTTCCCCAGTCGCGAGTCATAGGCTGGAATGGTCTGTGCTCCCTAGGACGCCGATCAATTGCTTCGAACTTCTTCCTGTCGGGACACCTTCGTTCTGGAAATCTGTCTCGATACAAACGTACCGCACCACGGCTATAGCCCCGTGCTAATCCATACATCAAATGGGTATCTGCCAACTCCGCATTTGTAAACATTGCACTGACTGCAAAACCACGTTCGTGATGAACACTAACCTGTTGATGCTACGTACTGATGTGCTTGATGCTAGTACTGTAGAGCAATGAGTCGCATGTCAACACAAGCACCGAAGTCAACATTACCTTCCGTCAATTGGGCCAACTGGCGGTGAATCGAGGAAGTACAGTACATACTGACGAAACTAAAATGAGCTCCAACATGGAAATTAAGCGTTTCCGGACACATGTCCACATAACATCTTTTTTTTATTTGTGTGAGAGGAATGTTTCCTGAAAGGTTGGCCGTACCTTTTTGTAACACCCTGTATATTGGCAGTACTCTATAATGTTTTTCCTATATCGATGTTCGAATGTAAAAATTGAACGAGTTACAAGAATAACAGACAGATCAAGAGGAAAATGTACTCTACAGTGGTTCGCAATTTATACTGTGTTTAAGTGAACGCAGTCTTGCTTACCCACGAGATGTTGTGATTGACACGCTGCCTGTCCTTAAACTTGGAGGTGCGAGTACGCGGATGAGCAGGTGGGCGGGCGCTTCCGTGACCCTGAGGCACACACCACACACAGCTGCCGCCCCCATCACGCCACGCTAGCCGCCCGTGCGCCACTGACCCAGAGTCCTGCATTCTCGTCGAGCACGCTAAGCAAGCGTGGATAAGGAGCAGTCATCACGGTGCTACCAAAACTTAGGCACTCCATCCATCACTTCGTCAAGTGGCAGAGTGGCTGTTTCGTTCCTGTGTATAGCTTTTGTTACAAATGACTGTTTTCGCTCCCTACTAAGATTTGTGGTTTTTTCTGCCGAAACCTCTAAGACAGCTGCAGTTATACGGGATATACAGAACAATACAGCAAAAAATACAGAGTGTTTATAAATGAATATGGGGTTTTAACGCTGTATAATATTTATTAATTAAACTTACAGTTATAAATGATATGTCAAATGAAAGAGCAACTCAAACAGTTTTACCAAGAACCTTATAAATGTTCAGTGTGAGCACCATTTGTCACACGGCACACATCAAGCCTATAGCCGAGTTCTTCCCAAACGTTAATAAGTGTGTCTTCAGTGATTGTAGCAACAGCTGCTTCAATCCGGTTTCTTAATTCAGGGAGGCACGTACGCAGCATGTCATTCTCAATGGAGAGAAGTCTTCCGAAGTAAGAGTGATTTCAGGTGAGACGCAGGGGAGTGTCGTAGGACCGTTGCTATTCACAATATACATAAATGACCTTGTGGATGACATCGGAAGTTCACTGAGGCTTCTTGCGGATGATGCTGTGGTGTATCGAGAGGTTGTAACAATGGAAAATTGTACTGAAATGCAGGAGGATCTGCAGCGAATTGACGCATGGTGCAGGGAATGGCAATTGAATCTCAATGTAGACAAGTGTAATGTGCTGCGAATACATAGAAAGAAAGATGCCTTATAATTTAACTACAATATAGCAGGTCAGCAACTGGAAGCAGTTAATTCCATAAATTATCTGGGAGTACGCATTAGGAGTGATTTAAAATGGAATGATCATATAAAGTTGATCGTCGGTAAAGCAGATGCCAGACTGAGATTCATTGGAAGAATCCTAAGGAAATGCAATCCGAAAACAAAGGAAGTAGGTTACAGTACGCTTGTTCGCCCACTGCTTGAATACTGCTCAGCAGTGTGGGATCCGTACCAGATAGGGTTGATAGAAGAGATAGAGAAGATCCAACGGAGAGCTGCGCGCTTCATTACAGGATCATTTAGTAAGCGCTAAAGCGTTACGGAGATGATAGATAAACTGCAGTGGGAGATTCTGCAGGAGAGACGCTCAGTAGCTCGGTACGGGCTTTTGTTGAAGTTTAGAGAACATACCTTCACCGAAGAGTCAAGCATTATATTGCTCCCTCCTACGTATATCTCGCGAAGAGACCATGAGGATAAAATCAGAGAGATTAGAGCCCACACAGAGGCATACCGACAATCCTTTTTTCTACGAACATTAAGAGACTGGAATAGAAGGGAGAACCGATAGAGGTACTCAGGGTACCCTCCACCACACACCGTCAGGTGGCTCGCGGAGTATGGATGTGGATGGGTGGATGGATGGATGGATACGCACGATCCTTGATGAAGCCCCAAAGGAAAAAATCGCATGGCGTTAGGTCGGGTGAACATGGAGGCCGTGCAAAGCAAGCCCTGTCATTGGGCCCTTTGCGGCCTATCCAGCGCTTGGGTACAGTGAAGTTCAACCAATCGCGTATTTCGCTATGCCAGTGAGGTGGCGCGCCATCTTGTTGGGAAATGAAGTTCTCTGGCTCATCTTCTTCCAACCGGGGAAGAGCCACTGCTCTAGTGTACCAAGGTAAGAAGTGCCAGTTACAGTAGGTTCAGCAAAAAAGAAAGGCCCATAAACTTTCCGCCGGGATACGGCACAAAAAACAGTAATTTTAGGGGAATCTCGTTGCATTTGTACCACCCCGTGAGGATTTTCTGAGCCCCAGATGCTCACATTGTGTTAACGTGTCCCCTAAGGTGAAAGGTCGATTCATCACAGAAAGACACACTTATGAACGTTTCAGAAGAACTCGTTTATAGACTTGATGTGTGCCGTGTGACAAATTGTGCTCAAATTGATCATTTATAAGGTTCTTGGTAAAACTGTTTGAGTAACTCTTTCATTTGACATATCATTTCTAACTGTAAGATTAATTAATAAATATTATAAAGCGTTAAAACCCCGATATTCATTTATAAACACCCTTTATTTTGATTACAACGGGTCCACCGGTAACTAGCATTACGAAAGCCACAATGGAAAACCGAAAAAAAACGGAAAGAAGGAAAAGTGCAAAATAAAATGTTCAAATGTGTGTGAAATCTTATGGGACTTAACTGCAAGGTCATCAGTTCCTAAGCTTACACACTACATAACCTAAATTACCCTAATGACAAACACACACAGCCATGCCCGAGGGAGGACTCGAACCTCCGCCGGGATCAGCCGCACAGTCCATGACTGCAGCACCTGAGACCCCTCGGCTAACCCGCGCGGCCGAAAAGTACGTGTACGAGGGGCGTTCAAAAAGTAATGCAACATATTTTTTTCTCGGCCAGTTTCAAGTGAAAAATTGCGGAATTTGCTGTGGGAAGCTGTAGAATACTTCCGCTTCAGCGCCTATAGCTTCATGAAGTTCCAATAGGTGGCCTTCAAAATGGTGTCTGTAACGAAGGTGTGTTGCTAGAAGAGAGCTGTCACCGAGTTTCTTTTGGCGATGAACCAGAACATCGCAGGTACTCACAGGCTGTCGCAAAATGTCTATGGAGACTTGGCAGTCAGCAAAACCACGGTGAGTTGTTAGGCGTGGCGTTTCTCACCATCACAACAGGGTCGCGCAAAACCTGTCCGATCTCCTTCATACCGGCTGGCCACACACAGCTGTGACTCCTGCAATGTCGGAACGTGCGGACACTCTTATTCGAAATTATCGACGGATCACGATCAAACACTTCGCTGCTCAATTGGACGTCTCTGTTGGTAGTGCTGACACACTCTTCCACCAGCTGGAGTACTCAAAGGTTTGTGCCTGTTGGATTCCTCACCACCTAACAGAAGACCGTAAAGAGCTTCGATCCGTTTGGCCAGCTGAAGGGCGCACTCCACGGGATGTAGTATGCTGATGGGGAGGTTACTGATGCAGCAAGACGTTTGCATGTACATCGGCGAGTAGAGTGGTACCCCATGCATGCATGCAGGCCCTCTCAGTAAGGTGGCGTAAGGCCGTTGCTTTGAGCGGAGATTGTGTTGGAAATTTGGATTTTGTAGCCAAAATGGTGGGGAATAATATGGTGTATTGGAATCCTGAATAAAACCAACCTGCTTTTAGGAAAAGTGTGTTCCATTACTTACTGAACGCTCCTCATACATCAAGAGACATAATAACATTAAATAATTGATCTGTAAGTAGTGGATACCATAAAAGCAAGCACCGAAAAAAAAATCTCGGAATGAAGGAAAAATTTATGTGGATCAAGGAACACGCCAACGTTAAATTTTTTGAAGTAGTCGATGATTTGGCTATGACGTCTGCTCTAAAGGGCACACTTAAAGATGTAACATTTTTCAAATGTCAGGTTCGAGAAACCAGCACTCTCTTAATTTGGATTCTAGTTGATGAAGAAACTTCTTCTTGAGATAGTGCCTACTCTCAATCTTTGGACAAGACTTTCACAATAGTTTTAATTTGGCCCTACTTAATATGTAGAGGTAGTGATAGGATTTTGTTTCCGATCCACTAGGTTCTTGCGGAAAAAGAAGCGCCAAGGATCCTATCATACCAGTTACGATATGTACTATTCAGTCCAGCTACTGCAAACTAAATTTCAAGTGCGTAGTCGTAATAGATTAAACGTATATGAAATATAAATCAATAAAACGGATAAACAGTTAATTGTAAAAAAATATCGGCTTTTTTGTTACGTTAGGATTCAGTGGGAGGAAAAGAAACCCAATTTCGTACAAAACTGAACTCGAGCCCACAGATGCCACGTATTTCTCAAATGAATTGACGATGCCTGTTACTGTTCATTTTTAATTGATTTTAGTACTCTTCCACAATTTCGGTGTTATGTCATTTTGAAGTACTCCGCTAAATTTTTTGTCTAGAGCAATAATAAACCTTCATTACATCATTTTTATTTAAAGTTAAAAGTAGTGAATGCAGTAAGTTATTGCTCATAGCGTAACTTATGTTTTGTTTAGTACTGCTTTTAAGTTTAATTAAAGAAATGGTATACTGAAGATATACTCCATACCAGTTAAATCAAATACGTAAATAAACGTGTATTAAAAGAAAGAAATTATGATGCTCGTGGAATACCAATAACAGAATCGATATACACGATGAAACAAGTTAGGTATTCTGCAAACATATTGTTAACGATCTTGATATAACAAAAATAAAGCTCCAATTTTGTGTTTATGAGGTAGTTACCAACGATGTGAGCCAGCTGGATTCGAATCAGTGCAAAGTGGAGAGCACATAGCAAGTTCTGTTGAGTTAGGGCACGAAGGGCATAAAGATGTAGGAGCATCCAATACGTGCCTGAAAAGATTTAAATTCGGAAGCCCCGTTGACCAGCACTTGCAGTAAACTATACCATCTGATCTACAGGCGCATGATTGGTGTTAGGATCTGTGTTGCTACGTACTAACAAGTTTATTTTTCTGGTTGTGTGCGTAAATCGTTATTATCATGACATTAATGTAAACTGATTCATGAAAAACAAAAAGAAAATAATTTGAGAGATGAATGGGTTATGTAAGCGCCCTGCGTACCCCGGCTCCATTTTGAAAGTCCATGACCGACACGGAACCTTCTACCCTACTAACGGTCTGCGTGAAGTAATTTTCGGCAGTTTTAGAGGTTGTTTCATCCGTTTTGATCGGCTCACAACATCATTGTTTTTAATTATCTCGTCCCCTGAATCGGTTTTAGAAAAGAAAGGCGCTTGGAGATGGTGGTGTTTCAGTAGGAACGATTAAGGCTTCCTTTATGTGTTACTTACAATTAATCTGTATCAGAGTCCAGTTTGCAAAAGTTCATCGAACATTTTCGGTAGTTCGCAATAAATTTACAATTAAACTGTAATATTAATAGCGTTGGACCAGCTATATAATTAATTTTAAACAAATCATAATAAATTTTCCAAAAGTTCACTGTCACCTTCAGTACAACTTCGTAAATTTTTGTTAGGTAGTTTCCCGTATTGCATGTGTATGTCGTTCTTTTTTTTTTTTTTTTAGTGCAGCATAGTCAAATGTTCGACCCAGCAGTTCGCCTCGCTTCTGGGGCTCCCCTCTGAACAGTTCTGGTTTCTAGAAACCCCATACACAATAATATAACTGTATTAGTTTTTAACTGTTTGGAGACTTTTGTGGTACAGGTAATGCACGTACGATCTTAACTGAGCAAGGTTACTAGGAAAATTACCGTAGTCTACACTTACTTATGAGAGTCTACAGCAGCCTACGGTAGTTTACAACTCTAGTAATCTGTGGCGTCCGCGAGACAGGAGGCTCTACAGCCTGCGGATGTACGCAGAGAACTGGAAATTGTTAGTCTTACGCCATCCGAGTAATGTTTACTGGACGCCAGCGGCCGCCGAGTACGTAGCCATAGAGACATGATGGAAATCGCGATGTGCAAGTGCGACTTGAGGTCAAAGGACAACATACATATGATTGGAGAGTGTGGTAGAACATTCTCGAAGCGAAACAAGTATGTGGACTCTGAGATGCGACACAGGAGGCGCACATCGCAGGAGGGTATTGATAGTGGGCGTCGCAGCGACCGAGACAGTTCAGTCTCCAGAGGCTTGTAGATGGGTCTCAGTGCCGCTCCGTACAATGGGATAGGATTATGTGATATATGTAGTTCTGTAAAGTGTCTAAGACTGTCTTTCTATGAAACTTCACCTTCTCCACGCATTTTATTTGCGTCCCTTGCATGTAACCTTCCGATTTACTTAACTTACAAAAACCTAATAGTAGTCGCTTGTTGTCTTCCTTGTTCGGGATTTTAGCAGCTGCTCACAAATCCCGAGTTCTCCACACTGATCCACAGTCGCATGTAATCGTCCTTTTTTCAGTTCCCTCTCCACGACGCGAGAATGTATCTTCAATACCGTACTCGTACAGTAAGAGATTTTTACAGCTACACTCCAGGAAATTGAAATAAGAACACCGTGAATTCATTGTCCCAGGAAGGGGAAACTTTATTGACACATTCCTGGGGTCAGATACATCACATGATCACACTGACAGAACCACAGGCACATAGACACAGGCAACAGAGCATGCACAATGTCGGCACTAGTACAGTGTATATCCACCTTTCGCAGCAATGCAGGCTGCTACTCTCCCATGGAGACGATCGTAGAGATGCTGGATGTAGTCCTGTGGAATGGCTTGCCATGGCATTTCCACCTGGCGCCTCAGTTGGACCAGCGTTCGTGCTGGACGTGCAGACCGCGTGAGACGAAGCTTCATCCAGTCCCAAACATGCTCAATGGGGGACAGATCCGGAGATCTTGCTGGCCAGGGTAGTTGACTTACACCTTCTAGAGCACGTTGGGTGGCACGGGATACATGCGGACGTGCATTGTCCTGTTGGAACAGCAAGTTCCCTTGCCGGTCTAGGAATGGTAGAACGATGGGTTCGATGACGGTTTGGATGTACCGTGCACTATTCAGTGTCCCCTCGACGATCACCAGTGGTGTACGGCCAGTGTAGGAGATCGCTCCCCACACCGTGATGCCGGGTGTTGGCCCTGTGTGCCTCGGTCGTATGCAGTCCTGATTGTGGCGCTCACCTGCACGGCGCCAAACACGCATACGACCATCATTGGCACCAAGGCAGAAGCGACTCTCATCGCTAAAGACGACACGTCTCCATTCGTCCCTCCATTCACGCCTGTCGCGACACCACTGGAGGCGGGCTGCACGATGTTGGGGCGTGAGCGGAAGACGGCCTAACGGCGTGCGGGACCGTAGCCCAGCTTCATGGAGACGGTTGCGAATGGTCCTCGCCGATACCCCAGGAGCAACAGTGTCCCTAATTTGCTGGGAAGTGGCGGTGCGGTCCCCTACGGCACTGCGTAGGATCCTACGGTCTTGGCGTGCATCCGTGCGTTGCTGCGGTCCGGTCCCAGGTCGACGGGCACGTGCACCTTCCGCCGACCACTGGCGACAACATCGATGTACTGTGGAGACCTCACGCCCCACGTGTTGAGCAATTCGGCGGTACGTCCACCCGGCCTCCCGCATGCCCACTATACGCCCTCGCTCAAAGTCCGTCAACTGCACATACGGTTCACGTCCACGCTGTCGCGGCATGCTACCAGTGTTAAAGACTGCGATGGAGCTCCGTATGCCACGGCAAACTGGCTGACACTGACGGCGGCGGTGCACAAATGCTGCGCAGCTAGCGCCATTCGACGGCCAACACCGCGGTTCCTGGTGTGTCCGCTGTGCCGTGCGTGTGATCATTGCTTGTACAGCCCTCTCGCAGTGTCCGGAGCAAGTATGGTGGGTCTGACACACCGGTGTCAATGTGTTCTTTTTTCCATTTCCAGGAGTGTCTTTATGTGCAATACTTTCATTTAAGTTGTGGTCAACTGCCAGCACCATGACAACTCGTCGATTCCCTGTGGGTTGCCCTGCACTTCCCTAGTGTTTTGGCATAACAACTTTCGTAAATATAACAGTACCCCCCGCAAATAGCATCACCCAACAACGGTCCTTATCCGCTAAACGAGATCTTTTGTATACAGGGTGTAAGATATGACCAAACTTTCAGGAAACATTCCTCACATGTAGACAAAGAAAGTATATTATATGTAAATGGGTCTGGAAACGCTTTAATTCCGTTACAGCTCCTTTCCCACAGGTCTTCAACGCATCAATCATGGAAAAAGCACAGGACTAGAATGTGTCAGAACAGTATGAAACTCTTCCTTACATGACATATTGAGCTCAAGGAACTTAGCCACCTCCGCCTCTGTTATTTAGAAGCCTACGAACATTAACACTCGATTGAGGAGGAGCTACAGCGTACATGAAGTACATGTTTTATCGTACTCGTAGAGGCATATATTCTACTAGAACAAGTAGAGTATTTCCTAAGAAAGAAGAATAAGTGTCTCCTTTGAGTCTGAGTGGAAGAACATGAGGCCCTACCAAAGTCTCCAACAATGCCGGTCAAAATTACAGAAAATCTTTTTTGATAACGTGATTGCACCATTTCGCGGGAATTCTCGACAGCCCATACGTGCTTATTATTATGGAAATTTACAATCAGATCACATTAAAACGAATCCTCATCCGTGAACAGTGCATTTACACTAAAGTGATGGTTGATACCATTCGCACAGGAAAACCAGGTGCTGATAGTACCTCCTCACACTGTACCGCCTGCTCATCCGTACAGCAAATGGCATCTGCAAACAGCGCGTTTGAGTACACTTCCATTGCAGTGTCCCGGAAACGAAGTCCGTGATGAACACTAAACAGTTGATGCTACGTTGATGTTAGTCGCTCGTCAACGCACGCATTGAACCTAACCGTATGTCAACACAAGCAGTGATGTCACCATTACCTTCGATCAATTAGAACAACAAACGCTGGTGGTGAACATACACATTACAGTTTACTGTACATTTTAACCAAAAGGGTATTTTGAACATTTCATGTAAGAAAATGTTTCATGTAATGCTGGAACCATATGTTTCTGTGTGTTTCCAGTTATTAATGTGATTATGAACAGAAGTAGAAAATTAGTTCTAACTTGGAAATAAACCGTTTCCGGATTTATTTCCATATAACATACTGCATTTTCTTCCTATACGCGTGAGAAATGTTTCCTGAAAGTTTGGCTGCACCTTGTGTTACACCCTGTGTATAGTGAACAATTATGACCCTCTAAAACTCCCTTGCGGTACTTACGAAATTACATCAGTCGATTTCGTCCCCTTAAGAGCAAAGTGTAAGATGGCCACATCTTCGGGGACCATCGATGTTACCAATGATTTTTATTAATTTACAATAATTTAAAAAAAATTATAGGTAAATGAATATTTATATTTGCTTTGAACTCAGCCACATTTTTATGTAGCAGTCTCATGCTAAAAAGCACTGATAAGGAAAGGGAATTGTTTGGAAGAGTATTGCAATCGTCGGCAAACGTACGAAACAATGTTGTGCAATAGGTGAAAAGCGTGTAGCGTGCGAGGTAGAGACGCCAAATCGCTGGAGGTGACGCCTAGGACGTCAAAAAGTGCTGCTGAAAATACTGAATAATTAACAAATTTTGGAAGAGTACTGAAGACACGAGGTGGATGCTATTGTTGAATAACATTTGACCGTGCATTGTCATGCTGGAAATTGGCGTCTGGTATGTTGTGCAGAAAGGGTATGGCTACGCGTCGCTAGATGTCATTCACGTAGGCTACCCTTCTCACCTGACCTGGACATGCACCAACTGTGATTTGTGTTTGTACCCAATGGCACCTCACAACATAAGGCTTTGAGACGGCGCTGTATGTCTTGCAGTCACTGTGATGCCGCTGCCCCTGTCTGCGGCGAACCAAAATGTGGCCGTCCTTTTCAAACAAACAGAACCTGGATTCGTCCGAAAACACTATCTGATGCCATTCCTATCTCTAGTGACATCGTTAAAAACGCCATTGACGTCTAGCATGCTTCTGCACATTCGTTAATGGTAGGCGGATGAGAAGGAAACGTAGTAGGTGAATATGGAATGGGGGTTAAGAAATGAAAGAGGAAGCCGTCTGGTAGAATTTTGCACAGAGCATAACTTAATCATAGCTAACACTTGGTTCAGGAATCATAAAAGAAGGTTGTATACATGGAAGAAGCCTGGAGATACTGGAAGGGTGCGGTTCTAGGCACTGCAGTCTGGAACCGCGAGACCGCTACGGTCGCAGGTTCGAATCCAGCCTCGGGCATGGATGTGTGTGATGTCCTTAGGTTAGTTAGGTTTAACTAGTTCTAAGTTCTAGGGGACTAATGACCTCAGAAGTTGAGTCCCATAGTGCTCAGAGCCATTTGAACCAGCCATACTGGAGTGTCAGATAGATTATATAATGGTAAGACAGAGATTTAGGAACCAGGTTTTAAATTGTAAGACATTTCCAGGGGCAGATGTGGACTCTGACCAAAATCTATTGGTTATGAACTGTAGATTAAGACTGAAGAAACTGAAAAAAGGTGGGAATTTAAGGAGACGGGACCTGGATAAATTGAAAGAACCAGAGGTTGTAGAGAGTTTCAGGAAGAGCATTAGGGAATGCCTGATAATAATGGGGGAAAGAAATCCAGTAGAAGAAGAATGGATAGCTTTGAGAGATGAAATATTGAAGGCAGCAGAGGATCAAGTAGGTAAAAAGACGAGGGCTAATAGAAATCCTTGGGTAACAGAAGAGATACTGAATTTAACTGATGAAAGGAGGAAATACAAAAATGCAGTAAATGAAGCAGGCAAATGGTTCAAATGGCTCTGAGCACTATGGGAAATAACTTCTGAGGTCATCAGTCCCCTAGAAGGCAGAACTACTTAAACCTAACTAACCTAAGGACATCACACACATCCATGCCCGAAGCAGGATTAGAACCTGCGACCGTAGCGGTCCCGAGGTTCCAGACTGTAGCACCTAGAACCTCTCGGCCACTCTGGCCGACTTGAAGCAGGGAAAAAGGAATACAAACGTCTCAAAAATGAGATTGACAGGAAGTGCAAAATAGCTAAGCAGGCATGGCTATGGGACAAATGTAAGGATGTAGAGGAATATATCACTAGGGGTAAGATAGATACTGCCTACAGGAAAGTCAAAGACACCATTGGAGAAAAAAAGGCCCTCTTGCATGAATATCAAGAGCTCAGATGGAAACTCAGTTCTAAGCAAAGAAAGGAAAACAGAAAAATTGAAGGAGTATATAGAGGGTCTATACAAGGGCGATGTTCTTGAGGACAATATTATGGAAGTGGAAGAAGAGGTAGAAGAAGATGAAGTGGGAGATACGATACTGCGTGAAGAGTTTGACATAGCACTGAAAGACCTAAGTCGAAATAAGGCCCCGGGAGTAGACAACATTCCATTAGAACTACTGATAGCCTTGGGAGAGCCAGCCCTGACAAGACTCTACCATCTGGTGAGTAAGATGTATGAGACCGGCGAAATACCCTCAGACTTCAAGAAGAATATAATAATTCCAATCCCAAAGAAAGCAGGTGCTGACAGATGTGAAAATTCCCGAACTATCAGAGTAATAAGCCACGGCTGCAAAATACTAACATGAATTCTTTACAGACGAATGGAAAAACTGGTAGAAGGCAACCTCGGGGAAGATCAGTTTGAATTCCGTAGGGAATACTGACCCTACAACTTTTTCTTAGAGAATAGCTTAAGGAAAGGCAAGCCTACGTTTCTAGCATTTGTTGACTTAGAGAAAGCTTTTGACAATGTTGATTGGAATACTCTCTTACACATTCTGAAGGTGGCAGGGGTAAAATGCAGGGAGCGAAAGGCTATTTACAATTTGTACAGAAACCAGATGGCAGTTATAAGAGTCAAGGGACATGAAAGGGAAGTAGTGGTCGGGAAGGGAGTGAGACAGGGTTGTAGCCTATCCCACATGTTATTCAATCTGTGTATTGAGCAAGCAGTAAAGGAAACAAAAAAAAATTTGTAGTTGGAATTAAAATCGATGGAGAAGAAATAAAAACTTTGAGGTTCGCCAATGACATTGTAATTCTGTCAGAGACAGCAAAGGACCTGGAAGAGCAGTTGAAGGGAATGGACAGTGTCTTGAAAAGAAGATATAAGATGAACATCACCAGAAGCAAAACGAGGATAATGGAATGTAGTCGAATTAAATCGGGTGATGCTGCGGGAATTTGATTAGGAAATGAGACACTTGAAGTAGTAAATGAGTTTTGCTATTTCGGGAGCAAAATATCTCACGATGGTCGTAGTGGAGAGGATATAAAATGTAGACTGGCAATGGCAAGGAAAGCGTTTCTGAAGAAGAGAAATTTGTTAACATCGAGTATAGATTTAAGTGTCAGGAAGTCGTTTCTGAAAGTATTTATGTGAAGTGTAGCCGTGTATGGAAGTGAAACGTGGACGATAAATAGTTTAGACAAGAAGAGAATAGAAGCTTTCGACATGTGGTGCTGCAGAAGAATGCTGAAGATTAGATGGGTAGATCACATAGCTAATGAGGAGGTACTGAACAGAATTGAGGGGAAGAGAAGTCAGTGGCACAACTTGACTAGAAGAAGGGGTCGGTTGGTAGGACATATTCTGAGGCATCAAGGGATCACCAGTTTAGTATTGGAGGGCAGCGTGGAGGGTAAAAATCGTAGAGGGAGACCAAGGGACGAATACACTAAACAGATTCAGAAGGATGTAGGTTGCAGTAGGTACTGTAAGATGAAGAAGCTTGCACAGGACAGAGTAGCATGGATAGCTGCATCGAACCAGTCTCTGGACTGAAGACCACAACACAGGCTGATGAGTGGACTATGCGCACTTAACCCATGCGATAGTAAACGGCGATCGACTGTCACCCTGATAGTGTACGATGTGCTACACTGTTCCACTGCTGCGCGAGAGCCGAGGCGGAAGCGGATCTGTCCTGCACTGCCATTCGGATGAGGTGTCGACCTCCTCGGGCGGTGGCTTGAGTGGTGCGTTCCTGACCCATCTCGTCGTGTTCTACGGCCTTCCGTGAACCATTATGCACACACCCGTTGTATCACCGAAACCCTTCGCCTCAGGAGCAGCAGGTTCCCGGACGGGTGCTTCACATTCTCTCGCGCCAATAACGCGCCCTCTTTCAAACTCACGGACTTGACGGTACGGTTCGCACATACGTTTGTGAGGCATTCTGTACGTCTGCTCAGGTCACACTGATCCATTACTTTCGCTTTATAGCGACAACGAGAGCAGCAGGCATATTTTACCGGTAGGCGGTGTTGCGCCTTGATCGATGTTGATTTTGAACCCGCTGGCGGACATGGTTCAAATGCTAATCATTTCTGCAGAACATACTAATTTACACGCCCTGTGAATATGAATGACCTATCTCTAGTCGTTCAAGATGTTTCGTTTTTTCGGAACATCACGCTTAATACAATGTACGTAACCCGTTGACATTCAGAGCAGTTTCCAGAGGTCTCGGAACTGATAAATACAACCTCTGTATGGTTTTCAAGGGGATCTTACATCATTCTTACTATAAATTATGGGCAATTTCAGATCCCCGAGATGGTTTAGATCACGCACCTTTCTCTTCAAAGTACACTACAAAGGCTCTGTGGTGGCCAGGGGAGATGTGAGATCTCATCATCGTGCTCACAAAACCAGCCCTGAACGATGCGAGCTGTCTGTACAGGGGTTCTATTGTCCTGGAACACAGCATCCCCACTGGGGAGCGAACATTGTTCTATGAAATAGAGCTGATCACCCAAAAGGTTCACATAATCCTTGGTAGTATGCGACCTTGCAGGGTAACCATGGGCCCCATGGACTATCACAATACGGGTGCCCAAACCATCACCGAGTCCCCGCCATGTTTCACTTTTGGGACGTAAACTTTGCCAGAATTTGGAAACAGTGTGAAACAAGACTCATCCGACCAAATGACATTCCATTACTCCATAGTCCAGGTATCAAGTCTTGAGCACTATATTTTTGAGCCATGCTGCAGCTCACGTTGGTGCTATTGGTAGGTTTTCGCCCTCTCTTAGAGACCAGACGGTATCGTTTAGGTGGCATGGTTGCAGTTGTTTGTCTTCTTCTCGTGTTGACTGGTGCCACTCGGATTCGCAAGCGTGCCCTGTCCGCTAGTGGCAGCAGCGGCTGTTATCAGCATGAGTTAACTGTTGCCCTATCTTTGGGGCGACGTCGTTGTTTCTCCGGGTCGTGTGAGTATGCAGTTCGGTTGGGGACTCAGGAGGAGCTAGGACCGGTCAGTGCCACAACACGCCGGGACCGCTGGTGGCACGCATGGACTGCCGGATGGAAGTGCTGTGGTCACGAGGGTGCAAGACCTTGTCGTAAACCGGATCCAGCAAGCTTTAAGATGAGTGCATTTCAATCCAAGTAGAGAGACCTCCTCCATTGCGATATCTCGCGATTGTCCAGTGGCTTGGATTCGTGTTGCTACTCGTAGTGTCGTCGAGGCGAAGAGCGGCGAGTGGAGTGCTTGGGGAAGGCGGATCTGATTAGCTTTCCTCAACTTCTTATTACTGTTTACTGCGCTCAACTTTTTACAATTTTATTAGGTTCAACCAGCGGTAATTTTTCTTGCCTGGTGGTCACTAACGACCCAATTACCTCCTCTGGGGGTTAGTGTATGTAACGGCAGTGTACATATCCTCACCTTGCCGCTGCTGTCCGGTAAGGCGTGTAGTTTTGACAGCTTTCTTGACTGTGGGCCGGTGGGTGATTCTTCTACTCTGGTGGTAGTGGTTCCTTTTTCGTTCCGGGCACTCTAACGCAGTATTTTGGGGACGTAGTGCAGACCGCCGGTTCCGGCATTGGCGTATTGTTCAAACGCTGCATATGGTTTATCGGACGTCAGGTAGCTTCAGCAAGATTATCATTAGTCATTTGTTAGACTGCCACTAGTCTGAGTCTCCATCTTGTGAAGTGATTGCAGTTCTTGGCTGCCTATCTCATCGCTCGCGAATGTGTTTGTTGCCGGACCTTCTCAGCGGTCGATTCCTGGAGCACCGTCTGTGGCCCCTTGGTTCTTGTAAGACATGTGTGTTCTGAAAGGAGGTCTGATGGCCAGTAGTTCAGTTTAACGTTCCTTCAGCCCACGCCTTCGGCGGGTATAATCTGCCTCAGAACCCTTTAAGGAACTAATGTACAGGTCCTTGTGTTTCATTAATGTATTATTTATTACAATACCTTGTAATGCCTACATTAATGGTTATATATGTCTAGTTAATAGTTCTGGTCGCCTTCTGGAATAAATATAGCAGTGTAGTGTTCAGTGGATGTTAAGGGTTGTGTTATAAAGTTTACCATCATCTTGTTTCACCCGTTTGGTAATCAGTTGCTCATTATTTTAATTAATCTTTGCTATTGCATTTGCTGTTTTACAGAAGGTTTCTAAACCTTTTTTTATTATTATTATTGCCGTTCCTGGCGTGTAAGGCCTTCAGCAGTGATTGTGGTCACTTGCCTTAAAATTCTAATTTGGTATTTATATTTACGCAGTAAGCCTTTAAAACCTTGAAACTTCCTAGCAGATTAAAACTGTGTGCCGGACCGAGACTCGAACTCGGGACCTTTGCCTTACGCGGGCAAGTGCTCTACCAACTAAGCTACCCTAGCACGACTCGTGCCCCGTCCTCACAGCTTTACTTCTGCCAGTACCTTGTCTCCTACCTTCCAAACTTTACAGAAGCTCTCCTGCGAAACTTGCAGAACTAGCACTCCTGAAAGAAAGGATATTGCGGAGACATGACTTAGTCACAGCCTGGGGGATGTTTCTAAAACGAAATTTTCACCCTACAGCGGAGTGTGCGCTGATATGAAACTTCCTGGAAGATTAAAACTGTGTGCCGGATCGAGACTCGAACTCGGGCGAAAGGCAAAGGTCCCCAGTTCGAGTCTCGGTCCGGCACACAGTTTTAATCTGCTAGGAAGTTTTATATCAGCGCACACTCCGCTGTACAGTGAAAATTTCATTCTTTAAAACCTTATTTACTGCCATCCCTGGCGTCTGATGTCTTCTGCTGTGTTTCTGGCGATATACGTTTAATATTTTAACACCTGTAAGTTGTAAGTTGCAGCGAGTTCTTAATTTATTGCCATTCTTGGCGTGTAAGGCCTTCAGCCGTGATTGTGGTCACTTGCCTTAAAATTCTAATCTGGTATTTGTATTTACGCAGTAAGCCTTTAAAACCTTATTTACTGCCATCCCTGGCGTCTGATGCCTTCTGCTGTGTATTTGGCGACTTGCCTTTAATATTTCAATACCTATAATTTGTAAGTTGCTGCGAGTTTTTATTGCCATTCCTGGCGTGTGAAGCCTTGTGCTCAGATCACAGTGGCTTGCTTTTAAAACATTATCTTCTGCATCTGTATTTAATGGTGATTTGCTAAATTGTAACTCACTGAAAACACTATTATTTACACAGTTGTCTATTCCTTCATTAATAACGTGTGGTATTTTTATTTATTGTTGAGTCTGGAATTACTGTTTTAAAAAATAAATGTGTGTAAGTGTAAAAGGCAACCAATAGTAACTGATTACGGCCCCGTCCACAATCGTAACCGAATCCTGCCTTCCCTTGACTACCAGGTTTCAGTTTTACTGTTACAGGGATTTGCATCACCGTTGAGTGGTTTTGGAATTACAGATCCCTCTGGAATCCCCTGCTTAAGTAGCTTCCCTTCGTGTTATTTCGCTGGCGAGATGTTCACGAGCGCAACATTCAGTTCTTCAGTTACATCTGCAGCTGTCGTTCGCTTATTTTTCGTCACAATTCTCTTCAATGACATCCATCACGATCACCCAGCACACACTTTCGTCCAAGTAGTGATTTAGTGAATGATGTTTTTCCGCTTTCCCTGGATGCAGTGTAAACCTTGTATATGACGCCTCTAATAACACGAAACATTTTTGCCCCCTTCCTTGTGGAAACATCGGCAATTTGCACACGTTCGAATTCACTGCTCCGACATAATGCACTCAGAACTACACAGAAGACCGTCTGACCAACGGTTGCAAAGTATTGACAAAGTTGCACAGTTGCTGTTCGTGGTCAAATACAGCAGCGCAACCTACAGGTTTGGCTAGCATATGCATTTATGTTCAAGCATGCATTTCTCGCGGTGTTTCCATATTTCTGTCCAACCCCTGTATCTGGCACAATGTTCGATCAACAGCCAGAGCGTCTATGCCGAACGGAGCTTGCCTATGGGAATATTCTTCCCGCGTAGCAAATCGTATTCTGATCACACATCAAAGCGTTGAAACGTTCAAGGTAGTCATTGCAGGCATCCCCACAGTTGAAAGAAAAGTTCCGCCCTTCAGCTTGAGCAGGAGGTCACCATCTGGCGCCTCACTGGTGCAGATAATTCTGCGGCAGCCTACTTGTTATTCGGCTGCGGCTGCCTTGGCATGCGCATTCATATGCATGCAATTAGCAGGTGGAGCGCGTTTCGTGGAGATCGAAGAGACCGGGCCGCTCGTTAGAGGCCGAGCCAGACTGCCAGTCAGCCGGGGTCGTCCTTCAGACCGCTGGCGCGCCAGCACGTCACGTCACGCCAGCAAACACCAGACTGCCCGTCCAGGAAGCGCGTGCTCTAGTCTACGTCACCACCGCGAGTGGCTGACTGGGCAAGACCCTGATTGGACTTCTCATCTCCCTATCCTCAGCCACGACATCGCAAGCGTACATTACGTCATTACTTCAGAATTATCTTCACCGTATTATACAGGGCTATTACAAATGATTGAAGCGATTTCATTGATTCACTGTAGCTCCATTCATTGACATATGGTCACGACACACTACAGATACGTAGAAAAATTCATAAACTTTCTTCAGGTTTCTGCCGCCAGAGCGCTCGAGAGCGCAGTGAGACAAAATGGCGACAGGAGCCGAGAAAGCGTAAGTTGTGCTTGAAATGCACTCACATCAGTTAGTCATAACAGTGCAACGACACTTCAGGACGAAGTTCAACAAAGATCCACCAACTGCTAACTCCATTCGGCGATGGTATGCGCAGTTTAAAGCTTCTGGATGCCTCTGTAAGGGGAAATCAACGGGTCGGCCTGCAGTGAACGAAGAAACGGTTGAACGCGTGCGGGCAAGTTTCACGCGTAGCCCGCGGAAGTCGACGAATAAAGCAAGCAGGGAGCTAAACGTACTACAGCCGACGGTTTGGAAAATCTTACGGAAAAGGCTAAAGCAGAAGCCTTACCGTTTACAATTGCTACAAGCCCTGACACCCGATGACAAAGTCAAACGCTTTGAATTTTCGGCGCGGTTGCAACAGCTCATGGAAGAGGATGCGTTCAGTCCGAAACTTGTTTTCAGTGATGAAGCAACATTTTTTCTTAATGGTGAAGTGAACAGACACAATGTGCGAATCTGGGCGGTAGAGAATCCTCACGCATTCGTGCAGCAAATTCGCAATTCACCAAAAGTTAACGTGTTTTGTGCAATCTCACAGTTTAAAGTTTACGGCCCCTTTTTCTTCTGCGAAAAAACATTACGGGACACGTGTATCTGGACATGCTGGAAAATTGGCTCATGCCACAACTGGAGACCGACAGCGCCGACTTCATCTTTCAACAGGATGGTGCTCCACCGCACTTCCATCATGATGTTCGGCATTTCCTAAACGGGAGATTGGAAAACCGATGGATCGGTCTTGGTGGAGATCATGATCAGCAATTCATGTCATGGCCTTCACGCTCTCCCGACTTAACCCCATGCGATTTCTTTCTGTGGGGTTATGTGAAAGATTCAGTGTTTCAACCTCCTCTACCAAGAAACGTGCCAGAACTGCGAGCTCGCATCAACGATGCTTTCGAACTCATTGATGGGGACATGCTGCGCCGAGTGTGGGAGGAACTTGATTATCGGCTTGATGTCTGCCGAATCACTAAAGGGACACATATCGAACATTTGTGAATGCCTAAAAAAACTTTTTGAGTTTTTGTATGTGTGTGCAAAGCATTGTGAAAATATCTCAAATAATAAAGTTATTGTAGAGCTGTGAAATCGCTTCAGTCATTTGTAATAACCCTGTACAATTTGCTCACGTCGAATGTACTGGGTGATCAAAAAGTCAGTATAAATTTGAAAACTGAATAAATCACGGAGTAATGTAGATGGAGAGGTACAAATTGACATACATGCTTGGAATGTCATGGGGTTTTATTAGAACCAAAAAAATACAACAGTTCAAAAAATGTCCGACAGATGGCGCTTCATCTGATCAGAATAGCAATAATTAGCGTAACAAAGTAAGACAAAGCAAAGATGATGTTCTTTACAGGAAATGCTCAATATGTCCACCATCATTCCTCAAAAATATCTGTAGTCGAGGAATAATGTTGCGAACAGCACTGTAAAGCATGTCCGGAGTTATGGTGAGGCATTGGCGTCGGATGTTGTCATTCAGTATCCCTAGAGATGTCGGTCGATCACGATACACTTGCGACTTCAGGTAACCCCAAAGCCAATAATCGCACGGACTGAGGTCTTGGGAACTGGGAGACCAAGCATGACGAAAGTGGCGGCTGAGCACACGATCATCACCAAACGACGCGCCCAAGAGATCTTTCACGCGTCTAGCAATATGGGGGGGAGAGCGCCATCCTGCAGAAACATCGTACGTTCCAGCAGGTGTTTATCAGCCAGGCTGGGGATGATGCGATTCTGTAACATATCGGCGTACCTCTCACCCGTCACGGTAGCAGTTACAAAACCAGAATAACGCATTTTCTCGATGAAAAAAGGCCCGATAACGGTAGATGTGGTAAATCCAACCCATACCGCGACTTTCTCGTTCTAGGATTTTCGGTAGCCCAAATTGTGCAGTTGTGGGCGTTGACAGACCCTCGGAGCGTGAAATGAGCTTCGTCGGTCCACAACACGTTACTCAACCAATCGTCATCTTCCGCCATCTTTTGAAACGCTCACACCGCAAATGCCCTCCGCCTCCCTAAATCGCCAGGTAATAGTTCATGATGCCGATGGATTTTGTACGGATAGCATCGGAGGGCACGGGTAAGTGCCAACCAAACAGTAGTGTATGGAATGCCGGTGCGACGTGCGACTGCACGAGCGCTGACTTCCCCGTGCATAAACGAACAGTCTCCATTTCTTCCTGAACTGTCTCAGCAGCATTACGCCTTGTGCTCGGTCGGCCACTACGGGGTCTATCGTCTAAACAACCCGTGGCTTTAAATCATTCTCGCCACAGCTGCATTTATCAACGGACCTTTACCCGTTCGAATCCCTATGGCGATAGGGTCGTAACGCTGAACTAGCACATTCCCATTCTGATAATACAGCTTCACTGAAAGCGCCTTTTCAGGTAACGTCAACATACTGCGACTGCTGGCGCATCTGATTCTCTCTCTCATTACAGCTCCTTTTATACACGATTGTCGTGCGCAGTCACTGACGTTTTGCTGTCCAGCGCCATCTATCGGACATTTTGTGAACTTTGTTTTTTTTTTGTTCTAATAAAACCCCATGTCATTCCAAACATGTGTGTAAATTTTTACACCTCTATCTAGATTATTTCGTGGTTTATTAAGTTTTCAAATTTATACTGACATTTTGATCACCCGGTATGTAAGGACAACACAGACTCTTCTCATTTCCGTATTTGAGATGTCGACGAGGTCACGTTTCGATGTACAGTGTGTGTTAAAATCCAGACTTAAAAAGTCCATCCTCATGACTGAATGGAATTTTTTCGGTTTTCAAGGAGCGTCATTTCGGATCAAACCATCGAGTTTTCGGCGGCTGTCTCCGCCATCGTCATCAGGAGTGAAACTACTGGCTGCTGGTATGAACAAACTGTTTTGCTTGTGTAATCGACGCAACAGCGTCTGGAACCTTTCAGACGACTGTCAAAACGACGCCTGCATGGTAGGGCGGACTGTTTTCCTCGAAAATCTTGACAAACCCTGTACGTGCTACTTCCCTTAAATTCAAAGATCAATGCCCAAAGATCAAGACTCAATGGTCTGTCGACTTTCCTTCAATCTGTCGACTGTGTGTTTACAAATTACAACTAGTATTCACACAATGTCTGACGATAAAAGTGAAGGAACAAAAGGACATGATCGGATGTCAATATAACTTCGGGCATGTGCACACCAATAATGGGTATGCAAATTGTTAGAATAGCAATTCTCTGTGGCAGGTAGAATGGCGACCTGCGTGCATTAGTGTTGTCCGTGTTAAGTGTTGTTACCACACCTGGTAGGGTATGCAAGGGGCATGGACAGCGTCAGGCGTTGAGCGAGCAAAGTGAAGGACACGGAGATGCCGCGTGTGTGACAGCTTTATCAGAACCTGACTTAGGTTGAAAGGTACCTCAGCGTGGGTGTCCATTTAGTCGTCTGGTGACTCGATGCGAATATCCAGGATATCAAATAATATTTACAATGGTTTTGGCCCATCTTGTCTCAGAAAACAACTTTATGACATCCTTCCCAACCGAATCAGTGCATCCATCCAGGCCAAAAGGGCTGCAATGTCATACTGATAAGTGGGCTCATACAGTTCTTTGCAGATTTGAATCTATTTTATAATCACTGAAAGAAGATGACTTACCCTCTCAAACTGTGAAGCTCCATTTTCTTTCCTCTTTCCTTTCTGAGTGCTTCACTTTTTTGTCAGGCAGTGTCAGTCTGTAGAAAATCTTGGTTTCTAAGCTGCGTTATTTCGAACAAAATCCTCAGTCTTTTGACAGCTCTGCTCACCATCTTCATCAGCAGTAAAATTAGTGACTGTCGGAGCTGTTCTTTTTTCTTTGCTGCTTATTTTATTCCTCTCACATGGAAGAGGGAAGGTGGCCTGGCAGTAGCTGTGTTGTTGATCTTGAGCCAAATTATATTAAAATACACTCCTGGAAATTGAAATAAGAACACCGTGAATTCATTGTCCCAGGAAGGGGAAACTTTATTGACACATTCCTGGGGTCAGATACATCACATGATCACACTGACAGAACCACAGGCAAATAGACACAGGCAACAGAGCATGCACAATGTCGGCACTAGTACAGTGTATATCCACCTTTCGCAGCAATGCAGGCTGCTATTCTCCCATGGAGACGATCGTAGAGATGCTGGATGTAGTCCTGTGGAACGGCTTGCCATGCCATTTCCACCTGGCGCCTCAGTTGGACCAGCGTTCGTGCTGGACGTGCAGACCGCGTGAGACGACGCTTCATCCAGTCCCAAACATGCTCAATGGGGGACAGATCCGGAGATCTTGCTGGCCAGGGTAGTTGACTTACACCTTCTAGAGCACGTTGGGTGGCACGGGATACATGCGGACGTGCATTGTCCTGTTGGAACAGCAAGTTCCCTTGCCGGTCTAGGAATGGTAGAACGATGGGTTCGATGACGGTTTGGATGTACCGTGCACTATTCAGTGTCCCCTCGACGATCACCAGTGGTGTACGGCCAGTGTAGGAGATCGCTCCCCACACCATGATGCCGTGTGTTGGCCCTGTGTGCCTCGGTCGTATGCAGTCCTGATTGTGGCGCTCACCTGCACGGCGCCAAACACGCATACGACCATCATTGGCACCAAGGCAGAAGCGACTCTCATCGCTGAAATCTCCATTCGTCCCTCCATTCACGCCTGTCGCGACACCACTGGAGGCGGGCTGCACGATGTTGGGGCGTGAGCGGAAGACGGCCTAACGGTGCGCGGGACCGTAGCCCAGCTTCATGGAGACGGTTGCGAATGGTCCTCGCCGATACCCCAGGAGCAACAGTGTCCCTAATTTGCTGGGAAGTGGCGGTGCGGTCCCCTACGGCACTGCGTAGGATCCTACGGTCTTGGCGTGCATCCGTGCGTCGCTGCGGTCCGGTCCCAGGTCGACGGGCACGTGCACCTTCCGCCGACCACTGGCGACAACATCGATGTACTGTGGAGACCTCACGCCCCACGTGTTGAGCAATTCGGCGGTACGTCCACCCGGCCTCCCGCATGCCCACTATACGCCCTCGCTCAAAGTCCGTCAACTGCACATACGGTTCACGTCCACGCTGTCGCGGCATGCTACCAGTGTTAAAGACTGTGATGGAGCTCCGTATGCCACGGCAAACTGGGTGACACTGACGGCGGCGGTGCACAAATGCTGCGCAGCTAGCGCCATTCGACGGCCAACACCGCGGTTCCTGGTGTGTCCGCTGTGCCGTGCGTGTGATCATTGCTTGTACAGCCCTCTCGCAGTGTCCGGAGCAAGTATGGTGAGTCTGACACACCGGTGTCAATGTGTTCTTTTTTCCATTTCCAGGAGTGTATATAGTCTTTTTACAATTAGTAAGATTAAGATAATAGTATTAAAAATCAATAAAAATGATTTATTTTCATGAGTCACTTTAAAACATAGATGACGACTGTGTTGCTGTTGCTACGATGATGGTGTAGACGATCGTGATGTTAAAAGTCTGTCGATGTCAGATCTCAGTAAGTGTTGTGTCGACAGGAAGGAAGGCTGGAGGAATGAGAGGCAGTTGGACAATACTAACATTTCAGTATTCATATAGGGCCATGATGTTGGGTGGAAGCTTGCACAGGCGAGGTACTGGACACAAGGAAAGATCATTTGCTACAACTGGTGCAATGAGTGATGTCAAGATGGATTTCTGGGTCGGGAAGAGGATCCCGTCGGAGGTTCCTTTGGACAGGATATGGAGAGTGTGTGGTGGAGGGAGGAGGAGACGTATTGTGACCTTGGAATTTACGGGGTTTATATAGGCTTTGCAAAGATGTTCGAGAAAATCGACCCCGTCCTACTCTATGATACGTTATTTCGGGAGTCCTATGGAAGGTGTCAAATGCCGCTGTCTCGCCTATACAAACGGTATACGGTGTTAACTCCGGCAGTCAATAGTTGTTACCCCTGATGACAATAACGGAGACAGACGTCGAAAACTCGAGGAATTTATTCGAAATGACGTGGATTGAAGATTTTATTCAGTCAGGACGTCGTGAAAGACTGTGATGATGCAATTCGAAAGTTTGTAACCCATACTGGAAATAAAAACAAGACGTTACCATCTCAGAGCGGGAAATCTTCGGTTGCCCTTAGTTTCATTCGGTGCGAGCATCATGTGTAACTCTGCAGACAGGGTGTGATCCCAATCCTCCCAAAATCTCACATACGCCTATATTTATGTTGCAAAAAGACAATTTTTCGTTGAATTCTTCACCTTTCCCATTAGGAAATACAGAGGTAACCCCTCCCACGCAGGGCGGGTGGTTGGGATTTTGGATTGTTTGGGGGAAGAGACCAAACAGTGAGGTCATCGGTCTCATCGGATTAGGGAAGGAAGTCGGCCGTGCCCAATGCTTCACCCAAACACGTTTCAGCACATCTGCACCATCAACAGTGGATCTTGATTTCGCATCAGATAATATTACAGTGATGAGGGATTAAGTTTACACGGTACTTAATACATGCATTTTTGGGAATGAGTCTTTAAAGTATGGAGGCAGCTGCTCCAAAAGAAGCACTAGGTGATGTTCCATTTACCTCGCGAAAGATTGAGGTATCTGAACCAACGCAGTCTTAAGCGTGACGTTTACAAGCTACAAGAGTTTAAATGATGGTATGCAAAATATTACGAACCAGGTTAGGGGTATAGTCAAATACTGGAGGTATCAGAGAAGTTGGTAATCGGGTTGGACAAATTTTTTGAGATCATGTCAGAAGTTGAGATACTTGACGACCACTTCATTATCAGCTTCCAGCTTAGGGCTGCTGTTGGCCATAGACTCATCACCTGCCATTAGAAAAAATTCACTTCAGAATATTACGTGCCAGCGGAGGGTACATAAGTAATCGCAGGGGATCTTAATTGTAACACTGTTTTCATAGAACATAGTTACCTATGCCCAACAATTGTGGTCCATAGGACAGAAGAAGAGAGAATTTGCATTTTGGTGAGGTCCAAGGACTTTCATTTGCCGATACATTTTTACGAAGACAACATTTGTGTTTGGTTATTCAGATCTATTTTACTGTCGAAGAATTGTGTGGTTCTAAGATTTGCTTAGGTAAGCCCCTATGAAAAATCGATACACAGCATTGTTGATCCGTTCCAGAGTACGATTTAAATCCAGTAACTAAAATGGAGAAGACCATGATGCGCTGGTCAGGAAAACCTGGTTAGTAAAAGAAAGGCAAAATAAGGATCAATCACGTCAAAAGTATTCCCGTCCTCCTTTTTCTCGTCTCCCGTGGCTTACTTTGCAACTCCCACTTTGACCACTTTTTTTCCATTGCGTGTGCACAATGTCACTTCTCCTTCTTCGCCTCTGCAGTGGCTCATTTTTTGCAAGTCGCATTTTGACCAATTTTCTTCATGAAGTGTGCGCAGTGTTGCAATTAATTTGTGTGAATACAGTTCATACTATTTCTTCGCACTTTACTTAGCTCTCTTCTTGTTTCGACAGTTAACGTGCACACCCCTCGTAGGAAAGTTTTTGATACATTATTCGTCTTTCATCCATTCTAAAGACGCTAACATTTTGACCCGTATGAAAGGATATACTCTACAATAGCTCCGTAGCTCTTGTTTTACCTCTTCCATATGTTCCATTAGCTATATTATGATTCCAAGCTATGTTAATTCTTTGCAGTTTCTTTCTTTTTTGGGAGGTCGGAGAGGTTCGTGTCATTTTTCCTTTCATATTTTCCAAACTGCTCTGTCAATATTAATCAGTGTTTGATTGATAGGCAGTTTTTTTGAAGCACCTCTTTTTATTAACTGTGACAATGCCTGATAAGTATTTATATCCATGATTGATGCGAAATATTAATTTCTATTTTATTGCTATCAACCACATAATGTTAATGTTATATTTCATTTCAATGCGTAACGACGACTTTAGATTTTGTCATTCAACTTCAGTCATGCTGCACCTAAGGCTAGCAAGTTATACTGTGAGAGTGTGAAATATAACGTAATTTTTCTGCAGACGGGGTTGGCACTGAGGAAGGGAACAAGAAGGTGAAACTCTCATTCTTGCCCCTTATGGTCTACATTTTATTTATGATAAGTAGCTGTAGGTTAAGCAGCTTTTAGTTTGTATAATCGGAAACTGTAAACATTTAGTACCTAAATATGAGCGACAAACAGCTTAAACGCATCGCTATATACAGAAATTAAACATAAGCTTCATGCAATAAAACAGAAAAAAATCCTGCCCTTTTAATATTTCGCTGGTGCCATTTGTGGCCACGTTAGGGATTGTTGCATTTGCCAGTGATCTTTGCTTCCTTTGAAGCCCTGATTTGCTTCATTCTTTGTAAGCGGACGCGCTTAATCTCCTTCCGTCCAAGGGCACAGCATCTTGTTTTTGGTTGCTCGTCAGTGTGTAGCCCGTTCATCAGTATCTTCTTGAGGAAGAGATCCCTCCCACATGCGTCTTTTGGTTTGATTTGTAAGAGTTGGAGGTTTTTTTTTTTTTGCTCCTTCTGAACCAGGGCAGTGTGGTTTTATAGTTAGGATGTCCGTGGATTCCTTAAATCATTGAAAGAAACTACTGAGATAGACCCTACGGAGAAAAAGGACCTGTTTTCCGATTTTTTCCCATTATCACTACACTCATAGCTGGCGCTGATGCAATTAAAGCACATAGTACCCGTGAGAAACCGAAAAAGAAATGATTGTCGGGAGGACTGAATCAGCGTATAGAAAAATTCCGAAAATTTCAAGAGCCGAAAAGTGCGAGAGTTATCGAAGAGTCAGCTTAACCTTTCATGCATCCAAGTTGCTGACAACAACAATAAGCAGAAGAGTGGAAAAGAAAATTAACGATCCATTACATGACGATCAGTTTGGCTGCATGAAAGACAAAGGCACTAGAAAGTCAGTTCTGACGTTGCGGCAGATAATGGAACCAAGACCAGAAAAATAATCAAAACACGGTCAAAGGATTTGTCGACCTGCAAAAAGCGTTCGACAGTGTAAAATGGTGCGAGATGTTAAGAATTTTGAAAAGAAAATAAGAGTAAGATGTAGGGAAAGAGGGGTAATGTGTAACATGTTCAAGATTCTAGAGGGGGAGACGAAGGACGAAGTGCTTGGATTGAAAAGGCTGTAAGACGGCAACGTAATCTTTCTTCTCTATTGTTCGATCTGTATATAGATGAAGCAAAGACGGAAGTAAAAGGAAGGGTCAAGAATGGAATTAAAATTCAAGGTGAAAGAATATCAGCGATAAGATTCGCTGATGACACTGCTGTCCTCAGTGAAAGTGAAGAAGAATGGCAGGATCTGTTGAATGGAATGAACAGTGTAATGAGTAAAGAATATGGATTGGGAGTAAAGCAAAGAAAGATAAAGGTAACGATAAGTAGCAGAAATGAGAATACCGAAAAACCCAGCATCGGAATTGGTGACCGCGAGGCAGATGAAGTTCAGGAATTTTCTACCTAGGCAGCAAAACGGAGGGAGCAAGGATCGAGGAGGACACAAAAAGCAGACTAGCTCTGCCAAAAAGGGCATTCCTGCTCAACAGAAGTCTACTAGCATCAAACAAAGTCTTTAATTTGAGGAAGAAATTTCTGAGGATGTACGTTTGGAGCACAGCATTGTCTGCTAGTGAAACACGGACTATGGGAAAGCCGGAACAGAAGAGAATTGAAGCATTCGAGATGTGCTACATAAGTATGTTGAAAATTAGGTGGACTGATAAGGTAGGGGACGAGCATGTTCTCTGCAAAACCGGCGGGAAGAGGACTATATGAAAAGCACTGACAAGAAGAGGGGACAGGATGATAGGACATCTGTTAAGACATCAGGGAATAGCTTCATGGTACTAGAGGCAGCTGTGGAGGGTAAAAATTGTAGAGGAGGAGGGAGATTGGGATATATCCACCAAATAACTGGGGATGAAGGCGGGAAGAATGATGAATAAAACATACGTCATATTCTGGATGAATGGTCACAGAGGAGGCAATGGCGACGTCGATGGTTGGGCTAAGAAATCAATGGATATTCCAGCTTAGTGTGAAATACTACTATCGACGACTTCCTGTGTGCCATCGCCGTGGCCCAAATTATGAATCGCTGGAAAGACTAGCTGTAACTGTTACAAGAAAAGTAAATGAATAGTTGAAGTAGTAGTGGTCTTTAGTCTGACAAAACAACTTGATCTGACAAAAATAATTGCAACAGTTACATTCAACTGACGGTATTGTATTTTAGGTTTTATCGACTCAGTAGACTCCGATCTCCCTTTTGTGACTGCGTCTACTAAGAAGGCCACTACCATACTTTCTTCGCTCGCTCCCGAAAACAGCATGAATCTATGATTCTGCTGTTTGCCTTGAGAGTTTTAGCTCATACTGTATGCTCATAATTTTAACGTAACGTGACTCTGTTCCTTCAGATGAATATACCCTTAGTGGTATTGAAACCTGGTCAAGGCTTATTACAATAAACGTTTTGCAACCGATTGTGTACATCCTTGGTTGAAAATTCATGTTAAGTTGTTCTGTGTTAAAATATATTACGTACTTCCAGAGACACGTTTCCTACTTGGTGAATGGCCGTAAGGGCAATGTCCGGAAGGCAATAAATTTAAAAAGGTAAATAATAGTTTTTGCTGTAATTAAAATTTCCCTATTAGAACTAAAGCGTCAATATGTGAATCCCTCTAAAGCTTTCCGGTCTTGATTTCTTTGAAGTTTCAGTGGAGTTCCCAACACGGAAGCAATCATGGACGGCTTGTGTACTTGTTTCAGTATCGGGTAACGCGAATATCGCGAAATTAATATGAAACATCGAAGGCGACGTCGTGGCAGAATGACGACATCGGCGCCATTCACTCTGAGGGCACAATAGCGCGGGGTGAGGGCGGGACAGCACAGTTCCCGGCGCCCTACATCTCATACGGAGGCCTCTGCTGTTCATTAACGTAATTACCACTGCCAGACGTGGCTGGGTCTCGTGATTCCGATTGGCGCTCCGTGTAGCTCGAGAAGACGTAACGCCATTCTAAATCATCTACAGGCCGTGTAGTGCCTTGCTTACAGAGTTATGTCATTAAGAGGTATATTTAACAAGATTTTAAACATGGCTGAAACAGCAACTGTTGAAATTCTTCACGGTAAATGATGACAGCCAAAACAGTTGCAGGATAAAGATTTATTAAAATTCTTGACCAAGGTTTCGTTATATATAAATATACCTTCATCAGAATTAAAATATCTAAAATTACATCCTGCAATGGAGATTAATAAAACAATTGTACCAAAGGCGAAGTACTGATGCTAAACTGTGTTCTCTTTGACCCAGTGTCCATAATCATGTTGTATAAATGGAGATGATGTCGCAGCTACTGACGATGCCTTTGGCACTATTGTTTTATTAATCTCCATTGCAGGATGTAATTTTAGATATTTTACTTCTGATGAAGGTATATTTATATACATATACCGAAACCTTGGTCAAGAATTTTAATAAGTCTTTATCCTGCAACTGTTTTGGCTGTCATCATTTACCGTGAGGTATAATTAACGCTACAGAATTGATCTGTTCGCGTACGTCAATGATTAACCCGCTAGCTTGTGGTGCAGGGAGGTTGGCCAGATCCCGATCGAATACGCGAGGTTGATTAACGAACATTGGCCTGGAACACCTGAGAGCAGGGTTGCTAGATTACAATGACATAGTTACCGAACAGTGCCTGGTGAAAGGATTTGCTGAGCTGAGGGCTGAGGGTGAACCCAATAAAACACTTAGTAAACATTAAAAATTATACTTATTATTGCTAGTTACAGATTTTAACAGAGTTTTGTTACCTTTAAATGTTTTGATAAAAGTAGTGGCATGTTGTAAATTTCAAATTCCAACGAATGTATAATTCTACTTTTACCATAGTCGATTAGTTTCTAGCGTCGGATCATAAAAGATTCATGTGACTGAAGATTTATTCCACATAGGCATTGCTGCATGAAACCGCCATTATCTTTTTGACTATTTTTTATCTTAGGCGTTTCTTCTCCGTTTAAAACTTTTTCCTTGAAGACATTTGTGTGGACGTAGATCCTGGATTTTGTAATTGTTCAAAAATATTATTTAATATACGGGCCTCTCCGTATAAACTATCATTATCAACATCTTCTTCAATAGCCACTTGTACACATTTTTCATATGTAGGAGTCGCTTTTCCGACATTTACGTAACTGAAAATCTTAGAAGGAGAGTTTTCGTTGGCAGATCACTTTTTAAGATAACACTCGGCTCTTTGGTAGGATTTGAGAGCTTCATTCATGAATTTATTTCGCTCACCCTCATATAGTTTTAATGTTTTTTGTTTAGCTTTTCCTCCGAAGAAACAATCGTTCTTACACTATTCAGTTTTCTCTTTTAATGTGACCATAATATTACGTAATTCTAGAGGATTTTGCTAATAAATAAACAGATTAGTGATATCAACGGAATTTTAAAATGCCGTACTATTCGTAATTCAGTACCGAACAACGAACACGGGGCTGAATTACCGAATACCTGGCAACCCAGATTCAGTATGGTTTTTAGGCGGTTTTCTATGCTCGTTTAGACAAACGCCGGGTTGATCCCCAATCTCTGTCTTAGAAAATACGGTACACAAAATCAAATGGTTCAAATGGCTCTGAGCACTATGGGGCTTAACATCTGAGGTCATCAGTCCCCTAGAACTTAGAACTACTTAAACCTAACTAGCCTAAGGACATCACACACATCCATGCCCGTGGCAGGATTCGAACCTGCGACCTTAGCGGTCGCACGGTTCCAGACTGAAGCGCCTACAACCGCTCGGCCACACCGGCCGGCAAAATACGGTACCCAATCAGTTAAAATACGATAATACACAGAAAAAAATTTACACGATTCACATACAGATGGTGCACAGGTCTTACCTCCCTTATACCAACTGAAGGTTGTGACAACAGGAAGAGCATATATCAGTAAAAGTAAATGTTCTACATCATGAAAAAGAACGGACTTCTTACAACGACTAAAGCGCCGAGAAAGATAGATTTAATGTTATAGAATTTGCGCAAAAATTCAGTGGATGCTCCTATATAACAAAGAACAAGGAAGAGAGGAGCAGCTTCTCTATATTCACGTTCAGCATAATCTCCGTTGGCCGCAATAACGTTCACAATAAAGCTGGAGACTGCCGGTGAAACTTTTCTCGGACTCGATGGAAGCATTAATGTCACGTGTCTTTGAAATGAGCGTCCGTAGAAGATAGAAAAGTTATCTATGCAGAGGTCCACAGCGACTTTGGTGGCTGCTCGCTCTACTCGTGGTAGCACTAGGTCCTATGCTGTGCAATGACGATGATGATGATGACGATGATTATTTTTAGTTCAATTCTACTTACTGCTATAAATCTTGGACGTATTATCTAGGAACCCCAAACAGGTCATACATATTCAGTAATCATGGTAACTTGCAATAAATATAATGTACGTTAACTCTCGCAATACACAGGGTGGCGGGGTGGGGGTTGCCCACCCTTTGGAAGTATTGTAATCTAGTCAGTTACTTTATATTTCAAAATTATGTAAAAATATTTATGGTTTTTAATGAATTCTTTTACCACATTTCGCATATGTTTTACATTTTCTACTTAAACTTTACTCAGAAATTTAAGTCTCAGTAGATGTAACTTTTCCCCCTGAACGTCGTATTCAGTATTTCCACGTTCAGGGCCTTATTTACGCATCAAGATCTCTTTCAAAAGTATGTTGAGTGTAAAAGTCAACAAAATTGAATGATATTTGCATTTTTAATTTTTTTTTGGTGGTGGTCACAAAATCGGTAGTACATGTTATTGAAAGTACTTTGATATTGCAAAGAGTGTGCTAAAAGGTTCTCGACCTTACTTACACATCAGTACCTCTTTAAAATGTATGTTGTTAATATATTCAACAACAATTCACAACTTTTGTTCTCTCTTATTTTTTTCGGGTGGGCATGAAAGTACCGCCCCATTGATAATACGCATTATGGAAAATGCCTTGGTATTGCTAGGGTTAATACAAAGATGATGTTAATATCTAATGAAGCAACAAATGGAATGTTGAAAATATGATTAAATGAAACTACATAGAATAAAAGGAATATTCTTAAGGTCCTAATTGACTAGCTTTCAGTTTGGATTACTAAAAATGGTTCAAATGGCTCTGAGCACTATGGGACTTAACTTCTGAGGTCATCAGTTCCCTAGAACTTAGAACTACGTAAACCTAACTAACCTAAGGATATCATACACATCCATGCCCGAGGCAGGATTCGAACCTGCGACCGTAGCGGTCGCGCGGTTCCAGACTGTAGCGCCTAGAACCGCTCGGCCACCCCGGCCGGCTTTGGATTACTACAGAAGTTACTGGCTGCCGCAGAATAGCTCGAGGTTTGCCGACTAACTACAGCTATATCTACATTTAGACCTATTATTATTACACGGTTTTACACTGGTATGATCGTGCCTCGGCCATCATCGGGTGTATACACATACCCAGGAGGGCGTTCGATTCATTTTGTGTACACATACGCATAATTTTAACTCAAACGCCGCTTTATTCTGTCTGTACGCGAAGGCTAATGCCAGGGACTAATTTAGGTATTTTGTTACCATTTTAACTTATAGATAGATTCACTCGAAAGGTTTGTGTATTTAATTTATTACCGCTATGACAGAAAAGTCGCCTAGCCATGGGTACTTAGTAGTATACTTGCGAAAATGGGACTGGTCCCTAGTAATTTATACGTAGTTTCTCTTAACTGCATTTTAGTCGTGACTACCGCTCTCTTCTTGTTAGTCCTTTGCCTAGTTCTTCGTATCTGTCAGCGTTAGTGTGATATTTAGAGCGTCTACTTGATCTTAAAGACAAGCGAGAATTTGTTTCTTTCATGTGTATAATTAAACTGACTGTAGTCCATAAATTTTCATACTTTACAATTGCTTTCATATAACAATCTAATTGTCATCATTCCATCTCTACATGGAAATGGAGATAACTGAAAACAACCCGATCAGCGGAACCTCCTTCTTCACATTCACAGATTGGTTTGTTACTGCATTTCGCTGTATTTACATATTTGGCATGTGGGCCATGGTCTGTTAATAGATGCGCCATATCTCGAATTTGGCAATGTCACGCATAGTGTACCTGTTCCTAAATCTTTGGAACATGCTGTATACCTGAATTGCAGTGCGTGTAGTGATCCAGTCAGGGAGCCATTCGTGTAATCTCCGGGCAGAGTTTTTATACGAAGGGCGTTCAGTAAGTAATGCAACATATTTTTCCTGAAAGTAGGTTGGTGTTCTTCAGGATTCTAATACACCATATTACTTACCACTCTTTTAGCTATAAAACTCCCATTTTCCAAGAAGTCTCCGTTCAGTGCAACGGCCTTATGCTACGTTACTGGGAGGGCCTCTATGCTGTCAGGGTACCACTCTGTTGGTCGGCGTCAGAGCCAACGTCTTGCTGCATCAATAACCTCCACGTAGGGCTTCCCGTGGTGTACATCCTTCATTGGGCCTAATAGACAGAAGTTGGAAGGTGCGAGATCCGTGTTGTTGGGTAGATGAGGAAGAACAGTCCAATGAAGTTTTGTGAGCTCCTGTCGGGTGCACAGTCTTTTGTGAGGCCTTGCGTTGTCATGGAGAACGAGAAGTTCGTTTGCATTTTTGTAGCGACGAATACGCTGAAGTCGTTCCTCCAATTTCCTGAGGGTAGCACGATACACTTCAGAGCATCGTTGCACCCCGAGGGAGGACATCAAACAGAATAACCGCTTGAGCGTCCCTGGGGATTTGAATTATTTCTTCAGAGGAGAGGTGATGTGGCTCCACTTCTTTACTTGCCGTTTTGTTTCCGGTTCGAAATGATGAACCCAAGTTTCATCGCCTATGACGGTGTTTTACAAAAATTGCCACGATCAGCCTCGTCAAACGCAAGCAGTTCTGCACAGATGGTCCTTCATTGCTCTTTATGGTCTTCCGTTAGGCGGCGGGCATACATCTTTGAGTACCCCAAATGTTGGACGATTGTGTCAACACAACCAACAGAGACGTCCAGTTGGCACGAAGGTGTTTGATTGTGATACGTCGATCACTTTGTGTGAGAGCGTCCGCACGCCCCAACATTGCAGGAGTCACAACTGCCTGCGGCCGGCCGGCAAGCAGGAGATCGGGCGGGTTTCCGCGACCTCGTTGCGATGTTCGACAGACGGCTCGCGCAATGATTCACCGTGCTTTTGTTCACATCCAGGTCTCCGTAAGCATTCTGCTAGCGCCTATGAATATTTGCAGTGGTCTGGTTTTCCGTCAAAGAAGCTCAATGACAGCTCTCTGCTTGGCCGCGCCTCCGTTACAGACGCCATTTTGAAGGCTACGTATAGAGCCGCCAACTAGCGGGACCACAGGTGCCGTAGCGAGAATATTTCACGATGTCCCACAACAAGTTCCGCATTGTTTCAGCCGAAATTGACAGAGAAAAAAATGCGTTGCATTACATATTGAACACCCCTCTTACTTTCCCCTTTCTGTGATGATGATTATTGTATACCGAATGAAGAGACACAGTGGTTAAGATATTCGACTCTCACTTGGAAGGACAGCTGATTCAAATCCCCCTAAAGTCATCCACGTTAAGGTTTCCTGTGGTTCCTCTGGCAATGTAAAGAAAATGCCAGGATAGTTTCTCTGAAGTAGGACGTGGTCAGTTTCTTTCCCGGTCTTTTTCCAACCCGCGCATCCACTGACATGGTTGTCTACAGAAAGCTCAATCTTACTCTTTCTCTTGGCCGGCCGGTGTGGCCGTGCGGTTAAAGGTGCTTCAGTCTGGAACCGCGTGACCGCTGCGGTCGCAGGTTCGAATCCTGCCTCGGGCATGGATGTGTGTGATGTCCTTAGGTTAGTTAGGTTTAATTAGTTCTAAGTTCTAGGCGACTGATGACCTCAGCAGTTAAGTCGCATTGTGCTCAGAACCATTTGAACCATTTTCTTACTCTTTCTTCCTTCCTTTACGTGTGGTGATGGATACACGAGGAATATGGATTTCCGGCACACGTCGCCGGAAAATCAACAGTAATTACCATTTTTGTTGCCTTCTTTTCATCAGTCTAGTAGTGTAACCAGAAATGGAAAGACATCTTCTGCAGATCTTTTCTCGATCTTTGCTAATCCACAATCTCACCGATATCAGCGTCAGAGACAGTAACCCATTTGGAGAAAACATCTGTCGCATCCCGTTTGCAGTCTGTCGCTATGCACGCTGACGTTAACGTTACTCATGAGAAACAGGTTCCTCTGAGTTCCGAAAGCGCACATCTTCTGTTCGCGGCTATAGTAATAAAACTTGAAACTCATACGTTGTTCCTTTCACACAGAGACGAGTCGTTCCAGGCACTTTACAGGCACTACGTCCAATCGGTCGCAAGTGACATGTCTGCTTTGGCTTCGACGCTTTATGGCGCACTTCAACATGTCTCTCCATGTGCGTGCACATGCCGGTCGCTGTGGCCGAGCGTTTCTAGGCGCTTAAGTCCGGAACCGCGCTGCTGCTACGGTCGCAGGTTCGAATCCTGCCTCGGGCATGGATGTGTGTCATGTCCTTAGATTACTTAGGTTTAAGTAGTTCTAAGTCTAGGGGACTGATCACCTCAGATGTTAAGTCGCATAGTTCTTAGAGCCATTTTAACCATTTTTGCGTGCACATGCCCTTGTGTTTAACTCCACTCGTCATTTACTTGTTGCTACATTATTGAAATTTTTAGATACATCTTGGATCTACACGTGCGTCCATCCATCGATTGAGACGGAAATTTTACATCTTGGACTTTTTTTCTAGATTTACAGTACTACACGATTAAATAAGATAGCACGTCTGAAAAGTTGTGTGCCATCTTTCCTTTAAGTACAAAGACGTAAATAAGACCTAGGTTCGTGTAACTCCTACAGCAACCAACGTCTTTATATTTGGTTCATCGTAATTCACGGAGAGGAAAACATGTAAAGCGCCGGTTGTGAAGGAAGTGAGGGAAAGAAGATATGGAAACGAGCTGGTGGCATATAGCCTATATCCCCCTAGAAAGAGTTCTTCAATCTGCAGTGGTCCCTGAAAAAAGAAGCTCTTTATGCAAATATTTTGTTCTTTGGGGCCTGCAGTACAAAATATGTCCTCTAATAATACGATTATTTTGAATATGCCAGATACACTGCCCTTTAAATGGTTTTTATTTTATAAATCATTCACGATGAGCCGACTTCGGCATATTGCCATCATCAGGTGGTATGTACGAGTAGCACCGTTGCTGCCATATCCTGTCCTTTTTGTAGAATTGTTAGTCTCTCCTTAGATGGACGTTGGAGAGGTATATCTGACTTTAGTCGGTTTCTATGTATATAACCTCTCTCTTGACAGTTTGGATGACAGTACTTCAGCGATATCGCTCTGTTCACATATCAGCGATATGACCTTGTTGTACCATGGAATACTTTTCCACATTAGGAAAAACCTTACTTTTCTGGAGTAATCTTTGTACTCTCTAACAAAGAAAAAGGAAGCATCATGAAGGAGTTATGGAAATAGTCACAAATTAATATTCATGCAGGTACCGACGAAAAATGCAAATCGTAAACTATGGATGAATGGATGAATGAGTGACGCTGCAGCGCAGTTTCACCAAGCAGCTGCAAGGATACTGAACAGGGGACATGTTGATACCATGGCATAAAGACTGTCCGCATTTTATGCCGTGAACTTATTTGGACAATACCTATGCCTCGGAGACAGGCGTATGAACAATATATGCAGATGTCAGTATTTAAGAGAGGACCTGAGGTGGGCTTGAAGATACCGGTTGGAGCGATAGGCGAATCGCTCGACATGTGAATAGGAGCGATGCCACTATTCGATGATGTTGACAGGAATTGATGAGCCACGACCGAGCACAGCGTCTAGAAGGAAGCAGTAAAACCTAGAGAGGACGAGAGAACGAGAGAACAGAGCAATCGTCAGAGAGGCATTCGGAACCCCCAGATTCATCATTATCATAGATCCGACGTCCAACTGGTGCTTCAGTGACCAAAATGATCATTAACATGTGGCTCACAGAAAGGGTGCTGAGATTATTGCGCCCTTTGCGCCGACTACCATTGACCTCTGTTACGCTGGAGCCAAGGTAGCCCCTGAGGGCCGGCAACCCATATTACGCCACAGAAGATGGGGTTGTCTGTGTCCAAGGCGTACCAAAAGTGCCAAGGGAAACACCGGCTACTTCCATACAAGATAATGGAAATAGACATTCCGAGCACTACTCCCTGCACGGGGAGCTCGAGCCACAGTCTGCAGGAAGTATCACCAAGCCAAAACCTAATTGTCTGGAGACAACTATTTAGGGGCTTGAACCAGCCCTGAAGTTCGGTTCACTCCGGATGCCGACCTCGTGGACTTCGACCACTGAAGATTACATCTTCGTCTCTGAATTGGACTTTTACTAGTGTGTGTGTTACCACGAACGTTTGTGAAAAATTAGAAGTGAACATTTGTTTGCCTCAAGTAGGAGACTTTTACTGGCATCGTTATTGTTACCTTTCTTTTGTTGTTCAGTCATCAACCTTGTAAACTTACAGAAATAAAAGTTGTGTTTGTGAAAAATTGCGAATTTCAGTCACAACAGCCTCTGTACGCTAGAAAGTGTCGGGCACATTCGGGCTGTAATCTCACTGACTGGAGTAGAATTGTCTTCAGAGATGGGTCCTGCTTCAAATTGAATCCCGATGGCTAGCGTAGACGTATCTGGCGACACCCTGTACAGCGGTGGTATACAAACCTACGGCTCGACAGCTAGGAACAGTGGTGTAGGGTTCCATTTGATTTCATAGCAGGACCCCTTCGGTTGTCATCTGCGGAACCCTTACAGCACAGCGGTCCGTCGACGATATTTCACGCCCCGTTTTGTTACCCTTCGTGGCAAGCCATCTTGGGCTTACATTTCAGCAAAATAATGCCCGGCCACACACGGCATGAGTATCTACTTCTTGTCTTCGTGCTTGTCAAATCCTACCTCAGCCACCAAAGTCGCTTGATCTCTCCCAAACTGAGAACATTTGGAGCATTATGGCAGGCCCCTCCAACCAGCTCGAGATTTTGACGATCGAATGCAGCAGTTGCATAGAGTTCGGAACGATATGCCTCAAGATGACGTCGACCATCTCGATGTGAAGCCGAATAATTGCTTGCATAAGGGCCAGAAGTGGACCAACACGTTATTGACTTGTTCAAATTTGTGAAGCGCTTTCTCTTGAGTGCCTCATCCAGTTTTTGTGAACTTGTAATCATTTTTTTTATCTGGACATGTACATTACATCTACCGATTTCCTCTCGTTCGAACAATTCATTCGTGGTGAGTCGTTCTTTTCTGTTTTTCTCTTAGGCCTTAATTTCAGCCGGCCGTTGTAGCCGAGCGGTTCTAGGCGCTTCAGTCCGGAACCGCGCTGCTGCTACGGTCGCAGGTTCGAATCCTGCCTCGGGTATGGATGTGTGTGATGTTCTTAGGTTAGTTAGGTTTAAGTAGTTCTAAGTTCTAGGGGACTGTTGACCTCAGATGTTAAGGCCCATAGTGCTCAGAGCCATTTGAACCATTTGAACCTTAATTTCAGAATATGACTGCAACAAACATAAAGTGAATGCTATTATTTCAAAATGGAATAAGTAAGTTTAAAATTTTGTTAGAAAGCTGACTAGAGGCGTAAGTCCGAAAAGTGTTCAGAAGCACAGCACACTCCTACTGTCAGTAGATCTAGACAGCAAATAATGTGGTTATGCCAGTGCCACCAGCGTGAGCTACGACAGTAGGTTCGCTGAAGGGCGTAATGAGAATTTCGCGGAAAGCGCAGGGCACGACAGGGCGCGTTATTGAACAGCAGGTTTGTGGAAGAGCTGACCAGTGTCCGGCCGGCCGGTTGCCCAGCTACCGTGTTTAGGGTGCGCCGCTCTGCTCATCGATCTCCGTCACCGCGCGCGAAATGTCGCCATTACATATTCCATTGTGAGGGTGTTAAGGCGTGCCGTGACTTGGCGCGCGGCATGCATAAGTGAGTGCGCTGCTGCTGCTGCTGCAAGCCGAGATTACGCCGCGGGGGACCCTGGCTAGTCATCTGCGGGGCGCGAGTGCTGTATCAAAGCTGTGATCTTTACTGTTCCAGGAATTAGCTACCACCTGCGACGAAAATACCTCGCACTCGCAAGTCTTACGAGTGGAAAAGGTTTTCTGTCCACGCTATTTCTCCATTCTTGTCAAAAATATTAAAAAAACAACTTTTGTGTTTTTCTTTTGGGGAAGGGAGAGCTCCGTTTGTTCCTCATATATCAACGAAGACGTGAGACGTTTTCTCATATTGGAGTCTATAAAACGACGAGCATTTATGATGTAGCCAACACATGTAGGATTAATATTAGGAAGTTACACGCATCGTTAATGGAAGTTTTGGTCAGTATACACTGCTGGATAGCCGCGCGGAATTAGCCGAGCTGTCTGAGGTGCTGCAGTCATGGACTGTGCGGCTGGTCCCGGCGGAGGTTAGAGTCCTCCCTCGGGCAGAGGTGTGTGTGTTTGTCCTTAGGATAATTTAGGTTAAGTAGTGTGTAAGGTTAGGGACTGATGACATTAGCAGTTAAGTCCCATAAGATTTCACACACATTTGGACATTTTTTGGACACTGCTGGGTACAATAAATAGTCACCTGGGAATACGATGTCGTTTTTGATCCGAAGACGGCATTTGACGCCTGGGGGAGAGTAGATGTACTGATAATAGTTGCAACTTCATGTGCCAACAGATAGCGTAGTCGTTCAAATGGCTCTAAGCACTATGGGACTTAACATCTGAGCTAATTAGTCCCATAGACTTAGCATTACTTACACGTAACTAACCTAAGAACATTACAAACATCCATGCCGGAGGCAGTAATCGAACCTGCGACCGTAGCAGCAGCAGCGCGGTTCCGGACTGAAGCGCCTAGAACCGCTCGGCCCCAGTGGCCGGACTAGCGTAGTGGAATAGCTGCCAGAGCGCCATCTGTATCTACCCTTTAATAGTGAATGCTTACAGCCAGAAGGCTCAGAGTGGGGCAAACGTGTGAAGCAAGCACGTATACATGCCACGCAGGCGCACTCGTGCTTCCTGCAGCCAACTGAAGCGAGTTTACAAGGGGTCACATTGTGGTCTTTCAGCTGTTGAGATGGCCGGTCCTTCCGGAGAGTTACCAAACAAGTTGGACGTGCTGCGTCAGTTGTGCAACGATGCTGGTTTCAGTGGTCACGTGAACATTCTCACACCCGTAGACGAGGTTCTGGACGTCCACGCAACACAGGCACCCACCAGGATCGTTGTATCGTAAGGAAAGCAGTGGCAGATCGTACATCTAACAGAGCACAAATAAGAGGGCCTGTGAGGCCAGACTTGTCAACACGAACTGTTCCGAACCAGTTATTAGAGTGGGCTCGGGCACGGACACCCTTTGCTCGTCTTCCATTCAAGCCACAGCATCGACGTGCAGGGCTCGACTGGAAGAGGATCACTTGGAAAATGGAATGGCGCGCCGTGCTCTTGAACGATGAAAGCAGATCTGCATGCACACAAGCGATGGTTGTTGGTTCAAATGGCTCTGAGCACTATAGGACT
The DNA here is from genome assembly GCF_021461395.2 of Schistocerca americana. Classification (NCBI taxonomy): domain Eukaryota; kingdom Metazoa; phylum Arthropoda; class Insecta; order Orthoptera; family Acrididae; genus Schistocerca; species Schistocerca americana. The sequence continues at coordinate 1,055,225,468 of NC_060119.1, forward strand.
TAACATCTGAGGTCATCAGTCCCCTAGAACTTAGAACTACTTAAACCTAACTAACCTAAGGACATCACACACATCCATGCCCGAGGCAGGATTCGAATCTGCGACCGTAGCGGTCGTGCGGTGCCAGATTGAAGCGCCTAGGACCGCTCGGCCACATCGTCCGGCGTGCGATGGTTGTTGCGCGTACGACTCTTCTCTGTCTCGGAGAGTGCATTCGTCCAAAATACACTGGACCCACCCCAGGCATTACGGTCTTGGGTGTGATAAGCTACAATCCTCGTCCACCTTTGGTGTTTCTGGAGGGGACACTAACCAGCTGTCGGTACGTGCAAAATGTTGTTAGACTCTTTCTTTTGCCATTTTTGCAACAGGAAGGTGATGCATTGTTCCAACAGAACAATGTCCGCCCCGGTAGCTGAGTGGTCAGCGTGACAGACTGTTAATCCTAAGGGCCCGGGTTCGATTCCCGGCTGGGTCGGAAATTTTCTCCGCTCAGGGACTGGGTGTTGTGTTGTCCTAATCATCATCATTTCATCCCCATCGACACGCAGGTCGCCGAAGTGGCGTCAAATCGAAAGACCTGCACCAGGCGAACGGTCTACCCGACGGGAGGCCCTAGCCACACGACATTTCCATTTCCAACAGAACAATACTCTCCCACACACTGCCTGTGAAACTCAACGTTCTCTGTAAGATGTGCAGCAACTTCCCTGGCCAGCACGATCTCTGGACTTGTCTCCAGTCGAGCACGTGTGGGATATGATGGGACGAGAAGTGACAACAAGTGAGAACAACTCTTACACAGCTATGTGAACAGGACGAGCGGGCGTGGTATAATGTACCCCAGAGCAGTAGTCACCATCTGTACGATCGACTGGATGCCAGAGTCAGAGCCTGCATTGCCGCTTGTGCAGTCTACAACATATACTGATATGGTGTAAGTAGGCTGTTTAGGTTTTTATGTTGGTAACGCCACGTAGCGTTCTGTATGAAAATCACTGACTGTGCTTTGTGCAGTCTGTGGCTGGTTGGCATTGTTGGAATGTTCGCTATTGTAGTGTTGGGCAGTTGGATGGGAACAGCGCGTGAGCCGCCAGCAGTGGTGGATGTGGGGAGAGAGAAGCCAGAGTTTTGAGAGGACGATCTGGACGTGTGTCCGCCACAAAAAAGGAAATTTGTTTAATTGGATGTCACAAAATTATATATATATATATATATATATATATATATATATATATATATATATATATATATATAATGACTTTTGAACGCTATTAAGGTAAATACATTGTTTGTTCTGTATGAAAATCTTTCATTTGCTGACTATGCCTATCAGTAGTTAGTGCCTTCAGTAGTTAGAAACTTTTATTTAGCTGGCAGTATTGGCGCTCGCTGTATTGTGGTAGTTCGAGTAAGGAGGATTTTTGTGGGATAAGTGATTCATGAAAGGTATAGGTTATTGTTAGTCAGGGTCACTCTTTTGTAGGGATTATTGAAAGATTGCGTTGCGCTAAAAATATTGTGTGTTAGTTTAGTGATGATCAGAATAGGTAAAGAGAAAACTGTTTGAGTACGTTGAGTTTCGCTCAGCTGTTAGAAAATCAAATAACGTAGAAGTTTACCAGCACAAAAATGGCTCTGAGCACTATGGGACTTAACTGCTGTGGTCATCAGTCCCCTAGAACTACTTAAACCTAACTAACCTAAGGACATCACACACACCCATGCCCGACGCAGGATTCGAACCTGCGACCGTAGCGTTACCAGCACAGTCATTCATAATTTTTCAAAGGGGACATTTCAATGGGTGTTGCAGCGTGGGTCGGTACCTGGAACCTCAGAATCGTTTGTGCCGTTGATCGTATCATGTACTCCATATGCACTTTTGCAACAATAAATCTTGAGTGAACTGGAAACCTCTAAAAGGGCGTACTAATTTTTTTCCGGTAGTGTATTTCACTGGCAAATCTAAAACAGGCAGGTACTGTGACGTCATTGAAAGGTTGCTGTATGATCTTGAACTTCTCTTAGTGCCGTGCTGTCCTGCCTTGCGCGGATTGTTAAAAATCTCGCCACGCTCCGTGCGCGGCGCTGTCTGCCAGTGTGACGCTCCCTGGCGGCTGTTTCCGCGACATCTCGCGTGCAACTGCAAGCGAGGCTTCTTCATTCGCGGAATGTGCTATACTCAAGACCCCACAGTCCCGTTAGCGGTCTGTGGTGAACAGCAGACAGACTGAATAGTGGCCATTTTGGTGGTAAACTTTCGTGCGAAATCTTCTCTTGCTTGCACTTCAGTTGTCTTTAAAGTTCAATAGTTAAAACGAAATATGATTGACGTTACGTTTTACAAAAATAATTTACATTCTACTGTATATGTGTCGGAGGACGGAAGATAGACGGCACAGCACTATTTTTCAACTTTCTGCAGTTTACATAGTTCGCAAGGATACAACTTCCCTCAAAATGTTCTAAATGTAACCATTTTTCTAAAAGTTGTGGTTTTGAAACTGGGACCCTATAATTAAATTCACGTTTCTTATATTGTCACCCTGAAGACACATTTATCAAACAACTGCATTAATACAGAAAACATCTAAAAAAAATCCACAAACTTGTGATATTGGTCCCTTTATCGAATTTACACACATCAAAAAGAAATTTGCATCACCTCGGTTCCGAGAGTTCCGGAACCTGTACAGGAAATTGGAATAGAGATCAACATAAACGTCATTTCCATGATGTTCATGAAAACCCCATGTTGCGTCTTGTACCACCACACAGTGAGACCTTCAGAGGTGGTGCTGTACACACCGGTACCTCTAATACCCAGTAGCACGTCCTCTTGCATTGATGCATACCTGTATTCGTCGTGGCATACTATTCGAAAGTTCATCACGGCACTGTTAGTCCAGAGTGTCCCGCTCCTTAACGGAGATTCGGCGTAGATCCCTCAGAGTGGTTGGTGGGTCACGTCGTCCATAAAAAGCACTTTTCAATCTATCTCAGGCATGTTCGATAGTGTTCATGTCTGGAGAATATGCTGGCCACTCTAGTCGAGCAATATCGTTATCCTGAAAGAAGTCATTCACAAGATGTGACGGTGGTGGCGCAAATGCTTCGCCAATATGCTGCCGATATGGTTGCACTATCATTCGGAGGATGGCATTCACGTATCGTACAGCCGTTACGGCGCCTTCGATGACCACCAGCGGCGTACGTCGGCCCCACATAATGCCACCCCAAAACAGCCGGGAACCTCCACCTTGCTGCACTCGCTGGACAGTGTGTCTAAGACGTTAAGCCTGACCAGGTTGCCTCCAAACACGTCTCCGACGATTGTCTGGTTGAAGGCATATGCGAAACTCATCGGTGAAGAGAACGTGATGCAAATCCTGAGCGATCCATTCGGCATGTTGTTGGGCCCATCTGTACCGCGCTGCATAGTGTCGTGGTTGCAAAGACGGACCTCGCCACGGATGTCGGGAGTGAAGTTGTGCATCATGCAGCCTATTGTGCACAGTTTGAGTAGTAACATTACATCCCAGACTGCACGAAAAGCATTAATTAACATGGTGGCGTTACTGCCAGGGTTCCTCCGAGCCATAATCCGTAGGTAGCGGTCATTCACTGCAGTAGTGTCCCGTGGGCGGCCTGAGCGAGGCATGTCATCGACAGTTCCTGTCTCTCTGTATCTCCTCCATATCCGAACAACATCGCTTTGGTTCACTCCGAGACGCCTGGATACTTCCCTTGTTGAGAGCCTTTCCTGGCACAAAGTAACAATGCGGACACCATCGAACAGCGGTATTGACAGTCTAGGCATGGGTGAACTAAAGACAACACGAGTCTTGTACCTCCTTCCTGGTGGAATGGCTGGAACTGATCGGCTGTCGGGCTTCTTCCGTCTAATAGGCGCTGCTCATGCATGATTGTTTACATCTTTTGGCGGGTTTAGTGACATCGCTGAAGAGTTGAAGGCCCAGTGTCTGTGATACAATATCCACAGTCAACGTCTATCTTCAGGAGTTCTGGGAACCGGGTGATACAAAACGATTTTCTATGCGTGCATTTGTGCAATTAAACGCTGTGTAACTCTTCACCAGCTTTTTCGCGAAAACTGGAATGTGTAGATAGTACACTTACGACTAAAAAAATCCAGTATATATCCACCGATAAATACGTAATGTGCGACCTGTGCTTAAAAGCTACCATATACTTCTACTTAACAGAATCTCACCACTACAAAGGTGTCCAGCCCAAGGTTTAAAGTATTCTGCGAGTGTAGCAGCCTCGGGGAGTCTACTTAATTTTTCAAGGCCTTTGCTACAAGGCAGAACTAGTCAGCTGTATGGGCAGCCTCATACGGTTGTGGCGATAAATTTTCGTCATCGTAGTCATGTATTTAGGTGTGTATGTGACAGGCTTTTCATCGTGCCGTTATAGGCAGCATAGTAAACTCGCATCCTGTTCAGTGTTCTTTAAGTAGTTGACGAGTTCTAACTACTTTGCTCAGATGTTCAACCGTGGTTATTCATTCTGTCGAGTGTCGTCAACTTGAAGTCTCTGCGGTTTCGCAATCAGTTTAGTTCGTCTTTGTGTCCCTAATCTATCATGAATTACGCAGCCTCAAATGCACTGTTTATATTATGAGTGGTTTAGAAAACGGCGTGTGCTTGTGGCTAAGGGTCCTACACACGTAACAATTTATCGGGATGAATCTATCGGCCGTCAGATAAATTGGACGTGTATAGGCACTTGAAGACCGATTTATCGTGTCGGGCGATCGATTGGGTCTGGCCATACGAAAGCCAATCCCGTATGTGTTCCTAACCTACACTGAAGCGCCAAAGAAACTGGCGGAGCATGCATATTCAAATACAGAGATACGCAAAATGGTTCAAATGGCTCTGAGCACTATGGGACTCAACTGCTGAGGTCATTAGTCCCCTAGAACTTAGAACTAGTTAAACCTACCTAACCTAAGGACATCACACACATCCATGCCCGAGGCAGGATTCGAACCTGCGACCGTAGCGGTCTCGCGGTTCCAGACTGCAGCGCCAGAACCGCGCGGCCACTTCGGCCGGCAGAGATACGCAAACAGGCAGAATACAATGCTACGGTCGCCAACGCCTACGTAAGACAACAAGTGTCTGGCGCAGTTGTTAGATCGGTTACTCCTGCTACAATGGCAGGTTATCAAGATATGTGAGTTTGAACGTGGTGTTATAGTCGGCGTACGAGCGATGAGACACAGCATTTCCGAGATAGCGATGAAGTGGTGATTTTCCCGTACGAGTGTACCGTGAATATCAGGAACCCGTTACAATATCAAATCTCCGACATCGCTGTAGCCGCAAAAAGATCCAGCAAGAAAGGGGCAAATGCGACTGAAGAGAATCATTCAACGAGACAGAAGTGCAATCCTTCTGCAAATTGCTCCAGATTTAAATTCTGACCATCAAAAAGTATCAGCGTGCGAACCATTCAACGAAACATCATCGATATATGTATCCGAAGCCGAAGGCCCACTCCCATACCCTTCATGACTGCACGACACACAGCTTTACGCCTTATTTGGGCCCGTCAATACCGACATTGGACTGTTGATGACTGCAAACATGTTGCCTGGTTGGACGAAAAAATGGAGTGATGTGGGACCCATGATACGACTCTGACAGGTGACGCGTAAGAAAGCGTCCTGTCTGATCACCTGCATCTATTCACGTCCATCGTGCATTCCGACGGACTTCGGCATTTCCAGCAGGACACTGCAACATTCCACACCTCCATAATTGCTACAGAGTGGCTCCAGGAACACTCTTCTAAGTTTAAACACTTCCGCTGGCCACCTAATTCCACATACATGAATATTATTGAACATATTTGGGATGCCTTGCAACGCACTGTTCAGAAGAGACTTCCACCCCCTCGTAATCTTACGGAGTTATGGACAGCCATGCAGGATTCATGGTGTCAGTACCCTCCAGCACTACTTCAGACATTAGTTGAGTCCACGCCACGTCATGTTAGGCTCTTCTGCGTGCTCGCGGGGGCCATACACGGTACTAGGCAGATGAAACAGTTTCTTTAGTTCTTCACTGCATCTTGTATCACGTGCTCGGGAAACGAATGTAGTTCCTTTGTGAGTGGTTCCGCTGAGAATCGTTATACCTCCATCGTGAGTGGTTCCACTGTCAAATACGATCGGTGATTAGGCACACATGTGCTTTGTGAGTGTCGGTACCTCAATGATGTGAGAGATGAGTGGCTTATAGTTTATCTATCTAGTGTCTTGTATTTGCTTGCGGAGAGGTCTTGTAGCTTCTATTCGAAATCTGATTGATTCCATATCTCAGCGACATAACGGTAGTGATTTAATCGACGTAGAAATAAGTCTGCATGTCTTACGAGAGGACGACCTGAAAGTCTAGCGTGAGTACTGTGCGGAATCTCGAGCAATTAAATTAAGACTGAAGGTCCAATGTGTGTTAGATGGCCACTCGGTGTTGTTGTCTGAGGACGTTGGTTTTGTGAGAGCCGTGTCAGAGAAGGTATTAAATTTGAATAGCTGTATTTTAATTTGTTGCGATCTTGTTAGTTGGTGGACGAGGCTGGGCGTGCTTAAATGTCGCCGCCGTGTGTTCCTCTGTAGTTGTCTTGAGTGTTTCAATTGCGATTTTGGTATTACTTTTCTGTTCATTAGCGTGTGGCTTCAGGAGAGCCATTGTGCGTTTTGGTTGGTTTCAACTGTAGATCATTAAGGGGCAAATATGTTACATGCTACTAAACCAACATAAAGTTTACTACTCCAATTTTATTAAAATGGGGTCGTAATGAATAGGTTATGCAGTAGTTAATTACAATTATTAGATCTCCTGTGGTACGATACATACCGAATTAAGTAGGGTTAAGAACAAAGCTTCTTGTAGGTATTGTATGTACACATTTTATATTTGTACAAGTTGCTTGGACATGTTCCATATTTGTCTGTGTTGCTTGTGTTACGGACATGTCCATAGTTATTAAGTTGAACTGATCTAGTATATAATGAAAAATGGACGTGTGTTTGTTGTCGCCGTGGTCAACTTCTCAGTGGCGGTCTTAATGTGATATGTTGCTGAGTCCTACAGCGAGAATTGTTCTTATAATGTAGTGATTAACCAGCCTAAGGCGTTGCTTCTCATGATGGCAAACACTGTAGGGCGGGTTTTACTGTCAGTCAGGCTAGTGCCCATTTAGTTATAAAGGCGTTATGTCCCTGCTTTAAGCTATGGCTAGTGCCGATGAGTATAGTCATAGACGTTGGTGCGGCCTACTGGCATAGTTATGTGATACCAAGCTAATTAAAGTCACCTAATTGTGAGTGCTGTAGTTTAAGTAGCCTTGGGTGTAGGTTAGAGCGGCTGCTACTGTCTACTAATGTTTTGTAGCGTTTAGTACTAAGTGGGTAGGTGGAGATATGTGAACTACGTAACTACTTGATGGTGATGCTCATGTTTTACCCACTGTGCTTGTTTTAACACTTAATATTTATTGAAGCCGGAATTTTATTAATGCTTTTCTGATTTAGTTAATTTTTATTTTGCTTTTAACTGTAAATGGACAATTGCTCGGAGCGAGACCTAGTTATTTATTCAGATCTCTGTTGCAGAGCAAGTGTGTTGCGCTTTCCGTACGTCTTACTCTTCCTCCAGCTGGCTCACTCAAGGGACGCCGTGTACCGCAAGTCTCTAGAGGAACGGAGGGTTCCAAATGATTGGAAAAGAGCACAGATAGTCCCAGTCTTCAAGAAGGGTCGTCGAGCAGATGCGCAGAACTATAGACCTATATCTCTTACGTCGATCTCTTGTAGAATTTTAGAACATGTTTTTTGCTCGCGTATCATGTCATTTCTGGAAACCCAGAATCTACTATGTAGGAATCAACATGGATTCCGGAAACAGCGATCGTGTGAGACCCAACTCGCCTTATTTGTTCATGAGACCCAGAAAATATTAGATACAGGCTCCCAGGTAGATGCTATTTTTCTTGACTTCCGGAAGGCGTTCGATACAGTTCCGCACTGTCGCCTGATAAACAAAGTAAGAGCCTACGGAATATCAGACCAGCTGTGTGGCTGGATTGAAGAGTTTTTAGCAAACAGAACACAGCATGTTGTTATCAATGGAGAGACGTCTACAGACGTTAAAGTAACCTCTGGCGTGCCACAGGGGAGTGTTATGGGACCATTGCTTTTCACAATATATATAAATGACTTAGTAGATAGTGTCGGAAGTTCCATGCGGCTTTTCGCGGATGATGCTGTAGTATACAGAGAAGTTGCTGCATTAGAAAATTGTAGCGAAATACAGGAAGATCTGCAGCGGATAGGCACTTGGTGCAGGGAGTGGCAACTGACCTTTAACATAGACAAATGTAATGTATTGCGAATACATAGAAAGAAGGATCCTTTATTGTATGATTATATGATAGCGGAACAATCACTGGTAGCAGTTACTTCTGTAAAATATCTGGGAGTATGCGTACGGAACGATTTGAAGTGGAATGATCATATAAAACTAATTGTTGGTAAGGCGGGTACCAGGTTGAGATTCATTGGGAGAGTGCTTAGAAAATGTAGTCCATCAACAAAGGAGGTGGCTTCGACCTATACTTGAGTATTGCTCATCAGTGTGGGATCCGTACCAGGTCGGGTTGACGGAGGAGATAGAGAAGATCCAAAGAAGAGCGGCGCATTTCGTCACAGGGTTATTTGGTAACCGTGATAGCGTTACGGAGATGTTTAATAAACTCAAGTGGCAGACTCTGCAAGAGAGGCGCTCTGCATCGCGGTGTAGCTTTCTCGCCAGGTTTCGAGAGGGTGCGTTTCTGGATGAGGTATCGAATATATTGCTTCCCCCTACTTATACTTCCCGAGGAGATCACGAATGTAAAATTAGAGAGATTAGAGCGCGCACGGAGGCTTTCAGACAGTCGTTCTTCCCGCGAACCATACGCGACTGGAACAGGAAAGGGAGGTAATGACAGTGGCACGTAAAGTGCCCTCCGCCACACACCGTTGGGTGGCTTGCGGAGTATCAATGTAGATGTAGATGTAGACGCCAGCTGTTCCAAACTGGCGCCGCATTCGGGGAATTGCTGGCGGAATTTGACAGAAGAGAAAAGAAATAAATTTTTTTTTGGAAGTCAGCTCAAAAGAACATCGGTCGCAAACACACAAGCATTCTCCCACCCAAACTCCCTGCCGTTTCACTCGTCATTTCAATATTTACTCTGCAATGAATGATAGGCAGCATTTGTATGGATCGTTACTCCTCCGACTTTGACAAATCGATGTTTTCATACATACAGATAGTTACTTCTTCCACTATCGATGTCTTCGAAGCAGGGATGTCTTTGAGCCTGGGCCAAGGGAACCGCTCGTTCGGCTTCGCTTTGTCTGTTAAGGTGCGAGTAGGCGGGCCATTGTTTACGGCATTATTTGGCCCCGGAAGGCTGCCATCAACATTGCTGCGATGTGGTAGCAATAGACTGCTGTTTTTCTTTGAGGCTGGGCAAAACTTATTGGTGATTTTGTAGGCTGTTGCAAGTAGCTGCCGACCTATTACCAAGGGGTTGCTAGCGTTACACACCAAGGGTGCAGAATATTTCGTATTGCACAGCAATATCTATCTTTGTGCTTGTGTGTATAAGCTTCCCTATCGCTCTCGCCTTTGTTTCCTACTTGTCTCACTGATAGCGCTGCAGTTTCGTGTCTGAGCGAAAACAATATCGTTTCGCTTTTGTTCGAAAGTTTGCACGCGTACACCAAGCCAAATATACTGCAATTGTTCGTTGTAGTGAGTTGGTTGTGTACAGCATTGAAAAGTTAACGAACGAGAGACCTATCAATTTTATATATGCGATTCATCTATGACCAGAGCTGCGGGACGACGAAAGAAATGTCTACAAAGATCGGAATCCGAAGAAAACAGCTGGCATGTTGTTACTGATGAGCTCAGAATCACGCGTGACGAGGCACACAAAAAAGTTCCGAAGTCTTCGAATCTATGGCAAATTCGAGGCAAAGAAATTGCGTAGGAGGCAGGAATTGATAGTGGAGTGTGCTGGTGAACAAAAATATAATTTAGATTACTTCAAACTTCCCTTAATGAAATATGTCGGTGCTTCTACCAAAGCTTTGCATACTTCTGGTACCATGAGACCAATTGACGAATAATGAACTTTAAAGAGGTACATTAAACTTTTGAAAGTTAAACACCGAAAGGTGGTCACCAGTCGGGCTGTATCTGATACACACTCTCTTGTACTCGTATCGGTTTTTGTAATTTTCGGACCAGTTGCCTGTACGGGACAATCGAAATCGATTTTTGATCTTTTCGTAAAATTTTGGAATTGACATAACTTCACTAGTTAAATCTTCTGAAGCATTCCCCTGGAGCACTAAACAAAAGGAAAACGTTACATTGGTACTAAACCAGTGTCAACAAACCGCTGGAGTCAGGCAATAAATAATTCAGCCATTGTTTTCAACATTTGCCATGCCGATACGAACAAGTGTCACTCTCGTGTCCAGACTGGCGGGAACCGCTAAGAGATAGCAACTGCAATTTTACGAGGGTTTAGTAATATAGGGTTAAAAAAGAAACCACCCACAAAGACCGATTCCTCATGCTCTTTCTTACTTGATACCTTTATACAACGTATGTTACAATAACAGCCGCCTTCAAAGACTTAATATTAAAAGTTAGGACATCTTGCTGAATTCTTAGCTACTCACTGTAGTTCAAGAAGATGAAGACCCAGCCCACTGAAGTTCCTTCTTCGCAGCAAGTTTTTTCGTTTTTTCTGTTTCAGCTTTTGTGTTCATACGCCTTATTCTAATGAAGGTAATTTCAAATCCCTCCGAAACGTTTCGCTGCTGATTCCTCCGAAAAAATGATGAAAGCAAAAAAAGTTTATCGCTTGCTACATGTTTTACTGTACGTACAGTAAAACGTTAGCATCAGGCAAGAAGTATTAATTTATTAGTTCTTTGCCACTAACTCGGATAGCAACACATTTTGCAGAGAGTATTCACATATACCGCTACATGTGTCTGCAAAATTATACCATTGATCGGCACATAATTCAGGGAATATGGCGCCATAAATGTTGAGATGCATCAAAAATTTACTTTTCTTAAAGCGGAGCGCAAATTGCTTAGATTATACTCATCCAGTATTTCATAACGCGAACAGTGAGCGACTTCCAACAAACTTTACACATAGTGCCTATAGACAACCTACAAAATGGTGTACCCCGGGCAACGGACTGCTAAGGAAGGACAGCGAAAAGTCTACACCATCGGCAGCCATACTAGATCAAAGATTTCTCATGGCTATTCAAGACAACAGCACACGAAAATGAACTGTAACTTGGGCTCATCTCAGAGCCAAACAAAATTTTGGGCCAAGTATCCATGATTTACCGATCAATGTAGAAGGACTGTCAAATGTGACTACCTGAGCAAACTGTCCATTGATCACAACACCGATATCAAAGCTCTTCAAGAATGAATGAAGATAAATGAAGATAATGTAAAAAACGTAAGGCTGCAGGATACCTGCCATTAACGGTACATGGTTCTGTCATATGTGTAAGAAATAGCCTCCCCGATTTTAAGAGAGTTAGTTGCCAAGAGATCAGTACCATCAAAGTGATTACTCTGGAGCTGAGTGAAATTTAACTATGGTTTAAGTCCACAAACTACCAATCGTTCAGTGGCCCATTCCCTTCCTTCCAAATGTATCACACCCGTGTACATACTTAGGTGACTTCAATAGCCATCACACACAACCTGGGGTTATAAAAACAGTGATGAAAATGGAGAAAAACTAGTAGAACTGACAGAAGGAAAAAAACTCTTAGTTATGACTCTAAAGAAATGAAAACCTTTCGTTCTGCCAGATGGCACATTCATACCAATCCTGGCCTGTGCTTTCCTTCTACTGATGAAAACACACTTCCTCTGAGTCACACTAGAAAAACCCTAAAAAGCCTCCCAAAAAGCCATCATCGCCCCACGTAGGGATTGAGATATCTGTCATAATTTTCATTAACTAGTCAAGAAGGAATTTCAGGAGAGGTAACTGGGATCAGTATAGGAAACTTAGGAGGTCGACAGTAAACTTGCGTTGGATAGCTCCAAAAGTAGAAAACTATAAGAGATTTGTGTGAGTCATTATTAGTGCAGCCATACAGCCAAACGCGCAGTACGACGAGGGCTCAAAAACATTACATTCCTTGCCTGGGTGACGCAGCAGAAAACTTGTAAGCAGAATACCAACAGGATGAAAACCCTAATGCTGGTAAAAGAAGACTAGAAGAGCTAAATGAAGTGAGAAATTGGAGATCGATGGACTTAATTTGAACTTTAGATTTTACTCATTTAAACAGAAAGGCCTGGACGTTATTAAGGAAACTTGGCACTACAGCCAATTTTTGCGATCAGCAACTGAAGATAATCCCATCACAACAGAGAATCAGGAGGTTAGGGGGTCCCTGTAGACTCAACCACCAAGGAAAAGATAAAGGATGAAGTGAATAAAACCAATAGCTACCTTCATTTTAATACCACCTTATCAGATTCTTTTAACGAAAGAGATGTAAATGAGGGTATCAAAACATTGAAAACGTGGAAAGAAGCAAGACTGGACGGAATATTCCCTGAATTTATAAAACATGTTGGGGAACATGAAAGAAGAAGATGGCTGAAGAGGTTCTACAACGATGTACTCAAGACTGAAAAAGTACCTCAATAGTTCAAGATTGCTCATACATTAGTAATCCTCAAATCCGGAAAGCCAGTAGATGACTCCTCAAGTTACAGCCCAATGCGCTCTGAGCGTCTGCTTTAAACTACTCGAACGACTTATCCTTAACAGAATTCAAGCAATAATAAATAATACAACTGCAACATAACAGGCTGGGTTCAGAAGCCAGCGCAAGTGCTGTGAACAGATTCTAGCCTTGACGTCCTATATTGAGGCTCGATTCTAGAAGACATCGGTGGCCTTTGTTGATCTGTCAGCAGCATATGATACTGTGTGGTTTAGATGGACTACTGCTGAAGCTAAAGAAGCATGTCCCAAGTTTAGATTTCTGACTCTACTATTTACTACTGTAGAACACCTGACTCCAGACGATTATGCCCACCAGTTGGAGTTTTGTACCCGAGTGCAACAAGCTATGGAAGGTGATGACGACTTTGCGGAAACATTCATATTCAGCGACGAGGCAACTATCCATCCGTCGTGAAAGTGAATCGTCCCAATGTGAGAGTGTGGGGTACTGAACTGTTGCAAGTCCATGTGGAATTGGAAAGGGATTAGCCAAAAGTGAATGTCTTCTGTGCTATATCCAAGACAAAGGTGTGTAGCTCTTTTTTCTTCATCGAGCAGACGATGATAGGTTCCGTGTACCTGTGTATGTTGCAGTTGTGGTTGTGGTTGTTGCTACAACTGACTGCTGATTTCTCGACTTTCGCCTTTCAACAGCGTTGGACTCTACTTCACTAGAGCACAACTGTTCGTGCCTTTCTCAACAGAGAACTGCCACATCACTGGATAGGGCGCGCTAGTCTAGCTGACGTTCCAATATGACCATGGCTCCCCAGATCGTCAAGATCTCACGCCACACTCCATGCGATTAATTTCTGAGTTACGTTAAGGACAAAGCTTATGTACCCAAATGCCAATAACGCTACAAGAACTGTAGGAACACATCACGATTGCTCTGACGACATCAACGGATCATGCTAGTGAACATATCTACAAATCTGGGATGCCGCTTGGATGTGTACTGGGTGACCAAGGGCGCACACAGTGAACGTCTGTAGAATGTACTAGAAACTTTGGAGTGTACCTATCTTTTCAAGTACCCCCTGTCTTTATATGTCGTGTACTTGTAAATAAATGGCGCTCTGAAACTCGATGAATCGTTTAGACTAACCCCGTACAGTGCATGGTAAAGTCGTTTCAATGTTTTGCTAAAGCTGTGTGGCGTTGGCCACGAATGTTGTTCACTTCTGCATATACATTAAGGAAAGACCAGAACAGCATTTTCAAAGAGAAAGAAATGTCGAATCAGCTGAGCGCCCAGTGGCACCTCTGGACGTGTGGCGCGGCCTGATGTCTCCTCTCATTGGAGGCGGTGAGCTGACAGCCATCAGTTGTGCCCTCAAGGACGCAGCAGTGACCTAGATGACGCATCGCCGGCTAGCATGCGTCACAGAGACATAAGTTTCCATGTACTGTTTATCAACAAACCAGCGACTATTCTCTCACTGAATAAGAAAATAATGTATCACGTTAAGGCAATTTGTTTTATATCATTACCTACTAAAGTAAGTAATACACGAGTTATAATAGTGTTTTTCAGGAATATTATATTACCATATACATTTAATATGTCTTCTTTAACGTATATTTAATGTATTATGATTTTCCAGAGAAATGTAGGGTCTGACCCTTATTGCTGAAACAACCGGTTTTCGGCTACTCCTGTTGTTTTCCTCTCCAGTTTAACCAGACTATTAAAACCGCTCAAAATAGCCGGTTTCTGAAATAACCCACTTCCGGCTTTCTGACTGTTTTTACTTCCAGCGACAAAACTAGACTTCGAATAAATATTGATGAATTCTAATGAAGGTGAAGGAGAGGAGACAACGATCGATATGAGGTTTAGGCTGTGGCAGAAATCGGTCTCATTGTCTCCAACAAAAATTGCGAAGGTGAAGGAGACGGGTGCGGCGTCAGCAAGAGCGAAAGGTCACAATTTGATGACTTTCTTGCATTATTCCCTTTTGGATGGTATCACTTTTTCATCCTGAAGCTACCACAAAATTATGGGGGTTCAGTTATTATCCCAATCAAATTTACCTTCTCCTCAAAGATACATTGTGGGTCTTTCCTCCTAATACGATATAGCAAGTTTGATGTGCCTGCTCTCACTTCTTATCTTTTAATGCAAACAGAGCATTGTACTACAGTGTTACCACGCTCCAAACTACGGATAGTACCATTCTGCAGGACAATTGATGTGTACGAGGAGGATTGCGAGAAACTACCTATAGACCAATTGGGGGGGGGGGGGGGGGGGGCGAGTCTTGCACACTGCACTTACACGCATACCATCTACTAGGCCACACTCCAACTTTTTTTTGTTGATCTCATTTTCTTCTTTATACTTCGTTGTATTTGTTCGTTGCGGACGTCCAATGACACCTGTTCAGGTTGTTCGTTGATCCGTTCACTCAGTTTTTTTACTACAGAGGGTAGCGGAACACTCTGACCGAACACGCTGAGCTACCGTGCCGGCCCAACTGGTAAATTATTGTCTCTACTATGCCCTACCGATTCTTATTTCTTCTGTTTTTTGCTACTTTCCAACTGCAGATATTGTTACTACAATAGTGCTGATTGCTTTTCCCAATTTCTGTAACACCCAATATTTCAAAGCAATGGAAATTTTACGCATAAAGCTAACTCGTTTTTTAAAAACGTTTTATTTAATAACCAAAAATTTTAGCTCTAAAATTGATATGCTGGTTTTTTTACCCGGTTACTAGTATAAAATAGAAAAAAGTGTTATAAGCAAGACCAAACAAATATCGAAAACTACCGGTTCTTCAGTAATAAAGTACCGGTATTGGTTTTAACCGGTCGGTCGGTCCTTCCCACCCCTAGAGTAATTGAGAAGGGATACTACATGCATCTGAATGTCATGGCCAGCCCGTGAGTCACTTGCTGATTCTACAAGTACAACAACAAAAAATCCACAAATGGACAAATGATGAGGTTATTGAGTGCAATTTATTACATTCATATACTGTCGGAAAAATCGTTGATTACAATCACACAAAATAGCACAGCCAGATCATTAACAGTCATTATTATGTCTACTGGTTATGAATGTTATCCGACAGAAGGGACGGGCACATTAAAATTTAAAATAAAAATGCATTTTTCTACCTTGATAAGTGAAGACAGTATCGAACCTTTATTGTAACAGTATCGATAAAGCCTTAACGAGATTGGAGGTTGTTTAATTTTTAATTTTTTGAAATTTTTGGATAAAACCGTCTTAAAACCGTTTTGTTTGGGGGATATGTGGCTTTTATGCCACATTTGAGTCAACGTTTTATCATACAGTATATGAAGGCTCGCGCTGCTGTGAGTTAGTGAGACAGCAAGGTCGTTAGCCCATCCCATCCCACTCTGCAAGTAACAGGTGGACAAGAAACATAAGAACGATGCTGTGTTGTGCCGGAGAGTGAAGAGAGAGCAGTGATTCACATACTAGGGTTAGCGCCAAGACACGTAACTTTTACTACCTACTGTACGTTTAATGTTTAAATGTTTGTACACGGTTCTAACAGTACTGAAGACCTTATCCGCACTGACAGTTTCTAACTGTAGTTTGCCTAAACTGACAATAAAGCTTAATCAGAGATTTTATTTAATGTTGCAAATGGTTGGTGGATTAGATCGAGCAATCGCAAAGGGGTCCTGAGAGGCAAGCTCGAAACAGTAGGCAGACCTCACTAGGCAGCTCGTAACTAGCTTTCACGCTGGCAGTATGTGTGCTATATAAGTTCTCGTCTCATTTACTTAACAGCGATGTAAAGCTTCATTCAGCCTCGTTAACTGCCAGTAGGCAGTCTATTCACACTGGCAACATGTATCTGTGAGTGATTATTTCATAGTATCAAAAGTGAACTAAAGTAGAATTCTGCCTTCGACAATTTTGTAAAACCCAGTCTATGACTAGATATCAGGCAGGCAACACTTTTGTGCCACGTGCTATTATTCCGCCCGCGTAATGTGATTTAATATTTCAGCCTACTTCGGAAAACGTTTATGTATGGTGTCGTACTGTTGTCGAAATCGTGTAGAGATTGTTTAAGAGAATTATCATGAAGCTCGATAAGTTGTAATTACACCCTGTGAATCTTAACGCAAACACTGCTTTTAGATTGGCTCTCAAATAGTATTCATTATAAGAACTCGTTTCCTGATTTGGAGACTGAAGCAATAAATCAGGTGACACCCTAGTATTTCACTGAAGTTACGTCGAAATGCTCCTATAAACCACTCCATATTTCACTGTCTGTTGAACGTAAGCTACGATCTGCGGCCGGTGGAAGAGACATCCGATGTGGACATCGAGACAACTTCAGAAGAAACGTGCTAAGCAAACTCCCTTTAACTGAGCTAGGGAAGAAACAGGGGAAAACTGCTAGGGCGGTTACTCGGGAAGTATTCGATGTAGCGCTCCACGTTCAACAATTCGCAGAGAACAACTTTCACGGTCAGCGTGTCTGACGCAGTGATGTGTCATAGTGGGGAACATCTCATTAATTTATTACTCAGTTTAGGAAGGGGTGGGCCCGCTGAAGTTAGTGACATTTTCGTTAAGGCTTGAAATATTCGAATCTGTCGCATAGTCCGATGGTTTTCTTACCTATCATCTGCCCCGATGTACGAGATCGTCAGACAGATAAATTTATATATTTTCTTGACAACCGAAAAAAGTCGAAAGTTGAGATTTCGTACCTTCATATTCCACAGATTGTTAAAAAGCAATGAGTGTTGTATGTATTAGCCGTTGTGTTGAGCTGATGTACTCAAGATCAGTGACAGAACATTTTGAGAAACCTAGTACTTTGACGGAACACCTTGTTTTTCTCTGAGGTTAATAAAATTTTAAAAAATGAGAAACTTTTTTAATTTAGCAATTACTTCAATTTCAAATCATATCTAATACCACGGAAGTCGCGATGAAATTTTAAAAAATAATTAGTATCGTCAGAATGTCGAACAAAACAAAGTTCGTTTTATTAATTGTTTTTTTGGGGCGCACTTATTCAACCTGAGCAGAACAGCAGTGTTCCGCGGAACAAAGTTTGGGAAACCTTGGTCTAGAGTGGCACCGACGGCACATTTCACATTCTTGTAATAATTATTTTGTTTTGGCTACGCGTAACTGAATGGATGGAGTTTATGTTTTGCAATGTGCATTTCGCCTCAATTTACGGAAGCATCTACAGTGACTGAGATATTTCCAACGTATAATTTTTGAAGTCTTGACTGGAACAAAAGCGATCTTGTATCGCAATTTCAGAAAAACATAACCATTTGCGTTCTAGAGTGATTGTTTTTGTTAAATTTTCCACTTAGATACAACGCCTTCAACTTAATAATCTGACATTGTACTTTAAATTATAAGTAGTTCAGGTACTGAAACTTTGTTCCTCAATATGTTTTATTGTTTTTTATTAACAAGGATTGATATAATATAACATATAACAGGAATGTTACAAGTTTCAGCTAATTACGGCCTAATTTTGATTTTAAAAATTAGTGATTTAACCAAATTGTGTCTATAATATCTATCTTAACTTTCTTCGTTCAATATAAGTTTATAATAGCATGACGAAGCAGGCACCATGGATTACACACCCTCCCATATCGTCAGCTGTGCACATTATTTGTATTCAAACAAATGAGTTTGCAGGTTTTTGTGTTTCAATGCTCAAGGCACAGTATACTGACATGGATCAGTTACAAGTTTCGTTGATTTGTCACTACATACATGTAAGCCGATGTCGAAATTGTGATTTTTCATGTAGTTATGAATATTATATGCATTTCAAAAATTCCATATTCCAGCTATCCCACTTGGTGCCCAAAGTGTGTTCTTTTTAAGACCTCAAACAGAAAGAAGAAATATCTACCTCACCAGTAGCGTTTTCGGTATGTACATTTCATAAAACTCGTTGTCAATTATGGGTGTAAATAGAGTTAAAAACTAGAAATTCAATATTCAGAGCGGTGAGTGGGAAAACGTGTTCGTTTGGTAGACCAAAACGGCTTTTGTGCGATGACATGGTGGACGACCTAAGCTATCTGGGCGTTTTAGAAGACTGAAAGGAAGAACCCTTAGACCGATAGAGGTACAACAACTTTTTAAGGGAGAATTTGGTCCTCAGGATCTGTTTCGATGGGTGATAATCATTTGATGACGTGTGATAGAAGTGGCCATCTAATGTGTACAAATAACGAGGGAATCCGCTGATCTTTTTCTTGAACCGTTGTTGTTTGTTCTTTCATGGCCTGATGTGGTAGCTGACAGCTCTACCAGTTACTGCGCAAGTACATACTCATTCCTCCACAAAAACATCAAAAGGTAAAAATATGGAATCATACTGCATAAGTAGCCAAAGTAAAGTTGAATTTCTAAAATTTGGTTCTATCCTGCTAGAAATAGCCAATGTACTGTCGTACTTTTTTTTTTAATTTGCAAAGTTGAGGATTAATAGAATATACGAATATCTAACAGCTGAGACGAATATATATGTAAGTAAAGGAGACGAACATATACCACCGATACATCCTACAACATTATTTTCAAGGCCCTCAATCCTACATCGTATCAATGAATCCAGTACACATTTGGATTTTTTTTTTACAATGACCAATTTAGAGTGTAAAAGTTGTTCCAATTTTAGTCACTATTAAGCCGAGGTGTTACCATGTTTTTCCATAACCTGTAGTTGCAGTTTCCTTCCATTAAGTATCACATCAGATGACGAACAGAGTAAAGTAGAAGTGACTGACTGTATGAATAATGAGGTACAAAGGCAAAAGCAAAACTAAATCAAACCACAAAATACTAGCAAAGTACCAACTCTTTGCTTATTTGTTCTAGTTTTCTTTTACAATTGAAACGTGCCCACTAGTTGTCTGGCTGACCTGTTTCTTGAGGTCATAATTTGTGGAGCTCTGATGAAAATAATGAATTAATAACTTCAATGAGTATCAGAAATAATTGTGAAAGACAAGTAGTTAGTATCTTCAAAATGGTTCAAATGGCTCTGAGCACTATGGGACTCAACTGCTGAGGTCATTAGTCCCCTAGAACTTAGAACTAGTTAAACCTAACTAACCTAAGGACATCACAAACATCCATGCCCGAGGCAGGATTCGAACCTGCGACCGTGGCGGTCTTGCGGTTCCAGACTGCAGCGCCTTTAACCGCACAGCCACTTCGGCCGGCTTAGTATCTTCGATATCTTGTCTTCTTCTAGTAACTACGCAGAAACGCCAAAGAAACTGGTATAGGCTTGCGTATTGAAATACAGAGATATGTAAACAGGCAGAATACGGCGTTGCGTTCAGAAACGCCTATATAAGACAACAAGTGTCTGGCGCAGTTGTTAGATCGGTTACTGCTGCTGCAATGGCAGGTTATCGAGGTATAAGTGAGTTTGTACGTGCTGTTATAGTCGGCGCACGAGCGATGGGCACAGCATCTCCAGGGTAGCGATGCAGTGGAGATCTTCCCGTACGACCATTTCACGAGTGTACAGTGAATGTCAGGAATCCGGTAAAATAGCAAATCTCCGACATCGCTGCGGCTGGAAAATGATCCTGCAAGAACGGGACCAACAACTACTGAAGAGAATCTTTCAACGTCACAGAAGTGCAGCCCTTCCGCAAATTTCTGCAGATTTCAATGCTGGGCCATCAAGTGTCAGCGTGCGAACAGTTCAACTAATCGTCATCGATATGGGCTCTCATGTACCCTTGATGACTGCACGACACAAAGCTTACTCCTCGCCTGTGCCCATCGACACCGACATTGGACTGTTGATGGCTCGAAACATGTTGCCTGGTCGGACGAGTCTCGTTTCAAATTGTATCGACCGGATGGATGTACACGGATATGGGGACAACCTCATGAATCCATGGACGCTGCATGTCAGCAGGGGACTGTTGAAGCTAATGGAGACTCAGTAACGGTGTGGGGCGTGTGCAGTTGGAGTGATATGCGACAGGTACATAAGCATCCTGTCTGATCACCTGCATCCTTTCGTGTCAATTCTGCATTCCGACGGCAATTACAGCAGGACAATGCGACACCCCACACGTCTAGAATTGCTAATGAGTGGCTCCTGGAACACTATTCTTAGTTTAAACACTTTCACTGGCTACCAGACTCCCCAGATATGAACATTATTAAGAGTATCTGGTATGCCTTGCAACGTGCTGTTCAGAAGAGATTTCCACCCCCTCGTACTCTTACGGATCTGTGGATATCCCTGCAGGATTCATGGTGTCAGTTCCCTTTAAAACTACATCAGACATTAGCCGAGTCCATGCCACGTCGTGTTGCGGCACTTCGGTGTGCTCGCGGGGGCCCTACACGATATTAGGCAGGTGTACCAGTTTCTTTGGCTCTTCAGTGTATTTTGGCAAAGAAGGCTCTATTTTGCCTGTGCCCATCTGTATTTTATGTACTCCTTGCTTCATTCACAATGCGATGTTTTGCGTTAATACTACGTGGTCCTCAAAGATGACATTAAGTTAGTCGATAATCTCATTTCTTTTGCCCCCCAACGCTTTCGTCTTTCTTAGCTTTACTCTCAATCCATATTATATTTTCAACAGTCTTTATTCTATTCAACAGGCCCTGTAGTTCGTCATCAGTTTCATAGAGGATAGCAGTTAATTCTTCTTCACTTTCACAGAGTCGTCAGCGGCTCTTATCGCTGATGTTATTTCATCCTGGTTGTTAATTACACTTTTGAATCTCTTTATTTCCTTCATTGGTTCTTCGATATACAGCTTGAACGACAGAGGAGAGAGTCTGTATCTCTGCTTGCGTTCCCTATCATCCTTAATCCGAGAATTTGTTGTAGGTCTTGTTTCCTCCTACCACTTCTATTTATTGTACATCACCTGTCTTTGCCAGTAGTGTATACTTGTTTATGTGAGGATTACGTTGTGGAACGCATTTTTTAGGTCGACACATTCTACAGTTGTCCCTTCCATTACCTAGCCTAACGTCAGATGCCTTTATGTTACTTAAAGCCAAAATGATTGTTAGTTCTCCTTTCCTTTCTTTTGTTAATTATTAATGAATGTATGAACTGTGGAGCAGATTGCACGATATTTCTCACATTTATTTTCCACTTCGGGACTGTGGTCAATATTCTCCTGAGGCTCTGATGGTATATCTCCAGTCCCATACACTATATATTTCATTCACTAAATTATACAATGGTTTGGTTGTCACTTCTCCCGATGATTTTATGCATTACAAAGGAATGTTGTCTATCTCTGTTTGATCGCTAGGCTTCCAAGGCTCATTCTAACTCTGTCATAAACCGATTTCCCAGAAACTTCGCTCAGTGAAAGTGGAGTCAAAAAAAGCTTACCCGCAAACAGATAAGAGAAAACGACAGTTTAAGTTTTCAGGCACTTAACATGCCTTGCAGTGGACGACAATCTCAACCGAAATGGTGGCACAGTGGATAGAGTCGCAGACTGTCAGTTTTGTGCTCCGAGATCGAGATCTGATTATTGTTTTTATTTATCTACTTATTTGTCATTTATCTATCCATGTCGGCTCGTAGAAACCTTCGAAAAATAGAAAATCCGAACGCGACAAGCATTACGCGAATACATCTCTGCCACAGAGACATTTCTTGGCATGAATCTCACTCGGGAAAGAAACGTCACTAACATTGGTCATGGTTTCACACGTTAACAGTAATTTCGCGAACATTAGTGATGGTTTCACACGCTGACAGTAATTTCGCGGCAGACCAAACGTAACGGATCGCTTTACCGAGAATTAGCGCTTGCAGTTGATTGTTAATCAAGACACACTACATGAATTTTATCGAAAACAATTTCATATAGCTTCCTCATTTATTTACTTATTTATTTATTTAATTTCGTTCACAGCTGTAAAATCAGTAGAGGAATAAGGACGTGTTATTTCAACATACATTGGAAACATTCGTGTAGTAATCTTCTACGGACATATATCAGATTCCACAAAACAGTGCCGCCGCTTCGGTTGATTTATTTACTCGCTAAAAGGCACCTGAAGTACCTCGAAAACTTTGATCGTCGTTTTTTTTTTTTAGAAACAATTGAATATCTACAGATAAGCCGAGACACGTTTTATCTTATTTTGGCTCCTCTTCCACTGAACGAAGTTTCTGGAAAATCTCGTTACCGCACTTGACGTGTTCCCCTCGTCAGTTTTACATACTCTCTCTTTCCTCTTCGTTCAACAGTGGAATTCCTTTTGCACTCTCTTTCTTGACGCCCTTTGCACTTAAATTCTCTGACGCTACGCCCACTTTTGTTGCCGAAAAGATTCATCTAGTGCAATGTACAGAATAGAACACAGCTGGAGATGGTCGAAGTTTAAATCTTCACTACTGACGGGCGAAGAAAAGCATTTGCGCTCGTATTCCTTAAAGATCATTCTTTCATTAGTAGCCTGATAGCCGAGTCCTTATGAGAAAGTGCCATGAGTTTCGCCTTTAAGTAGGTGCCCTCTGGCCAAGGCTAACATATCTCACTTTCTTTACTGAAGGAATTTTGAACTATTTCACTTTGCAACTACTCAGTGAGGTAGTATGCAGACATAGGCATCAGAACCGTCTGTTTGACAATCACGGTGGTATGAGCACATTTGCGGTAATCGACAGCCTGTAGCCAACTGTGGTATTTACCACTCAGTGATGTGTGCAGTGATCCCGGCCTCGCCCAGTTTTAATCCGCCATATAGTTCCTAGAGCAAATGACATTTTAATAACCCCACGATTAGGCAAAATATATTTAGTCATGTCACACTATCAGAGCTCACATATAATACATATTTATACGAATCTTCTCACCCAGTTTACTGTCTCAGATACAAGATGACATGACAGTGGTTGCAATCTTCCGCCGATGCCTGGTATGCTAATACGGGCCCCAACACTCAGTGCGTATACTATAATATGTGTTCGAATTGTTGAGTGACGCAGCACCAATCTTGTAGGTATGCAAGAATGTGCATCATTTTAGCAATCCAAATAAAGGTTACAAGTAAAATTAGCACCTAAAGTATGTCACTACTAGATGTTAGCTTATCGGTGGCAGTGGAGAAATGCAAACTGATCTAAATGAAATTGTAATGAAATAAAATGTATGCGCGGTTGCGAATACGGACAACCTTCGGCTGCATACTGGAATGACGACAATGAAAATTTGTGCCGGAGCGGGAATCGAAGTCGGATTTCCCTCTTCATGGGAGAAGTTGCTTTGACCGCTTTCTCTATCAGCGCACGACTCACGGGCAGGTCCAAACTTCCATATACCGTTGTCCGCATGTCTACAACCTACACTCGTACACAAAATGTAATTCTCGTACTAAGCATTCACCCCAATATCGTAAATTATAGTTGTACATCTTGTTCCATGGTGTTTCGTCATACAGCCTCATTTACAAGTTTTTATACTATCGGCAAATTTATTTGTTCTCATGAGCAATTGAATCCAATACAGCCGCTATGTTGGAGAAAGACCGTTCCTGTCGAAACGGCGATTCCAACAGTTCGACTTACCAGAGGTCAGAAAGCGGGCGAGCGCGTCACATATTGTCATCCCTGTTAAGTCATATGCCGCCGTGGTAACGGTTACACATTAACTATTAAAAGAGAAATGCAGTGCTCACTGCACGCTAAAAGAAAAAGAAACTGTTGTCACTAGCGAAGCACTTGTCTTCCACGACATGTGCAGAGCTAACTGCAGTAAGAGGGAATGGGACAGAGAGCGAATGAACCTCTCTTCGCTCTGATTATGACTAGATAGCGCACTACGTAGCTAACAAACGTTCTGATATTAGCCACATTGCTTTTTATTAGCAGCTCAGTAAACGTATAGCCGGTCTTGAGTGGGTCCAACATCCCTATTATAAGCATAGGAAAATTTCTCCTGCCACTAGCAACCTACGTGTCAACAAACATAGCGTTGTGTTCGTGATGGAATTATTGATCAGCGAGGGCTGGAGTCTATAAAAACAGAGCACTGATGCAGACCCCGATACTCCTACTGTCGATATAAGGGCTTCGCGCAGCACTCCACATATGTGACACGTCAAGCTATATCGTCTCAACAGAAAAATTAGCAGTAATAGTAATTTCGTGTTGCTCAGTGGTCTGGTGCAAGTCTTTCAATAGGACGCCACTTTGGTGACTTCCTTGTCCCTAACGTACCCCAGATATCCAACTGGGGAAAAGGGACGTATAATTGAACATGGAATTAGAACCATGTGTCGTTTCTAGTGAAATTCCACATCGTTGAGAGGTGAATTCCACGTTAAAATACGGGTTGAAAAACTCGTAGTCCGAAAGGTATTCGACTCCGCGACCTTTCAATTACTAGGCGCACGTTTAAATATTCTGTTTAATACTGCTTCAACTGCACGCGTGCTTTGTGTCGGACATCCATCATGTTGAAAGTACATCGCCATTCTGTCATGAGCAATATAAAGGAGACAACATGGTGGAATCGGTAAAACATTAATTAAGAAATTGGCATACATTTCACCATTTAGAGTGCCATCGATAAAATAAGGCCAGTTAGATGTCCTCCCATAATTCCACAGCCAGGGTCGCTGATGTTCCACTTGTCGCAGCCATCGTAGATTTTCCGTTGCCCAATAGTGCATATTATGCCTTTTTACGTTGCCTGTGTTTGTGAATCACGCTGCGTCACTGAACAGAACTCTTGAAAAAAACCTGTTACGGTCTCATAATTTATTTTGTACCCAGTGGAAAAAATTTACATGACGTTCAAATCATCGCCATGTAATTCCAGGTGCATAGAAATACGGCAAGGGTGAAATGTAGGACGATGTAGACGTTTCTAAAATTCCCGCGCAGATTGTCTGCTATTGATGTGCGGATTAGCCTGAACTGCAGCTAAAACACTTATTTGGGCATCTGCATTTGTTGCAGTTCTTGGCTCCCGCCTTCTTCTTTGGCTGAACACCTCCGGTTTCTTTAAATACATTAACTATCCGACGAAAGGTCCCGACACTTGGATGCTGTCTGTCAGAATAACGATCAACATACATAGCACAAGCGTTTTGGCCATTTTGATCACAATAGCCATAAGTAAACACCATATATATAGCTTTTCTGCGACTGGTAAATGTTCCATTTTAACAAGATAATGTCTCCTGCGTAATTATTGTGGCTGGACAAGCGTTTTTTTTTCCTTTATTGTATTTTCAATACCCCATCCGGGATGTGGTGGCAGCAGCATAGGCGCTGCTCTTCAGCCGAGAAACATGAAAAGTGTACAGGAGGACATTTAAAACAATATAAAGGAGACAACATGGTGGAATATACACTCCTGGAAATTGAAATAAGAACACCGTGAATTCATTGTCCCAGGAAGGGAAAACTTTATTGACACATTCCTGGGGTCAGATACATCACATGATCACACTGACAGAACCACAGGCACATAGACACAGGCAACAGAGCATGCACAATGTCGGCACTAGTACAGTGTATATCCACCTTTCGCAGCAATGCAGGCTGCTATTCTCCCATGGAGACGATCGTAGAGATGCTGGATGTAGTCCTGTGGAACGGCTTGCCATGCCATTTCCACCTGGCGCCTCAGTTGGACCAGCGTTCGTGCTGGACGTGCAGACCGCGTGAGACGACGCTTCATCCAGTCCCAAACATGTTCAACGGGGGACAGATCCGGAGATCTTGCTGGCCAGGGTAGTTGACTTACACCTTCTAGAGCACGTTGGGTGGCACGGGATACATGCGGACGTGCATTGTCCTGTTGGAACAGCAAGTTCCCTTGCCGGTCTAGGAATGGTAGAACGATGGGTTCGATGACGGTTTGGATGTACCGTGCACTATTCAGTGTCCCCTCGACGATCACCAGTGGTGTACGGCCAGTGTAGGAGATCGCTCCCCACACCATGATGCCGGGTGTTGGCCCTGTGTGCCTCGGTCGTACGCAGTCCTGATTGTGGCGCTCACCTGCACGGCGCCAAACACACATACGACCATCATTGGCACCAACGCAGAAGCGACTCTCATCGCTGAAGACGACACGTCTCCTTTCGTCCTTCCATTCACGCCTGTCGCGACACCACTGGAGGCGGGCTGCACGATGTTGGGGCGTGAGCGGAAGACGGCCTAACGGTGTGCGGGACCGTAGCCCAGCTTCATGGAGACGGTTGCGAATGGTCCTCGCCGATACCCCAGGAGCAACAGTGTCCCTAATTTGCTGGGAAGTGGCGGTGCGGTCCCCTACGGCACTGCGTAGGATCCTACGGTCTTGGCGTGCATCCGTGCGTCGCTGCGGTCCGGTCCCAGGTCGACGGGCACGTGCACCTTCCGCCGACCACTGGCGACAACATCGATGTACTGTGGAGACCTCACGCCCCACGTGTTGAGCAATTCGGCGGTACGTCCACCCAGCCTCCCGCATGCCCACTGTACGCCCTCGCTCAAAGTCCGTCAACTGCACATACGGTTCACGTCCACGCTGTCGCGGCATGCTACTAGTGTTAAAGACTGCGATGGAGCTCCGTATGCCACGGCAAACTGGCTGACGCTGACGGCGGCGGTGCACAAATGCTGCGCAGCTACCGCCATTCGACGGCCAACACCCCGGTTCCTGGTGTGTCCGCTGTGCCGTGCTTGTGATCATTGCTTGTACAGCCCTCTCGCAGTGTCCGGAGCAAGTATGGTGGGTCTGACACACCGGTGTCAATGTGTTCTTTTTTCCATTTCCAGGAGTGTAGATATAAAAAAGAGGAATATAATGGAAGAAAGCAGAAAAAAGGGGTGACTATAAAATGGAGACAAAAATCTAAAAAAAGTATTTTACACTAGAAACCACACATTGTAAGGATTAAAAGATACAAGGCGAAGTAAAGACAAGCGTTTTCTTTTTTTATTGTAATTTCATACCCCTGACCCATATGGGCAGGGGAGTGCTGGCAGTGGCTCTTCAGCCAAGTGGCTTTATAAAAATACATGAAAAGGAGGACTCTTGCATTAAAAGGGAGATAAAAATACAGTAAATGAAGATGATGGGAGTTAAAATATACACTAATATGGGAACATGCACTGGGGGACAGTTAAAAATTCGCCATCAAGTTAAAAGAACACAGCTGGCAATTCGTTGCGCACTTAAAATACACTGAAGTCAAATGCAAGTTAAAAGTCGGCCACAGTATAAAAATCACACAGAGCGAGACACTTAAAAAAAAAAAACACTTGAAACATTGGAAACACTCACGAAGAATAAAAACAGCTGGTAGGGACTTGCCAAGGGACTGGAGGCCAGAGAGGCAGAATGGGGGGGGGGGGGTGAAGAGGAAAGGGTGGTAGGGAGCGCATCAAGAGGCAGGAGATGGGTGAGATGGGAGATGAAGAAGGAGGACAAGGCAGGGGGCGGCACAGAGACACAGAAGGGTGGCACGAGACAGAGGGAGGGAGTGTAGGAGGGGGAAAACCACTCAGGGGAATGGAAGGGGTGGGGAGAAGGAGCCCTGAGGAGTAGGGAGAGAATGGTGGGCTTAGAGTTAGCAGGTGGGGTAGACGTCAGGGCGAATCTCATCATTCGGGAGGCGTAGGTGCTGGAAGTTGCTTTAGGAAAGGAGGTGGAGGATGTGGAGATGGAGAGAGGGTGGGACACAATGGTAAAGGTGCATTAACAGGCTGGGGGTGGAGAGGAAGGGGGACACCAGGGGGTGGGGGGGATCGAGTCAGCGGACGATATACAGGTGTGGATGTGTTCAAGGAAAAGAAGAAGGTGGGGGAAAGGGATGAGGTTGTAGAGGATGCGCATGGGGGACAGAAGGTGGCTATGGGAGGTGAGGTGGAGCGCATGGCGTTAGAAGATTTGGAGGGCTTTATAGAATATGGGAGGGGCAGAAATCTGAGCGACATTGGCATAACAAAGGATGGGGTGGATCAAAGATTTGTAGGTGTGAAGGTCTGTGGAAGGATGTAGTCCACATGTCTAGCCAGACAGGAGTTTCAGGAGGCAGAGTCTACTGTGGGCTTTGTATTGGGTCATAAGGAGAATGGGTGGTGGTCAAGGGTGAAGCCAAGGTTTTTTTAGAGTAGGTGGATAGGACGACTATAAATGGTTAGGTAGAAATCATGGAGATGGAAGGAGTGGGTGGTGTGGCCTATGATTATTGCCTGGGTCTTGGAGGGGTTGATATGAAGGAACAACTGGTTGCATCAAATGGTGAACTGGTCAAGGTGGGTTTGGAGGGTACATTGGGACTGTTGAAGGGTAGGATAAAGGGCCAGGAAGGCGGTGTCATCAGTAAATTGGAGGAGATGAAGAGGATGGGGAGGTTTGAGCATATCAGAAGTACACAGGAGATAGAGGAGAAGGGAAAGGATGGAGCCTTCAGGCACCCTGGCGGAAGGATAGGAAGCGCAGGAGTGGGAATTGTGGATAATGACATAGGAAGGATGATGCAAGAGGAAGTAAGCAATGAGATGGATATGGGGAACATAGGTCTGGAGTTTGAAGAGGAGTTCAGGATGCCAGACATGGCGTTCAAGGATCTGAAGGGATTTATAAAAGGTAGGGGGGGCAGAGACCCAGGCCGGATGGGCGTAACAGAGGATAGGGCGGATGAGGGATTTATAAGTGTGGAGAGAAGGGAGGGAGGGTGCCCAAAGGAGTAAACACAGGAAGACGGAGGGAGGATCAAAGTTGGTAGGAGGGGTAGATGGAGGGGAGGAGGGCATCATCAGGAAGAGGGAGCTGGCGGAAGCCACCTTGGGAGAGGGTAAGGAGGGTGGAGAGATGGAGACCGGGTGGGACGTGGGAATACAGGCGCGGCAGCGGGCGGGGGTGGGAGAGGATGGGGGAGACAAGCGGGTGAGGAGGATCGAGTTTTCGGGAGGTGTACAGGATCCGTATCCGTTCAAGGAAAAGGACGAGGTGTGGGAACGGAATGAGGTCGTACAGGATCCGCGTGGGGGAGGGGAGACGGATGCAATAGGTGAGGCGGAGAGCATGGTGTTCAAGGACCTGAAGGGATTGGTAAAAGGTATGGGGGGGGATGGAGAACCAGGCAGGATGGGTGTAACAGAGGCTAGGGCGGATGAGGGATTTATAGGTGTGGAGTATGGTGGAGGGGTCCAGACCCCATGTACTGCCGGAAAGGAGCTTGAGGAGACGGAGTTGGGAGCATCCCTTGGCTTGGATTGTCCGGAGATGGGGGGTCTAGGAGAGGCGACGGTCGAGGCTGACGCCAAGGTACTTAAGGGTGGGGGTGAGAGCGATAGGACGGCTATAGACGGTGAAGGACAAGTGTTTTTTTTTTTTTTTTACTTTATTGTGATTTTGACACCTGAACAACCAGGTAGGCTGGCAGCAGCACAATACGCCGCTGTTCAGCCGAAGAGAGTACATGGAGATAAACAAAGAAGAGACATCACTTAGAAAAACGGCGGGAAAAAACAGGAGACACAAGAACATAAAAGCACAAGAAGCCGTTCACACGTGATGACAAGCCACACTACGAACTGTAGACCCGACGCACAAACACTAAGGAGACGATGGCACTGGTGAACAATGGAGCGTGACGGCGAAACTGAACACTAAGCACGACGGCACACACGATACACTGATGGCGGTGATCTCCGGCGCGCGAATGTCCACTGAGCGTGTGCGAGTCCGGGGACCTGCCAAGAGGGGAACAGAGGTGAGGAGGGGGAGAGGGGAGGAAAAGAGGATGCCACGGCTTAGGAGACGGGGACAGGAGGATAGGGACAGGGGAGGGGAGGCCCGGGGGACGAGGGGGGAGGACAAGTGTTTAATCATACCTAATTTAAGTAATGAATTGCACACAGTACTATCAGGTGCGTTGCTACATTTGTGGGAATATTACAGCGCCATCCATCACAAAGCGAAACAAATGTTCCAAATCAAACATTCCTATTTATTGATGTACTATACGGATATGTAGTACGAAATGTGGGTACCTATTTTAAAAAAAATACAGTTTCTGCCAACTTGACCTATTGCAGCACCATCTAGTGGGCCATCCATAGTGTCATCTGTTTTCCCCCGTCATGCTCGAACAGATTTGTTCTTATTATTTTTTCGTTTGATGCTAATTTCGTGAGATATTTGGCCCAGTTACTATCAATGGACCACCTTGTATATAACGTTTAAATAAGTCAGTTCATTAGACATGTACTTTCCCAGCATTAGTCCTGTATCCAGCTAACTTAAGCATTATTTTATGAAAACAGCAGAAGCTCCAGTTAGTGAAACTAAAAAAAAAAAATCCTCTTCTTGTAAGAAAAAAAGAAAAATTTAAGTTATTGCCCCCCCCCCCCCCCCGCAAATTCTGTAAGTCCCTCCAGATCCTTGAGCACCATGCACTTCACCTCGCCTTCTGTATACGCCTCCTGTCCCCCACTTTGATCCTCTATGACCTGTTTCCTTTCCCCCATCTGCTCCTTTTCCTCAAACATAATCAGGTCCTCTACACCTCCCACCGACTTGATCCCCACAATCCCTTGGTTGCTCCACTCCTCTCCAACCCTGCCCACTGCCGCACATTCACCACTGTGACCCCCCCTACCCTCCACCTCTACACCCCTTATCTCCTTTCCCAAGGTGGCTTCCATCAACTCCCTCTCCCGGATGATGATCCCTCTCCCTCCATTTATCCCTCCTATCAACTCTGATCCTCAACTCCCCCTCCCTCCACCGACTCCCTCTCCCCCTTCCATCCCATTTCTTTTTCCCCACTTACCCTCTCTTTGACTCCTTTCCCCCAAGTCCTTTTGCTTTCCCCTCACTGCCTTCGCCCCTCCTAATCCCGTCCGCCCAGCTCCCCTTTTTTCTGTGTCCTCTCCCTCCATTGGCTCCCCCCTTTTTGCTTTTCCTCTCCTCCCCTCCTTTTTCTTCCATCTGTCTGCCCCCCCCCCCATATGTATTTGTACTCCACAGTGCAGTGTTTTCTGTGAGTGTTCAGAGTTGTGTGTCCCCCTTTTTGCGTGTTGCGAACAGAAACCAGACTGTCGCCATGTTTTTTAATTGTGCCTTGGTATGTGTTTTAATCAGCATCACCTACCATTTGTTTTTATGTTTTCTCCGCAACTTTTTACCATGTTCGTTTTAAGCAGTCACCGTTTTATCACCTGTTCTTCTTATGATGGTTCCTCATTATGTTTTCTTAACTTTTCTGTAGGCTGCAGAGCAGCGTATTATGCTGCTGCCAACCCGCCTCCGCTTCTGGGGGGAGGGGATCGAAATCCAATAAAGAAAAAAAAATAACTTAATCATGAAGGCGAAATGAAAGATAATTTTATACGTATTTAGAAAGCAGCACTGCCTTAGGCTGCTTTAATGGAGAAAAAATCGTAACTGAGAAAACATTATGGATTTAAAACAACAATTACGTATCTATGAAAATTCTGTTGATATTTAGCATTAATCTTGAAATAAAATATGCTCTTCGTTGACATATTGTATGTAGTCTTCCGTGTTAGGATTTGTTTTCTTAACCTCATATAATACATATTGAACAATGAGCAAATTATGACTTATTTTTTTCCCTGGGATATAAATCATAATTTGGCTGGAGTACATGTTGTACTACAACGTTGTTCTCGGAGGTTCTATTTATGAAGGCTAGTTTCTTCCATGTACATTTCCATACAGTTCCACATTCTAACGCTTTCTTTTCAGATGAGGATGTTTGTTCGAGATTCCACCAGTTGACGGGAATCATAATATGGAGTGAGCCTTAAGTTTATTATATGGAGCTTGTGACTGCAGGGATCTTCTGATTTACTACGTCATACCAAACAGAATTTACATTTGATCGTAACGTAGTACGACTGACATTTCGCCATATCTTTGTCCAGTTTTTATCTTTAAATTTCATGTCAGTTTTATTCCCGGTGTGAATCGTAGTAAGCGTAGAGCGATTGAGAAACATCGCTGCACATTGAGACTGGATGTCTTTAACACAATCCTCCACTGAGTCGAGGCACCTTAGCGGCCTGAAGCGATACTTTGAAGACATTGTCCTCCAAACATACCAGCATTCAACCGCCAATGTTTTTTGCGCGATGGCTGCTGTGGGGACTGGTAGCACCGCAGCAATGTGATAGATCTTTGCTGATTACGAAACTGGTGGCGATTAGAACCCTCTGCAGCCTGTCTAACGACTTTATATTATGATCTTTGAGAATAGCCAAATATGACTGACACCTTACCCGCGTGCTACAGGTATGTGATGGATCACGTCAGTTTTCTGGAGCCAGGGGGTTTCCATATATTCGGCGTAGGTTCCTCAAGGCATTATTGCAGACTTCTATGGAATAAGGCTATCACCGCAGGCGTCATTCTAATACATGATGATTCGTCATACCGATCTCCTTTTGGTTGTTGCCAATAACACTAATGTCGTCACCATAAGCGTGACACACAGTTAGGTATTGAAAATTTTCAACAATTGTAACGTCGTGCGCAACTTGAAAAGTAGCGGTTCGATTGAAATAGCGCGTAAACTGATGGACAGTGAACTTCCTTGCTGCACTGAGTGGTACATTGGTACAAAATTCGGAACTGTACTCTTAATCATTATGCTGCAGATTCACTTACTGCCCCACCACTTTTTTCTATACGTTTTTTTTCTGCAGTTCTGTGCGGCTGTCGCATGACATATCTCAGATTCCCTTGATGAAAACCTTACTCAGTTTTTTTATTACAGAGTGTGGGTCCCCCGTTACCGTGCTAGCACTACCACGACTGACAGTATGGCGTCGTGACATAATGTACCAGGCGATCGAATGAAAACCGATTATTCCTACAGCTGACTCTTAATCTTCAAGACTCAGTAATTGCGCTGCCAAATATTCTCATGTAGGCAGTTGTCTCGGATTAATCGCAGTTTTAAATCAGACTGAATACGAATGTGAACAGAAACAGCAATTTCTACTACACCTGTTGTAGCCCATCGCTCATTCGCAATCAACTTAATTATTAGCTTATTACGTTATATAGAATTTTTATTTAACATACTGTCTTGAAATTGTAATGACATCAGCGTCTGTCAGATGAAAAGTGAAAAACATATGTAAACATCATTCGATATAATACTTAGTTTTCTCGTAGAAGTTCAGAAAACGATCTCAATTTCACTTTCCGCTGCGTTAGTAAGTCTTGCTCGACGGGCTGCATTACACTCTTCAGAAATGTAATTAGAGTCAGGTACCTAGTAGCACGTACAACCCACCCCGTTTCACCATGATGACGATAGCGAAACGTCCTGACATCGACTCAGAGAGAATGAAGTACTAGGAAGCCTGTCTGATCCAAATGTTAACTGTACGTCACGAAATTTGGTTGGAGCTAGATGCACTTTTTGTACATCTCGCACACTGTAGCCTACATCGCTGTAACGTACAACAGACAAATAAACACTTTTACGGTTTCAGTATTTATTGGCCATCAGACATTAATATAATTTTAATCGTCGGATATTTGTATCCCAGAAAGAGTTCTAGTAGGTCACTGTCTGTCACAAGATGCAATCATGACACTTCTTAATAACGTGAGCAAGATCAGAGTTTCTCACACGACGTGGGCTACGATATACAGATATCCTTAGGAAATGTTTCAGAGTGTATCACCTGCCATCGAACACTGCGAAGTCCCGTGGCAATACAGCACGGCGAGACGATGAATTCAGCAGAGTCCAATAGAGTAGAGCATTACTGTAAGCAGAGTCCAGCGACAGTGGCAGTGAGAAGACGACGGCTTAGCTTATTTTGCTGTCTGAGGTGGCTGCGCGAAGAGGAGCAATGTAACTCACAATACAAAAATTACCCAGACTATACTCATCCAGTATTTGATAATGAGAGCGCTTAGCGTCTTCTGACAATAACTTCATATAATTTCAAACTTTTTGGAAACTTTTTCTCGCTGATCCCCACTAAGCGATGAAAATGAAAAAAAGTTTATCGATTACTGCATTTTCACTGTTATATCATTTCTAATATATATTATATAATATTTAATCCGGGTCAAGAAATACTATGTTATGGGAAAAATAGTGATCACTGGTGGATCGCGATGTAAAGTATGCCCCGAACGAATCTGGAGATGTGTTGGAGGGAAAGTCGTTTGATCGGTGATTGTTTCGAGCTTTATCTGGAATTAGTAGCTATCTGTATGAACCACAGCGTCCAGTGAGAATGGGGCTGTTTTTATGGTATTTTGGTGGTAGGTTTTATTGTGTGCTGGAATAGACTTTGTTGTATTTTGATGGTGAAACAGATGCTACGGTTACTATATTCCAGATATGTAGGTAGTAGTATCTATGAAGTTGGTATAAAATTTGTACGGAGTATAGTATGAAGTTAGTGGTGTTGTATGATGTTAGTAATACTGACATAGAAGCAGTTTTAGTTACCCAGTATGCGAGATGACCTTTTGTAGCTGTAGGCAACGAGGACCACCATTACTTTTTATTTGAAAAAAACCGGGCTATTCCTAGTATCCACTTCTTTTTGTAACTAGTCTATTTGGAATACTCAATGAGACGCCAGTGCCGGAAGTGGGAGAGATCTACTACAGTGTGTAATAGGTTAAAAGTGGCGATAGCAAGCAGTTCGTTTAATTAGGATTAGGAAAGCCCAAGAGTAAACTGAATCGGGGAACATGGGTACTCGAAGACAGCGAGTGTATGCCAGGAAAGTTAAATAAAAAAATATTCGTTTTCAGCATGAAAATCAGAATGAGTGTTGAGTAAATTGTTTTTCAAGTTACCCCCAAAATAGATTTGATATTTTATAATAAATTAAAATATGTTTCGTCCCCCCCCCCCCCCCAGAAAATCCTCCAGGAAGCCAAAGTAGCTACTTAATTGAGAGGACGATATACAGTGGATGTTTCAGTCAGATCATTATTTGAGGAAAGAAAATATTTTATATAAGGAAAAATCACTCCTAAATTACTAATTAACATTATCTTGTAGAAACCAGATATAGAGCGAATTATGTTTGACTGGAATAACAACGCTGGATTGTTGCTACATTTTTACTGACAAAATAAGAGTAGTAAACGAAAAGGAACTGTCTCCGTAATTGGCGGTTGGACGTAATATTAATTGATTAATATTGAAAGAGGAGACTTAACCTGTTTCGCTGGCATACTCCTTCGTATGGCAACTGCTGTGTCCACAGTTTGTCAGATTTATTTTTTATTTTCAGTTAGTTCCTGTCGTCACATTGTCACTTACCTGTGAGTGATGTAAACCATCCATCGGCCACTAACTTCTTGCAGTTCTTTGTCATTTCCGTAGTACTTTCTGTCCGAAACATCCTTCAAAAATGGTTCAAATGGCTCTGAGCACTGTGGGACTCAACTGCTGAGGTTATTAGTCCCCTAGAACTTAGAACTAGTTAAACCTAACTAGCCTAAGGACATCACAAACATCCATGCCCGAGGCAGGATTCGAACCTGCGACCGTAGCGGTCTTGCGGTTCCAGACTGCAGCGCCTTTAACCGCACGGCCACTTCGGCCGGCGAAACATCCTTCAATTAGGATAAAATACAGTAACCACTCGGGACTAAGTCCAGGCTCTAAGACAGATATTCAGTAACTTCCCCATTAAACTGCAAAAGTATCTTTCCTTAACGTAACAAAAGCGGGCGAACATTATCGTTAAGAAGTACAGTGCAATTGGACGACATTTCACGCCGTTTGTTTCTAACGGCGCGCCGTAGCCAGTGAAGATTCTGTTGGCCACTGCATTGATAGCTTCTCTTCTAGGCATATAATTGATGTGTAGGGCACCATTTCGATCCCAAAACGCTATAGCCATGTCCTTTTTGGTGCTCGGTGTTTGTGTGGCTTTACTTGTTTTGTTGGGATCATGAATGATTCCTTTCCATAGACCGACAGTTATTTGTGGACTTTCATGTGAAATCCTGTTCTCGTCACCAGTAACAATGTGGTTCAAAAATTCATCGCAAGCCGGAAATTAAAGCACAAGCTCAATCAACCAATAGTGAAGTTTCTGTCCTGTTAGTTAATAATTACATGTTCCGCAGATCATTTGAACGATTCTTTCTTCGAAATGGTGTGGAACGAGTCAGTTTATAGTATATTATACATGTCTATTGTTTAAGTTTAATGAACACACTGTTTTTCAGTCCTCAGCTTGCAACTACATTTAAACTATTTTTTTAAACTTGCTCCGCTAACTATCAGACATTTTGTGTTATCGAGCAAATGACCAAACAGTTTTGTTACTGCATATTGAACTCCTTTCTGTGCCGTTGACAGCTTCAATAACGTGTAATAAAGAAGATGTTTCCTCCACTGTTGTAGGTATGGGCAATATTATTCTGCTCAACTTTGGTGGATCATTTATGACGAATTTCAGTTTTTCCTCCGCAGTCCTAGATTTGAGTTCGTGAGCCACAACTGATGGTCGGTCAGATCGTTCTTCATCATGAGTATTCGTTCGTCCGCTATTTTAGAACTAGAAGTTCATTTATCACTTTCCCCATCACCGTTTCCTTTAACTGTCTGTAAATTTCGATAGAGAGGACATATTTTTTGCATTCAGAAACTATATTACGCTACAAACCTCACATTTGTTGAGATCATTAATTTTGCACATTTTAAAATCGCACAAATAAATAGTAACCGACCGTTGCTGTTCACTGTTAGCGTCATACCGGCGACAACGATTAAAAGGGTCTATGGCGCGGTGACAGTGAATTGGGTGAGGGGGGGGGGGGGGGGAAGATTGCGTGGCTTGTCAGATAAAACGTTCTTTACTTTTTACAATGACTCTTCTTACAGACTGTAACAACTCACGCCTTTTTTTTCAGTCACGTGATGTATTCCGTTTTTGCAGCAACCTTCATTCAACTGATTCCAGAACAGGGTATTCAGTACAGAGTGTAACGGGCAGTCCGTCTGAGGGATGAGAGTCGTCGTACCAGCGCTCTATGCGGCGCTAGTCCTCCAAGACTTGCAAGAATAGTAGCGCGGAACTGCGAGTGAAGAAGAGGCATGGCGAATCTCTGAATGGAATCAGGAACGTTTTCCGTCCTGAATTAGTTTGGAGAACAGTGAAGACCCTAGGCAAAATTCCAGGATGGCGTACAGAATTTGTGCAACCTTTGACGCTAGACGTCCCACTATTTATTAAAATATTTAGTTTTTAAATTACGATCACGGGACTACTGCGTTTCAGACGGTGCACGTGTGCGTGATTCAAAGTTGGTGTAAGGCGTCAGTTGTGTACCGCTTCTTGCTACGTTTACGAGTTTATACAGTAGTAGGCCCCTTGATGTGCTCGTATAACATAGCGCGTAAGCGCCCTGCCTTGTGAGATACCCCGCGGCGCGCTGACGACCGTTGATCCGAAAATACGACACATAAACGGTTAAAACACAACAAAAGAACAAAGTTCACACGATTGATGGACAAATGGCTCACACGACTGTATCGACCAGAAGGGTATCAGGCAAACAAAAGTGAGAATAAAAATAAATTTGACAAATCGTGAAAAACGTTGCCCCCTTACGAAGCGATAAACGGCAGGAAGAGACAGAAAGAGAGAGAGCGAGATAGAGAGAAAGAGAGAGAGATAGAGAGAGAGAGGGAGAGAAAGAGAACAGAAACCCAATTACAGAATTTTCATGTTCGTCCCTTGACCATTTACCAAGCTGCCGGCCGAGCGGTTCTAGGCGCTTCAGTCTGGAACCGCGCGACCGCTACGGTCGCAGGTTCGAATCCTGCCTCGGGCATGGGTGTGTGTGATGTCCTTAGGTTAGGTAGGTTTAAGTAGTTCTAAGTTCCAGGGGACTGATGACCTCAGCTGTTAAGTCACATAGTGCTCAGAGCCATTTGAACCATTTTGAACCAAGCTGCCTCGAAGTCGTTGTTTATCGCGTTTTTGTCTAATAGAACAGCCCTCCCTTCACGCCAATCCTGTTAGCATATAAGACATCCCTTTCACCATCTTGGCTCTTTTTTTGTGAGTGCACGTCACCCCATAATGACCTGCTTTTTTCGTCGAGGAATCCTACGCTACAGTTTTCCCGCTAGGCTAGGATCGACTTTGATGCTGGTTCTTTGTTTACCAAAGTGGTCCTCAGTGACTCTGTGGAGCACATTGGTTCCATTTTCTCGCAAGACATCACCAAGCTCCTTCATGTATGTCTCACCATGAGCTATTTTACGTGGAATGGCAACTTCTACAAGCAGCTGGAAGGCGTCGCCGTGGATAGTTGTCCTGTTAATCCAGTGGTGGCCAACGTCTTCATAGAACATTTCGAAGCACAGGTGCTGGACTTGGCAACCTTTAAATCTAAGGTGTGGTACAGATGTGTCGATGATACCTTCGTTATGTGGAGCCGTAGTGGCGAATAGGTCGCTAACTTAAAAATGGTTCAAATCGCTTTGAGCACTATGGGACATAACTTCTGAGGTCATCAGTCTACTAGAACTTAGGACTACTTAAACCTAACTAATCTAAGGACATCACACATCCATGCCCGAGGTAGGATTCGAACCTGCGACCATAGCAGTCGCGCGGTTCCAGACTGTAGCGCCTAGAACCGCTCGGCCACTCCGGCCGGCTCGCTAACTTACTAAGACACTTGAACAGCTTCCATGCCCACATAAAATTTACTATGGAAGTGGAAAAGGAAAAAAAAAACTACCATTTCTCCATGTGCTGGGCAAAAGGGATGGCGAAAACCTGGGACACAGAGTGTATCAAAAACCGACACACACGGATCGATACCTCCACATACTGTTGAATCACCACCCGAGCCAGAAAGAGGCATGCTTAATACGCTCGCAACGTGAGCAAGACAAATATGTGACCCGTAGCAACTCAGACGCGAAATGCAACACCTGGGAGTGTTCTGAGGACCAATGGGTACTCAACAAGTTACATTAGAAGTATAACAGAGCCAAACACTAGGCGAAGTGACAGATTGGGCAAAAGAAATGTCGGTATGACCTTTCTACCACAGATTCCCAGAGTGACGAACAGAATTGGTCGTATATTGCGCAAACACGGGGTAAAGACTATTTATAAACCGACAAAGAAAGTCATAGAGTGTCTCAGATCGGAGAAAAGGGACCCACTTGCAATGTTGGGAAAATACCGCATACCATGTACATGAGGAAAAGTTTATGTTGGAATGACTGGACGTACAGTGAACACCAGAATCACAGAACATAAGCGGAACTGCAGTTTGGGGCAGATGGAGAAATCGGCTGTGACGGAGCACGCTCTGTGTGAGGCCGATCACATACTAAAATTCGCCGACAAGCAAGTTCTGGTCGTGGAGGAGAGCTATCACGCCCGCTTGTTCAGAGAAGATATTGAAATACACAAACATGAGGATAGTTTCAACAAGAAAGAAGACAGCCTCGAGGTGAATGGATCCTGGATTCCCGTGCTGCAGCGAACGACTGTTGCAGGTGGCAAAGGAAGAACCGCGCCGGAAATAACCACGGAAAAGACGTTGAACGTTGGCGCGCCAGGTATATATTACTTGCGGCCGCGATCTCGATTCCAGTCCACCACCAGAAATGGAGAGTGAAGCTTTGACAATGCCAGCCACTCGAGTTGGCGAAACACCAGAAAAATCTTTAGACGAACGTCGCCCAAATAACCCGAGACAGGCAGTTTGTCAATCACGATAATGTACGCCCAGTACTTAAAAATGAAGATAATTAAGCCTAACTGATGAAATACTTCGACTGAACTACGAGAGACGGAGACACAAAAATGTTAAGGAAAATGAAGGAGTATAGTAATGTAAGTCACTCGGAAATTAAATCAAATAGGACGTGCGAGAAGTCTAAAGTGATATGGATACAGGGAAAGTGAAGAAATCTAAATGGTCGTAGACAGGATAGATTCAGCATGCAAAATAATAATAATAATAATAACAATAATTTTCTAAGAATTTAAACGTAGAGAGGGGAGAGAGTAGTCGGAAAGAGTACTTCGATGACTTTTACAGGCAGACAGAGGAGTGTGTGGGCGGGGGCGGGGGCCGTGGGAATGGGGGAGGGAAGGGGATTTGGGGGGGGGGTGGAATGTTTGCTGACGTGTTTAGAGAAAAAATTAGGTTCGGTTTGGAGTACACAGGGAAACCTAGTATCAGAGTCAGAATTTGAAAGAGATTTGGAAGATTGGTATGAATCAAGGCAGACAGGATTTGTTAAATCATAAGTGCAACCAAATAATTATTCAGGTTAAAGCTGCGGGTCTATGAGACTGTAAACATACCATCGGACTTCCAGAAAAACAGTATCCACACAATCCCAAAGATGGCAACTGCAGTTAAATGCGAGGCGTTTCGGACAGTCAGCGTTTCAGCTAATTCATCCAAGCAGATGAGCAAAACAAAAAAGAAAATTGAGAATACGTTAGAAGACGATCAGGCTGACTTTAGAAAAGATAAAGGCAACAGAGAGGCTCTTCCAACGTCACTCTTGCAGATGAAAATCTTTGTCGGCTTGGAGAAAGCCCTAATGATGTTGTGGTGCAATATCTACGTGATTCGAAGGAGGCAGATCTACTCTGTAGGGAAAGATGGGTAATAGACAATATTTGCAAGAACTGAGAGGGGGCAAACGACAAATGTGGAACACCAAAAGAGTATAGCTCGGATTAAAATAACTGGTATGCGGTGTCTCTCCACTACTCATGAAACTGCCCATCGAAGAAGCAATTAAGGAAGTACTGGAAGGAGCTGCTGAATGAAATGATCTACTTAACATAGAATGTGAATAGTAAAGCAAAAAAGTCGAAAATATTGAGGAGCAGTAGATGTGTGATTAGATGCAAACTTAAATTAAAATGTTTATTTGTGACCACAAACAATCATCAAGCCACAGTCGTAAAACTATAAATTTTTTAAAGGGTTATATTACTAGTTTCGATGCACTGAGTCGTCATTTTCAAATGTAATCGCAAATTTGGAAAACTGCATTAATAATTGCAACCACACTTCTTTCAAAAATTACGAAAATTACACTAAATCCTGCAGTGGTGCAAGGATTATTTTGCAAACAAAGGCTATCATGTCGTAATCTTATAACGCGCAGCAAGCCCAAAACTAGAACGCAGCACGCAATCGTACTGTGTTCTGCTAATGACATCTTACAAAGACGATGTACTCCCATTTGGGGCTAGCACAAAACAAGGTTAGTGATACATTTGAAAGTGACGACCCAGTGCGTGGAAACTAGTTATGTAACCTTTTAAAAATTTTATTGTTTTAGTGACTGTGGCTTGACGACCGTTAGTGGTGTCAAATAAACAATATAAATTGTATTCAGTCGCACTCTTTGACGACAGTTATGTCGAAATACAAAAACATAAAATAGAATATCACTGAATGGGAGAACCGAAGGTATTATGTGTACTAGGAAGGAAAATAAGGCACGGCGGACAAAGCAAGAACGAGTGTGAATCACATCAGTACAGGTAAAGAGGGCATTCCTCCCCAAAATTAGTCTACTAGGACCGAATAAAAGTTTTAATTTGAGAAGAAAATTAAGGACAGCGTTTTATGGAAGTGAAGCGAGGACTGTGAGAAAACCGAAACAGAATAGAAATGAAGCGTTTGAGATGTGCCGCTGCAGAAGAATGTTGAAAATCAGGTGGACTGATGAGATAAAGAATGAGGAGATACTCCATAGAATCGTCGAGGAGAGAAATATGTGAAAAAAAACTAAAAGAAGGGATAGTATCATAAGAAATGTGTAATGACAACAGGAAATAACTCCCATGGTACTAGAGGGAGCCGTAGTGAGCAAAAATTGTAAGGAAAGTTACTGATTAGAATACGTATAAGCAGGGAAAAATTGAAGATTAAGGTTTAGGTGCTACCCTGTGATGAAGGGACTGCGAGTAGCATCAAACCAGTCAAAAGACTGTCTTGTTTCGTAGTTTTCTATCTACATCTACATGACTACTCTTCAGTTCACACTTAAATGCCTAGCAGAGGGTTCATTGAACTGTCACAGACTGTTTCTCCACCGTTACATTCCGGAAAAGCGCGCAAGAAAAACGAACATACATCTTTGCGTGTGAGCTTTGATTTCGCATATTTTATTCCGTTAATTATTTCTCCCTATATATTTGGGATTCAAAACAATGTTTTTGCATTCGGAGGAGAAAGTTGGTAATTGCAATTTCGTAAAAAGATCAACCCGTAACGACAAATGCCTCACCACAATTCGTGTATCATATCCGTGACACTCTCACCCTTGTTTCGCAAAAATACAAAACGATCTCCCCTTCTTTGAACTTTTTCGATATCCTCCGTCAGTACTATCTGGTAAGGAACCTATATCGCGCAACAATACTCCACAAGAGGACGTACGAGCCTAGTGAAGGCAATCTCTGTAGCAGGCCTAGAGGTTACGCATCTTCTAAGTTTCCTGCCAATAAAATGCAACCTTTGGTTCATTTTTCCCATAACATTTTCTTTGTCATCGTTCCAGTTTAAGTTGTTCGCA
This sequence comes from Schistocerca americana, assembly GCF_021461395.2. Taxonomy (NCBI): domain Eukaryota; kingdom Metazoa; phylum Arthropoda; class Insecta; order Orthoptera; family Acrididae; genus Schistocerca; species Schistocerca americana. Next base: position 1,055,268,914 of record NC_060119.1, read on the forward strand.
GTTGTAATCTCTTGGTATTTATTTGAACTGACAGCCTTTAGATTTGTGTGATTTATCGTGTGACCGAAATTCAACTGATTCTTTTTGGTGCTCGTGTGAATGACCTCACACTTTTCATTATTTACAGTCAGTTACATTAGAATGTCCAAACATCCCATTCTGACAGAACAGTACTGCTGGGAAATCATAGACTCTACATCACCATTGAAACTTCTTCCACAATCACCGCTGAAGTAGGCAGTGAGTGTCGGGATGGATGACGCAGCGGTAGGCAAACAAATCCACATTACGCTACGAATTGCCACCGCCTTGGTTCGGGAAGTTAAAAATGAAGTTGGTATTATTTCTATTCAACGTTTGTTGCCACATCTCAGCAACATCAGCGAAGGCAGTGTCGACAGACGTGGAAAATAATCGCAACTATCCCGCCATTCATCAGGAGGAATTTATGGGATAAAGGAAAGGCTTCAATAAGATCTCTCGCATACTTCAGCAATGCCTCGGTTATTGCACTACCCGAAATAGTGAATGGTATACAGTTCGTTACGCGGCTCTGCTCTTGGTGCTTACAACAGGTTTACTGAAATTGTGCGTAGACATAGAACAATTCAGGCATCATGAGTAAATTCGTTGGTCCAAAATTGTTGTCTAAAAGTAATTATTAAGGAAAAAATCTTGCATAAGTTCACATCGGCAGACAGAGAGGAGTGCAAACGCTGTTATTTGGATAATTGCACCCATATGCTTACGTCATAAAATACTTGAGCGTACAACATTACATGTCATTATAGCATTTGAGGTTTATTGGGATTACAGATGCTTTAAGGATCGATGACTATGCGATGGGCAGTAATTTCCCCGTTGTGGTGTTCCGCAAAGTTACGACATCGATCTGAATTAATAGTTAATCGCGCTGGCTATTTCCTACAGAAAGTTCTGAATATTGTACCAAACAGCAACTTTTCAGAAATAATAACAATTTTCTTTTGCAATTTTCAAAACAAAACTAAGGATTACAGTAATTATCTGCTTTTGGCAAAGTAGAAATGTAAAGTAAACAAGTGAGCAATCACCTACATGAGTCTGACATGTATTAGGTGCGTACATCATGTAATGAAGCAGTAAGTAGATTTTGCCAACCATAAATAAGTGTGTCTTCTCAGTTTTACTAAATTATTTAAATGAATCGTGTTTTTAAGTACGTGAAGTGCTCTTGGCTGGAAGCCAGAACAATCGTTTCCTATATACCTGCAGAACTGACTTATTCCCGTTGTTTTGTATTAATTAATACGTACGGAAGCACTCTTCTATTAATAACTTTTGAAATTTGGTCAGCTTTCCACGCGGCGATTTCAGACTTGCTATGCTATTTTAATAAACAGAAAATAATCATTGTGCACGCCATTAGAAAAGTAACTGAAACTCTGTATCAGTGCTCCAAGTAAAGTATTCCCTAGAACACAGCAAGTGTCGCAAAGTCAACGGAACGTTCTTTATTTTAATCATTGATCTTACGAGAGGGTAATTTTTGAACGAAATTATTGAAAACAGTAAACACTGATTTCTTCAGCACAGGAGGAAAAGATTGGGAAAATGCTGTTAATTATCGTAATCACTAAACCTCTGCTAGGAACTTCTCGTAAGACAAATGTTATGAGCCGTTAAAAAAAATTACAAACCTGTAATGTTCATAGACGGCACGGATGCTATGCCGCCTTGGAAAAAAAGGTCACTAATGGAACTGTTTTAGTCTCTGCGTCATATTTAAGCTGGGCAGTACGTGAGACTCAATATCGGTGATCATAATCGTTCCAGGAAAGTGCTGGAAAGCTTTGCGACACCAATTGAGTAGTAGTTGCGCTGCTACATTTCACACAGCACTTGGAAAAGCTACCAAAGCGACTTAGAAGTTCCTCGAAAAAAAAAAGAATTAAACACAAAGTATTGTTATGAAAATGAGTGAATGGGCAAAAAATCGATTATTGGTACACAGGAAAACCACCAGTCCAAAAAGCTATTACTTTTCGTAATATAGATATCGTAAATAGACTTTAAACACGTAAGAAAAAGACTGTGTTGAGGAGTAAGCAATATTTCACTTCCTAGTGTACGCTACGTGATCTCAGTACTCTCTAGTCTATATTACTAAACGACTAACCCAATGAACGATCATTCGGAACCTATTGGAGACTGCTTATCTAAAGGCTTGCAGGGGCAACAAAAATTTGATTTTCATTGTTTCATATCATTATTAACCGAATTTAAAAAGTCCACTCATTAAAATGTATAATCTTGTGTTAAAGGTTTAACACCTTAAAAGAAGTGTTAAGTTAGAAACAGTGTATATGAGGCAGCGGAACTGACGACGCACAAATTATCCAGAATATATTCACGAATGAGAGCGCTTAGCGACTTGCAGTAAATTTTACACGAAAGTAAAGTCTTGGCGAAACTTTTTCTCGCTAATGCCGCTCCCGAAATAATAAAGTGAAAAAGATTTATCACTTATTACATTTTCGCCTATTGTGCAGTACAACCTCGACATCAGGCATGATGTTTTAATTTATTACGTTTTTCACAACTAACACTATTTGCAACACACTTAGCAGACAGTATCTATACCATTGATTGTACGTTCAAAATTACATCATTGTATGACGCATATTTCAGGAGATATGACGTCATAAACATAGAGAAGCATGAAAAATTTTTCTTCGTTCAAATACATGGGCTATATTCGTTCAGAATTTGATACTGAGAGCACTTAGCGACCTCCAACAAAATTACGAACCTTTTCTAAACTTTTATCTCTGTTACATGCGTAACGTCATATATTCAACAAATTAATTCACTTTAAAGTAACCAGACGTTTTAAGCTGTTTTACACATGAGAGTACGATACTTTGAGGAATGGGGTGTTTGTTTACTAGTGACACATAACATGTTTTTGCTCTCTAATTCGCTTACATTGCTATTAACGTATTGTGTGTTACTGGTAGTTACTCCCAGAGTTGTTGGATATTTTATAGGCAGTAGTGACTGCAAAGGCCGGAGACTACATGTTTAATAGATCGGGAGCGTGTTTACAGGCGCATGCGTGCAGTGCTGGGCCCCTGAGAGTGACAACAGAGTGCGTGGAGAGTAAGCGGAGCAGGTACGCACCGTGCAGGAGGCATGGCCATGGTGCGGGCAGCTCGGCATCCCAGTCCGCGGACGGCCACGGCGGCAGTGGCGTCTGGACGCTGGTCAGCTAGGCGGCGTCGGCGCCGACCCACGGCCCAGGGTTGCTACGGACGCCGCCTGCGCGCCGACGCCGACGCCAGGGTAGAGCGACGCGGGGGCAGGTGGGAACAAAGGAAGGGGGCGGCAGAGGGGGTGGGGGCAGCGGGGGGCGGTGATTCACGAGCACGCGGCCGCACGCACCTGCGCCAGGGGGTCCCGTACCCGCGTCACGGACTGCCGCCTCCACTGGACTTTCCCTTACCGCTCCTGCAGTCGAGATTGTGGCTCTGTTTGTTCCGGTCCACCCGAGTGAACATAAGGGCAGTAACCTCTAAAAACTTACGAGGGTCACTCCAAAAGAAATGCACACTTTTTTTAAAATCTATCTTTTATTCTACATGTTTTACAGTGTGTAGATACATCCTTTAGGAACAATATTTTCATTTCTCCTCATAATTTCTATCCCTTTCAACAGCCTTACGCCATCTTCGAACCTGCGCCTGTATACCCTCGCGGTAAAATTGTGGACCAACCTGTTGGAGCCACTGCTTGGCAGCGTGCACAAGAGTCAACATCTTCAAACCTTGTTCCACGAAGAGAGTCTTTCAGTTTCCCAAAGAGATGAGAGTCACATGGAGCCAGGTCAGGACTGTAAGGCGGCTGGAGTGGCCGTGCGGTTCTAGGCGCTACAGTCTGGAGCCGAGCGACCGCTACGGTCGCAGGTTCGAATCCTGCCTCTGGCATGGATGTGTGTGATGTCCTTAGGTTAGTTAGGTTTAATTAGTTCTGAGTTCAAGGCGACTGATGACCTCAGAAGTTATGTCGCATAGTGCTCAGAGCCATTTGAATCAGGACTGTAAGGCGGGTGTTTCAGTGTTGTCCACCCGAGTTTTGTAATCGCTTCCATGGTTTTTTGACAGACATGTGGCCGTGCATTGTCGTGCAACAGCAAAACGTCCTGCTTTTACCGATGTGGTCGAACACGACTCAGTCCAGCTTGAAGTTTCTTCAGTGTCGTCACATATTCGTTCAATGTGATGCGTCTGTCAGCAGTCACCAATCCGTTAACTTGTCCGCAGCTCGTGGTCGTGCGGTAGCGTTCTCGCTTTCCACGCCCGGGTTCGATTCCCGGTGGGGTCAGGGACTTTCTCTGCCTCGTGATGACTGGGTGTTGTGTGATGTCCTTAGGTTAGTTAGGTTTAAGTAGTTCTGAGTTCTAGGGGACTGATGACCATAGATGTTAAGTCCCATAGTGCTCAGAGCCATTTGAACCATTTGAATTCGTTAACTCTCTGCACATTGTCTGGAATGTGTGCAGTACGAGGCCTGCCGCTGCGAGGACCATCCTCAATATTGCCGTGCCCGCTTTCATCACGTAACCTGCTTGCCCACCGACTAACTGTACTGCGATCGACAGCAGCATCTCCATACACCTTTTTCAACCTCTTGTGGATGTTTCCCACTGTCTCGTTTACACAGCACAGGAATTCTATGACAGCACGTTGCTTCTGACGAACGTCAAGTGTAGCAGCCATCTTGAAGACATGCTGTGACGGCGCCACTCACGGGAGCAGGTTGAACTAAGTTTGAAAACAAGCGGGAAGAATCTATCTACACACTGTAAAACTTTCACACATGCAGAATGAAAACTGTATTTTTACAAAAATAGTGTGCATTTCTTTTGCATTGACTCTCGTACTAACCTCCGTCCGAACAGGCCTCGGAAGGCCCAACGGTACCGACCGACCGCCGTGTCATCCTCAAAATTAGGTTTCACTGGATGCTGATATGGAGGAAGAAAGGACGATCAGTGTTTAACGTCCCGTTGAAATCGTGGTCATTAGAGACGGATGCGGATATGGACGGGCATGTTGTCGGCACACCGCTCTCCGGGCCGTTGTCAGTTTTCTTGATCAGAGCCGCTACTTCTCAATCAGGTAGCTTCTCAATTGACCTTAGAATTGCTGAGTGCACCCCGCTTGGCGACAGAGCTCGGCAGACCCCGACGGTCATCCACCCAAATGCAATCGGTGCCCGACAGCACTCAGCTTCGGTGTTCTGACGGGAACTGACGCGTAGCAGCTCACAAGTTAATCAACAAGCGCACTACATCCTTGTTAAGTGCAGTTGTCGAAATACAGTGGTAGGACTGGGACACTATTTCGGCTGAAAAAACATTACGTGCTCTAGGCGCATGTGCATCGCTGCAATAATAATAATAATGGTGACATAAATTATAGTCTTTATAGTGTAGCACTAAAGACAGTCCTGATAATCATCATCCAGGAGACTGAATTCAAATGTTCAAATGTGTGTGAAATCTTATGGGACTTAACTGCTAAGGTCATCAGTCCCTAAGCTTACACACTACTTAACCTAAATTATCCTAAGGACAAACACACACACCCATGCCCAAGGGAGGACTCGAACCTCCGCCGGGACCAGACTGAATTCATGACCAAGATCAAGGAAGACCCCTCGACGATTCCGCTAGAAGACGCCACCATAAGAAAAGTACCTGCAGTCAAGCAACTAGAAGAGTGGATCTCTGCAAACTAGAGCGAGAACCTAGCTATAAACACCAGATGCAACAAATCTGAAGGAGCTTACCACTCCTGCAAGGAATATCTACTAGTCCAAGTACCAAGCCATTCTGTTCTCTTGTCCAATATTTTCCGGTGTCACAGATTTATCTTAATGCCATATATTAGCTGGTATTTTCTTCGTCAATTCACACTTCCTTATGTGCCATAGCATTTCCTGCTTCCCTGTTTGTGCCAGTCCTGTTCGTTATTGTAATCGTTCCGGCCAGCTTCCGGCTCCAGCGGCAAAGGGGTTTTTGTTCGGCCTGGAGGTGGTGGGCCGGTCTTTCCCTAATTGTCCTAAATGTGGTGGTCGGAACCGAGAAGGCTGAATTTAAGAGCAAGTATATTCCCCGTCAAGGCCGATGTTTCTCAAAACTCACAGAAAAAAAAGGTTCAAATGGCTCTTAGCACTATGGGACTTAACATCTATGGTCATCAGTCCCCTAGAACTTAGAACTACTTAAACCTAACCTAACCTAAGGACATCACACACATCCATGGCCGAGGCAGGATTCGAACCTGCGACCGAAGCGGTCTCGCGGTTCCAGACTGTAGCGCCTAGAACCGCTCGGCCACTCCAGCCAGCCTCACAGAAAAACTGAAAGTTCCTGACAGGAACCACATCTTGCAGAAGGGCTGTAGAAAAAATTGAAAATGGCCAATCAGAATATCAGCATTCTGCTCCTGATTCTGATTGGCTGAAATGGATAACCGTTAAAGAATTTTCTGATGTGGTTTCGAGCAAGGGACATCGATTAGTCGAACGGTAACCCTCCCATGTGTTGGAGCAGTGGTCTTTCTGGAGTGGAGGTCCTGAGTCTGGAATATTACTGATTTCTGTATCTGGAGACTTAGGGCTCTACGAAGTATTTTCTGAGAGAACTGGCGAGGCAGGAGAGTGTTGTCTTTTAGCGACTGTGGGCTCACTGTTAGCAGGCAGACTCCTCAAACTAAGTTGCGAAGCCAAGTAGTTCAAATGGTTCAAATGGCTCTGAGCACTATGGGACTTAACATCTATGGTCATCAGTTCCCTAGAACTTAGAACTACTTAAACCTAACTAACCTAAGGACAGCACACAACACCCAGCCATCACGAGGCAGAGAAAATCCCTGACCCCGCCGGGAATCGAACCCGGGAACCCGGGCGTGGGAAGCGAGAACGCTACCGCACGACCACGAGATGCGGGCAAGCCAAGTAGTTATTAGGAGGGTTGGTGTTTTAGTGAAAGAGACAGACTTGGCAAAGTATTCGGTGCAGCCAATGAATTACATCCGTATCTCCGGTATATCGAGCGTGGTTTTTGTGTCAGTTTTCCTGTCTAGATTCAGAAGTGCATTCCTGTTTTGTCGACATGGATGTTATCGGCATAAGTTACGAGGAGTCAACTGGAGGCGAGTGGTTGGTTCCCGGAATTTCTCTTATTCCCTTTGGTATCGGGAGAAGTTTTAACCCTGTCTAGAGCGTCAAAGCAAGGTTGTCAATCCTTTTTTAGAGTCGTTTTACGCGTGCATCTGGCAGAGAATTAACTCAGGCCGCCGAAAATGTTTCCAATTAAATCCGCGGGAAAAGTACGACGAACAATTGGTCTCGCGCGCCTCATATCTCCAAGAATGCGTTGATTCTGGCCGTGGCTACGCGCGTGCCGTCCCAAGAGCATACTTTCTATGCTCTGTGGTTCAAATGGCTCTGAGCACTATGGGATTTAACATCGGAGGTAATGTGTCCCCTAGACGTAGAACTACTTAAACCTAACTAACCTAAGGACATCACACACATCCACGCCCGAGGCAAGATTCGAACCTGCGACCGTAGCAGCAGCGCGGTTCCGGACTAAAGCGCCTAGAACCGTTCGGCCATATGCTCTGTGCTGACGGCATTTGAGCTCCGGGGTGCGGACGATAGAAGCATTTCACATCTGCGCTCGCCTCTATTACGTAGTCTACTCCTCTCAAACGTCATTGACATTTTTTTTTCTGGTTTTGATTAACCTTAGTAGCTAATTCCTTTTTCGCATCCACTGAAGGTGTGCTTCCTCATACCTCATCCCTCTCCCTCGTTCACTGCTTCTATCCTCCTCCACAATCACAATTAGGAGGATACTAAATGAGTTTTCCTCTTCACTGAATCCGTGTTTTGCACCAATATAAGGCTGCACCTCATAGTAAACATTTCATATTAAACATTTTCTTATGTGCTTATGAAAGAGGCAACATGTATTTTCCTTTTGTTATAAAATAATTTCTTTGATCATTAGTGTTCTCATTAATTCGTTGCGTATCAGATCTCTGCATCCCAAATACATAAAAATCATCTTTTGCTTCACCGTTGCTCTCAATTACCAAGTTTATCTTCCTTTATATGTATGCGTGATATCTGTTCATTCGGACATCTGCGAAGGAACAGACACCACGCGGAATCTTCAGCTGTGATACATGTTATGCAAATTGAAGGTGGTGAGGGGGATGAAGGAAAGGGAAGGGAAGGAACTATCAATGTCCTTTCCTTCATCCCAACTCCATCTTCAACTTACATACTATGTATTACAGCTGCGGATTCCACGGGGGATGAAGGAAAGGGAAGGGAAGGAACTATCAATGTCCTTTCCTTCATCCCAACTCCATCTTCAACTTACATACTATGTATTACAGCTGCGGATTCCACTTGGTGGCTATTCTTGCGGACATGCTCGAAATAACAGATACCATGCATTCACATCCCTGATTCACCTCTATGGGGAATGAATCCACAACCTTCAGTGTGGATGTACAATTATGTTCGACCTCCTGTGGGAATGTCAAAGCAGCGAGCATTCGGGATGTGGACAGAGACTGCAGGTAGGTGGCGCTTGGTGAGAATGGAGATCGGCCGAGAAGCGTGGCGGGATAGTTCACGCAATTTTCTGGGTGGCACAGCGGTTAACGCAACTGCCTAGTAAGCAGGTGATACCGGGTTCGAATCCTCGACTTGTACATATTTTTACTTGTTGCCCCTGACAATGCACAAAGTTCCGATGCAGCTGATATCAACAGTTCCTTCCCTTTTCTTTCTTCATCCCCCCTCCACCTTCAATTTACATAATTACCTTCCTTTGTATCGCGCTAGTTACCAATCTCTTTTTCATATTTACCATCTTACCGCGCTGTGAACAGCTGATCTTCAGTTCCTAAAACAGCTATCGCTTATCACCTGATCTAATATTGTCACTTCATCAGCGAGCCATGTAATAGCGGTTCTCTTGTCCCAGAGGACAATGCTTCGTACACTGTCTGACAAAAAAAGTGAACCAAACAGAAGGGGAGGAGGAATGGAATGAAACTTCACAGGTTGAGAGGACATGTGATAATATTTCGATGTTTAAAAAATCCAATCCAGTTTATAAAGAACTTGGCAATATGAGTCCACTTACTAATATGGATGCATGCACTGATCTGTTGGGAACGGTAGGTATCATATCGACGTTTTTCCTCTTCTCAGGCAAACTAGCCAACAACTGTTGTAAATGGTACTTGGTACCTTTGGTACTGGTACTGGGACGGAGCTGACTCCTGTCCTAGTCCCACACATGTGGGCAGACGCAGATGAGAAGGGGTTACGATGTGCTCGGTGCAAAATATGGCGTTCCTCTCTTGCCGTGGTCAGACTTGTTCTATTGTAACCATGACGACGACTGTGCCTGGCTCCACCTGCCCATGCAGTTCAAAGTCGAGCCTCAGAACGGCGCATATACAGAAAGAAAATCAGAGGTCGGCTCCTCTGATTGGCGTGAAGTCAAGCGTTGCGCTCGACGCCATGTTGAAACCAAGTAAATGTGAAACGATAGCTGCTTACTATTACGGCTCGAAATGAACCTTCTTACGAAACGGAACTATTCTATTTATTTATTTAACCTGGCAAGATTAGGCCCATCAGACCCTCCCTTACATCTAACCAGGCATTCTACTTATCATACTTCCATATGTTTTAGTAGGCATGTTGAACTACATCTAGTACAAAAGGTGAAATAAACAATTACAAACGCACACTTGGAAAAATAAATACATATATATATATATATATATATATATATATATATATATATATAGTTTATATTCGTAGATGATAAGTACTGCTATAATTAGACATTATGATACAGACAGATTTTAGATAGGAGTGCTAGCAGCAGGGGGTATGAGGGAGACCGATGGTGAAGGGAGGAGAAGAATAGGGACATGATGAAACATAATTAATGAAATATAAAGGAAAAGAAGATTGCGTGGCTAATGGAGACGGAAGAAGAGGAAGAAGAGAAAAGAGCAAGATAGGAGACACTAGCTTTGCTATTTGACAGAGGGGAAGATTGGCCTCGTACATTAACTTTGTGGAACTCGTTATGAGGATGATAGTACGAAATGCTTCAACCTCTTCTTAAAAGCAGCAGGGGATTGAATTTTGCTCAATGTGGCAGTTTGTTCCAGAGGAGGACAGCGGCAACAGAGAATGAGTTTGCAAGTGTTTTGTTTTGGAGTGGACACAGTTAGGATACCAAATAAAAGTGACTTCGTGTTTATATTATGATGGCATGAAAGGTGTTTAATCTCTGAAGTGAGGTACTGGGGTGCTTGCGCGACGAGGAGTCGGCGAAGTAGACGTAGAGTGTGGTAGTCACGCAAATTTGTCCGGCCGCAGCCACCCTAGCTGCGAGTATGAAGCACTAACATGATCATATCGGCGAATGTTACAGGTGTAACGCACACAGACATTCACGGTTAGTTCTAACCGTCTTTTGTTTTTACTACTCATGCCTTATTGAATTACATCACAATAGTGGAGGTTCGGTAGAACGAGTGCTTGCACGAGTAGTCGTTTCACGCCATTTGGAAATATGTTCCGAAACTTTTTGAGAGCATAGAGACAAGCGGACGTCTTCCGGCACACTGCGACTTGTAGCGTTGCTCTCGGGGGACGAAAATAAAAAGAATTGTTACTTTTTTTTTAATGTCGAAAAAGTGAATATTTTGGTGTGCCACTTGGCAACAGAATCAGGGATTTATTACGCTATTATAATAACATACGTTGACCATTAAATACCTGAATAAGAGCAGCATATTGATATATATATATTTGAGATCGTTCTGAAGAAACATTATCATTTCTGTGCATTTTTATAGTCGCGATGTAGTCATACCCGGATCAACACTACGGGACCAGAAGATTTATAGACTTTAAAAGAAAAGCAACACTACACAAAAAAGTTGGTTCAGAAATAATAGGAAAGCGATAATGTTCCTTCTGCCTCATGCTGCGTTCGGCCCATCAGCGTGATCGTAATTTCTGATGATGAAGTAACACAAAATAATTATAATTCAAGTAAATGAGGAGATGGAATCATCAAGGTTAATTTACGAAAATAAGCACACTTATCTTTAACACACGTTTTTTTTAATGCTACGTACCTTTTCATATTAAATTACAATAGATGACCATAGTGGTTAAATACTTTATACATAACAGTCAAAGTTCAGTCTGTGCGCGCGCACGTGACCATAGCTTTCTTGCAGAGCGTTGATTTCGCGCTTGAGGTGCCGTGCGTCGCTTTTGTTCGGCGGATCGTGGCTTTGTGCTTTTTAGATTGCTGGAGGGAGCTTCTGCCACCGAAACTGCCTCACATCACTTCCTGTCCACTATCCAGTTACGGATTCACAGGTAAGTGGTAGCTACCGCTGCAATTGCATGTGTGGAATGACACTGATTATTACACACTGCACACATCAATGAATTTTTTCTTTTTTACACATATGGTGCAGTAGAATACTGCCACTGAAAATCGTCGAACTTTAAAACTTCACTTGCACTGTGGTGAGCGTCTGCGTGAACGGTGTATTAAAAGAAATTCTCGCTTCATAACATCACACGGTGTTTACAAGTTGATTTACATACTAATATTTACAAGAGTTCATTTAAATCGAGAAATAATCTAATTGACCACTTTGAATAAAAACAGTTGTTTCTTAATTAGTCTTTTTTTTTATTTATGCCTACGGTCATAGGTAGGCTATTATAAGTCCTTTTTGTTTGACCAAATTCATTCCAATCTCCTTTACAAATTAATTTCATTCATAGTAATCTTTATCACGCTTGCTTATTCATTTTGTAGGCCCAATACATTTTTTTTCAGTGCTCGTCTTATTTAGTTACTTGTGATGGGAGCTTCATTTATGTCAAAAGTTTTTCTCGTATGTGCTTGTCTTTAAAGAAAGTTCGATGACAGATTTGAAAATAGCAATTCCGCCTCGGGATTTCGTGCGGAAATACAAACAGTCGAAAAAGAAAAATGGGCAAAGCGGGCCTACTCGCGGATCGTCGACAGAATTTAAATTACTCCTCTACCAGGTCGAAAATTTAATTTACATTGCGCATTACAAAAGCAATTTGCGCGTCGCGAACCTACTCATTTTTATATGTAGTGCCTCACTTCCTAAGCACACGTGCATCTTTACAAGTTGACCCTGAGGATTGGATAGGATCAAGGATCTTAAAGGATTTGCACTTAGGAAAGGGATTCAATAATCACAGAGAAAACAATAAATATTGCAGTGCGCACTTAAAATAAAATCTATCACCTCAAGCATTTATATCTAATACGTATCTTGCTGCAGCTTGCTTACTACTCTTTGCTCATTTCTTAGCCTAAGTCAAGTTTATGCATTACGCATTTGGGTATTAATTATCATTTGTGTATATAAGCCTCTCACTAGAGTGTTGTTGTTTGCTGCTGTCGCGACCTGTGAAGCTTGGGCGAGACCCTTATTCTATTTGCTGCTAACTTGTGAATTTGCAGTATCGCTAATGCTCAATAGTACCGTGAAGTTGCCATAATAAACCATGTTACTCATATGTTCTTTTACTCAGCTTGTTTATAGTCTGAACTCATCTTACTTTGCGTTATATAATAAACTTCCTTTTTATTCCATCACGCTTTTACTTAAGGTTAACGTCAGGCCTTTTTTAGAACAATTGCACTGCGTTATCAATCTGTTCATGTTTAATCCTAGGTATCTGTTTACTTCAAAGAGATGTTATTTCATCGCTGGCACAGCACTGTGCTGGAAGTTACAAGTTAAATCTACCGACTGTTTTGCGCTAACAGGTGGTGCCTTATTTACGTCACATTTGAAAATAGGGAATAACCTCATGGAATCGAATCTTTTCACACAACTTTCCTCTTTTGTCTGGACGTTTAAGTATTTCCTTTTAAAACAGGTAATTAATTTGTCCTCGATTAAATTTCACTTACTAATACTAAGCACATATAATCATCATTTTCATATTACTATTTAGTGAGAGAAGTGCATTATTCGCTCCTTCCTGCTCATTCTCAAATTACTACTTAGCGAGAGAAGTGCATTATTCGCTCTTTCCTCTTTCCTCATTTTAGTACCTCGGGGCTAATTAATACCTCTCGAGTACATCATTTTTCTTACATACTAACTTATAACTAAAATTGAAAATCGCCTCTAGGACATGCCCTCCTGTTTACATAAAGATTATTCATGTAAATACTTGTCTACAACTTATTCTGTATTTTATTTTCCAGACACGTTGTTTTAATACATGAGGTTTCCTTTTAGCACCGGTTAACGTCCGTAGTCAGTTCAGTTCCGTTCTTGTTACTCATTGGTTAATCCTGATCTCCAATACCTTAGAATTTTTTTACAGCTTAAATTAACTTAATTTCTGGCGTTATAAAATTTTCTTAAATCATGATGGTGGAACAATCCTTTGATTTTATTAATGGCAGGGTCAGATAACAAATAGCAACCAATGTGTGGTTTCCTCATTATCACAAAGGGACCTTCATAAATGTGTTGCCACTTACGATTCTTCTTTAACAACAGGGATGGTTTAAAGTGAGTCCTGACTAATACCTTTTCGCCTTCTTTGAAATCTATAACTCTGTTTACCTTCTTATCAAATGCCTTTTTTCGGAGGTTAGCATACGTTGTCAATGAGATATGAGATAATAATGCATCTAAGACTAGCCTTACGCTACCATCTGATTTTAGTACAGACAATAAAGGACTCGAATAAGGTGAATGAGATACTTCTATCACATTCCAGCGTAACATTTTCCTGATCTCGCACTTGACAGCTTCTCGTCTCGCATATGGAATGAAATAGCTTGTTCTACAGTAGGTTGAATGGGGCAGTACATCCATTCGATATTCAAAGCCTTTTATTAGTCCAGGTTTCTGAGAAAATACTTGAACGTAATCTGTTAACAAATTGTAAAGCTCATTCTTCTGTTGTTTGGATAGTTCAGTGGACTCACTAGCTTTACAGTATAATTCATTCTGACCGGGAATTAGGTCTTTATACTCATCGTCATTAACACTTTCAGGATCTGTCACGTCTTCTGTCTGACTGTACTGTTGTCTTTTAGTCCATGGCCGTACTGCTATTTGAGGCACCCCAAAGTTTGTCTTCACCTTACTTCTTAACAAATTTACACTTACTTGTTGCTGGCTCGCTACTAGAGTACAGATTCCACACTCGATGTCAATTTTAGCTTTCGTCTGCCTCAAGAATTCCATACTCAGGATACATGGCACTGATAGGTTTTTAACAATAAGAAAAATGCACGTTACTGAAATAGACTCTATCTGGATTTGAAGCTGAGTCTGGAGATTTACACGTTGTGTTAGTGGACCAATTGCTCCCGATACGGTGCAACCTTGAATTGGAAGTGATAAAACTTTGCATACAGAGGATATTTGCTTAAATAAACATAAAGATAAGACATTTATATTAGCTCCTGTATCTACAATAGCTGTTACTGGTATGTTGGCAATTGATACTCTTATGGAAGCTTGAACTTGTTCGTCCCATACGTCATCATTGTCTTTCGCCTCAGTGTCTGCTACTAGATCATCCCGTAAGTTTGTCTCTTTGTCATACCTAATGGCTTTAATTTCGTGTGGACTAAGGGACAGGGTGCCCCCATTCAAACCTGCAGCATCCTCTAGGAGGCTCAAAGGTGCTGCTTTTAATTTTCCGCTCGACGTTTACTTTCCTGCTGATTTATATTTCTTAAAGTTTCTTCCGTCTGGAACTGGTGTTGGTTTTGTGGTACGAACTCGGTTGGAAATGGATCTTGTTGTCCTGGCGTATTCGCTTGCGCATAATAAATTTGCGTATTATGCGGGCGTTTAGGCTTCAGACTTCCCAAAGGTCCGTTCGCTTGTGCGTGAAGTGTATATTTTGTGGCTGAAAGGTATTTTGCTGTGGCTTGTGTTGATTGTAACCGTTACTGAAAGGTGTACATTGGTCTCCACCTTGATTATGCCATTTATTTCTTTTCCATTGACGATTTGAATCGTAAGACTGATCGTTTTGATGATTACCGCTGATCGGTTGCGTGTTTCCATATTGCTGGGGCTGTGTGTTATAATGTGCATTTTCGTATTGAGGTGGTGACGAATTATATATTGGATTGTATCTCTGGCCGTTATTGTACTTATTTTTGTATTTGCTGTAGGAGCACGTAGTGTGTTTATTTTTGAAACCGTTGTGGGGTTGGTACTGGCTGTCGCTGTGACGCGCTTTCGCTCGGCCACCATTGTTGCCTACGTATTCTGTATTGTGCTGGCCGCCTGCACTGAAGTGGGCGTTGCCAACATCAACTCTAGCGTCCTCGTAAATCAGATCTAACGAGTCTAACACAGATAGGAAAGTGTCCGTATCGTCCTCAGACACGTTTACTAACTTTTCTCTGATCGCAATCGGTAGCTTAGTTTTTAGAATCATAATAACGTCTTTGGCGGTGATCGGCGAATCCCAGAACTTGATTTTCGCTAAATACTTTTCAAAATTGTTAATTTTCACTTATGAACCGTTTGACAGCAACTGAATAAAACACAATTTTAGTGCCATACGCGTTTCGCCTTTATTTTCTGCAAGGCATCATCAGTGGCCTGGAATATGTACATATGTTAGCTATTTTATTTACATTTTTGTCACTGTGCCTATAGGTTATAAACAGTTCTGGTGGTTGGTATTGTGGTAATGTTTTGAACTGTACATACAGGTTGCGTAGACAGTTTCTTACATATTACGCTCCTGTTGCATTTTTGGTGTTGTTCTTCTTCCTATGAGCGCCAATTTGCTGTTTTTTCCGCATTCCACAGCACTATGCACTGAATGCTTGTTTTAATGCAATGTTTTGGTTTCTGTTGCCGAATGTCAAATGTTTTTGCCAAAGATCGAATATTACTGCCAAACTTATGAGTGTAACTGTTGAAGTATCTGTGGTCTGTTCGTGTATGCATTTGTGTGTGTGTGTGTGTGTTTTTGGTGTCGTATTAATTTAATTTAATTTTATTGTATTTATTTATTTATTTTTGTTTTTGTCCTGTGTATGTGTGTGTGTGTGTGTGTGTGTGTGTGTGTGTGTGTGTTTTGGTGTGATATATATATTTTTTGTGCTGTGTGTGTGTGTGTGTCTGTATTTTGGTATTATGTAATTTTTTTTATTTATTTTTTTTTTTTGGGGGGGGGGGGGGGGCTGTGTATGTGTGTGTGTGTGTGTGTGTGTGTCTGCATTTTGGTGTTATATATATATATATATATATATATATATATATATTATGTTATCATTTCCTTTATTAAGTGTAGTAGGGAGCCTGTGCTGATGTGTGTTTGTTCATTTATCACATGTTTGTTTTCTGCTATGGCTTTCTGGATGTGGAAGTTTTCTTGCATTTGTATAAGATGTTTGTCATGGTTGCTTATTCTCATTATTTTCATTTCTTGTTCCATGTTTGTAGGATGATGGTTGTAGTGTTTTAAATGCTCTGCAAATGTGGAATGGTTTGTTTCATACTTCCAACACCTGATATGTTCTTTGTATCTTGTTTCAAAATTCCTGCATGTCATGCCTATGTATACTGCATCACAACTTTGACATTCAAGTTTATATATTCCTGATTGTTGGAATTTGTCCCTCTTGGTAGCTGGCTGGCTTAGGTGTGATTGAAGGGTTTGCCCAGTCTTATATGCTATTTTGAAGCCCTGTCTCTTTAGGATGTTTGCAACTCTGTGTGTTAATTTATGTGTGTAGGTCATGGTGTACCATCTGGTTCTTTTCTGGGTGGTGTTGTCATTGTGTGTGTTTGTTGAGTGTGTTTGTAAGTTTTCAGCTTGTGAGTTCTTTTGTATTGTGGAAATGTTGTGTTTGCTTTTTATTTGTGATTTTATTTTTTGATTGAGCCTGTGTACCACATGTGTGTCATACCCGTTGTTCCTAGCTATTTGTATGATCGTGTTCATTTCTTGTTCATAGTTTCTCTTGCTGAGTGGGATTCTGTTTAATCTATGTAACATGTGTCTTAGTGCTGCAAGTTTCTGGCTTTGGGGGTGGTTGGATGTGGAATGTATTATTGTGTCCGTGGCTGTTGGTTTTCTAAAGATGTTAAATGTACACTCCTGGAAATGGAAAAAAGAACACATTGACACCGGTGTGTCAGACCCACCATACTTTCTCCGGACACTGCGAGAGGGCTGTACAAGCAATGATCACACGCACGGCACAGCGGACACACCAGGAACCGCGGTGTTGGCCGTCGAATGGCGCTAGCTGCGCAGCATTTGTGCACCGCCGCCGTCAGTGTCAGCCAGTTTGCCGTGGCATACGGAGCTCCATCGCAGTCTTTATCACTGGTAGCATGCCGCGACAGCGTGGACGTGAACCGTATGTGCAGTTGACGGACTTTGAGCGAGGGCGTATAGTGGGCATGCGGGAGGCCGGGTGGACGTACCGCCGAATTGCTCAACACGTGGGGCGTGAGGTCTCCACAGTACATCGATGTTGTCGCCAGTGGTCGGCGGAAGGTGCACGTGCCCGTCGACCTGGGACCGGACCGCAGCGACGCACGGATGCACGCCAAGACCGTAGGATCCTACGCAGTGCCGTAGGGGACCGCACCGCCACTTCCCAGCAAATTAGGGACACTGTTGCTCCTGGGGTATCGGCGAGGACCATTCGCAACCGTCTCCATGAAGCTGGGCTACGGTCCCGCACACCGTTAGGCCGTCTTCCGCTCACGCCCCAACATCGTGCAGCCCGCCTCCAGTGGTGTCGCGACAGGCGTGAATGGAGGGACGAATGGAGACGTGTCGTCTTCAGCGATGAGAGTCGCTTCTGCCTTGGTGCCAATGATGGTCGTATGCGTGTTTGGCGCCGTGCAGGTGAGCGCCACAATCAGGACTGCATACGACCGAGGCACACAGGGCCAACACCCGGCATCATGGTGTGGCGAGCGATCTCCTACACTGGCCGTACACCACTGGTGATCGTCGAGGGGACACTGAATAGTGCACGGTACATCCAAACCGTCATCGAACCCATCGTTCTACCATTCCTAGACCGTCAAGGGAACTTGCTGTTCCAACAGGACAATGCACGTCCGCATGTATCCCGTGCCACCCAACGTGCTCTAGAAGGTGTAAGTCAACTACCCTGGCCAGCAAGATCTCCGGATCTGTCCCCCATTGAGCATGTTTGGGACTGGATGAAGCGTCGTCTCACGCGGTCTGCACGTCCAGCACGAACGCTGGTCCAACTGAGGCGCCAGGTGGAAATGGCATGGCAAGCCGTTCCACAGGACTACATCCAGCATCTCTACGATCGTCTCCATGGGAGAATAGCAGCCTGCATTGCTGCGAAAGGTGGATATACACTGTACTAGTGCCGACATTGTGCATGCTCTGTTGCCTGTGTCTATGTGCCTGTGGTTCTGTCAGTGTAATCATGTGATGTATCTGACCCCAGGAATGTGTCAATAAAGTTTCCCCTTCCTGGGACAATGAATTCACGGTGTTCTTATTTCAATTTCCAGGAGTGTATGTTTTCCATTTTCTTTTTTAATTGTAATGTCAAGAAAATTTATTTCATTTTCTTTTTCTTTTTCAAGTGTGAATTTTATGTTCTTATGAGCTTTGTTTATTTCTGAATGGAGTTCATCTATTTTTTCACTTGGCTCGTCTACCAGACAAATAATGTCATCCACGTATCTGTACCAATATATGATTTTGAAACTTTCATTTGTGGTTATCTTATCAAATATCTGATTTTCAAGGTGACTGATGAAAATGTTTGCTAGTGTTCCTGATATTGGGGATCCCATAGGCAGTCCATCAGTTTGTAGATAATATTCTTCCTCAAACTGAAAGTAGTTTTGTTCCGTTGTCAGTCTGAGCATATCTGTTATTTCTTTTATTGCGTCTGTGGTGAGGTTGCTGTGGGATGAGAGATTTTGTTCTATGATTTCTATTGTTTCTGTGATAGGGATGGAGGTATACATATTTTCTATATCGAATGAAATCAGTGATGCTGTGTGTGGTACCTGTATGTTCTGTATGTTTTCTATTAGGTTTCCTGTGTTTATCACTGTTCTGTTGTTTTCTACTTTATAGTGTTTTGTAACTAACTTTTGGAGGTGTTTGGCTATGCGGTATGTTGGGGCTTTCTTGAAGTTGATAACAGCTCTCATTGGCATTCCGTCTTTATGTACTTTTGGTTGACTGCGGAGTGTTGGTGCTTGTGGGTTTTTCTGCGTTAAGTAGTATTTCTGTTTGTCTGTGAGTGTGTGTTCAATGTTTTTCAGTGTTCGTTTCACATTTGCCTGGAATCGTGTAGTTGGATCTGACTTCAGTTTTTGTATTGCGTTGGTGTTTATGTATTCCTTGGTTTTTGTGATGTATTGCTCTTTATCCATGAGTACTGTTACATTTCCCTTGTCCGCTCTTGTTATTAATACGTTGTTGTTTGTTAACTTTTGTTTTAACCTTTTCATAGTAGCTGCTTCTGTTTGGTTGTTCTTATTGTGTGTCTGCTGTGTTTGTTTTATTATGCCTTTTATTTCTTCTTTTACTAGTTCTCTTGTCAGTCCTATGTTTATTTCACAATTGTTTTGTTGTTCTTCACGTGTAAGGATGTGTTCGGTTTCTACTATGATATTTTCTATGTATTGATTGTTCACTTTGCTATTGGTGCAGTATTTCAAACCTTTTTCCAAGAGCATTTTTTCGTTTTCGTGTAGTTCTGTCTCTGTTAGGTTAACTAAGCGTGGATGGAATGTGTGTTGGTGTTCATGTGGTTTCACATTTAAAATGTAAATGTATTTTTGCGTCTTTTTTACTGTTAGTTTAATTATCTTGTGTTTATGTTAATTTGTAAATGTTTCATTGCCATGTATGTGTTGTGCTCAGTTTTTTCTACTAGTGCCATGAAAACTGCGGCGTTTCCTACGCTTTTTGCCAATTCTAGATGAGTCTCAAAATATCTTCTCAAACTACCGCGCGTACTGTTAAACACTTCGGTGTTGTAAACCTCTTTTCTCAGGCGCTGCTGCACACCAGAACTCCAGAATTTAGCTAAAAACATCTGTTCAAACTCTTTGTAACTTTTACAAGAGTCGACCATTTCGGTTCCCCATAAGGCAGCATCGCCTACGATAAATCCACTAACGAATTGAATTCGCTGGCGGTCACTCCAGCTATTCGGGAAAATTCCTGAAAAATTTCGGAGGAACACTATAGGATGAATTTCTCTTTTCTGTGGGTGAAAGGTCGGAAAAACACGATGTTTGATCACGCTTCCTCCTGCATCAAACTGACAAAAGTGGGTGGGCTAGTACTCTGGTTAAATTGTGCTTCTATAGAACTATGAGTTTGAGCGTTATCAAATGGTGAACGGTAATGTACCTGCTGTTATTCATTACATCGTGGTGAATTATTCCACTCTCCTGACACGGAAGGTGGGGAATTTTCAACTTGACATTTTAGTGTACGAACTTCATCAACTATCTGTTGACGCCATTCAGGTAAATCTTGAGCTAACGTTCGTCTTATCTGGCCTAATTCTGACATGATCGTGTCTCCTGTTTTTCCAGGGGCTGCCAATATTTCAAAGGTCACGTTTTTGACAGTTTCCCTGAGTTCGTTCTTGACCTTGTTTTCTATGAATCCGTCTTTGTTTTTAATCCACTCTTGGCAGTGGTCGGACAATGCTTCAGCATGTGCCTTAACAGTATTCTTTATTTGATCCTCTACATTAAGAGTCTCAATCTGTTTGGAAATATCATCAACAACATTCTCGATCGTGTCTATTGCTGTTTTAACTCCCTTGACCTCATCAGAGATTGCAGTATAATCTTCTTTTAAGGTCGCAGCTTGTTTTTGACATTCCATCACTTGAATTTATCTCTCCCTTGGCTGCTTCGATTTTCTTATCTAACCGTTTTGAAATATCCTCCATTTTTGACTCTACTTGTGTGTCAATTTCTAGCCTCATGGTCGTGATCTGACTACTGATTTGGCTTTGGACATTACCCAACAGGGTATTTAAATCAGCTGTTATGTCTGCCTTTAGTTCGGCCTTTACCGAATTTAACCGTGTATTTAGGTCATTTATCTCCGTTTGCAGATCTGTTTTTACTGAATTTATTTCTGTTTTTACTGAATTTATGTCTGCTTTTACTGAGTTGGACAGATTTGTAAGGACCTGATTTTTATTATGCCGTCTTTCGGCCTTCTCTTTTTCTTCGCGGGCCTTTTCATCTAATCTTTCCTGTTTTTGGCTTTCGAACTTGGGTTCCATTATTGCTTCGATCATTGCAGCCAAGTCATTTTTTTCAAAAGCGTGACTATTTTGCACACTAGGACCAGTTTCTAAAACTTCGGTCGAGGCTGCTTCTGCCTCCGCTCGTGTACCTATCGCGCGTGATCGTAATGGATAGTGAGGTCCACTCGCATCACCGCTGTCGTCTGGTTTTGTTTGTGTGCGCTGTTTACCGTCAGCCATGTTCATGAATTATTTGTCACACGTCAAGATGCTACAGATATTGTTTGTCACTGCCGTCAGTCGTTTGTCTGTGACGTAGTGCTATGGCTTACTGGGACCTAAGGCTTCGAACTAGTATCTATGGTCGAAGGCCTAAGATGAAATTTTAACTCTGAGTAACAACTGACGTTCATGTACGCCAAGAACACAAGATGGTTCCTACTAATTACAAACAAATGAAATATCACACGTTTTACCAGTTTTGAGCGTAGTTATCCGCCATATCGTAATTTTTTTTATGCACTGACAACAATGATACACTTTCACTGAATTTAACTACATAAGAATGGACTATGGGCAAATTGAAATAAAGCTGTTTCAAGGCAAGGAAAGACAGGTTTACGTTCTGATCAACTCGAAAGACGCTACATCACTACGAAAGCTAGGCAACTGCGTATAAAAATTTGACTTACTATGGCTGTCTTGATGGTGATACGGATGAATACTCGCGTTTTTTGGTAATACTCGCGTTTTTTGGTAATTTCATCAACCGTTCTTCTGAATTAATTAAAAGGTTTTCCCACTTCTCTTTCTCGGTTGAATTGAATCCACATGAAAAAATGAAACAATTACTAGAACAAGCACTGAAAAATTTTTAAACACATACATGAAATGATTTTTGATCAAGTCCCTGTTCGGGCGCCAAGAGTAGCGTTGCTTTTGGGGAACGAAAATAAAAAGAATTGTTATTTTTTTTTTAATGTCGAAAAAGTGAATATATTGGTGGGCCACTTGGCAACAGAATCAGGGATTTATTACGCTATTATAATAACATACGTTGACCATTAAATACCTGAATAAGAGCAGCATATTGATATATATATATTTGAGATCGTTCTGAAGAAACATTAACATTTCTGTGCATTTTTATAGTCGCGATGTAGTCATACCCGGATCAACACTAAGGGACCAGAAGATTTATAGACTTTAAAAGAAAAGCAACACTACACAGAAAAGTTGGTTCAGAAATAATAGGAAAGCGATAATGTTCCTTCTGCCTCATGCTGCGTTCAGCCCATCAGCGTGATCGTAATTTCTGATGATGAAGTAACACAAAATAATTATAATTCAAGTAAATGAGGAGATGGAATCATCAAGGTTAATTTACGAAAATAAGCACACTTATCTTTAACACACGTTTTTTTTTAATGCTACGTACCTTTTCATATTAAATTACAATAGATGACCATAGTGGTTAAATACTTTATACATAACAGTCAAAATGTCCTCTTGATGCTGTCTGTTCGTAATCTGTTACCAGAAACTACATGCTTTCTGATTGAAAAAAAAAACATTTAGCATTTTCACTCAATATTTTCACATAGAGTATAAAATACAGTTGCGGAACGCAGCAAGTCCGCGTCCGCCTCGCATGGAATACAAACAGTAAAAGGTGAGGCGCCAAAAGCCTCTTTTGTCTTGAAACAACAGAGCCCGTGCTTGCGGCGTCCAGGTCACTGTGCGCCACGTTTTATTGGATTGCGTTTTATTTTCTGACCAGCGGGCCGCGGCTGCCTTGCCAGCGGACCTGCCAACTCTTTTAGGCAACACTCGGACGAATGTGGTTAAAGTTTTAAAGTTCTGTGCCATGTCGAATGTTTTTACAAAGATTTTAGGGAGGGGATTTTAACTTGTTTCCTGTGTGACAAGCTCGCCCATATTTTATGTAAGTGGCCAGACACTGACGGTTTCCTATGTCATTCTTGTCGCTATGTTATCCCTTACCTTAGGTTTTACCTTCTCAGGTCGTATTTTCCCTCTTTTCCTGCTTTGAGTGTGTTTTTCAGTTTTATTAGGTCTCTCCACATACGTTCCTTTTACTGTGTGTCAGGGCGCTGATGACCTCGATGTTGAGCGCCCATAAACCCCAACACACACACACACACTGAAACAACAGAATTCTTTTTTATACCATTAATCGATAGATCTACATAGAGATTTACTGGCACCGCGCAAGAACGGCAAAGATAAAGAATAATAGATTCTGTCGCTGCTACGCGATGGTTCATTTCTTTTACTTTACAATTGTTCGACAACTTTAGGCCATCAGGCGTTTACTATTGAGCGTATATTAATGTTTGTGAGGCGAAAATTACTAATATTACAGACTGTATTCTCTGCCCAGTTAAGATGCTCGTCCAAAGTTACACCCAAGTTCTTAACTGTTTTCTGATATGGTACTGGAATACCATCGAGCAGAATAGGAGGCAGCCGTTCGCGGAAATCTGAACTTATCAATTTCTGATGAGCTATTAAGACTACTTGTGTCTTTTTTGGATTTAGTTTAAACCCCAGGTTTTTCGCCCATGTTACCACTGAAGACAGATCATCGTTCATCTGAGCGATTGCAGTGTTTATATCTTCTGGTCTGACGCTTAGGCAGAGCTGGAGGTCGTCGGCATAGAAATGATATTATTGTTCACATGTGCAAGATGTGAATGACACTGCTTTTAGCTTCATATGACAATGAAGCTACTTTGCTTTGAAAATACCGATTTTTTCTTTGCAGTAATTTTATTTTACTTCTTAATTTTTCTTTCCTGAGACTTTGAGCTGACAAATCAACTCCACTTCCAACAGAGACAGCGCTTATGGGACACGCTGCAGGAGTTTCAACGTTTGCATCAGTGTTGGAATTTTCATTCATATTTTAAACTGAAAGTAACACATAGCTATTATTTACTTACTTGTCTGGATGAACAGTCATTAATAATGACTAACAGCAGTCCGAAATTAATTCGGAACAAATTGGTGTGCACCGATTGGCCGCCTTAACCAGTCCCGATAATCGGGAAATCGGACCTCGAGTCCCGGCCCGGCACAGTTTTTCATGTCATAAAAGATAGTATTTCTGTACCTTATACAGGTGATGCCAAGATATTTGCAGTCAGGAATTTATTTCGAATTAACACAGGTATTACTTTAAACGTAGACACAAGGGGGCATTAAATTTTAATTTATATACATGTTTCGAATTAGGCCCAGGCCTACAAGTTCAGTCTAGCATGTAATATAAATCAAATTCGTTTAATAAATGACGATTGCTAAGTGTCGCAAATAAATTTCTGTCAAGTTTTTTTCTAAATATGATATGTGTCTCAGCTATTCCGTTATGTAACTATTGATGTGGAATGTCTTCTCCATCAGTTTCTTCGAGCAGTAAGTACAAAAATAAATCGCCATCACTGATTTGAGAAACATGCCTGTTATTGCACGAACTGTTCGCGACGGAGCTGCAGGCTACTTGCACGTGTGGCCGTCAGGAACCACGCTGAAATAAAATACTTAGAAGTTAAAGGAAAACATAGAAGTTAATGTTTTCCATACCGTAATGGGATGTGGCTTTCTTGCCAACCTTAAAAACAATTTCGATATTTTAACCAGATTTAGGACAAAGTAACGTACGAGGGTTGACTGAAAAATAATGCCTCCACCTTCTTAACTCTTCAACAGTTGGCAGCATTGGTATGCGGCAGATACTGGCTTGTTCCGTAGCCTCTTCCCTACAACTCCAGTTGGCGGGTAGCCTTAGCATTAAACGGTTGTGTTGTTACAGTGAACCCTGCGCAGACCGTCGGTCAGTGCGATTGAAGTAACGTGCAGTCAGTGAATTATTGACAGCAGAAGGTGTCACCCCAAAAGCGATTCATAAGAGAATGGTGATTGCGTTGATGTGACTACTGTGCGTCGTTGAGCGAGTAAGTTTAAAGATGGTGAGGCGGGAACATCTGACCTGCATGACAAACAAAGAGTTGGACGTCGTATTCAATTGGTTCAAATGGCTCTGAGAACTATGGTCATCAGTCCCCTAGAACTTAGAACTACTTATACCTAACTAACCTAAGGACATCACACTCATCCATGCCCGAGGCAGGATTCGAACCTGCGACCATAGCAGTCGCGCGGTTCCAGACTGCAGCGCCTAGAACCGCTCGACCACACCGGCCGGTTGGACGTCCTGTAACAGCAACCACCGAGTTGCACAAGCAGAATGTTCACAGATTGACCCAGGACGATCGTCGTATCACTCAGAGAGAAATTGCAAGCACAATGGGCGTTTCACAAGAACGTGTGGGTCACATTATTGCTTTGCTGGAATATCGGAAGATCTGCGCACGATGGGTACCCTGGATGCTGACTCCTGAAATGAAAGCTCACAGACTTGAAATTTGCCAGGAACTCCTTTTGCTTTACGAGAATGAATGTGACGTCTTTCTCCATTCAACTGTGGCAGAAGACGAAACGTGGGTACACCATTACGAGCCGGAGACGAAACGTCGCCCGCATCTCGTGGTCGTGCGGTAGCGTTCTCGCTTCCCACGCCCGGGTTCCCGGGTTCGATTCCCGGCGGGGTCAGGGATTTTCTCTGCCTCGTGATGGCTGGGTGTTGTGTGCTGTCCTTAAGTTAGTTAGGTTTAAGTAGTTCTAAGTTCTAGGGGACTGATAACCATAGATGTTAAGTCCCATAGTGCTCAGAGCCATTTGAACCATTTTTGAACGAAACGTCAGTCTATGGAATATCGACACAAAGACTCGTCCCAGAAAAAGAAATTCAAGACGCAGCCCTCAGCTGGAATAATCATGGCCACAGTGTTCTGGGACGCAGATGGTATCCGTGTTGATTTCCTTGATCGTGGAACAACAATAAATTCAGAGCGTTACATCAAAACGCTGCGAACTCAGAAACGACAGCTAACAAGGGTCCGAAAGGAAAATGGAAATGTTTTCCTGCAGCATGACAATGCTAAACCACACACTTCACGTGCCACCACAGCAGAACTTCAAAGAATGAATCTCATCACCGTACGGCATCCTCCATACAGTCCAGATTTTGCACCGTCTGACTTCAATCTGTTCCCGATAATGAAAGACGATCTGCGTGACATCATTATGCTTCTGATGAAGACGCTGAGAGAACTGTGAGACTGTGGTTTCGGAAACAGAGTGTCGACTTCTTCCGTGACGGCTTCAGGAAACTTGTTCATCGTTGGCAGAAATGTATTCGATTAGCTGGTTTTTATGTGGAAGAGTGAATAATGGTAATTAAAGATCACATTCTAAGGATTGTTTCTGCGTTTGATTTATTAAAATATTCCCATCCAAACCCAGTTAACGAAGGTGGAGACATTACTTTCATTCAACCCTCGTATCATCTAAAATGAACCACATGTAAAGTAGCCAGCGACCACAGTTTTCACTGCGAGCCCCTCAAATTTTATGCTGCAGAATACTAGGAAATTATCACAGTAACTATGACCAATATAGAAAAAATAAACTCTTCCTCATCGAGCTGTGATATGAAACTATAAGATACGAAATAAATTAATTTTGTGCCTCCACTAGTTTACCCAGAATCGAACGAAAGGTATTATACAGGGTGTTACAAAAAGGTACGGCCAAACTTTCAGGAAACATTCCTCACACACAAATAAAGAAAAGATGTTATGTGGACATGTGTCCGGAAACGGTTAATTTCCATGTTAGAGCTCATTTTACTTTATTCAGTATGTACTGTACTTCCTCGATTCACCGCCAGTTGGCCCAACTGAAGGTAGGTAATGTTGACTTCGGTGCTTGTGATGACATGCGACTCATTGCTCTACAGTACTAGCATCAAACACATCAGTACGTAGCATCAACAGGTTAATGTTCATCACGAACGTGGTTTTGCAGTCAGTGCAATGTTTACAAATGCGGAGTTGGCAGATGCCCATTTGATGTATGGATTAGCACGGGGCAATAGCCGTGGCGCGGTACGTTTGTATTGAGACAGATTTCCAGAACGAAGGTGTCCCGACAGGAAGACGTTCGAAGCAATTGATCGGCGTCTTAGGAAGCACGGAACATTCCAGCCTATGACTCGTGACTGGGGAAGACCTAGAACGAAGAGGACACCTGCAATGGACGAGGCAATTCTTCGTGCAGTTGACGATAACCCTAATGTCAGCGTCAGAGAAGTTGCTGCTGTACAAGGTAACGTTGACCACGTCACTGTATGGAGAGTGCTACGAGAGAACCAGTTGTTTCCGTGCCATGTACAGCGTGTGCAGGCACTATCAGCAGCTGATTGGCCTCCACGGGTACACTTCTGTGAATGGTTCACCCAACAATGTGTCAACCCTCATTTCAGTGCAAATGTTCTCTTTACGGATGGGGCTTCATTCCAACGTGATCAAATTGTAAATTTTCACAGTCAACATGTGTGGGCTGACGAGAATCCGCACGCAATTGTGCAATCACACCATCAACACAGATTTTCTGTGTACGTTTGGGCAGGCATTGTTGGTGATGTCTTGATTGGGCCCCATGTTCTTCCACCTACGCTCAATGCAGCACGTTATCATGATTTCATACGCGATACTCTACCTGTGCTGCCAGAACATGTGCCTTTACAAGTACGACACAACATGTGGTTCATGCACGATGGAGCTCCTGCATATTTCAGTCGAAGTGTTCGTACACTTCTCAACAACAGATTCGGTGACCGATGGATTGGTAGAGGCGGACCAATTCCATGACCTCCACGCTCTCATGACCTCAACCCTCTTGACTTTCATTTATGGGGGCATTTGAAAGCTCTTGTCTACGCAACCCCGGTACCAAATGTAGAGACTCTTCGTGCTCGTATTTTGGACGGCTGTGATACAATACGCCATTCTCCAGGGCTGCATCAGCGCATCAGGGATTCCATGCGACGGAGGGTGGATGCATGTATCCTCGCTAACGGAGGACATTTTGAACATTTCCTGTAACAAAGTGTCTGAAGTCATGCTGGTACGTTCTGTTGCTGTGTGTTTCCATTCCATGATTAATGTGATTTGAAGAGAAGTAGTAAAATGAGCTCTCACATGGAAAGTAAGTGTTTCCGGACACATGTCCACATAACATATTTTCTTTCTTTGTGTGTGAGGAATGTTTCCTGAAAGTTTGGCCGTACCTTTTTGTAACACCCTGTATACAGTAGCGTGAATGTGAAACAAATCGTTTTCCATTTTTTGAAGGCAAACGATAATCTCTATCGAAAAATTAACTCTAGGAGTTTTTAAGAACTTTAATAGTTTATAATAAGAAAATCGGAGGATTCAGTTTTTCTCAGCTGTCAGCAGCTTCGTGTGAAACAGTCACTACTTTCCCATGTGGTGTTTTCTCGTACTACTGCTCACTATATATTTCTAACTTTAACCGTTCATCAAACGACAATTAACTTTTAGGTACGCCCAACACCTAAAATGCACAGTTAATAAAATAAACAAAACCTATTCGTTCGCCTTTGGCTTGAGACACAGCTATTTGGTAGGTTTCAATAGGGCAGACTCTGCGCATGCGCACTAAATTTTGGAGCATGGATTGCAGCCGAATTTTCTATTCTGTGATTAGGCCACTGTCAAATCTGAAGGTCCGCCTTTCACACAGTGCATATGACTGGATGATAGGCAATACACATTGCATACAAACGTAGCGGAGTGCCTACGCCCTACCGCATCTCAGAGGCATAACAAGTCTCAAACGACCAGCGTCGCCGGGAAGCATTAGCCAACATTTTGTTTATAGCAAAAATTATTCCCCACGACATGATATGTCATCACATGACACCCCTTCCTCAAGTTCATCGTTGAATACTTCACTTTGATTTTATATATATAGAGCAGCCAGACCTGTACAAGCTGAACTACCCATCTACCGTGTCAAAGCCACCCGTCTACGGGGGCAGACTATGGTACGAAGAATACATTACGAACTTTATTGGTGACTAGAGAGCATACGGTTTGCAGAATTTAGTACACAGAGCTAATACTTCTGGCAGCACCATTGCTTCTACCCCCGGCGAGCATCAAGTCGGACTACATTATTCCATGCTGCTTTATCAGTCGTAATGACATGTGAGCGGTCGCACGTGACGGTGTCATAGCAATCTATGACCAAAATTTTCAAGGGGTGACAGATATAGGGAACATGCTGACCATGACAACAGCGAACACACTTTGTATCGAGGTAGATCGTAGCTCAGGTAACTTGTGGTCTTGCATTATCTTGTTGAAAAAAGATAAAGAACTTAAAATGAAAGATTTGACGATATTTACAGTCAACTTCTGCTCGTCATGAAATAAGTACCATCTCCACTCAAACATGTAATGATCCCTAAGTCAGGTTATCTTCCTAGAGAGATTAAAGTATGCAATAATTAAGCCCCTTGATAAGAAAGATCGTATGAGTGATGAACAATAATTACTAACCTGTTTCACTATTGGCATAATTTTCTAAAGTTTTTGGAAAAGTGGAGTGCTCTAGAGTAGAGTGCCATTTTAATAATAACAGCATACAGCAAATCAAAATTTGGTTTTCAGAAGGTTTACTCAAATTCTACAATGCTTAAAAAAATGTAGCAGCTCTAGTCAGCATTTTCTCTTAACTAAACTGCGTTTTATGTAATTAATAATACACACATCAAAAAAAAGCTTTGCATCACCTCGGTTCTGAGAGTTCCGGAACCTGTATAGAAAATTAGAATAGAGATCAACATAAACATCATTTCCGCCATTTTTATTGCTCATGAAAACCACACATTGCATGTTGTACCACCATACAGCGAGACCTTCAGAGGTGGTGGTAGTCCAGATTACTGTACACACCGGTACCTCTAATACCCAGCAGCACGTCCTCTTGCATTGATGCATGCCTGTATTCGTTCATCAAGGCACTGTTAGTCCAGACTGTCCCACTCCTCAACGACGATTCGGCGTAGATCCGTCACAGTGGTTGGTGGGTCACGTCGTCCACAAACAGCCCTTTTCAATCTATCCCAGGCATGTTCGGTAAGGTTCATGCCTGGAGAACATGTTGGCCACTCTAGTCGAGCGTCGTCGTTATCCTGAAGGAAGTCATTCACAAGATGTGCACGGTGGGGGCGAGAGTTTCGTCCACGTACACGAATGCCTCGCCAATATGCTGCCGATGTGGTTGCTCTGTCGGTCGGAGGATGGAATCCACGTATTGTACAGCCGTTACGGCTTCTTCCATGACCACCAGCGGCGTACGTCGGCCCCACATAATGCCACCCCAAAACAGCAGGGAACCTCCCTCTTGCTGCACTCGCTGGACAATGTGTCTAAGGCGTTCAACCTGACCGGGTTGTCTCCAAACACGTCTCCGACGATTGTCTGGTTGAAGGCATATGCGACACTCACCGGTGAGGAGAACGTGATACCAATCTTGAGCGGTCCATTCGGCATGTTGTTGGGCCCATCTGTACCGCGCTGCATGGTGTCGTTGTTGCAAAGATGGACCTCGCCATGGACGTCGGGAGTGAAGTTGCGCATCAAGCAACCTATTGCTCACAGTTTGAGTCATAACACGACGTCCTGTGGCTGCACGAAAAGCGTTATTCAACATAGTGGTGTTGCTGCCAGGGCTCCTCCGAGCCATAATCCGTAGGTAGCGGCCATCCACTGCAGTAGTAGCCCTTGGGTGGCCTGAGCGAGGCATGTCATCGACAGTTCCTGTCTTTCTGTATCTCCTCTATGTCCGAATATCATCGCTTTAATTCACTCCGAGACACCTGGACACTTCCCTTGTTGAGAACCGTTCCTCGTAGAAAGTAACAACGCGCACACGATCGAATCGCGGTATCGACCGTCTAGACATGGTTGAGCTACAGACAACACGAGCCGTGTACCTCCTTCCTGGTGGAATGACTGGAACTGATCGGCTGTCGGACCCCCTCCCTCTAATAGGCGCTGCTCATGCATGGTTGTTTACATCTTTGGGCGGGTTTAGTAACATCTCGGAACAGACAAAGGTACTGTGCCTATTTTCAGAAGTTCTGGGAACGGGGGGGAGGGATCAAAACTTTTTTGATGTGTGTATATCTGACATAGGCTTGCAACATATCTAAAAAGTCAATGCAGGAAATTGTACTTCACAATTCATCACCTGTAGATATGGGAAATTTTTAATGGAATTCCGCAAGGCTAAATGTTGGATCCTCTGTTTCTCACAGGAAGCAGCTATAATGGCTTATCACTATTATTGGTGTCGAGTTATGCCACGCCGTGCCATGTACCTGACCCCACAAGTGACACGTCACTTGCCATGCCAGGTTGATGGAAATTGTCATCGTAGATTATTGCCGTTATTACTTCCGAATATCGAATTCTGTAGAGATGCTGTCCTAAAATAAACAAATAAATAAATTAGACGGAAGAGCTAGAGATCCGGACTAGGGAGGCCGGAAAAACGTAGTTCCATTGTACTCGTATATTTCAGTTATCATTCATCGGACAATCAGCTTTAAGTATTAGTGGACTGGCGCCAATGACCACGTTGCCGTTCGACATTGGCACGACAAACTGAACTATAGTAATCTCGATGTTTGTGTCGGTAGTCACATGTAGCTGGGAAGTCCCTAGCGAACTGTATACGACAACATCTCCCGAATCCACCGATGTGCCCTGACCGAGGAATTCGAGTAGGATGTGGGCCAGCTCTGTCAGCTAGAGAACGATTCACTGTCTGCGCTTCGCACTGCTGAGAAATGATCTGCCTTCATTTCACAGCGCTCAGGCGGTACGGATGAGAATAGCTTTCGCGCTAACGCTACCGTAAAATACTGTGTTAAGATCAAGTGAGCTTTGCGTGTGGAAATGTCACACGGTCGTACGTGAGTGTTTGCAGCAACTAATCGATGACCTACTACGCAGCCTGAGAGAGTATTTAATTGCCAACTAGGAGGCAGCAGGCAGCAGCTAGTGCACGACAAAGAATCAGCCTTCTGCTAGCACGCTAACAAAAATGTCGATTTACTTCATAATTTTCTACCTACACTGAAAGCGGTAAACTACGGAACAAAATTCGTATTCACGAATTATGGGACAGAGCTGTGGGGCTGTGCTGTTCATGTGCATCTCAACAAAATACTGACGTTAAACATGAGAGCTGTTATAAATTGTCTAGGGTACCTGGAGACCCATCGTGATGCTCTTATACAAAATAAATGTCTGGCTGTATACGTCTTTTATATGAGGTGTCCCAGAAGGAGTGGTAAATATTCAGGGATATGACAGGAAGGGCCATTTGCAGCAAAAAGCTACATATCGACATATGCCCTCATCTGGATAGTTTCCGAGATGAACACATTTTACCGCACGTGTGAGGGAAAATATCAACTACTCTTACCCTAATCGCTGGATTTGTAGTGGTAGTACATTTAACTGACTTGAAGATCACCAGACCTTACATTATCAGATTTTTATTTATGAGGTTGGACGAAGTCTGAGGTCTACAAACGATATGTGAACACGTGAGATGAACTGCTTGGTAGCATCATGGGCGCTGCTGCCCGCGTTTGGGAACGTGTAGAGGCACTTAGACAAGCCAGCATATTCTCAAAAGGGTGCACAAATGCATTGAAGTTGTCGTTGAAATATTTGAACATTTATTGTGAACTGACAACAGCTATAAAGTGAAGTGTACCATAATTCTTACAGGTGAATGTGTTACAAATACGTAGTTTTCAATTGATTCTTTGTAAAATCATGTTGTAATCTTTACTAGCTGTTGTATATATGTTAACTTGACAATGTATTGAATAACACAAAAAATAAATAAGAATGTACATTAAATATGTCCTGTACCGGAAACCATTTGGAATAGGGTGTATATCCATCCGAAGTTTTTTGCTTCAAATGGTCACTTCTGTCATATCTCTCAATATTGACCCTTTCTCCTGGAACACCCTGTATATAACGATATATCACTTTCATTGTAAACCAACAGGGCTACATACCAAAATGTTATGAAATGCCGTAATTGCGGAACAAGAAATAAGCACAGCTACACTATGTAATCAAAAGTATCTGGACACCTGGCTGAAAATGACTTACAAGTTCGTGCCGCCCTCACATAGGTAATGCTGGAATTCAATATGGTGTTAGCCCATCCTTAGCCTTGATAACAGCTTCCGCTCTCGCAGGCATACGTTCCATCAGGTCCTAGAAGGTTTTTTGGGGAATGGCAGCCCATTCTTCACGGAGTGCTGCACCGAGGAGAGGTATCGATGTCACTCGGTGAGGCCTGGCACGAAGTCGGCGTTCCAAAACATTCCAAAGGTATTCTACAGGATTCAGGTCAGGACTCTGTGCAGGGATGTTATTGTCGTGTAACCACTCCGCTACAGGTCGTGCATTATGAACAGTTGCTCGATCGTGCTGAAAGATGTAATCGCCATCACCGAATTGCTCTCCAACGATGGGAAGCAAAAAGATGCTTAACACATCAATGTGGGTCTGTGCTGTGACAGTACCACGCAAAACAACAAGGGGTGCAAGCACCAGCCATGAAAAATACGACCACACCACAACACCACCGCCTCCTAATTCTACTGTTGCCACTACACACCCTGGCAGATGACGTTCACCGGGCATTCGCCATACCCATACCCTGCCATCGGATGCCACATTGTGTACCGTGGCTCGACACTCCACACAACGTTTTTCCACTGTTCAATCATCCATTGTTTACGCTCGTTACGCCAAGCGAGGCGTCATTTGGCATTTACCGGCGCGATGTTTGGCTTATGATCAGCCTCTCGACCATGAAATTCAAGTTTTCTCACCTCCCGCCTAACTGTCACAGTACTTGCAGTGTATCCTGATACAGTTTGGAATTCTTGTGTGATGGTCTGGATAGACGTTTGCTTATTACACATTACGACCCTCTTCAACCGCCGGCGGTCTCTTTCAGTCAACAGAAGAGGTCGGCCTGTACGCTTTTGTGCTGTACGTGTCCCTTCACGTTTCCACTTCACTGTCACACCGGAAACAGTGGACCTAGGGATGTTTAGGAATGCGGAAATCTCGCGTATAGACGTATGACACAAGTGCACAAATGACACCCAATAGCCTGACGACGTTCGAAGTCCGTGAGTTCCGCGGAGCGCCCCATTCTGCTCTCTCACGATGTCTAATGAGTACTGAGATCTCTGATATGGAGTACGTGGCAGTAGGTGGCAGCACAATGGACCTAATATGAAAAACGTATGTTTCGGGAGGGGGGGGGGGGGGGTCCGGATACTTTTGATCACATAGTGTATTACGGGCAAAGAACAAAATTAAAAGTAATAGGCACAAATCAGACGTCACTGATCAAATCGTGCGAGGTGGCGCAGTGGTTAGCACACTGGACTAGCATATGGGAGGACTACGGTTCAAACCCAAGGCCGCCATCAAGATTCAGGTTTCCCGTGATTTCTCTAAATCGCTCAAGGCAAATTCCGGAATGGTTCCTTTGAAAGGGCACGGCCGATTTCCTTCCCTATCCTTGACACGATCCGAACTTGCGCACCGTCTCTAATGACCTCGATGTCGACGGAACGTTAAACCAAATCTTGACTCCTTCTTCTTTCACGGCCACAAATTGATACAACGAATTGCCAGAATATGTAAGACTACACAACGGGGATGCGTTTAAAACAGAATTAAATTATTTTCTTGTAAATAAATCTCTGTATTCACTGAAAGAATTCTAAGTTCCTTAAGGCAGCTTGTCTAGACTGTGAAACCAAATTTTACTCTACAGCAGAAATTGCAGGTTATTATACGGGGGGATTCTGATGGAGAAGGCTAAATGTATTAATATGAAGTAAGGGATCCTGGTCCGGAAACGACAGAGTCGAAAGTTATAAGCGAGAAATCATTGTGATACCTCTTATCAGTGGAATACACGTACTGGTACTCTGGTACTGTTTTTGCTTAGATTGTAGGCTAGACAGCTTTCAGAGGTGGTAGCGTAGAACAAAACATGAAAAAAAGTCTAGAAAACTTGGGCTCTAAAATGTATATCTCAAGAGATGTGAGCCCTCGTTCATCTTCGCTACTGTGAAACACATTTCTCCTATTGATCGAGTGCCCATAGCTCTTAAGGTATGAATTTTAAAGACTATGCTTCCTAGACATTTATTTCTTGTTTTAGTCCATACTATCACCTCTAAAAGTTGCCTAGCCTACGGTCTTACCAACTACAGTACCGGTACTTGTATTCCACTGCCAGAGGTATCATAACGATTTTCAGGAATTTTTGAGAACATTTCTTGTGGAGAGCAGCGGTTTATCTTAGTACTTCAAAATTAATATAAACAGTCTCGACCGCAAGAAATCTTTATTTTTGTCTTGAGAATTAATAACCGCTTCAGCTGTATTTAGTCCTTATTATTGGATCGCTACCGGTTCCGTGGCATTAAAAGCCACATCTTCAGGTGAACAAATGGCTAACACTTTAGAGCGGAAAAGTTATCTGTTCACGTGAAGATGTGGCTTGTAGTGCCACGAAGCCGTTAGTGATGCAATAATAAAGGACTGAATACACCTGGAGCGGTTATTAATACCCAAGACGTCTACTCATAGCTGTGGTTGACCTCCCTACAAGATTGTCTTTATTTTTGTGGTTACCGGTTTCGGTCAGTTACTGCCCATCTTCAGACCTCATACCATTTTGGTAGGTGGTGGCGGTGAACGGAGCAGGCGTTATGAACTCCACGTATGTCAACTGTTCAGCAGTTGTTCGTAGACTTCATAAACCCTGCTACGTTCACCGCCACCGGCTATCAACATGGTACACTATGTGATGAAAAGTATCCGGACACCCCCAGAAACATACGCTTTTCATACTAAGTGCATTGTGCTGCCACCTATTGCCAGGTACTCCATATCAGCGATGTCATAGACATTAGACATCGTGAGAGAGCAGAATGGGGCGCTCCGCGGAACTCACGGACTTCGAACTTCGTCAGGTGATTGGGTGTCACTTGTGTCATACGTCTGTACGCTAGATTTCCATACTCCTAAACATCCCTAGATCCACTGTTTCCGATGTGATAATGAAGTGGAAACGTGAAGGGACAAGTACAGCACAAAAGCGTACAGGCCGACCTCGTTTGTAGGCAGACAGAAACCGCCGACTGTAGAAGAGGGTCGTAATGCGTAATAGGCGGACATCTATCCAGACATCACACAGGAATTCCAATCTGCATCAGGAGCCACAGCAAGTACTATGACATTTAGGCGGGAGGTGAGAAAACTTGGATTTCATGGTCGAGCAGCTACTCATAAGCCACACATCACGCCGGTAAATGCCAAACGAGACCTCGCTTGGTGTAAAGAGCGTAAGCATTGGACGGCTGAACAGTGGAAAACGTTGTGTGGAGTGACGAATCACAATATACAACGTGGCGATCAGATGGCAGGGTGTGGGTATGGTGAACGACCGGTGAATGTTATGTGCCAGTGTGTGTAGTGCCAACAGTAAAATTCGGAGGCGGTGCTGTTATGGTGTGGTCGGGTTTCTCAAGGAGGGGGCTTGCACTCCTTGTTGTTTTGTGTGGCACTACCACAGCACAGGCTTACATTGATGTTTTAAGCAACTTCTTGCTTCCCACTGTTGAAGAGCAATTCGGGGATGGAGATTGCATCTTTCAACACGATCGAGCACCTGTTCGTAATGCACGGCCTGTGGCGCAGTGGTTTCACAATAACGACATTCCTGTAATGGACTGGCCTGCACAGAGCCCTGACCTATAGAACACCTTTGGAATGTTTTGGAACGCCGACTTCGTGCCAGGCCTCACCGACCGACATCGTTACCTCTCCTCAGTGCGGCACTCCGTGAAGAATGAGCTGCCATTCCCCAAGAAACCTTCCAGCACCTGATTGAACGTATGACTGCGAGAGTGGAAGCTGTCATCAAGGCTAAGGGTGGGCCAACACCATATTGAATTCCAGCATTACCGATGGAGGGCGCCACGAACCTGTAAGTCATTTAAGCCAGGTGTCCCGGTACTTTTGAACACATTGTGTATGGGGTCTGAAGATGGTGAGTAACTGACCGAAACCGGTAACCATGTAAGTAAAGGTTTCTTTCGGTCGAAACTGCATATTTTCATTTTAAAGAACGATTTTCGCTCACCACTTCCGACTCAGTCGTTTCCTGACCAGAGTCACTTACCGCAAACTGATACATTTACTCTTCTCCATCGTCCATGAAAGTTTGAATTATCATCACGGAGTCATCCTGCAGCTTGCAGATTTTTTTAGTAAGTGAAAGAAGGAATAAAAGCAGCTGTAGGTACTGTGCCGTGAATTACGGCACATTTGTTTTCCTACACACCGGTGGGGCGTGTGCAGTGCGTTTGGTCTACGGGTGGAGCAGCGGTCAGTGGAATGGAAGCTATATCGAGATGGCCACCGAAGAAGCAACTCTGCTAGTGACTTGGTGAGAGGCAGCGGCATGTTGGACGTGCGTAGCCGGAAGTTGGATCAGAGGAGTGAGCAGACTGGCTTGAGGTCAACACGGGGGCCGTTCCAGTCTGGAGCAGCAGACGGTGCCTGACTTCATGGGTCTAGAGAACGCAGCTCAGCAGGGGTCAAGTGATGTTAGTTGTGGTGTTATCAGCTACGACAGTTACAGGAAAGTGTATTCAGTGTGACGAGTGCGATTTTGTAGGGTAGACAACTGTGTCTGGGCAGGCCATATTAAGTCACCAGGTGGGACATGTTTGTTAAGCACAACGAGGCCACTGCAGACCCCGATATTTTAGTACTGAAGAAGCTGTGTTGGTTGCACTGTGTTCAGTGAAACCTTGACATTTATAGTTTTATTGTCCATATTTATCGTGTCCAACAAAGAGTAACTAGGATTGGGGTGTTGCTGCTGATGTCTATTCTCTTGTATTGCCTGTTTAGTGTCCTGAGAGGTCGGCATATATGGGGGTATACGTGAGGATTGAGTATTTTTTGAGAAGTTTCATTATTTCCTTTTACGGTGTATCATTTTTGGTATATTACTTCATATTCCATTGTTGTAAGGTCGGATACCTTAAGAGGGCTGATTACTTGAGTAGGAATGTTATAAGGCTTTCGGCACACATCTAATCCATGGGTTCGGAATATGGAGGTTATGGCTTCATGGCCGGTTGAAGCACGTATGTTCTGTAGCAGCGATGGCGAGCCATGACAATCTCTGACCAGAGAGTAGTAGCGCGTGCGAGATGATTCAGTTGCGAGAGAGCAGTTGCATGTAGGGAGTCGGCAGTTGCGGTCTAGTTGCGAGAGAGTTCAGTCGGTAGTTGCAGTTCGATAGTAGTAGCGCATGCGAGATGACGTAGTCTGTGGTAGTAGCGCGCGAGAGATAGTGGCAGTTGTGTGTGAGGAGTCGGCGGGCGTCGACATGGGACTCTGGTCAAGATTCAGGACGAGGTATATTTTTAAATAAGGTAATGAAGCAGCATTGCGCACATTTGATAATGTAATGTAAGTTAACTGTGACTAATTTGTTCAAGAATCGCCCCAATAATAATTTTTGTTTTTAAACCAACCATGTTTTAACTAAGAATCATTTTTTGAAAGAATATTTGCCCTACATTTCCTTAAAGAAAAGTTCCCTTTAACTTCAAAAAAAAAAAAATATTGTGCGATGCATTTCCTCCAAGCTATGGCGAAAAATAAGAGCAGATGCAGTTTTACTGAGGTACGAATTTGAGTTTAATCAGGGCCTAAGATCGACATTTCGATCTATTTGCGTTTTCATTATCATTGAATTGTGTTACATTTTTTTGTGGCCAGCTTATACCTGGGTCAGATTGCTAATTTTTATTTAATTGTCATTGTCATTAAATTTATTTGCTGGGAGGTTACATTAGGTTCTATTCCCATTAACATTTTTTTTTCAAATCATTGCCTTTTCAAATTTCTCTCGGGAGGTTACACTTAGCTCTATGACTATTCCCATTTAAAATATTATTATAAAAATTTCTCTGGGGAGGTTACACTTGGCGACATCCAGTCCAAGATCGTATTTCGTTGAGAATCTTCTGAAACGTAGCCAGATATCTGCTCTTATTTGCTTAAATATAATTAGCATTTGGCGCAACGCTTTTACTAATTTTATGACTTTCTTTCCTCAGACCATCGACAATTCGTTGCTCTGTTGTACTTGTGTGTTGCTTTTGCATTGTGCTTATTTGTTTTGTGAATAATTGTGACTATTGTAAAAATGCCGCGAAAGACTGTGAATAGTGTATCGCGAGGTATTATGAACGAAATAAGCGAATTAAATAACTTCACCAATAGTACTAGTGACACGCAGTGTAATGATGACAATCCTGCGTTCACTGACAATCAGTGCGTTCCAACCACTCATGATGATTTTTGTTTTAATGATGAAC
Organism: Schistocerca americana; assembly: GCF_021461395.2. Lineage (NCBI taxonomy): Eukaryota > Metazoa > Arthropoda > Insecta > Orthoptera > Acrididae > Schistocerca > Schistocerca americana. Next base: position 1,055,308,810 of record NC_060119.1, read on the forward strand.
AAACGAACTCGGTTATGTCCTCTGTTGATTTGACGACAATCGATGACGCGGGACGTTCTGTTGTAATGAGCGCTGCCCAGCTTAACTCACCCGGTTTGGAAAATTCAAGTAACGTTCAGACAAATTTTTCTAATGAAAATGAACAGGATACACAAAGTACGACGGATTTATTTAATTCCGAAATAGCGTCTGATAGTGTACATCCGACTGATAATTCTTTTTGTAAATTACAGAATGACCAAATGGTCACACAAAGCGCGACAATTACAGGTACACCACTAAACAGCACAGAGAATAGAAATGTTACCTTGGAACAAATTATGGCAATATTGCTACAACAGGGTTAACAACAGAGTGAAAAATTAGACAACAATTCCAGACAGCTTAGTGCACAGATCAAACAGCTTAATGAAAAACATGACAGCCTTAATGAAAAACAAGACAGTCTTAAAGAAGATCTCAAACAACAACTTAGTGAACAGAACGAACAGTTAAATGAAAAATTAGACAACAATTCCAGGCAGCTTAGTGAACAAATTAGAGCCGTTGCCGCGCAGTGTCATGATACTAAGGTACAGTTACGCGAGGAAATTGAGGCCTGTTCAAGAAAAAGTAGCGAAGAAATTAGATCTGTTGCGCAAGAATTAAGGGAAATGCAAACAGCTACAACAGAAACACTTCGAGACGAAATTAGCGGAGTCGCTAAACAATGCTCTGAAAAGGCTACACAATTACGCGACGAGTTTAAAGCAATGACAGCAGAACTTTCGCGCACAATGGATGAAAAGATTGACGCGAAATTCGAGCAACAGAAGTCTCAAATTAACGAACGTCTTTGTCTTCACATACAAAACAGTGATACGCGTTTCCGCAAATTTATTCTGGATCAAAATAAAGTAAAACGTCAAGTCATGGAAACAATCACTGCACAGAGACAAGAAGACAAACGTAAAATGTTTGCAAAGGCAAAAACATATGTAGACAACAATATTGCTACAGTGTCGGACAAAATTGATACTATCGAACAGTAGAACACAGAAGTACGTGACGAAATTTGCGATCTTAAATCGAAAACAGACACATATACAACAGATTTTCAGACAGTGACAGACAGACTCGAACAATTAGAACTAACACAGGATTCCGATGTAATTCAAGCTGACGTTAAAAAACTGAACGAAACAACACGTAAATTTCAGAAACAGATTAATGCCTCTGATTCTAAAACCGATGATCAGGTAAAAATACTGACTGAGAAATGTGATGAATTGGCCAGTCGTATTGACGTTACTGAAAGTAATAATGACAGCAAATCAGACGATATTTCACAGTTTCATTTAACCAAACACCTGAATTTCAAAATTTACAGCAGACAATTAATGAGATCGATTCGTCTAATAACACGTTGCGTAGAAAGTTGTCAAGTTTACAACAAGAAGTAACAGAGATGAAAAGTATTTCGGTTAATAACACATCACAGCAGACGCCACTTTGCGAACATTTGTCAGACTCGCGCAACGCGTATAATTTGGGTAATCTACAGAGAGTACGGGACTTAGATTCCGAACAACCACAGTTCAACAGATTCTTTTACAATCCTGAACCTGTTCCATCACACAGAGACGATAATTTCGATTACAAACATTTTCTGTCAGTAAGAAAATTTAAAGTGTTTAAGAATGACAGAACACAGATTCACCCACTGGATTGGATACAACAATTTAGCTTTGCTTTTCCACCGACTTGGCC